>NC_134459.1:66146743-67346743 GCF_047948215.1 Lycorma delicatula | reverse complement strand
AAGTTTCTTTAACAGATTTTGATAATGGTAAATAAACAATAAAATATAAGTGATTGGTGAAAAATAGAATAAAAACTATAACTGGATAAGAAGTACCAGAAATTATAACGAAAAGAGTTAAGTTTGTAAGAAACTAACCGAAAATATCCAGCACCAGTTTTAATGAAGTTAGGATGCTATGGAGAATTAAAGAACGTTTTGAATCATATATGGTCATCACATGTACGGTTTTGTTAATTTCAGTGTGATTATAGATGCTACACTTGATATATATCTTGAAAACCTTAATATATCTGGAAGACCATAACCAAAATCAAAAGGTAGACTTACAATATTCTTTCTAGCTTCTTCAATTTCTTGAGAAATTAATAAAAAACAAAGTGGTGGACAGTAATTTTCGCTTAACGTTATTTCGATTAAAAAGACTAAAGAAATCCACCAAATTAACTTTTTTTTAAACTTCCGATCATTTGGCAAATGAATAATTAAAATTCTGATTTCCAACAGCTTAGTACGTACGTAGTAACTATTTTTTTTATCATTAAATGTCTCGATCTTATTTATAGATAATTCGTAGTTATTAATATAAATAAATTAGAATGGTTTTTACTTTCTGATTTAGATTGTAAGTTATTCGCGGTAGAGTATAAAATTAGCTCATTGTCCGAATTTTTTACCCATGACACACTGAATATTCTTGCCAATAGCCATAATGTGTTGTTCGTAGATCGTCTCAGATTATCGTACAAAATAAGAAATTCGATACCCGAAAGCGCATAGCATTTTTCTTTAGAATCATTTTATCTAAAAGTTTTCTTCGTCCGGGGTTCACTAATTAACCACAATATTTGATAAGATTTTTATCTTTATACACAAATTGTAGGATTATTTCTTCTCCTTGTTTCACCTCAAAGGAGGAACCTCGGCTAGTTTTTATTCAAGCTTATTTTTTCGTATATTTTTTTAACTTAATATAAATTTTACTTAGAATTTTATTTATTTTTAAGGTAACAGATTTATCTGATAATTAACTAATTTTTTTTTTTTAAATAGACAAAATTATAAAGAAGGAACCATGATAAAAGGTAATTGAAATAAATAGGAAAACAATTAAACAATCAAAATTTTTTTCCCAAAATAATACTTTACTTAAAATAACTTAAATGGTCAAAACACTTAATGGACATTTCGAATATTGAACAGTCATAATCAGTAATAGTGTAGGTAAAAAATAATAATAAAATAAAAAAATTAACAAATAAACAATAAAACAATTGTGACAGGAGTATTTCGAACGGTGTTTGCAGAATTAAAAAAAAAAAAAATACTCACGATTATTATCGTTTTCAGCAATCCGTATCGAAAGCGTAAAGTTAAGTGAAATATATCCAAATCCCTGAAATCTCCAACTCAGATTCATTATAGATGCATCTTAAACCCGATAGGCTCAAGATAATAGTGGATAATAAGGTAGCCAATCAAAGGTACGGCTGTTTATTAAAAAAAAAAATTTTTTTATTAACTTACGGATTAATTAACCAGATGTCAGTTATCAAGTTTGATTGAAGTTAAATTTTATGGGTGCATTTAGTCATTAAATTCAATTAACGATGTTGCTTAGGAATGGGGAAGAGAAATATTTCACTGCAGTCGAATTAATAGCTTAATATACATAGTTAAAATATTTCTGATGATTTTTCTAAAGAATATTTTTTTCATTCAAAAAATGAAAAATGTATTGCTAAATTATCTTCCATAATCATAGGAAAGCACCTTTTAGGAAAATGAACATCCCAAAATTTAAGATGTAAGTAATGTAAGGATCAATTTTTTTTATAATAAAAATTTATTTAATGTGATTACAGAAACTTTTATTGAAATCCGTCCAATTGTTCGAAGGTTAATGTCTGACAAACAAACAAATAAATGAACACGTAATATTACAAATAAAAAATGTCGAAATGGCCAAATTACCTAACTTAAAATCCTCGCTTAAATTTGTTAATAAAAAAAAAATATAAATTAGGCTGTAAATAAAAATTACGTTTTGATTTTTAATTACTGTGAAATGCTGTCATATTATCAGTAGGAAAGCTTCATCAAATGAATCATGCGTATTTTTAAAATAACCTAATGACTAAATTAGTATAAGAAAAGTAATGCAAAGATTTTTTTTAACTTACAATTAAATTTTTATGTAATTTTATAGTTAAAATTAAATTTACCTAAACATAAAATTATATATATATTTTTTTTAATGCGACAGAGCAACTTTACAATCTGTTCAGCAAGATAACTGAACAATAAGTAAATAAGATCTATTTGAACTAACATTAAGTAGTCACAGATCCAGCGACTGGTGACTTAACGATAACAACGAAATGGAAAAAACGAAGAAGAGCACTCTGTGCAGCCAGACCATAAAGTCACCTAATTGAAACGATAAGGCAAACCAAGAATTGATAAGGAACTATTGTTCCTTGATTGCTTGCAATCTTGAAAAATCATTGACTTATCCAATAAATTTATCGCCAAATAATTCGGGTGTCGATTCAAACGATTTTGATAATGTACTCTGACCAGAGAGATTTCCTGCCGAACGGTTCGCAACTTAAGATCATTATACATGAGGCTATTTGTTATGTACCAGGGTATGTGTAGCATTTTTCGCGGTGTTTTTGTCCGGTAGCGTTCAATTATGTCAATAATGGAATTGCACGCCGTACCCTACAATTCAAGCCCATAAGTCCAAACAGGCTTCAAAACCGATTATAAAATTAGGATTTAAAAAAACTTTTATTATTCAAGTTAAAATCCAGAATAATAAAATTTTGTCGCCGATTTATTATACAATTAAATTACTTTGTATAATTTAATAGTTTAAACATTTATGTTATATTTTATTTAAATATAATATTTTCATTCATTTAAAATAATAAAAATTATTAAAAAAAACTCATTTACCTAAAATGAAATATACCTATTATCATGTAGATAATTATTAAGTTTATTAGAATATATGAAATTTTATGAAAAAAAGATTTTATTTTAATTAAATAATTAAATTCTATTCTTAATACGTGTAGATATTGGCACTGCTAAACCGTTGCACGTGGTGTTTTCTATTCACATTCTCTAAGATTGCTATAAATAAATCGAATATAGAAACTAGTTAAGTGTGTAGGTTGATAACGTTATAACGTTATTATAAAACCAAGCAAACTTAGCTGTAGTTAATTGTTTAATTAAGAAAATTAATTAATTTTTATTATTGTTTTAATTTATAATTAATTGATGTTACAGTTCAGCTGTTGGTACTTGTAAAAATTAAAATAATGGTTTATGAATACTATATCTCTTTTACGTATATCATATATGCTAAGTGTTTATGGTACGACTTTTTGTACGGTGTAAGTTACAGATGCAACTCAGTATTCTCTAACGTGTACAATTTCGCTTACATGAATAGTTTAAATGAGATAAACATAATATGATAATTAAATTTTACCAAAAAAAAAAAAATTGGATCTATGGAAGGAAAAGTTGTTTATAATCTGTTTTCAAATGTTTATAAATTAACTTCATTAAAAAAAATGAAGATTTTAAAGTATTTTATAGAATATATAAAATTTTATACAACTTCCTACTTAGCTAAGAAAATGAAAAAGAAAAGAAAATTTATTATACGTGGGTCAGTAACGGGAAGGTTTAAATCTGAATTAAAAGAAAGTTAGAAGGTATATCTACAAACAATACTGATAAATGAAATTTAGGAATTTGAAAAGTGAAAATTTATATGGGTTCAAGAAAATTAACAAAGGAAAAAAAAATTAAAAGATTTGCTGATAACTATCGGTATTAAATAAGGCCTTTATTAAATCAGTGTATCAGTTGTAACAATATCAGAATACATAAAAACAATAAAATAAACGTAAAACATTAAAATGGAAGACATAATTTGACATACATAAAGCGGTTTTTCTAAAGGCAGAAGGTTTTTTATAATAAATTTAACATTTCTTTGTCATTGAAAAAATATAAATTCATCAACATGCCCCGTAAAAATTATAGGGACCTTTCTAGGAAATCCAGGTTGGAATGACTAACCTCTATTTTGGTTTATAAAGTTTGTTCATTATGATTAGACAATGTTACACGACTATTTTCTTAATGTTACGTAGAACAGAAATCTAATTTAAAATTTGTCGATTGTCTATCTCAGAGCCTTTATTTTGTTCACTGATATATTTTAAATACGGTCATATAAGATAATATGATATTGGAAAAGGTTTTCTTATGATTATTTTTATTATAAGTGCGGTTTATCTCGTGAAAATTGTGTTTACCTCTTGAACCATATCGCTGAATATCTTGGTGTGTACGGGGTGTGATTTACGCTAGCAAAACTCGGCCTAAAACCAATGTTAGCATTGCTGATGCCATTATAAATTCCGTTGTACTTGGAAACCCCGTTTTGAAAGCATGACAACCCTAGTAAACACCTTGCACGTAATTTATACTGAGACTTTTGTCTAATTGGACGGTAAGTTTGAAATTGACAACGTGTATATTCTACAATATCATTTTTTGGGTTGTAGTACTTTGAATAGCTAATGAAACCTCTTTGTGTATGAGATAATTAACGCTTCCCACAAATAGAATTTAAAAAATTGAATAAATTTTATTATTTCATTCATTAAGATCGAAAGAAATATTTTCGGTTCTTTTTTGGAATCCGACAGCCACCTTTTTTAATTTTTTCTTCCAAATCAGTGGATATTTGGAGGTATTTACAGAGAAATTATAAACGTAATCTAACCAAACTTACCCTTCGCTCTAAAAGTTCCAAATTTTCTCGATTTATTAGCGATTAAAAAAAAAATTATTGTAACACGACTTATTAAAACCCGACTAACATGTTTTTTTGTTGTTGTTGTGAGCATATTTGTATTCTGTTTATTTGGTTAAAGTTGTCTGTAAATTAAAGTTGACTATCATTGCTTTTAATTTTCTATTTATCTTTGCGGCTGATTCAAAACTGAAGGAATATGTCCATTATCATATTAAAATAATATCTCGATCTAAACGCATACGTCACGCTTTTTCTGTTTGTATAACATTACGTGAGAGTAGGAAAACCTTTATTAACAAAAGTTAAAAGAATGAACTTAATTTACCTAGACGTAGCAATTAATCGACTGAAATTTTAGCTGTTGTTTCTTTTAACTTCAAATATTTACCAATAGAGTTCCTAACTTGTTGAAAAATGGATCTTAGGCATTTACTTATTCTAGAACTTAAAATACTATTTTTATTGTTTTTATATTGTAATTTGGCAAAAATTACATACTTTTGTTATGAGATTAAAATAAATTAACATATAATGATGAATTTAAAAAAAAAATTTCAATAAAAATATTTTGAAATATTGCCTTAGAAATTTTGTTTTGAAGAGAGAACAGAGTTTCACTCTCCTTTTGGCAAAACTGGTTTTTTATTAAGTACTAAACAAAACGCTTCTTACAAAATTATGGACGAAAAAAATGAAAGAAAACAGAAAATAAATTACTTTTATATACATTTATGTTATTTAAAACGGGGGTTTCTTCTCTTATATTAAAGAAAGATTTTTGTTGCGACTGAATAAAAATTTGAAACAAATTTCTTACAAAACAATTTTTTTGAATTTTTATGGGGTTTAATAGAAAAGTATTTGTAAAAAAAAAAACTCTTGCTCAGTTCTGCGTAAAAAAGACCGAATTTCTGTTATTATATTTAGTTTCCTTTTCCCGCCCAAACACATACCTAATCATCATGACCCTCAATGAACCTGAATATGCCGAAATATAATGCTAACAATAGATACTGAAGATTAAGAAACGTCAACGTTCCAACTTGCAGCATCATAATGAACCACGCTTCTAACTTGCCCCGCTCAAATGTTTTCGACCTTAAATTGAGCGCAACTGAAGAACGACTCAAACAATCTTCATTAAATTTTCATGTGCATAATTTCAGATACACTACTTCAGCATATCTAAATTTCAATGAAATTAATTTAGTAATTTTTGAGATTTTTGAGGTACAAAATTTTATACATAGGCATATATATGGAAACACCAATTTAAGTAAACGGTATTTTGGTACTCCTCATACCTCAATACGAAAAGAAAATTCATTCTCTTCCATGCAATCGAAAGTAATACCGTACTATTTTTCGAAAAAGTCAGTAAAAATAAATGTTTCGTTTACCGATTTAATCTTACTGTTACTTCTTTAAAGATTTTTGGAAACCAAAAATTAAATAGGTCTAATTCTCCAACCAAGCTTCGCAATGAAACTGTGATATATATCGAAATAAAATGAGTAATATGATAAAATGTACGTATTTGCAGAATATTATATAAATGAAAGTATATATTATATAAGTAAATAAAATATTTA
Source organism: Lycorma delicatula (assembly GCF_047948215.1). Classification (NCBI taxonomy): domain Eukaryota; kingdom Metazoa; phylum Arthropoda; class Insecta; order Hemiptera; family Fulgoridae; genus Lycorma; species Lycorma delicatula. Next base: position 67,340,299 of record NC_134459.1, on the reverse strand, counting down.
TTCGTTTATGATAGTTCACTTATTGTTAATAATGTTAACATAAATAAATAAATCATAAAAGTCATAGGCCTGGGCTAAATTTGTTATTTTTTTTATTTTAATTATATTATAAAAGTAATAAAAAGGGTTGAAGAGGGTAATGCCCTTAGAACTTTAGAAGTTTATAATTAGATACAAATTGGACATAAATCATAAAAGGACAGCCGCCGGAAATGAAAACATAAGCCTATATGTTTCACTGTTACGTCGGCCTTGATTTAGGGTATGATAGTTGTATTAAACACGTAATAGTATCCAAAGTTATTAATACAAAGAAAAAATGATTAAATGAAAAAAAAAAGAAAAAAACAACAATAATTTTATTGTAGAATATAATAATTCAAAAGAAGTGATATTGTTTTATATTGCATAACAAAAACTTATAAAACTATATGCATTAATAATAGTAATAAATCAATGTAATTAACTTGTGCATTTAATTTTAAATAAAAAAAAGACCATTACTAAGATAACTTATCTTAATTAAAAATTAGATAAGGTGAAATAAAATGAAGTTAAAAAAAAATTAATAAAATATAGGCTTATTCTTAGTAAGAATTATAACAAATTATAAGTCAAAAAATGAAATCATAAGTAAAAAAAAATTAAAAAACTTAACAATAGAAATGTTAATTAGTTTAGTACTGATTTAAAAAAGTTCAGTTCGGCAAGATGAAATATTTAAACAAATTATTAAAAAATTAGTTCTTTTTTATTTTAATTTTTTTAAGCTTAGTTTCGGTGTTATTACGTGTGTATTATCGTGTTTAATTTTTTTTTTGCTCTAAATTACCATTAAGCCATTTTCAAAAATATGAGAAAAAGTATACAAAAATAACTTGAAAAGCAAATCTTTAAGAAAATCTTATATAAAAATGTACCTTTTCAGTGATATTAAAGTATTTTCTTTTCGGATTCGGTGTTAAATTAAAAACAAATACCTACCTTATATATATGTAATTTAGTACGTTAAAAGTTTAAACTTTTAACGTACTAAATTAAATATGGGTACTAAATATGGGAACTTTAAAAACACTGACCGTTTATGCATACTTGGTTCTTTAGAATGTCAACAAAAAAATTACTTTAAATAATCTTTTTTATTTGTAACCTCTATTTTGTATCCTCATTATTTTAATTTTATATCTATTGAGTTTCTCGATTTTTTGCACAAAATTATTTTGATTATAAAAAAAATAATAGATTATGTAATAAAAGTCAAATTTTAAGAAATAATAATGACAAAAATAGATCTTAATTTATTTATATAGGCTGTGTATATTCGTTTAAATAAAAAAAATTTTCCATCTGTTAATCTAGAAGAAATTATTTAGGGACCACCAGGGGAATTTCGTTTATAATACGAAAACAGAATCATCGAATATGGTTATTAAGATGCTAATATTTAAGGCATATCCATAACAAAAGCGTACAGGTGTAATTGAGATTCCTTTTCTACAATGAAATTTCTTAACATTTACATTTCTTACAGCAATAACTGCGAGAAAATGAATTTTCTTTATGAATTATACATGTATATAAAATCACCTGCAGACCTTCTTAATAAAACCCACCGGGTTGGTCTAGTGGTGAACGCGACTTCCCAAATCAGCTGATTTGTAAGTCGAGAGTTCCAGCGTTCAAGTCCTAGTAAAGGCAGTTACTTTTATATGGATTTGAATTCTAGATCGTGGATTCCGGTGTTCTTTGGTGGCTGCGTTTCAATTAACCACACATCTCAGGAATGGTCGAACTGAGACTGTACAAGACTTTACTACATTTACACTCGTACATATCATTCTCATTCATCCTTTGAAGTAATACCTGATCGGTAATTCCCGGAGGCTAAACAGGAAAAAGAAAGAAACACGTTATTAATAAATAAAATACTATTTGTTGGTTGTGGTACTGATTAATGTATATCCACTACATTCATAAAATTCATTTTAATTTCCTGGCATCATAGCTCTAGAACTATGCTGCAAGAAGGAAAGCATGGTAATCGATCAAAAAATGGGGTATGTGTTTCTTTTTGCAATTCTCGATGTTTTATTACCAGGGATCCCCCAAAAAAAGTGAGGTATAATATTCGTACGTGTGTCGGCGTGTTTGAAACTTAATAACTTTTGACTGTATAAACCGATTTTTATAAAGTTATGTACAGAGACTCGTGTATATTGGGCAATTTGTTGGTAAAAGTTTGGGGTCAATAATTCCAGGGGGTTAGGTATATAGTTTTTTGGGAACAATTTTCTCAAAATTTTGCAAATATGATCCCACTTTATATTAACCTCAGTACGTGCGTGCATTCTTATCTTACTATTTAAAAAGAAATTGCCTCCAAATTCTCCTTTTTCCCAAAAAAAGCGAAAAAGTTATCTTTTTATTAATTGCATATTTTTTATGTCTTCCTAGGCATAGTACTAGTGCAAGTGACTCCCCAAAAAAACAAATATATTTTGGGAGATATATTCGGGGAGGAGCCAGTCAAAGTTTAAAAATTTCGATTTTTTTGTTTACTGCTTTTTTGTTTATTTTCTTGTATCATTATTTTTTCCCTATGTTAGAATAAATAACCAATGCCATGAAAATATACATCAACTTCATTATCAGATTTTTATGTTATTATCATTTCATAGAATTTACTCTACATGTTTAGCTTGTTTTATTTAATTATTTTATAACTTTCCTCCTTATAGAACATGCGTGTTAATTCATACGTTCATTTTGAAATGATAAAATTTAAAAAATCAAAATTAAACATAATTTTTCAACGATACGATGATTTGGAATACTCATAAATTTGTTAACTGTTTTCTTCGTTGGTATGTACGAGTATAATCTTAAATAGAATTGATGTTTTTATTTAATCTAGTTGAAATACATTGAAATATTTATTAATTGTATTAAGGCTTAATTTTAATTAAAGGCTATCAAGGTTTAATTATAGTACACTATTATAAAACAAAAAAGTAATTAAATGGGTAATTAATCATTCAGTATAATAATGTAATCTATAAAAAAATATTTTCAAGTAAAATTTGTTTAAATAGGCATATTCTGTTCGTAAAAAAATTATTGGGTAGATAAATTATCTTTTTTTTTATTTATGTTTAAATTTAGAATGTATTGAAACATACGATCTTGCAATAAAATTTTGAATTATAATCAGAACAGTTTTTCATGTATGAGATTTTTATAAGATAAGACAAATCTATCTTATTAAAATCAAAATAGTAATGAATAAACTTGAAAATGTAGGAAAGTTGAACACATCAGTGATTTGCTTTAAACAGAGGAAGACTATAAAAATAACAATAAAATATACTATACACTAGGATGTATTTATTGTAAAATAATACTTTTTGTGAAGAAGGTAAAATATAAACAAGATAAATAAACAAACAACTCTTCACCCTTGTAATCTTTGTTTAAATAATGTATCCGGGTAGCAGTAACATAAACAGACCTCCATTTGTTAAACTAATGGAAACATGATTTCCTCTAATCTTTTTGCTGAGTACTGAAAAATTTATTTTTTGTTGAAAAATATTAACTTTATATTTTTAATTTCGATACGTTCATGAAATCTCCGTATTTTATTAATGTTTTACAGATTCATTTTCAATTTAACAGGTTTTACGTTATTTTCAAACTTTGCCAATTTTTTAAGTTCGACATTATTATATACTATATTTTCATTTATCTGCTTTGTATACTGTCTTTATCTTTCTACATAGTTTTATTCTTTACTTATCCTTTTATTATCAATTTAATTAAAGATGGAATCTTAACTTATTAAATTAAACATTAAATAAGTTTTAATTTATGTTAAATCCTACCAATTAAGTTTGTTGTAATATCTTGCCATTAATTTTTCTCATCTCCTTTTTTATTTCGAACTTATCAACTTCGTCAATTTTAACTTTTACTTTTAAAAAGTTCCTATTTTTTTCTAGTTGACTGTAATTCCCTAGCATAAAGCGGTTGATTTTTTAAAGAATTTATATTTAATTATTAAATTTGTACGTTATACTGCAGATTTCTTTTATGAATTAAAGCTAACCTTACTTGTCTAGCCTTTATAAAATTCTGCAAGTTCTATTATATTAAATTCTCCTTTCTTAATATTTAATTCTTCGTTATCCTCTCTTTTGTCGCATTCTCACATTCTTACATTTGCCTTTTAGGTAGATTTCATAAGAAAGTTACCTATTGTAATGGGTACTATGATTCGACTTCCGGAAAATTTCGACATATCTTCGCGTTTCATATTCCCCAGACCCCAAAACCACCGTCAGCTCAAAAGTTTATATATACATATATATATTTCACTTTCTTGTGGACACGATAACTGCCGTAAATTTGCGTCAATCTTTTTAAAATTGTTCTCTAAAAATAACTCGACCCAAAATCTCGGTCGATTTCGTTAACAGCCAAAATCGAACCATGGGGATGGAAATGGGGTGGCTTTTTCGAAAAAACAAAATATCTGTATAACTAGAAAGTTGTGAAGTAAAATATCGAATTTAAAGTTCCAACCATTTTTTGGATAAGGGCCTAAAACTTTTCTAAGAAAAATGTTTTTGGATATCACCAACCATTGGCCCAGGGGATGGAAAAAATGGGGTTTCAAAGAAAAAAAATCATACCTCCCTTAATAGGCACAATATCGAATCGGTTTAAAGTGGTCTTTAGTCCTCTAAACATCTCCTAAAATTTTTGTCTTAAACAATTTTTGATATGACCTACCCTTACGGCAAGGGATGACCAAAATATTGCTGGAATTGTAAGATGGAGCTTGTCGTAAGCTAAACATGTGAAAATTTTTTTCACATGCAACCGTTGTCATATTGAGTAAATTTGAAGTTTTTCTTAACTTAAGGTGAAAATCTTTTTTATCTCCTACTTAGCACCGGTGAAATCTACCTCCGTCTTCCGGCGTACCGAAAGGGATTTTTTCTTATTTATCATCAAACCGAATTTTTCTCTCGGAAAAAAATCCATACCATTCAGCATTTCCTCAAATTCATATTTTGTTCCAAAGTAATTATATCAGAAAATGTTAACATCTTTATTTTGTCTTCTTGAGTATTCTATTTTCAAATTGCTACTTTAAATTTTATATATTTTTTATTCTGTGCCTAATTTCAAAGGTAACAGGGATAAATTACAAACTTATCTCCCTCCATTATAAATAGTGTTTATTATTTCCATCATCTACTTTTTAAATGCTGCCCGATTCTTATACATATAGTAGACTTTGCTTTCTGTATATTTCAGGGTAAATTTTATCGAGTTATATATTGTAATACTTCAGTTAAATACCTGCTTTTTTGGAAGTAATACTGGAATATTAAAAACTGACGTAAGATCATTGATTATAAAATTTAGATTAAATTTAGTATTTTTCTTGAAAATATTAATATCGCGCGATACCAAGTATATGTGTTTTCCGATTATCGTAAATGATTTTATAACATTTTTGTATCAAAAATTTTGAATAATTTTAAACTTTGAAGTCAATATCTCCAGGTGGTGGTGGGAGGTTTTGGAGGTCAATTTTCTCAAAAGTTTGCAAATATAACCCCACTTCATATTAAGTTCAGTACATGCATGCATGCTTATCTTACCATTTTTAAAAAAAGGTTTACCAAAATTCCCCTCCCTTCCCAAAAATCGAAAAGCTATCTTTTTATTTATTGTATATTGTTTAATCGATTTTTAAAAATATCTTCCTAGATGTAATAGTAGTGCATGGAACCCAAAAAACACTTTGGGGCAATATTGGGGGATGGGGATCTGTTCAAAGTTTATAAATATAAATTTTTTGAATTTTTCAAAACTTTTTTTGGGTTTATCTAAACGTTTAATAATAATATTCCAAAAAATTCTATCATACTGCACCTCACTCCCAAAATAAAAATTTTAGGTAACTTTTTTATTGTTGAACAATTTTTTTGTTTCTTCCTTTTGATATAGTAAACGTAGAAAAATTTTTTTTTTAAATTTGGAAGGTGATTCTGGAAAAAAAACGAAAAATACGATTTTTTTTAAACTTTATTTGGTTATTTAAATATATACCGGTAATGATAATCTTACATTAAAACTTCATCAAAAATTACTCAAACCTCCAAAAAGAAAGGTACCTTTTTCCATGTATAATTTTTTTTTTTCTAAATAAGAGTAAATAACCAATGACAGGAAAATATTGCAGCTTTATTCAATTTTTTGTGTACTTTTACAAAAACCTTCAAAATGTGAAAAATTACGTATATAATTTTAGACAGAATGATTAAAATTATAAAATATTAGCAATAATTAAAAATCATATTCTAGCAAACTTCTTTATTGCGGCTATTCACGTTATCACCAGGAAAATAAGTTATTAAAAAATTAGTTACAATAGTAAAGTTATTGTAAATATTTCTATCGGTTCTTGTTAGGTTATTTTAAACAAATCGTGAAGTAGATTATAATTATTATTATGATTTTATATTTTACTAATTTTTTAATATTATTTTTATATATTTTTAATATTATTATAATTTTATGTTATATTTTTAATATATTTTTATACATTGTTTATTTTTTTAAATATTATTTTTTAGGTATTTTTACTAATTTTTATATTTTTTTTAATATTACTAATATTTCTAATATTAATATTTTAATACACCTGACTGTATGTCAGGTGTATGCTTATGAGAATTTTTTTTTATTATACTTTGTTATCAAGAGGTGGTTTTTAGTTATTATTTGGCTTAATATTTTTATGTTAATTATATAAAGTGTAATGGGTATGTTTCATAAACGATATCGACATGGAAGAGTTAAAATAAAGTAAACGACTTCCGGTTAATCAGCTTTACAAGATCCGATTTATTTGTTAAAACTATTTCAATTTTAAAAATTTAACAGGAGAATTTTATATTATTTCAGGATATTATCTTAATTATGGTGATATGTTAGGTTTATATGCCTTCACAACTCTCTTGCAATTTTTTTTTTTATTAGACACTTTATTTCTCCTTAATAAAACAAAAATTGAATTTTAGACTTGCCAACCTATTTTTATGTGTAACATTCTTTGTTTTAAATATTTATAAATATATATTTTAATACGCTATTTACCCTATTGTAGTCTATTTTAAATTTCAGATTTTTAATGCTAATATAAGTAAAGCAGATCATTCATCCAAACATAATAAATATAAAATAACAGAATGACTAATAACTTGTAGAAATAATAATAACTAATTTGCCAAAAGTAATATACCGTCGGGCACGATAAATCTAAGACAATATTATAATATAAATCTACATTTTTTATTTGGCTTATATTCAAAAGTTAGAATTTTTTAATATATATACGTTTTTTTCACGTCTCTTGTTTTTATCGTTCTGGCTCATTTCTGATATATTATTAAATTTTTTTATAGGCTTAAGCTTTTCATCAGGTTTTTTATCTTAAAATTAAGTGACAATCCAATTTCGATTAAGTACTCGTTCGGAAAGAATTAGTATTCTTTTAATGTTAAATAGATATGTATATTTTTACGAGTTTTTAAAAACTTATTTCAGATATACACTTGTGTAATTTAGGAAAAAATAAAAAATTAAATTGCTCAATCAATTTAAATCTGGTTTAAAATACAGTTAATTTATTCTAAAGTGAGATTTAAAATAATAATTTTCTAACCGTTACACTAGACTCAAATTTTTTGTTCAAAATTTAGAGGCTATCTTTACTTCCTTGTACGAAGTAAAGAAAGTATTGTGAACGCGAAAAATTTCGGTTTTCATTTTTCAACAGAAATACCCATTTTGACCATTCCTGAATCCATTTTGACTAGTTTCGGCGTGACGTCTGTACGTACGTATTTTGCATAACTCAAAATCGATTAGCCGTGGGATGATGAAATTTTGGATTTAGAACTGTTGTAATATCTAGTTGTGCACCTCCTCTTTTGATCCAAACAATTTGGATTTTGGACTTTTTCTTAATTGCAGTAATAAGACCTCTCTTTTCAACGATATCGTAAATGGTACTTATTTTCATTGGTTCCAGAGTTATAAAATTTTAATTAATGAAATATTTGAATCTTACAGGGGGAAGGCAGGGAGATTTAATCTTACGGTTCGAATCCCTCTTTTCTCCTTTTTTTAACTTTTTTTTTCAAATTAAATATATTGATTTATTAATAATTATTAACATCTGATTTTAAAAACATTTTTACAATTCAATAACAACAATAAAAAATTATAAAAGCTAATAAAAATTATAAAAAATTGAAAAGCTCTCAGTGAGGGCTTATAGTAGAATTTCAACAATCAGTTTAATTGGTTATTATGCAAAAATTTGATTTTTGGAGAAAAATCAACCAGTAAAGGTTAAAAATACAGAACGTGTTGGTTAATCAATGTTGTAAATCTAAAATTAAAATGTTTATTTTGGTTATTTAACAATCATCATTAGTAGCCCGGAGAAATAATATTAAAAATTTAATTAAATAAAGTAGTAATATCGTATAGGTGTTTATTTAATAGAAATACAATTACATGTTATGTATTTAGGCAATCCCAGTCGAAAGTTAGTTAAACAATTTAAATTATCATCTTTGTGAATGATTTTTGAACATTTCATTATTTTCAAATACTAGTACATTTTAATAACCGGCTTAGCATAGTTCTTTCTTTGTACTCGGTATTACATTTCATGCTGGCTACATTAATTATCCTCGTTACTAGCATTATTATTATCATTGTGAGAAAAATAAAAAGAAAACTTGGTTTCAATAGGAATTCACTTCGGGAATGTAACTATCTACTAACAAGACATCTTGTACGAAGTTAGTCATCCTGAATATGCTTCTGTAACTTGGAAAGAGAGACTACTTACACAAATAAGGAAGTTCAAAGTAGATTTGTTTCTTGGGTAAATAAAGAATTTTCAATCATTAAATGAGTGTAGATTACACATTTGTACGTGGTAACTTGACCTTAGAAAAGGGTAGAAAGTTTAATGATTTCTATTTTTTTCAAAATGTGTTGATCGGTGAAAGTATTATTTCAACGATCATCTAGGCATGGTATTAGAAGTTAGTATATACTAAGTTTTCATTTAATGGTCGAAATAATTGAGTATCAGTATCTAGATGTTTCAGATTAAGAAATGTGTTAAGGGCGCTGATCGTTTTTTATTTTATTTTAAACTATTTTTAGGATGAGCCTTCATACACAGCTTTTTTACTTCGAAAGATTTGATTTCTCCTTGTTTACGTTATTTCTTGCCTTCTTAGGTCGTTTTCTGTTGGTCAAATTTTCTTACAAAATTACTTCAGTCGATTTCTAATGTTATCTTAATCTCTCTTGCTCGATAAAATGTTAAATTTTCAACTATTTAATTAATCATTAGCGTAGGATTATTCTATTTTAATATACTAAGGTTTATTTTACAGTTTTATTGTTCCAAATGTATCTATTTTTTACTGAGTGACAGTTTCCGGTCCATCGTGGGAGAATCAAACGATGAAGGTTCGTTGGGAGGCAGTAAAATTGTTTATTAGTTTTGCAATAAGTAAATTTCTTATTAAAATTGAATTTAGACTGGAAATGGAGATTTTTCGTCCGAATATTAATAATAGTATATCAAATTCGACGAATATCTTGACCACTTTAACATTAATGTTACAAATATACTGTTGAAAAATAACTCTATTAAAATGTTATTGTTTGGAAGTTAACGTCTGTCTACACCATAGTATAAACCGGTAGACTTCCAAAACAAACAGTTTTCAAGGCTTTTTTCTGAATCACTGCCGGTCTTTTCAAGAAATAGAAGAGAGGTTTATTCTGTCGGTTAGGGGAATTTTGCGACAAGCGGTGAAACTAATTGGGCGGTGGTCGGGAAAGAATACATAAAGAGCAACGGCCAACATTTATAAGACGACCGTCGGAACAGAATGGCTGTAGTAAATAAATAGCTCCATCAAAAAACTGTAGAGAAAGCCTTATAACCCCCTCTTTTACTTTTAAATGAAAGGCCGAACCGAACTACTGTTGGGACAGATATCGTCCGAACTCTGACCTTCACAGCTTTGTCGGCATAATAGATTAACTCTGTTAAAACATCTATATTCTAATCAAATTTTTTAAACAATTATAATTATTATAATGATTAATGGTATGTTTTTTCTCACAATATTTTAAAGAAGTGTTTAGAAAATACAACTATTTATCCATTCTTTCAGAAATCTTTTTCTTTGTTAATTATGTTACGTAAAAAAAAAAAAAAAAACAATTTTAAAATAATATAAAACTAAATGTAAATGATCATTTACAAATCTATTAACTTCAAGTTACCCACTGTTATTATTTAATTACAGCAAAAACAAAAAAAAAGTCTGATGTGGACACCACATCAAAATGACTTTCTTGTAAGCATATTAAATTTCATATACATATTTTTTGTTGCACTTCATTTAAACTTATTTCATTTGAAAGTGAGCTACGATCCTCCAGTTCTTTAATAAAGTGGACAGTTACACAGCTGCATTGTGGTGGACACCTTATGCATCACATTTATTTTTGGTGTCCGTATCAGAATTTTATATTAGTTTATATATTAATTTTGTTTCGCGTTGCTCAAGTAGTTGTCTGGTGAGACACGTCAGATCCGTAACCGTGCACACAGCGTTCGAATCCAACTTCATATACATATATTTTTTTTAACTTTTTATTTTTAATTTAAATATACCGATTTATTAATAATTATTAACATCTGTAAAAAATTTTGAATTAAAATGGAAAGTACAAAAAATTTTGTTTCGCTAACATCTGATTTTTTTTCATATTTTTTTTCTTCAATCGGTGGTTAATAATTATTAATAAATCAATACGTTTAAATTAAAGAAAATGTTAAAAGAAAGGAAATGAAGTCGGATTCGAACCGATGTGCCTTCCCCATCTAAGATCCAAATATTTCATTAATTAAAATTTTATTTGGCTTTAACTCTAGATCTAATGAAAATAAGTATCACTTATGATATATCGTACAAAAGTTTTCAATGAGGGCTTATTAGTGTAGTTAAGAAAAAATTCAAAATTCAAAAAATTTGGATTTTGGGCTTTTTTTGACACTTTTGGTTCAATCTATTGTAATCAAAAGGGGAACTGCACAACTAGATGTTACAATAGTCCTAAATCCAAAATCTCTACATCCTGCGGCTAATCATTTTTGAGTTATGCGAGGTACGTACGTACGTACGTACAGATGTTACGCCGAAACTATTCAAAATGGATTCAGGGATGGTCAAAATGGATATTTCCGTTGAAATCTGAAGATCGAATTTTTTCGTGATTACAATACTTCCTTTAGTTCGTACAAGGAAGTAAAAAAGATCCATTTTTTGTAGCCTAACTGTAAATTTTTTTTGATTGTTAAAATTTCAAATTTATAATATAATTGTTCATAGTTATTATAGACTAAAAGATCTGATTTTTATCTCAAAATTAATAGCCGTCAGCTAATCGGCCACCACTTGTTACAACGGAATATTACTTATTACTCAGCAGCATCTGTTTATATCTCGACCAAGAACGATGGTAACTTCGTTGTAATGTAGATACTATAATTTCAGTTGACGCTTACAGTGAGTCGCCTACTATTGCTTTTCTGCTTCTATTAACGAACTATAATAATAGTTAGATTAATAATATTTTTACTGATGAGTTTAAAATTTAATATCTTATAATTTATAATATTTGTAGTTAAAAAACTGATTCACATTTCGCGTCAGTACGGTTTATATACAGAAACACACATGAAAATACGTAATTAGCTAATGCCTTGGGTTATTTATAGAAATCAATAATAGTAGATATGTGCTAATTTATTACTTGATCTAACGGTTATTTTCTTTGTTTTACAGTAAATATTACCTACTTATTAATTTAATATATATATATATCAAATACTATTTGGTTCTGTAACAATGGTTATTTTTAATCACTATATATTTTCTTAATAAAACGAATATATCAATATTTCTATATTTCTTAAATAACCATCTTTGACTAAAATAAATATTAGGCTGTATAGAGAAAAATCTTATAAATTGAAAACCGTCGATCAATGACGCCCAATTTAATTGAGAACAATAGTACATTTACATTAACCTTGAGTAAATTGGATCACTCGCTATCAGATGATAAGGAGTTCCCACCGAATTTTCTAAAAAATTACACTCCAGTATTACAGAGAATTTTTGTGGCAAGCAGCGTATTCACCATGTGATTATGAACAACATTTAAAATCCAACAGTAGGATAAGAGAAAAAAAAATAAAAGAAGTCATAATTAGAAAGAAAAACGATGAAACAATGAGAATAAAAAGAAAGAGAAAAGTATTTGCAATAAATCTGAAAATAAAAATCGAAGAGATAATGCACAGCACTCACAACTGAAGTTGCACTTAAAACTCTATAGAGTCATAAGATCTAGTAACGTGTAGCCCTTTTAATTTTGTAACTTCATCTCCGTTGACTAGGAGTTCACAACTAAATGATTCACGTGGTTGTTAAGTCGCATTTCGTACTTTGAACTGAAATGTTCTATTTCCTTCCGGACTTTTCATAAATCTAAATATTCGTGTATTTCACTGTTTTTTTGCAAATCAAGGTGACTGTTATACACCTCGCTAGTTTATTTTGAAACCGCTGTAAGATTTCGACATTGGACTTGCTCGCAGTACCCCAAAGTTGGATCCCAGATCGGTTTTAGAATTGTTGAGTATACCAACAGCTTATTAGATAAGTTAATTGAGAACCTTTGCTCAATACCTAGCGAAAATATTAAACCGAAAAAAATTCTTTATAACTTTATTTTTAACTTTTTTTATTATTACTTTTAGTTTTTTCGAGATGTAGATGAATCCTTTCTTTTATAGCCTAATGAAATTTAATAACTTTAATCAATGTTGATAAGCCTTTAGCCATAAAATGAATTTAATAAATTATCATTTAACATTGTTGCTCCGTTCAAAATATTTTTCACTAAAAATATACGATTCATATAATTTTAGAAGGTTAGTATTTCTTCATTTTAAGGACGGTACACGTAGATTACATATTTTTGATAGTTTTTTGATCCAGTTATTTCTATTTCACAAGCAGAGGAAATGATAAAAGTCTATTTCGCTGTGACGGTTATTTAAAACGTAGAAAATACGTTTATCTTGTACCCTATTAACTAATAACGTTATTTTGACATGTAAATATCGAAAGATTTAACTCGATCGTTGATATTCTAAATTTGTAACCGAAGGGAATTTAATCTTAAATTCGATAACACCAATTCTGACAATAAAAATATTTAAATTTAGAAAAAGTAGTCTGAAATCTTGAATAAAAATTCTCCAATCGGTTGTAAGATGGGTGTTAACTAACAGGACTATTTGATTTTTTTTTGTACTTGTTTTATATTTAACTTATCAGGTGAATTCAAGTTATTTAGTTTAAAGATTTGCTTAAGTGAGCATATTATATCACTAAAACCCTGTAGGATTTTACTACCAAAAATCTTTAAAATTGAATATATCGGTATTACTTTCTGTGCTTTTTAACATAGCTTCATTAAACATTGTATTTTAAATAAATTGAAAGAAAACCCACAAATACTATGTATAAAAAATTAATTTAAATGTAAAATTAGGGCCATTTCGATTGTTAACCAATGGCACCGACTTGGTTTTAGTGCCCTAAAACGATATTTCTCAATTTTTATGACAACGCTTGATTATATTTTTTATTTTTATTACATAATCTGTTGTAAATTCTCGTTTACAGTGTTTCATAGATATTGTTTATAAATTAATATTTATGATAATTTCATTTATTTTTATACGTATTTTCTATCTGCTATTTTCTCATTATCTACTGATGATGGTTGTTTTTAACAAACGAAATAATCGCGTAGTTTTATATTTTAAGTTTTTTTTTTTGTGAACGGTTTTTCAATTCATTTCCTTGTTTTCCAGTAACTCGTAATTCATAACCAATAATCACAGCTTTTTCTTTGTGTCATATTCAGAAACAAAATTATTTTCGTATTTCCATTTTTTTTTTTTTGAAGAATATTATATTGCATTATAATTAATTTCAAGAGTTTATTACATTGAACTAAAACCAGTAATTATTGCATCATTCAATGTAATATTATTTAGGCATAGATAATTAGCTACAAAATAATTACCGCGTAGTATCTGAATATTTAATTCATGTGGACACTTTTTTTTCATTGAAAGTATTGTCAAATTATAATTTACTATTTTTTTTTTTTTTTAGGTATTGTGTGTATAATAATCATTTTACCCGTCTTACATCACTAAAAATTAATTTTTGTTTAAAATGACATCGAATAATAAGCATAAAACATTAGGTATTGTAGAATAGCGCCTCAAAAAATTATAAAAATGTGTTTTTTTCAGAAAGTTTACTTTCTTAGGCTATGCTTTTTTGCTGATATTTTTTATACTGAGATTTTAAGGATTAATATAATTTTTTTGACTTGAATTATTATTCGAATTTGAGAAATTTTTTTAACCTGTAAAATATCACGAATATATAAAACTTTGTTTTTATCTCCATTTTCCAGGATAAATATTTTATTAAGATATTCTTTCTTATTTGTATGAGAAAAGTAGATTTAAGTGTACTAATTTAAATTTCGTCCTTTTTTTTTCTAATTCCATAATTTCCTGTAACCCTTATTTGTTTAAGGTTACCTGCGGTGCATCCGGGTTGTAAGGAATTTCAACTTATAAATGATTCTTTATAGCCAGTGAAAGACCTTATATTCATATTAAAAAGATAATAAAATATATATATTTATTACGTTCCATTTCATTCCTCTTCTTCCTCGCTTAATTCAGTATCCTGGGTCAGGTCGTGGTTTGCTGTTCTCTTACGTTACTCTCTACCATCATACAGTATCATCTACCACTCACCTTCTAGTAAAACTTTTACGTTAATCAGAAACAGTTACCTAGGTCTATCATTTATTATCTACCATCCCGTTTATTTCAATGTATTTCTTCTTCTCACTTATCTATTAAAGGGAAAAATTAAAATGCTCCCTCAAGTATAATAAGATATATATCGATTAATGCGGGCACAATAATTATTGCACTTTGACGAAGAGCTTCCGATTGGTACGGAATATTTATTTTATTAAAATAAATATTATTATTCCTTGTTTTATACAGTATCTTGAATGCAGTAATATATTTTATTTATTGTGATCAAATAAGGTATTACGTGAAAAGAATCAAGGTAGCTGGAAAACTTTTTTAACATTTTAAAAGTTTTGTTAAAATGAACATAAAGGTATGAATGCTAGTGATTTTTTTTTCAGAGGAGTGATAGCTTTTCATCTCTCTTGGGTATCTAATTTATTTATTATGAAACTTAATATTTATTTTATATGCTTTCATCGAATTAAAAAAATTCTTCTTGTATTCTTTATGTTTTAATTCATAGATTTTATTAATTTTATTTTATATTATCATTCACCCTAATTTTTTTATATGTGTTAATAGTTAGTTTAGTTATAATAAGACGTAAATTTTCTTCGGAAGAAAAAAAAAATCTTTTCAGTTATGAAACTAATTTAAACTAATAGGTTAATTTATTTAATTCCGCTGCCGAAAATAGGCGGAAGAGGAAGAAGTAAAGAAGGATAAAAAAAGAGAGGGGGACATGCAGTCTGAATGAAGTAAAATAAAATATCCCAGCACCAGCACCATAGTTTTAAAACGTATGTTTTTTCCAGTTTAAAAGGTTTTTTTAGGCGTCGTCTGTTGGATTCAGCTGACACATGTGCCTTTGTAAAGCAGCGGCATCCTAATTATAATAGTACAAGAGTTCTGAGACAGGGCGAGAGATGGATGTTCGCTGTCATCAAATTAGTGGTACATGACTATCTGTTGCGGGCAGCAATTACTCGCTAGCATACAAAGCCTCGCCTTGTTCAATATCCATTTCAAGCCAGAGTAAGCTCTCATTTCGCACTTGACGGATAAACTCTTATCGCTTTATTCGATCGTTCTTTCTCACTCGTATACCTCTCTATTTCAGTCTTTCGCTCGCTTTAAATCTCTCTATTTTGTGATATCAACAGTATATAAAGCACGATATAAAGAAATTAGAGCCAAGATCCACAAGTAAATATAATTCTAATTTTGAACAGCAAATTATGTAAAGCTCTTTGATGTAGTTATTTTAAACAGAAAAATAAAAATACCAGATCATCTTATAGCGACGCTTTGTTTTTTCTTAATATTTGTTTATATACATAAAAAATATCTATATACACTAATCACTAAATAAATAAGTAGGTCCTAGTATACTTATATGTTAACACCTCTGTTGTTATAACATTTATTCCAATAAAATGTCATATAACATAACGAAATATTGTGAAATATGTTTATTTATTCAATTTAAAGTCCTACGGACTTTTATTTTGTTTACCTAGTAATATTAAAGAAAAATATATATGTATAAATGTAAGAATGGTTATATGAGTAATAACTTAAGAGTTGAGATGTTTTTGGTTATTGGCATTCGGTAACATTAAAGTTCTCTCTTGATATTTTATAAATAAATATATATATATTGAAATAGGTAATAATCTGATGAATTAATAATTTTTTTGAAGAACTGGTTTTTTATTATTATTTTAACAAATTTCGTATAGGTGTTTAAATTTATTTTTCTAATTAAAATTCTTATTTTTCAATCAATTTACAATCGTAATAATCAACGATAAGTATTCAAGATACTTATGTGTTGGGTAGTAGTGTTCTGGTTCAAAAGCCTAGTGTTTATTATCAATCAAACAGTTAATTTAATTTTTTTTTCAAAGATTATTTACAATCGGTTACATTTACAAAAACCTTTAGTAAATTGGATCGCATCCCAAATCACATTAGGAGTCCTCAGCGAAACTTCTCAAAAATACACTGGTATAGTAAAAACGTTTATGCCTAGCACATACGGTTAGAAATTATGAATGACACTCAACATCACTAGAACAATAAAAAGAAAAATAAGCTGTAGAAGTAAAAAAAATGATTAACCAGTGTAAAGAAAAAAGAAAAGTATATGTAACAAATTTAAAATTAGAAGTCAAAAAGATAATCCAGAACACTCATATCGGAGGTTGCTATAGACATATGAAGACACTATAAGGACACTCAGGTCAGAACGTGTCAGTCTTCAAATATTAACCTTCTTATATCGTCCCCATTGTTCAATGCCAAGTGATTTGTGTGGTAGTTAAGCTGAAGTTAGTACTTTGAATTGAAATGTTGCATTTCCTTCCGCACGGACCGAACTCCTACGAGTAAATAATCCTGAATCTTATTTTTCCTTGTAAACCAAATTGTCTCTGTTGTACTTCTCGCTAGCTTATTCTGAAACCTCTCAAAGATGTTGTCATTGCTTCTGCTCGTCCCATAGTTCGATCCCATAGGTCCAGATAGGTTTTAGAATTGTTGAGTATACTAGCAAGTTTATTAGAAAAGCACAAACGAGAACGTCTGCCCAACAACCAGAATATTTCCTTAAACTTTATCTCAAGTTTCCATCTCTTCTCTTTTATATGAACTTTTGGAGTTTGGAGTTAGCCTGACTATCTTGTTTCCAGTAGGATTAGATATTCTCCTAGTCGATGTAACATTTGCCTCAGTTTTCTCTCCATGTAAACCCTACTCTCTTTGTAAACCCTACATCCGTTTTAGTTTGACACTAGCATAGCACACAAACAGTTGGTGTGTTCCTATCTTTAGTGCAATCGGGAATCCTATGTCCTTCACGCCGCATACAATTGTTTCTTGTATGGCCATACTGTTGACAGCGCGTGTATGTTCCAGCCTGGAGAACGTTTGAGCGCTTCAGTGATGACCTCAAAATCGGCGATATATTTTAACTCAGACACCTCCTTCTTGTTATCATTTGGCTCAAGCTTTACAAAAGGAAGTTGATAATGGCTCTTTTGCAAATGGGTGCCTCGCGTTGAATACGCTACGGACAGCATGACCGTGACTCTCAAGTTCTTCACTGAAAAGCTCAATTGCAATAGAGTAATGTAAGTTCCTCATTACGATACTAAAGGTTCTTTAATCTTTTTTAGTAAAGGTGAGACCGATCAGTTGGTGTTCTCTCACCGAGTCAGTTATCTTTTTGTAGGCTGTAACATCATTTGAAACGATGCGTAGTTGTTTAGAGCTGAATAGTTTAACATTGTAGTCGTATTTATCGACTGTTGTTTCGATCAATTCGTATAGCCGCATAACATCATTGATGCCATATAGATCTACAGGTGGTGGTGGCTTAATGCGAACTTCGATCGGTTTTCACGTTATTTTCCTTCATCGGAAGGTCTTGAAAACGATTCGGTAGGGGTAAATCACCAGTTAACTCATGGGACTAAGATTTTTACGTCCACACAAACCCGGCACAGTCTGCCATGTTACAAGCTTGTCTGTGTTGTAAGTTTTGGTTTCGCTGTCATCAGATACATCAATTACAATATCGTCCCGAATAAGTCTGCATCGAGACTGTTTTCTTGGATCTCTACTAAAAGCCGACAAAGATGCAATCTTTCTAGAAGAAGTACTGCAAAAAAAATTACAATAGTAATAATAATTGTAAACAACAATAATAAAACAAATAATAAAAATAGGAATCACAACCACAATAATAATAAAAAATGTCAATAATAGTAATAATAATAATAATACTTGAAATTACACTGGAATTACTTGTGACGTCACCTTAATCGCGTCGAACGTGTACGCCTAGAAATTCGCTTCTTCACTGACCTCCTCGCAGAATACTCTCGCTGACTGACATCTCGCAGAACTCTCCTTGCAGACTCGTATCATAATGTCTCGCTTAGACTGATTTCGCAGACTCCTTGCAGACTCTTATCTCGTAGACTGACATCATAACATCTTGCTTAGACTGATTTCGAAGGCTCTCCTCGCAAACTCACCTCACAGACTGACATCATAATGTGTCGCTTAGACTAATTTCGCAGAACTAATTTCAACTGGTCTTCCCTGGAGTATTTATACCTTCTTCTTATAATTAATTAATTAAATAATTAATTCTTATATGAATACATCATATTTCACACAGAATTAACATAGATGTAAAAATTATCAGATTTTATATAAGATAATGTGAACTAGAAAAATTATTTAGAAAAAAAGTTTTAATTTGTACGTTTTTTTAATCAAATTCCGTTTTTAAAATATGTAAGGTGTAATTACACTTTTTTTAAATAAATAAATTACATATAAGGAGCTTTAATTCAATAAATTAATATGAACATTTGTTCATGTTACGAGTATAAATAACTAGTAAGTTGATTCATAGAATGCAATGAATATTTTTAGGTCGAATAAAATTAATCGGTCAGTTTATTATTAAATTAGATGGTCTTGGCGCAATTATGAGTTTTTATTAAAAAAAACCTGGTAAATACCCAAATACTCACCCAATTTGGCGATTGGATCAGCGATTAGCGTCATCTTCTATCAACTGTTACGTGATGCTGCGGAACTTCTGGTTTAAATCCAGTTACAAGTAGTTAATTGTAATTGGATTTGGATACAACTGTTACCACTGATTATCAGTCGTCAAGAATTAATCTAAATGTCCTGTTTGCGAGTGTATTTAGTTTCAAAACCTCAGATTTAATTTTCCATACTGTAAATTGGAATTACAGCTATTGCATGAGATGCATAGCATCTCAAATGCATAACAGCTATGCATTTAATTTGTCATTAATCTTGAAAAGAAGCCGGTATTATAAATGAGTGGTTATCTCGACTACTTGGTGTATTAAAATTTTATCCTGATGTATATTTACGCTTGCTTGTTTATCCTTTCTCTGAAAATAATAAAATAAATTAATGATTATTTAAATCATAGAAAACACGATCAGTTTTTAATTAGTATGTGGATTTCATGTATCATCACGTTTAATTTCTTAGAACTAAAATTAATATTTTTTTTTTAACTATAACTGTTTAAAAAAATTAATAAAATTTGAGAAAATACATTGCGTTTAATTTTTTCGGTGATAATAAATAAATTGATTTTATAATGCTTTTAAAAATCACTAGTTTATGAAGTGATTCATTAGTTAAATTAAACAAAAGATTATATTTGGCCATTTTTAATAACAAATCGAAGAAAATTTTTAATTCTGGATAAGATTTTTTTTATAAAATTGATAGATATTGTATCTATTTATTTTTATTTTTTTTTAATTAAAAAATTTCAAATTATTGGTACACTGTTAAACTTTCATTAATTTAAAACATATTTTCACTTGTTTGATTATTTTTTTGAATCTCTTATAAAGTTGTTTAATAAACTTAAAAATATGGAAAGGGGAAATTGGTTAAATTCTCTTTTAGTAATAAAGTGATTGCTTTCTTGGCTTTAATAAATTATATATACTATAATTATAATATACTGTATAATTATATGGAGAAGTAGCTAAGAGGATCGTAGTATTGTAAAAAGGTTCTTGATGCTGATTGGCTACATTCACTGATTACTGATAGGGTTCAGATTATCAGTCGGAGTTGCATACACAATACTCAAAGGAGTATGTATAAAAATCATTGGAATTTATTTCAGGATTTTATGTCTGTTGTTTACCGCTCATTAAGAATAGATTAATTAATGAGATGATATTGAAAAAGTAAAGACAATACAGATATCTATTACCAAACAACAGAAATATTGAAACTTTGTGGATTTCCATCATCTATCAAAAACTTTAGTCATCCAAAAGAGTAAATTAACGAAACTCACCTTCTATTTGTCACTACCTTGATTGAGTTTTGATATTCTACGTTTTCCAAATCTTTTACTATTTTATTATACTTACGGATAGAACCAATCAACAGAACATGTCAACCATTAACAGGCAAATCAATAAAAAAATTTGGTATTTTTACGTTAATTATTTCCATTTTTGATATATTATCAAACGTACTCTATTCCTCATTGGTTAAATACTCTTTTTGTATTAAGTGATCCCTTGCTTGGCTTTATTAAATTAGAAATACAGCTTTATTGATTGGAGAAGCTGCTAAGAGGATCGTAGTTTTGTAGAAAGGTGCTTGTATTAAGAAATATCGGTTTTTAACGATAGGTTTGTTTAAAGTCTGTCCACTTTTATAATTTTTTATTGGAATTTTGAAAAGTTTTATTTGGTTATTTCATTTTAATTAAATGTTAAAGTTGAAAGACGTTCAGCTTATAGTTTAGAGAGGCGTGTTTTTGTTTTGGTTTTTTTTTAAATTAATATGATACTAACTGCAAGATCAAAGGAAATAACAGAAAATTATTCAGTAAATCGGAAATCTGTTTTCAAATTAGTTACGTTTTAGTTTTGATTTGAAAGTAACCTTTTGATCCAGTAAATGGAAAAATTGGACCTTCGACTAGTTTAGTTAAAAAACGTTTTTGTTAGTATTACGAGTCATAATACATTGCAACTTTTTCTGAATTTTGTATACCTAACAAATTGAAATTTTAGAACCTAGAAACCAAAATTTTACATACTTATCTAAACTAATGCGTATGAAAAAAGGTGCTTTTTAAGTGTTTATATTTTTCATTAGTTTTGTTTTATTTCTGACACTAAACGTAACGTGATCCACCCTACGCATTCATGTTGCTGCTAGCAGTTTTAAAATAACAGATGTTTGTTTAAACAATGTTGACATACTGATTCTTATATTCGCTTCAATAGTAAATAATTTTCTGGATAAAGTTATGTTTTTGATATAATTCAGGATTTATAATTTTATTTTAAATATTATGTTTTTATACATAACCCAAAATCAAAATCATAAAAACTTTATTTTATGCTACAAAAATGTCACAAATAAATAAATTCTAGAAGTCAATTCATTTTAATAATAGCGTTTTAAGAAATAAATAAAACTAAAAAATATAAATATTTTTAAACTTAAAAAGTAAAGTACGAAAAGAGTTTTAAAAAATGATTTTTTACGTTCATAATTTTTTTTTATTTAAAGACATCTGTAGTTTAAAAAATTGTACTTTAATATACGCACACATTCAGAGAATCAATTTACTGAACTAAATGATCAAATTATTTCAATTTAGCATAATAATTGAGATAAAATTTACGAAATGCATATTTTTGATATCCATTATTTTGATGTTACTGATTAACATGCTGACTGAAATTATTTGATTAGAGAAATTTTTAAGTTTATACATTTTTAAATTCGAGAGTCTACGGGGAAAATCGTTAAATGGTACTCAAAGTATTAAGATAAGTCATAACGAAAGAATATTTCAGTTTTGATATCTTAAACTAGTTTGTTTCAAATAACTATGAAATTACTGGTACATTTTTAAAATTTTTACAATCATAAATTACGTACATTTTTTGCATTAAAATCTATTTAAAAATTATGTCCGTACTATTTATTAAGCTTCTTTGTCTTTCATTATTTTCTTTATATCGAGTGGATTTTTTCAATTCCCATTTTTTTTTTTCTAGTTTTACATTATTTTTAAAAAACAATGTTGAATGATTTTTATGGATATAACATAATATTTTGAATTTTTATACACATCTGTGCACTCGCGTACCGTGCGACAAAGAATGTAAAAATCACAATCTTATAATTTCTTAGTTATATTAAGGGTGTATGACTCGGCGTTATAAAAATTATTTTGATTTTCATTTTAACGCCGAGGGTAAAAATATTACAGTCTTATTGCATCCTGTTAATAGTAAAGAAAAGGCATTAAATCCTAGACTTATAATTATTGCGACCGGTATTTTTATTCCAAAATAAACTTTACTGCCTATTAACTGTACCAGCATATTACTATTACACTATTGTTTATTACTGTACTCTATCGCTTATTAAAGTATGCTACTGAAACAATAAACTACTTTCCGCTTTTAGGATAAATTTAATGGACGTAAATAGCTTTTAAACTGTAATAAAATACTGTTGTATCAAATATTAATCATTATTTATCAAATAAATTCTTAAAAGAAAAAATAAGCAATCGGAAATATATAATATATGAAATAAAGCTTATAGTATTCAGACATTTAAATTATTTTTCAATGTAAAGTATTATAAAAAGAGAGAGTAATTGGAAGAAATTTTTTACATGAAATTATTTTCCATTTAACTAATGAAATTTTTCTCTAATAAGCTCGGTAATAACTTGTGTTATTCGTAGATTACAATTTTTTTTTTGGAAGTAAAATAGCCCTAATTTCTTTAGACTACCTACATATATACGTATAAACTCTCAAATTTCTTAGAACTTAACAAAAAAAATCTTTTAATAAGACGGAATATTATTTTTTTATTTCTCTCAATAACCTAAACAGTAGTTTATATTTAGTATAAGAGTGTGAAACGTATACCTATATTTAAAAATTAGGCTACCACCTTTGTGTTGATTTTTTCATTAGATTTATGTGATAGACTACGTTAATTTAATTCAGTAACAAATTAATTAGTCGTTAATATTTTTTGTAGAATTAATTATATGTTTTCCTTCGAAGGTAATAACTATCGAAAAAATTTCATATAACGGAATAATAATACGTTATGCAACGGGCGTATTATAATAGCCATTGATGTACGAATGTGAAATAAGTTCCGACATGAGCCTTGGCGAGTGTCGTAAAGATCACGAGTGGATTATGGGTCATTATAGAGGAATGTAAACCGAATTTTTCTACGGAAGAATAAAATCTTTTAAAATTTTTAGTATGAGTTGCAATATCATAAGCAGTGAAAACGAAACGAATTTGCCTCGTTTCAGCAAATAAATGTAATGAATCTCTCCCTTGTTTTCAATTTGAAAGTAAAATAATCTGATGTTCATAGATTTGTATACATAATCAGTTCATGCCAGATTAAAAATTAATTATCTTAAGTAAAATTACTTTAAACAAACTATTTAAAATTTCAACCTAAAATCTTTATTTTACAAAAGATCAACTCTTTTAGAAAAAGTTTTTTTTACGATTCATGGTAAACAATTTTTTTTAAACAGAAAAGGAAAACAAAAACAAACAAAAAACGCAGTAAATTTCTTAAAAGATCAGTATAATATAAATTTGCTAAATATAAAGTTTCTTATATCGGTAAGTTCTCTAAATTTCGTTTTTTATTATGCTAATTGGCCTTAAAAATCAACGTTTAGCAAAGATATTTTATATAACTTATAATAGGTAGTCTAAAAGGTATTGAGCCATTTGCGCACGAGATAGAATTAGCGTATTCCGGAAAAAAACGAGAAAGGCCGGCATGTAAGCAGTCATGACATAGCCAATGACCTAAACATCCATCACCAAACAGTGTTAAACCATTTTGATAAAGATTAATATAAAAAGAAGTTCGATGTTTGGGTGCCGCATGACCTCGCTCAAATAAATGTACTCGATCGAATTTCTTTCTGCGAATCTCTACCGAAACGTAACGATATCGAGCCGTTTCTGAAGCGGTTGGTCGCGAGTGATGAATAAAGTATACCCTACGACAGCAGTGAGCGAAAAAGATCATGGTCGAAGCGAGGAGTAGCTCAACGGTCTCGTTAATATTTTAATTTTGAGGAAGCACCTACCATGGACTATTCCGGTAGTCCTCCACCCTGCAGTTTCAAGGCCATAGCCTTTACCTGCAGTCCTCAAACGCCCTTAACTCACACTCTCTGTGCTCGTTGGGCTACGATGTCCATTCCCTCAGCCATCCTCGAATAACTCCGGCCTCTTTGGGGATAATCTCGGAACAGCACAAGAATGCCGAACCGGGTGCCTTTCAACGCTACATAGCCGTCCTAGCAGCATTTACGCTCTATTTCATGTTCCCTATTCCTATACTCATCGCATGCCCAGCTTACAACATTTTTCAACGACGACAAAATCTAGACCGCCCTGCCCTGCACAGAGTTCCCCACAGCGTTAGCAGGAGAACACAACCCTAAGGGGCCTCGCCTCTCTAGCTAAGGCGACTGTCAGTTCCTTAGACCCCATCTAACTTTGCCGATATTATACGCTGCACCTATGCTATAAACAAGACATACCTTCTTTTATCCTTCATCAGAATTTTGATATCAAGCAGGAGTCCAATACGGTTCAAATTTCTAGTTAGAATAGTCCGGTCATACACGTACATTGCACAATCATACAACACATGTTCTGGCGTTTCCGGAACTAAACATTTGGTACACATCTCGTCTTCCACCAGTCAAATTTTGAAGTCCAGCCCCACGGTCTTTCTTTTTTCCTGTTTAGCCTCCGGGAATTAGCGTTCAGGTACTGCATCAGAGAATGATATGTATGAGTGTAAATAAAGTGTAGTCTTGTACAGTCTCAGTACGACCATTTTTGTGATGTGTGGTTAATTCAAACCCAACCACCAAAGAACACCGGTATTCACGATGTAGTATTTAAATCCGTATAAAAATAACTGATTTTACTAGGACTTGAACGCAGGAATTCTCGACTTCCAGCTCCACGGTCTGTGGCAAAGCCTATACTGACGTCCAGGAATGCTATGCTGTGCGTTTGTGGGATTATAAGGGTATCGTGCATCACCTTCGCGCCAGCAACTCGAGTTGCTGGCGCCAGGAAGAACGATAAACTCACACCTATATTGTAGACGATTAGCGCGATTGCTCCTAGCAATTTAAAAAAATACGGCCTGTACTGGTCAACAAAAAGGTTGTCGTATACCGCGCTGATAACTCAAGACCGCATACATAACGACCCATCAGAGATTGAGAGAACTTTACTGGAAGGTTTTAATGCATCCACCGTATAGCCCGGACCTGGCACCATGAGACTAACATTTGTTTCGGTCTCTGCAGAACCCCCGGAATGGCGTTAAATTAATTTCAAAATAGATCT
Source organism: Lycorma delicatula (assembly GCF_047948215.1). Taxonomy (NCBI): domain Eukaryota; kingdom Metazoa; phylum Arthropoda; class Insecta; order Hemiptera; family Fulgoridae; genus Lycorma; species Lycorma delicatula. The sequence continues at coordinate 67,314,250 of NC_134459.1, read as the reverse complement.
ACGAAAATCGCAATTTTTTGACCGGAAACCACAGTAGTTCTACAGCGACGAGATTATGGTGTTGCCGGAAAAATGGCAGAAGTCATTGAAAAAATGGCGTATATGTGGTCTCATAATATTATTTTCCAATAACCATAAATGTGTTCTCAATTTTGACCTCCAATGGCCCAATACGTTTTGGACAACCTAATACTATTATCTTGTCGGTTATTATTGCCGGTTATAAATTCGAAACATTCTTCATGGAGCTTGTGTATCAGGTTCAAATGATCAGGGTGAATGGAACCAATGGCAGGAGTAGCCGAGGTAGCCAGAAGAATATTCACGTAATATTTCTTGAATTATTCAAATGAAGTTCCCGTATTTAATGATAAACAGGACATTCCAAAAACATTCGATTAAATATTTTAGTCTCCTTACTACTGACTGCCACCCACATAACAGTTCTTCGAGCAATCTTTAAACATATTTAAATATTTTATAAATTTTTAACCTTAGACTTAAATTTATTAAGTCTAATTTGATTTAATATGTTTTCATAATGTTTCTTAACTAAGGAACGATTCTGTATAAATTATAATTACCACTAATTGATTATTTTAATGAGGAAAACGACTGGTATTTTTAATTTCTTCAATTTGCCGTATATGTATTTCGGATTTATGATTGGTTATTCAGTAGTGTCTTAGAAAACTTACGGTTTCTGATATGTGAATCCCACGATGAAACTTATATAAAATTTACTGCCAAAATCATGTTTGCCAAGAATGTAATTGATTTTTTTTTTAATGAAAATTTCATAAAAATAGAAAATCTATATCAGGAAATCATTTTAGTACTGTTCATAAGTTAGTTAGCTCAATATGTTTTTAAAGATTTGGTGGTGTTGTATAATCGAGTATCTTAAAACCTCATTTTATTTATTATTTTTTTTTTATACTGTATGATCTCGGATATATTTTTTCATTTGTTTTCAAATTTTAACGAGAAAGATGAGATGAGTAGAACGATAGGTGAAAAAATTCGAGATTCATACTAGGGATATAACACGAGAGCAGTTGATCTAAAAGCTAACGACTATACAATTTGATCGGCTTTCTTTTGGTATTATACTTTACATATTAGTGAGAAAGTGCTCAACCGTTGTTAATAAAAGTGAATTTATTTTGTAAAGTTTTTCTTTTACACGGTTTAAGTTAAATTAATTAATCCATAAATGTTTAATTTGTTGACAGCATTATATGAACATATATTATGTAAGCCCTACATTGATTACTTATTATTAATGGAACACTTTATTTTGATTTTCTTTTAATGAATTTCATTTCTCAAGTAAGATGTCACTCTTAAAAAAAAGAAACGTAAAAACATATTTTAGTCTTTTATTTGGATATCTCAGTGTAATTAATTATTTTAAATTTATTCATCGAATGAGGGGAAAATATATTGAGTAACCTTTCGACACTACACCTGAATAATTTAATATCCGTAAAAGGATAGATTATAATTTATCAGTTGTTTGAATTTTTCAGGACCTTGGTAACAGCGTCTCTTTCAGTTTTCCCAGATCAGTGATTACGTTTTCATATGAACATATCTGGCTTTCTACTTCAATTTTTTTTCTGTTTAGCCTCCGGGATCACCGTAAGATATTATTTCAGAGGAAGAATGAGGATGCATGTAAATGAAGTGTAGTCTTGTAGAGTCTCGGGTCGACCATTCCTGAGATGTGGGGTTAATTGAAACCTGTTTAAAATAACAGGTTTAAGTAACACCGGTTTCCAAATATTTCAGATTTAGTTTTCAAATCCGTATAAAAGTAACTGTCTTTACTAGGATTTGAACCTTAGAATTCTCGACTTCGAAATCAGTTGATTTGCGATGACGAGTTCACCATTAGACCAACCCGGTGGGTTTTCCTTCTTCAATCTGTTTTCTTTCGTCGGTCTGTTATTTCACTTTTTCCTTCTTCTATCCTATTCATCCACAGCGTCTTTCAAAGTATTTCTCATAATACAATTAATTATTTCTTAACATATATCTCATCCAGTTTCTTATACATAAAAATGTTAAATTATAAGACTGCTTATAAAACGTTTTCTTCTTTTGAATGCGACTTCCTTTTCGTATTCTATTCGTCAGGTTTGTATCATGTAAACGGATGTAATTTTCTATCGTGAATAAGTTTATTATCAATATTTTGGCTACTTTTGTAATAATTTTACTTACATCCGTCTAAAACCGAATTGGTGTAGTTATTCGCTCTTACTATTTTATTAGCCTGATAGAATTAACGCGATGAAAATTTTTATTAAATTAAACTGTAACTTAATTTATTTACTTACATAACGCAAGCCTAATTAAAAATTAGGTATACTTTTATTAGTGTGCTATTTTTTCTATTTTAAATGTTTTATATTGTAGGAACGAATGTTTTCGTGTGATAAAATTTTACATCTTGTTTAACATGATAATAAAAAGGGAAAAAGGGAGGTAAATATTTTATGAGTGTGTTAAATTAAATAACATGACAAAGTCTTTGATCTTCTGTCACATTTCGGTATAATGTAAAATGTTTTACTTGATTAATGTATGTTACCAAAATGATATTAAATTTATTATTGCTATAATAAATATTAGTAACTTTCATCGGTTAATGAACAGGCTATGTTTTTCAAGAGTAAAAATTTAAAAAAAACTCATACACACACACACACACACACACAGAGAAAATACAAAAAAGAGGAATAGAGAGATTTAGAGAGTGACTGAGGTACAGTTTTGTTGGATCGTTTCTTACAAGCCGCTTGTCGTGTTGTTTGCCACTGTCACACAAAACACACACTCACACATATAAAAAAATACAAACAGATATACACACACATATACAATCACTGAAAAGCAATTCACTTAAATAACTTCGCTTTCAAACGGAAGAACACAAGAGCGAGCCGGAGACTCTAGCCTCATAAATAACGGCGAGAAATCATCTGTTCACGCAAGCGGCCATCTTGATCTACTGCTACAGTACATGTATATTGCTTTCTTTATTTAATTCATGTTTCACTATTATAGAATCTAATTATGTTACTTCCTGTTAAATATTTAACTTTTTATCTTAATTAGATAATTTTTGCCAAGTTTTTTTTTAATTATATTTTTATAGGATTGAGTTGCGTACAGTAATAAATATTAGATACGTGATTTAATGTTTATTAACAATCATTTTTTACGAGTGAAATAAATAGGTAGACTAATATACTCGGGCTACTTAATACGTTAATATTTCATTAAAGACTATTTTAATTATCAGTTTGCTTGCCCTTAACATTTTTAGTTAAAATGATCAAAGTAATTTTGTTTAGTTACATTATTTACTTTACGATTTTTAATTTGTATCCGACATATTTCATTATAATTTATTATTAACTGGCGCTGGATTATTTAAATTGGTTTAGTTTTTGTATTTACGGGCACATAACTCCCAACTTAACACCACTTTACAGGATTCATAGGATACAGTAAACCCAAATTTCCCGCCTTATTCAATCTCAGACACTTATTTCTTTCTCTCACTCTTTTTTTTTCTGCATGCTATGATTTTTGGCTTTTTGTTCTTAGTGCAGTGAAATAATAAATTTATATTTACGTTTGGCTTAAAAGTAAGCCTTTTCACTAATCTGACTTACAAAGATCCTTTTCGCTAATCTATCTTAAGTATATACGTGTATACACATAAGATAGTACTGTCATCTTATAATTTATGTTTTATAATTGAAAATGATACCGTAAGCGATGTATCATGTCTGATAATGTTTTATAACGCAAAGCACAAGAATTTTGAAAAAAAATTGTTTTTTTGGATGAATTAAGTTTTGATGAATGAACGAAAAATTATTGTCGAAAAGGAAATCTTTCCATCAAAACGGGAGTAGATAAGCTAGGTTGTGCGGTAATCTGGAAGTTTCTGTCCATTTCTTAAAAAAATTATTTGTTGTCTAAGCATTTAGATTACTGAAATTTTTATATTTAATTTTTTTTTAATTTGTTGAAACTTGTTTCTGCTGCTGCATAGAGTCAGGAGACACAGTTACGAAAGACGTAATACCTGCCGGTATAAAATTCAAAATAACTTCAAATTTGTTTGCAAGTGGAAATAATTTTTCCATTTCCTGTTTACTAAAGGCTAGTGAATATACAAATTCGGTTTCAAATACACGTTTTTTTTTTTTTGCTTGATATCGCCACATAAGTTTGAAGCTTGTGCGTGGGATATGGAAATGTAGCGTATGAAAAATGCTGTAGCTGACCGGGATTCGAACCCAGGACCTCCGTGAAAGGTCGAGACGCTACCACTCGCGCCAGGAGGCCGGCAATTTACCTTAATACGAGGGTTATTTTTTTTTCAAGGTCCGATTGGTCACAAAATTAAAACCACAGTGAAAATAAAAATTTTTTATTTGTAACAAGAGAAATAGCGTAACTATGTATTTACATAGTTACGCTATTTCTCTACATAGTCGCCACTCCGATTTAGACATTTGTCGTAGCGTGGTAACAACTTTCCAATACCCTTGTCATAGAACGGAACCGTCTGTGTTTTCAGCCATGTTTTTACGCTAGTCTGCAGCTCGATGTTGTCCTTCTAACCAGCGTTTCATGTGAGCAATAAGCTGAAAATCGGATGGAGCCAAGTCCGGGTTGTATGGTGAGTGATCAAACACTTCCCAACGAAAACGCTGCAGGAGCTTCTTTGTTACAGCTGCAGTGTGCGGCCGAGCATTGTCATGGAGAAAGGCAATGCCTGATGACAACATTCCTCTCCGCTTATTCTGAATTGCCCTTCGTAGACGTTGTAGAGTCACGCAGTATGAGACTGCAGTGACGGTCGTGCCATGTTCCATGAATTCCACCAAAAGATTTCCATTCCCGTCCCAGAACACAGTAGCCATACACTTTCTGTTGGAGAAGGTTCTTTAGTTTACTGGGGCAATGAGAATGCATCCACTGTTTGGATTGTTCTTTTGTTTCTTCAGTTTCGAAATGGACCAATGTCTCGTCCCCTATGACAATTGTTCAAAAAATCGTCTCCTTCATTGTGGTAGCGCTGGAGAAACGTTAGGGAGGCGTCCATTCTAGTTTTTTTGTGATGATCGGACAGCATCTTGGGAACCCATCTCGCACACAGTTTGCGGTACTGAAGTCTCTCACTCACAATGGTGTAGAGAACTGACCTTGAAATTTCAGGAAACAAATCACTCAATACAGAAATTGTGAACCGACGATTTTCTCGAATCGCCTCATCCACTCGCTCAACGACATCATCGATTGACACACGCTTCCTTCCCTGATCGCCTGCATCATGAACATCTGTACGTCCTGCTTTAAAGTACCTGCACCATTGTCGCACTTTGCTGTCACTCGTTGAAGTTTCACCCGTACAAATTACTTATTCGTCGATGAATTTCAGCTGCATTACACCCCTCAGCCTGAAGAAATCGAATTACGCACGCACTTCACACTTGGCGGGAGATGCTATTGTTGTAGACATGTTTACGTGGCGCTGCGTGTTCGGAACTAAACGAAGTGACGCGGCGTGATTGAAGGCCATACTAGAGACGCTGCGCAACACATATGCGCGAAGGTTCATCCGATTTTTGCGCGGGTTTTTATTTTGCGACCGATCGGACCTTGAAAAAATTAACCTCGTACTTGGGTTGGTTCTGCGTCTAGTCCTGTACAGAGGGTTTACATTATATCTTTGTCACTAGCAAACCAACTACTACGCTGTTTATATCCAAATTTAAATGCAGCATCATTGTACTAACACGTAGGTTTTCTTATTGATCTAGTTAGATAAATAAATTTATCTGTAGTGAAGAAAACAAATACATATATACATATTTTCTTACAATTCAAAAACTACTGGACCAATCTGAATGATTATTTTACTAAAATATTTTTTTTTAAATTTGAGGATGGTTTTAAAGAGTAAATTTATCCAGATAAACTTAGTTATTATTGAGTTAAAAGTAAAGCATAAACATAGAGAATAAAGTATTTTATTCTCATTTTTAATTTATTATTAATCTGAATATCTGACTAGAACGCATTAACTAACTCAGTTCCTGTATATTGCATTTAGTAAATAGACTAAATTACATTTTATTTAATAAAATTAAATAAATTTTTAACGTGACATTAGCTATTTAATAAAAAAAATTATTGTTCTACGATTTTCGTAAGTAGATTTTTGTGCCGAGCGCAGTCTTTGATATAAATGTATGAAGTCATGACTGCAAACAGTTACTAAGATGCCATTTATTTTCATGATCACTTTACATTTTAACAAAATGAGTTTTTTCTTAATTTGTTTTGTTTTTAATTTTGATTTGCGACTATTTTCTCGATTTATATCTTTTTTACTGTTTGTAGTTGATTACGCAAGAACTACATAACATTTTTTTAATGAAGTTTGACTAATCAACTTATTTTAACGAAACACAGCAATTTATACGACTGAAATCTTAGCTATTCCTATGATTTCTTTTAAAGTATTTAGTACTGAGTGGCCCTCTCCTGAAGAAAAATACACTTTTAGAATTTACTTCCGCAGGATGCAATAAAATAAAAAAAATAATAGGACAAAAAAATTGTAACCGTTCTCCTTCAGATAATGTTTTTTTATATTCCATCAAAAACTTCTAACTATAAAAATTAAAGGAGATAAATTATTTTTTGATTGATGATTAAAGATAATTTACCACAAAGCTCGCATCTTGTGCATGGGAATACGGAATCGAAACTCTGCATTGTGTAAAAATTCAATGCCTGATTGGGATTTAAATTCTAGGGATCTTTCAGGTAGGCTGAAATGCTACTATTCGGCCATCGAGTTGAGGAATTATATACAACTTTCATTGAAACCTTTTTTAAATCTTAATCGGAACTCCTCTCCTGATCTTCCAAGACGGTTTTTATTTTTACTATGTACACCTTGTTTGATAAATATTATAAAAAGATAATCGTGATACAAGAAGTAGATTTTAAAAAAATTTCGTACAAAATATTTTTTTGGATTTTGACTGAGGGTATCTTCCAACTATATAAGATCATAAATTTCGAGGAGGAACAACGGGTTTTCAGGTTTTAAATTTGTCAACTACTTTTTAACAATAAAAAATCGATTTGTTCTTTCAGGATATAAATTAATTCCTATCCGAGGATCGCTCTTTTTTTTTGAATATGTGCTAACGAAAAATTGGAATTCCTCATACTAAGAATTTAATTGTTCAGGACTACTTAAAGTGGAATAATAAATTATTATTTAGGTAGCATATATTTCATTAATTTAGCAACAGATTTTGTATGTAAAATGTTGCTAACAAAAAGCCATTATTAAAAAAAGAAAGTTAGAATACATGTTAGAAATAACGGGTGATTCAAAACAACTTTAAAAGCATATAACAATTTATTCAGTTAACTTACAGATTCGGTTGAGGTCTCATTTTATAGAAAAACGCATCAAGTTGGTAACCAAATATTCACTTTGATTCGATATGGCTTTCATTTGTAACGCGACATACATCCCAGCTGAAGTCGATTTTATTTCAGATTGTAACCAGCAACTCGGGCGTTACCTACGCATTTGCGGCGTTAATTCAACAAGATCAGCAGAAAAAGACGGCACATAAACCTAATTTTTAATGAAACCTCACAAGAAAAATTTTAGCGGGGTCAAATCTGGGAAGCGAGGTGGCCATACAATTGAACCTTCACGACCAATCCACCGACCGGGGAAACGAGTGTCAAGAAAATATCGGACTTCTAGGCGTAGTAAGATGGTCTTGCTGACAGTAGTGGTTTCCACCTTGGTCATCGTAGTCTAACTGAGGGATTAGAGAATCTTGAAGCATGTCCAGATATACGATACCATTTACGGTCGCCTCCTGGAAGAAGAACGGGCCGTTCTGTCTGGAAGAAGAACAACCTGTCTCAACGAAGGTTTGGTGCCAAGAGAATATTGTATGCCTTCTAGGAGGCTCTCTATCGAAAATCTCTATTCTCTATGAAAATTTGTTTAACTGCAGTTGCTGACTGCAAATCGTGAAACCAAAACACACAGCGAGCACGTTGTGCACCAGTAAATGTATCCATTTTTAACGATACTGGTGATAGCGCTGCTGGCCGAATTCGATACTAATGAACTACGTGAGTCAAAACTTGATATATTTTGCTATGAAATGAGACCTCAACCAAATCTATAAGTTATCTAAATAAGTGTTTATATGCTTTTAAAGTTGTGAAGTTCTTTTTGAGTCACCCGATCAAATGTAAGTATTTGATTACTGCAGATTTATTTAGCCTATGACACGTGGATTTTTATGTACCCATTATTTCTTCTTATACTGCTTTCTTTCATTCATTTCATTTTAAGAAATGATCCTATTACTTCTATCCTTGCAGTACAGACTAGTTACCCAAATAAGCTAATAGGTGTATCAGGTAACAAAGATTACATAGAAACTTACGTGACTGAATTTCTACAATGTGGAAGGCACTTGCTTAACTACTGGAATTATCTGTGTGCAGTAGACAATATTTAATTTGCGATAATCACTGCCTAAAACTGACGAATTATTTTTGTAGATACCCGTTACTATTGAGATTGAACGTAAATTCCTGAAAGATATTTCCGGTGGAAGCAACCACGATGAAATTTCAGACTTACTAATGGAAGAAATTAAAGAAAGCTATTTTTATTTCTGAAATGCCAGCTCGACTAATATATGTCTAAGGTCAATTGTGAATTAAAAACGAATCAAATAGTGTTTTTATTATATTAACTACCAAATGAAGTTTGAATAAAATACAGTAATGGTTTACAATGACTTAACTTTAACCGTTTCATTCTTGAAGTTTTTACTGTTCTTTCCTGCTAATGAATATATTTTATAGAAATATTTTATTCTAAAAGAACAGCCGGATGCTGTCGGAAGATTTTAGGTAAATTTCATAAGAAAGCTACCTGTAATGAGTACCGTGATTAGACTTCTGGAAAATTTCCCATATCTTCCCAAAATTTCCCCCCAGATCCCAAAACCGCCGTCAGTTTAAAAGCTTATATATATATATTTCACTTTCTTGTGGATACGATAACTGCCGTAATTTTGCACCAGTCACTTTTAAATTGATACCTAAAATATAACGCCCAAAAATCTCGGTCGAGACCGGACCATGGGGGTGGAAATGGGGAATTTTTTTCGAAAAAACAAAATATTACCATAACTTTCTTATTAAGTACAATATCAAATTCGTTTAAAGTTCCTACTACTTTTTGGATAAAGGCCTAAAATCTATCTAATTTTTTTATTTCACCAACCATTGGCCCAAGGGGTGGAAAAAATGGGGTTTCGAAGACAAAAAATCATTCCTCCCTCAATAGGCAGAGTATCGAATCGATTTAAAGTGGGTGTTAATCCTCTAAACATTACCTAAAACTTTTGTCTGTAACAATTTTTGAATGACCAAAATATTGCTGAAATGGTAAGAAGATGGGGCTTGTCGTATGCTAAACATGTGAAACTTTTTTCACATGCAACCATTGTCTTATTAAGTAAATTTGTGGATACGATACGATACAATTTATTAAATGTTTGATTTACGCGTACTTAATCAAAAAGTCTTATTTATCTTACTGCTTGTTTAGGTGTTCATTCTAGGCAACTACATATAAATTAATTCTGGATAATAAAAATATTTATTCTGGCAATTAGCATCAATGATAAAGAATATAAAAATAATAGCAATAAAAAAAGAAATTTGAGTTACTTTTGAGTAGACCAAAGAAAATAAGAGAAACATATTAATGTTTTCTTTTGCTTTTAATTACGGTTTAGATAAGTTATAAAACGAGTTAAATATATCACTCAGATTTACTCTAGTCTTTATGAAATAACTTATTACTATATATTTTTTTTTTGTAGCTACATCCAGGTTATAATTTTATACTTGTGTGTATGTATGCGATAGTGAACCGAGTTCCAACATAAGCTAAAGTAAACAAATAAACAAACATCGTAAGTAAAACACACGGCATGGTAATAGCAGCGGTAGCTAAATGCTAATAGCAAGAGGATGCCGGGAAAGAGTGGGACTTCTGAAGAAGGGGCTACAGTGTTGTGTATTTACACTGGTACTTGTCTAGCTTTGTTTAGGTCGGAAAGATTTGTTAACGTGACCAGAAGGATGTAAGTAAGTTATAAGAGAGAAAGAGAGAGAGTGAGAGAGAGAAATAGAAAAAACTGAGAAAGAGAGAATGTCCTGTAGGAGAAGCGAAGAGGAGGATGGGATCAAAGAGATATGTCCCCGGTATACGGGAATGTCAGAACATTAGTCGGAATAAGTGTTAGCTGCCAAAACAACGCACACTTCATTTAGACCGCACAAATCTCTTCAACCTCCGCCTGTAGACTCATACTAATCGAAAAGGACGACACTCTGACGACGCCCTCCAATTCATTTTCCTTTCATATTAAAACAAAATTTAATCATAATTCTTTCTTGTCGTACAACACTTAAGGCTTGTCTGTGAAACATATTAATTGAATCACCGGTCAAAAACTGTTATTTAATAGTTTTGTTTATTTCATCTTAAGATTATAACATAAGGTTCTAAACATTTGTCAAACATTTAGAAAAGCTAACTTAACATTATTTATATTGTTTAATATTTGAGTGTACATTTATTATTACTTCTTTTTAATAACATTATTATTATTTTATTTACGTAATTAAATTTATTATGACATTATAATTTTATGACGAGAAAAGTATGATTAATATTAGTAGGGTATATCTGTTTAATTTGTTCACTTCATCGTATGTTATCTTTATATCTATTTGTATTGAAAGGAATTACATTTTTTGTAATCTGTAGGAAGCGTATTTTTGTGACAGAAAATATGTAACTTTCCTTTGTTCTTTTTTTATATTTTTAGTTATTTATTTAAAATTATTACTGACTCTATATCACTAAATTTGCCGAAAAAAAGAAGAAAAAAGAAGATATCACTAAATTTAACAATACTTTTATAAAGTAAAAATTTGGGTGAAATTCCGGGTAGTACTTCGTTTACCTTAAAAACATTAATGAGATTTACAGTATGTCTTTTTAAATAGAAATACCAAATCATCATTGTTTAATTTTTAATGACTTTTTTTGTCATCTTTTTTTATTGTAATTTGTTGCTAACATTTTTAGTAAAAGTAAGTAAAGGGTATCTTTCTGTAGCTAATCCTCAATTTATTATCGACAATGTATGCTTTTGTATAGGAAAAAGGCTTTTACCCCCTACACATAGGTCTAGTATTTCCTAGATTTTACACAAAACAAATAAAATCACGGATAAAATTTATTTAAATATGTATTACTGAAGTATTCTTATTAATAGGAATTAAAGGAGTTAGTGTTCTGTATAAAGAAAAAAAAGCATATTCAATTTCCAAGCGTATGATGTCCTCGTATTTATTGGTTATGAAGACGTAAACATCAAAGTATAATTTTATTGGTCAGTCAGTTCTAGTAATTTTGTTGTCTTTAGCACGGAACATTATTTTTCTATTGGTTTAATCTTAATTTCAAAATAAAAAATATTTCATAATAATTATTATGATAAAATAATATTACTGGAATTAAAATTGTTATCCTAAATGAAATAGTAGTCATCTAATATTTTTATTAAATGTGATGTCATTCATAAGTTGTGTCTTTTTCTTAATTTCTGGGGTTTTGATTTTAAAGTATATGGTTATTTTATTAACTTAAAGAAAACTAAGCTAGCTTATTGAAATAAACAAATTTATTTAAATTATTTATTTTTCGTAAAACATCAACCAGTTATATTTTGAAGCTAATTTATAAATTTAAGTCCTCAAATTAGATCTGTAATCTGCTATCCTCTTTTTGTATTGAGCAAACAGCTCATTAACACATAAGCTCATGAGTATTTTAAATTTAGATCAAGTAAAATGGATAGTATATTGTGCTGGTCGTATTGTCTTCCTTGTAAGTAACAGTTGAAATTGGTATAGTTCTAATGAAAAAACGCATCTATTATCATAATATTTCTACAAAAAGTGGTTTTTTGAAAACTTTTCTTTTGTAAAAAAGATCTCAAATTTTTTGTATTGAAAGATAACGATTTCGAGATGAACCCTAGATAATAATGGACCTAGATTAAAGCACTGATTGACCTTGTGTAAAAAGCATTATAAATCAAATTCCTTAATTTCATCTTTAAAAACGATTAATTTAATTATTGATTTTAATCAGTTTCCTTAATAAACTGCGAGAGATTATGGACCCAAATTATTTAGTCCACCTGATTTAAAAGTGAACTAACAAGCTAATAAAAGATTGTCAAAAAAAAATCTTAGTCACGACAGTTTTATATCATCAATTTTCTTCATCGATTTCGATTGTTTAATAATCAACAGTTACTGAGGAAAGTATATTTAAGAAAACTCTGTCACAGTAAAAGCGTCATAAGTGCGGATTTCCGGTTTTAGTTAGCCAAACATACTAAACATACCCAAAAACCCAGTTTTTTGCCTCTTACTCCGGTTCCTGTCAACCGCTTCGTTTAAAAATCAGTAGGATTTTATTTCTACTAAGTTCACATCAACCTACCAAGTTCCATCAAAATCCGTTAAAAATTGCGCCCAGTAAAACGAAAACCCCATTTTTAAACCCTGAACCAAAACCCCTGTTTTTTGGTTCTAACTCTGGCTTCTTTGAACTGATTCGCTTGAAAATCAATAGGGCTCTATCCCCAATAAGTTTATATCACCCCACCAAGTTTCGTCAAAATCGCTAAAGATATGCATACGTACAAACATAAGTCCGGTTATGACCGGGCGTAGTAGCGATTTCTAAATTCTGTGGAAATTCGCTAAATATAGGTTGATGGGAAGTTTATTAGGATAAACAATTTTAAGATCGGAACGTCTGATGCCTAATCTTTTAAGCTAAGAAGAAAGAGAAGACCAATAAATAATTTTTGTAACGGATAAAATGCTGACGGAAATCTCCTCCCCCTCCAGCGTCATTTATAAATTCAAGCCTTTTACCAGAAATTCTTTCTTATGTTTGTTGTTCTGCAAGATTTATTCTTGGTTTGCAGTAGAAATGTTTTCATAGTTTTCGGTGAAAGAATGTTGAAAAGGTTTTCTTTCTCTTCATTTAATTTTTTCAAGTAAAAATAAGAACAGATAAAAATGCTGCTAGATATTATATGGTTATCCTGATTAAGGTTAAATGGTCAAATATTATACTAATTTACCAAAATGTTAATGATTAAGAAATAATCAGGAATAATACTGTGATTTTTATGATTTAGCGAGGAACGTTACGAATGTAAGATCGATGGAAATTATGATTCAGAATGTCAGCTAACTATATTTAGATTGAATTGTAAAAATGAAAACTGTATTTCAGAAAATGAAAATTGAACATTATTTAAAAATACCTTTTTTTCATTATACACGAGTATAAATATAAGATATTTTTTATGTATCTATTTAATTGTTCTAACCAGGGTTGTTTGATATTAGGCGGTAAATTCGAAAATTGTTTCTTTTTTCTTTTCGAAGAGAAGCATTAGAATACCTTTTCTTTACCAACCGTGACCAATGCAGTCGTAAACTATTAATAGTATACTACTGTTATATGAGGGAGAAGGTTTACACTCAACACAATTTCGACTTTTTAATTTTTTCCACTGTTTTTCTAGAGTTTGTCTTAAAGTAAAGAAAAAGATATGTAATCTGTAAAAGATTAGTTAGTATACTTATCAATAAAGTATATTATTTATTTATAAGCTTTTAAAAACCTTTTGATTGGAATTTCATTTCGTTTTGGATCGTTATGAAAAAGCTTAATAATCGAATCGGAATTTTTAAAAAAAAATATGTCTTTTTGTTATTATTATACAGATCATATATAAAATGTTATGCACGGAGTGTTTCTTTTAAAACTCAACCCAATTAAAAGAAAAATAATGTGCTATATTTAATGCTATTAGTTATAAATATTATAATTATTTGTGCAAAACAATATTTAGATCAAATTTTTATAAATAGGTATAAGCATAATTTATAATAATATAGGCATAATTTTGTTTATAAGTATCATCCATTATCATCAATGCAAGCCTTTATTCTATTTTTCATATTCCTTGCAACATTTCGAAGTATACCTCATCCAATTTCTCGAAATTCTTGAGTTACGTTGGCTTTCAGTTCTTCAATGGTGTGTAGATTATTTTTGAATACATAAATTTTTAGATATCCCCAAAGAAAAAAATATGCAGGAAAGATCAGGTGACCTAGCTAGTCATAAGCCAGCCGATATTATTCTTTCATCTAACAAATTCCATTGAGAAAGGTCCATTGTTGCTCTTGCCGTGTGGCCTTATATTGTAGAGACCACGACTCTCTCTAATTTAATTCTAAATTTTCAATAAATAACGTTACAATTTCTTGGTAGAGGTCTGAATTGAGTATTTTCAAAGAATATGAGTGCAGTTATTCTTCGCCTTTCTTTCTTCTTCCTGTTTAGCCTCCGGTAATTACCTTTCAGATAATACTTCAGAGGATGATATGTATGAGTGCAAATGAAGTGTAGTCTTGTACCTTCTCAGTTTGACCGTTCCTGAGATGTATAGTTAATTGAAACCCAACCACCAAAGAACACCGGTATTCACAATCTAGTATTCAAATCCGTGTAAAAATAACTGACTTTACAAGGACTTGAACGCTGGAAATCTCAATTTCAGCGGATTTGGGAAGACGTGTTCACCACTAGACCTACCCGGTGGGTTAATTATTCTTCGCCTTTCTTTCTTTTTCCTGTTTAGCCTCCGGTAACAACCGTTTAGATAATACTTCAGAGGATGAATGAGGATGATATGTATGAGTGTAGTCTTGTACATTCTCAGTTCGACCATACCTGAGATGTGTGGTTAATTGAAACCCAACCACCAAAGAACACCGGTATCCATGATCTAGTATTCAAATCCGTGTAAAAATAGCTGGCTTTACTAGGACTTGAACGCAATTATTCTTCGCCTGGAAATTGCATACCGCACACCAGTTTTTTTGGGTGTAGAGGTTTTGAATGGATAATGTGAGGATTGTTGGAGTTCCAGTAGTGATTATTCCGACTAATAATGTAACCACTCAAATGAAACCAAACCACATCTGTAAAAAGTATATTGGTCCTACACTTTAATGCTCTCCCGAACAAACCGATTAAACCATTGAGAGTAGTGGAGCCTAGCAACCGGGTGTAATTCATGTGATACATAAATTCTACATGGCTTTAAGTTAAGTAACCGGCTAACCTTAAAGGCATTATGCAAAGATATTCCTTTTTGTTGCGCAACTTTTCGTAATGATTTGTAAGGCGAGTTTACAAAGCTTATCCTAATATCTTGAAATATTTCAGCATTAAGTACTGAACGTTTCCGGCTATGTCTTCGATTGCAAACAGAAGCAGTTCTTCTATACCTTCATATCAAACTAGAAATTGAAGATTTATTTGGCACATTCTTACCCGGAACTGCAATTGAAAAGCTTCTTGGTACAATACAAAAGATTTAGTTGTTAAACCATTTTCCACGATATAAAACCTTTCTTCCGTGTTCAAAACAATTTCTTCTTAATAAAAAAAACACAGATAACCAAAAATAAATAACTGTTCACAAAAGAGAAATAGAAACTAAGATCACCTAATTATAAAACAACCTCTTCATCCGAAATTATTGCATAAACTTTTCTAAAAAGTATTTTGCTTGGGTTGAGTTTTCAAACAAACACCCAGTATTTATCTATAACTGTATTATTAGTAGCAACATTTTTTATACATTTCAAAGCCTAATTTTTCATGCGGGTGTTTATTTTTATCGTTCATGTTCATTCAGATTATTTTAGTTACTATTTAAAATGTTATGTTCTAATTAAAATTTATTTACATTCTTAGGATTTTGTCATAATTACAGTGTAATATTCTGATAAACTCATTTAAAATTTAAAGCCCACCGCCATCTAACCTGAATTATAATGTTCAGGAAAACTAAATACAAACACGAAATGGATTTTATAGTGATCTGGTATTATAATATTAAAATAGTAAATGTTTATTGGTATTTTACTGATATTATATGCATCGCTTTAACGATGGAATAATATTAAATTTATTTTCAGTTGAAGCTAACTAAATATTTAGTTTGCCATTACAGAAATGTTTCATTACGAAACAATAATTATATCGACAGAATTTTTCAGTAGCATTCTATTAAATCGTAAAACACAAACGTAAATATAAATGTTGATTAAGATTATAAGGTATGCGCTGTATTGTTATTAAATACTCTTTAAACTTATAAAGTATATTTGGCAATTCTAAAATTAGAATGTCTCTTATAAGAAATGCAGTTACAAAGCCAAAATATAAGCAGTTTAGCGTTGCCACCTTTTTTTTTAACTGGGTCACCTAGAAAATTCACTGTTTTAGAATAAGACTAATGTAATGAAATAAAATAATATATTATACGTACATTACAGCTTAATAGATGCAAAAAGAGTTTCTAAGACTGTTAACTAATAGCCGCTATTCGTTCGAATAAGCGTGTTAGGATAACATATACTCAACTAAAAAACATTAACTATCTACCTAGCAAGACTGTTATTAATAATGTTATGCTTAATCTTTTTTTTTATATTAGTTAACGTTTACAGTATCATTCATCCTGATTTAAATCGATTTATTAAGTTTTAAAATATAAAATTTATAAATAAAATGTATTAAAATAAAATGTATTAAAATAAAATAATTATTAGAATTAAAAAAATGTAAAATTAAATTTGCAATCGGTTAAAATAAATTCGAATTTTTGTTTCGTATGTTGAATTTCGAATACTACATTATAAAAATGAGCAAGAAATATCCCTCCCACATACTTAACATAATCTGCAGAAGACTGGCTAAAGTGTAAGTCAACCGTTAAATGAATCAATGCTTTCAACCATTATATTATTTTCAACCTTATAAGCTTTCAACCATTATATTAATGTAAGAATAACTTTTTATTCATATATAAGCTGTTCTCCTCTGCACCTAATAATGAAATGAGAAAAGTTATCACGCTATTTGTGTAATATATTATAATTTTTCATTAAATTTTTTTTAAGTAGACATTATTAAAAAATCTGATATGGACCCCACATGACTTCTTTGTTTGCCTATTAAATTACACATATAATTTTTTTAAAAATGAAAAGTATGTAAAATTTTATTTCATTGATAACTTTTGATATTTTTTCATATATTTTTTTTTTATTGTTATTGAATTATTATTTATTGTAAATTTTTTTTATAATCAGAGGTTAATAAACAATATAAGTAAAAATGTAAATGTTCGTTTGTTTAAAATATTAAATCTCCGAAATTTCTTCACCGATTGCTTTGAAATTTTGACACAACGTTGCATTTGAATACGCGCATTTTTTTATATACTTACTATTTATATACCTAAGATTCACACCTGCGGTAGGTAAAAACATGCTTTTCTCTGAAAAACAGCGCTATCTGTTTGAAGAAAAGGCAACACACGCTATACTAATTATTTTACGATTTTATTTCAGTGTTTCCTATATAGGTGTACGCTATAGACGAAAAACTACTGGACCGATTTGCGCGCAGGGAAAAGGGAGAAAGGGAAAAATCGTATAAGGTAAAAAGGAAGAAAGGGAAAATTGAAAAAGGAAAAAGGGGAAAAGTAAAAACGGGATAAGGAAATGGAAAGGGGAAAGGAGAAAAAAGAAAATGGAAAGAGACAGAGAGGAAGGGGAAAGGAAATAAGGGAAAGAGAAATAGGGGAAGGAAAGGGAAATTGGAGGAAAAGGTGACATGAGAAAGGTGAAATGGGGGGAAGTAAATATGGTAAAATGAAAACGTGAAAAGGAAATGGAAAAAGGGGGAAAGTAAATGGAGGGAAAGAAAGGGGGAAAAGGGAGAAAGGTTAAAAGGGAAAGGTTAAATTTTGTGAAGTTCCGTAATGTTAATTTTGTTAATGTTTTATGAAACTTTCAATTGTGTTCATTTAAACTATATATATATACTCAAATCAAGCGATAGCGATGCATTGCCGGGTCTGCTAGTTATTAATTAATCAATATATTTAAATTAAAAAAAATTACGGCTTATTACTGTAGTTAAGAAAAAGTTCATAATCCAAATGTTTTGGATCTTGGGCTTTTTTTGGACACTTTTGATTCAGCCGATTGCAATCAAAAGGGGAGGGCACAACTAGATGTTACTACAGTCCTAAATCCAAAATTTTAACATCCTACAGCTAATCGTTTTCGAGTTATGCAAAATACATACGTACATACGTAAGTACGTCCAGACGTCACGCCATAAGTAGTCAAAATGGATTCAGGGATCATTCCTGAAATCTGAAAACCGAAAGTTTTTGCGATTACAATACTTCCTTTACTTCGTACAAGGAAGTAAAAAAGCAAAATACCATTTAAAACTATTTTTTTCTTCCTAAGTATGTGAAAAATTCCCTTTGAGTCAATTTTTAACATTTTGTTTGTTATTTAAGATAAACCGGTTTAAATTTTTTTTCACTTCTCACCGGCCACAATAGAATGTTTTTTTAATAGTTAATTCTTGGATAATTTTCTTTTGTTTCAACACTCCTTAATTTTCAAATTATATTGTTGCTTTCTTTCTTGCAACATTTTTTACTGCTACACTCCCTGGTTCCTTTCTGAAAACCCTCGAAAACTTGATCTTCTTCCTAAATGTACCTCTGTCCCTTATATTTCTTGGATTTATCGCTAAAATCACGAGATCTTGTTTCGCCTGTGTGAACCACTTAATGTTCGTTTTGCCTCTATTGCTCTTCTCGGAAATGCTCTTCGTCAATCTGTTTTCATCCATTCTAGCCAAATGGGCGTAGAAGCCAATCTTTTAAAATTATTTAATATAAAAATATTTTAAAAACACTTCATTGGCAGTGAAAGTTAATCTAATTATTGCATGAAAAGAAAACAGATACTAATGTACCGTGTGTTTCAAGATGAATATCAGGGGTTTTAAAGTTATGTAATATTTATTAAATTTTACCTACATTGATAAATTATACATAAAATGAAAGAGCAACTCAAACAGTTTTTCTTATAAGTATTCAATGTAAGTACCACTCGTTACACGGCACACAACCTAGCCGATAGGAGAGTTCATCCCATACTTTAATCAGCAAGTCTGGAATAATTAATGCGACAGCTGCTTCAATCCTGTCTCAAGTCAGGTAAAAACGTGGTGGCACATACACTTGATCCTTTATTTAACCCCCAAAGAAAAATTCGTACGGAGTCAGATCGGGCGAACATGGAGGCCACGGCAAGCAAGCCCTGTCGTCTGAACTATCCAGCGATCGGGAAGAATTTCATTCAACCAATCCCGTAAGTGTTATGTCAATGAGGAGGCGCACTATCTTGTTGCGAAATAAAGTTCTGTCCTATTGCAGTTGAGGAAAGAGCAATGGTTATAGCATAACAGGATAGCTCCTGATTTTGCTTCCGCGAAAGAGAACGGCCCGCAAACTTGCCGTCGGGAAACGGCACAAAAAATATTTAGTTTTGTGTAGTCTCGTTCACACTGCAATATTTCGTGAGGATTTTCTGATCCCCAGATATGCAAATTATGAGTGTTTACTTTTACATTAACATGGAATGTTGATTTTCCTCAGAATACAACATTATAAAGAAAATCTTCATCGTCGGTGCATCATTTCATTTGCAAAGCTAGCATACAAACCACAATTAGAATTTGTGGACAACTAAAATTGCTTTAGTCACTCTTTCATTTCTTCTATAGTTAATTATTGTACGTGAAACTTGAAAAATATAGCGTAGCTTTAAAACCCATATTCATTTTGAAATGCACGGTATATTTAGTATCTATAATATCTCTACTTCATTATTAAGCCTACAATCTCTCTTAGAAACTCGAATCCAACCACCACTATTGTCTGTGTCGCATGTTGTCTTTTTCCTTGGTTGGAAAATCTATTTCGTTGAAATTTTAAGTCAAGTACATTGTTTTTAGATATTGCATTTTTTTAGATTTTTAGATAGATGCACTTCTGAAAATTCTTTGTCATATGATAGGAAAAACAGGAAATGACTCTTGTAATATTGTTAACAAATTTTCCACTTTGTATATACATCAACACCAAAATAAAATAAATCCATTAATTGCTTCTTTGATAACTATAAATTCAGGGTGACTTTCTAAATAAATACTTACTTTAAGTATATATACTTTTAAATATATCTAAAAAAGGAATTCTGCACCAAGAAATCAATGAATGAACATCAAGAAATAGTGAATCTGCTTATGATAGGTTTCGGTAGTGTGTATAAGAGTTCTTCTTCAACAAACAATTCTTCTTCTTTCCCTTCCTCTTCTTCCACCTATTTCTTCTTCTATGATCCTTTGCTGAAGACTATTTATACGAGGGATATCCCCCAATAAAACTGTTTTTCTCTTCTTTATTTTTATAAAAATCTGCTCCTTTTCTGTTCTTCCCAGTACTTCCTTATTTCATATAATCACAACCAAAAGTCATATTTTAACATTTTCTCGTTTCTTCTGACTGTCCACTGCTCAGATCCATATTATATCTTAGTTTATACTAAGAAATTTACTGATTTCTTTCTCAATTCGATCGGATCCTTTTTACAGTTAAAAATATTTTTATCTTTAAAAACCACAGTGGATTAATTTCCCAAAAGTAATTTTCTCTTTTTTGTAACTTACCTAACAAAAGGAATTTAAAAAAGTTGAAAAGGATTTAAAAATATTTATTATATCAAAAAGCAGAAAATTCTGAACAGATAAACTTTCAGATAAAGGATAGATGGAATCTGAATCTCCAGAAGAGCAGAAGAAAAAGTAAAATCGTAAATGGAATGATGAGATGAAAAGAAATATAAGTGAAAAGGTGAATAATTTTTGGTAAGAAAGAAGTTTGAGCTACGTAAACCTGATCCTTAGAGGTCAGATCGAAAGAAGAATAAAAGCCGTTTTGATTTATCCATTCTTTTTTAATTTGAGATTTTTTTAATATAATTTCAGAAACTTTAAAAATAGCGATAAATAATAATTCTCTCGAAAATGCCGATAAGGACGCATTTACGCGTTGGCTAAGGGATGGGTCTCTATTTGGAAAAACTGAAGGGTTCATCCATCCCAACCAGGACCAGGTCATTGCAATAAACAATAACAAAAAGGTCATAGAAAATCAGGACGTCAGTGATGAGTGCAGAGTATGCCATCAATCATCAGATTGATTCAACAATTCATCATTTGTTAACTGGATGCTCCAACTTGGTTAACAGGGAATATCTACATTGCCACAATCCTACAGTAAACATTGTTCATCAGGCATTGGCATTAAAATTAGGACTTGTAGATGACAGAGAGCATTGTCCTTATTATGAATATAAGTTCAGACTTACATTGGAAAATGAGCATTAGAGACTGTATTATGATCTTCGCATACATATTGACAAATTTTTTTTGTAAATAGGACAGACATTGTTCTACACAATATTAGAGAAAAAACTGCTTTTCTCATTGATATCAATCACCCATCGGATCGCAATATTAATAAGGCTGAATCAGATAAAATAACAAGTACAACCCTCTGGCAATAGAACATAAAGAAATTTAGAGACTGAACTCAATAGAATTCATTCCTATTGTGAAAACAGCAAATGGATTAATTAACAAAAATTTAAAGAAATAGTGAAAAGATTGGCCTGGATCTTAAAGTCAATTCCAAAAGCCCCAAAATCAGTAATTCTGGACACGGCAGGATTGTACGAACTGCGTTAAATGCACCACAGCACTGAATGAGGTATGCCCTATTGTCCCTTCATACTGAAATTCCGGATGTGAAACATCTCCGAGACAAAAATAAAAAAATAAAATAGTAATAATAATAATAATAATAATAATAATAATATGGTCATAGCAATAATAATCATTTCACCGTGAAGATGGTTAAATATTAAAGTTCTGCGAATCGCAACTGAGTCAAAACGATTATTTCGTTTATTGTATTTAATATCTTATTGTTGTGTTGCGAACCAATTCGCTTGAAGTTTTCTTTTATTTGTTCTGTTTTATATATTTTTTTTGTCTGAACTCTTTGTATACCTTTGTAGTCGTTACAGGCTACTGTATATTTGCGACTTCTGCACAATATATGTTTGAACCTGACCTAGGGTACAGAATAACAGACTACACTCACAGGTGTGGAACGTGCTTCCCACGTGTTGTATGTAGTGTGGCTTGTTGTGTCTGCTAATGGAATTGGCTTCATTTTCAGAAACTAATGCGTGACCTGCAGCCCGTGGGAAATGCATTTCTGCACATTGCCCCTGCTTAACTATAACCTATAACACATTCTTACACCGTCCCCGCCTTATTGCAATAAGTCGATCGACCTCTGCAACCTTGCAACGTTGTTGACTTGGAGTATTACAAACAATCATTCCATACTATGTTGTGTTATTGTAATAGCTTATGTAGGCTATATATTAATACGTTAATTTGAAGTACATGTTCAAAAAAGAATTTCCACATGTTTTTTTTTTAAATGTCTTAAAAACCATTCGTTCTATTACCTCTTCAAAAACGAAACTGTTGTTTATAACCATTACTTTAAGATCGTGTATTTCTAGTCGCATTTATTTCGTAAAGAACTTGAGCAAACAATTTGTGTCATTAGGACAAGACTCATTACGAGCGAAAATTTCAATAGATAACTTTCACGTAAGAAATGTGATGAGTAAAAAAAAAACGTTTAAAATGAATATTATTTTTTGATTAATTTATTTAACTTGAACAAAAGTGAAGCTTTATCTTAGACATTTACGGGTCAGAAGATCATATTTTTTAAATACGTTTTTCTGATTTTTAAAAATTGAAGGAAATTATTCTACAACCTCAATTTGTATATATATATCTTTCTTCATCTATCGTAAAAACAGCTGAACCGAATTATAGACAGGCTTATAAAATGAAATTTTTATTTAAAGTTAATTGATTTAGGTTAAATTATAGACGAGAACTAAGCGTAGATGTAAACCCCTTTGATTTACAACCACAAAAGTTTTTTGCCACTATAATACCTAGAATTTAGCAGCTTACGGTTTTTCAGCTATCGTCTTCCTAAACCGCCTGAAGGCCCTCAATTTTATGTGGGCCTTCTTTCGCCCCACTGAAAACCTCTAGCGTCCACAAGGGGGCGTTATCGCCCACTTTGAAAACTAATTAATTAATTTTAATTTAAAACATTAATTTTTTTCCCAAAACCCCACGTACTGAAATTAGAATGATATAACCTGCACAAAAAAAGTTTAAATATATATATTTAACAAAAAACCCAACAAAAAAATAAAACAAACCAACAAAAACAAAAAAAAAAAAAATTGAAATAAAATTCTTAATAACATTTCATTTTCATATTCTTTGTTCATTCATTGATTTTTATTGTAAATTTCTTTGTTTTGTTTGTTGTTATGTACATCTATTTGCATGTGGAGTTGTCTGGCTAATTGATACCAAATCGTCATCAATAAAATCCTATCCATTGTAATTAGGTTTCGGTATAAAATCACAAATATTAATCAATCAAATATTTATGTTGAGAGATAAATTTAGTATTGTAATCCTTGAATTTATAATTCAGCGAATCACTGTTGACTCATTCCGGTTTCAAAATTTAACAGAAAACTAAAATTCTTCAATTTATTAATTGGTTACAAACGCTAAGATAACTTTTGTAAAATACAATAAGCTGAGTCTTATACACAGCAAAATGAAAACCATACTGTGCACACAGTATATTGTAATTAAAAACAGTGTAAAAAAAAATGAATGACAATTCGTTTGTCCAGAATACAGCAAATCTAGTCTAGAGAGGTATATAAAAGATAGTCTTTTCTGTAAACAGTACTTTTTTCTACTTAATACAGTATACGATAGTATTTTTAGCTAAGCCATGAATCAGGTTGTATAATTTTTGTTGCATAATTAACATTTTTTTAAAATAAAAAATAAAAAAGTTCTTTAGTAAAATGATGATAAAGAAATACAAATCTTCGATTCATTGGGTTGTCTTCAATAGAAGATTGTCCTTGAAAGTTAAGCGATATAATGAATTAATAACATATATCCTAAAATTGTGAGAGAATTGAACGTACATATTTTTTTTTAACCTCTGGAACCAACGTTAGGTTTTGCTTCAGAAGATGAGATGAATGATTTGTAGCGTGTGTGAAAATGCCACGCCTGACCGGGATTTGGACCCGGGACCTCCGGATGAAAGGCCGAAAAGCTACCACTCGCGCCACGGGGGCCGGCGTAACGTACATACTGAAAACATTTACCTGTAAGTAAATACTTAATGTTTTTATATTAGACAGGTACTATTCATCTATTAACTTATACATAAACAGTAGTCTGGAATGAGTACTACTTATGATTTCTTAATTTCCTCTGTCCAGGCTTCATTTTAAAAGAAGCTACTTATCGTATAAATGTAGAAAAAAGTTTTAAATTAATTCACAAAAATAAGAAAATCTTAGTTTAATCTGAATTTATCACGAAATTTTTATCGCAATAACGTATTTTTAAACCTAGAAATTTTGCTTTTAAATCAAAATTTAGGTTTACATGAAGATTTATTCTATTTAACTCCTATAACAACAAATGATGGGAAGAAAAGCACGATAAACATCAGCTGTCTCTTTTATAGGCTAGAAAATTTTTTTCAACAGTTAAAAACTATAAGATTTAACGCAAGTTGCTCTAGATGAAAAAAGTTTTTAAGTTTTTTTATTTATATTTAATTATTAATTTTATTATCATCCTTAAAGTATGAGTTCATCCAATTAAAAAAAAAAAAAATTCAATTTATTCCGATTAATATGAAACAATTTTATTACGTTAAAAAAATAATTACATAAAACAATGTCACACAATGTATCTTTTGTGACTAAATAATTAAAATTTTCTTCTTAAAAAATCTATCTAATAAAATAAAAGACGTAAAGTAATTAAACACGTAAAGTAAACAAGCCATAAACATTTAACAAAAGTTTCTGCGTGACATATTTTAGAGAAATCTCTGAATAAAATACTTAGACAGAAACTGCGTTTTAGATTTTCTCATTTTTAAATAATTCAATTATTAATTATAACTTAAATTAATACTTGCAATTTTTTTTAAATCGTTAAAATAACATGTAAATCTTTATTAAACAATATGGTTTATTTAAACAAAATAATAATTACATTTGTAGCTTCCTCCAATTACCAATTTTTTATGTGGAAATTCTATTAAAAAAAAAAAAAAAAATTGAACTAATGACCTACATCTTAATATTATTTCTTTAAATTTTATGGATTAAATCTCTAGAAATTCTTAACTAGATCTTTTGTAATTAAATTGTAATTGTTTCGTAAAGAGCTCTCAAGCCATGCTTAAAATTTCGGAATTATATTTTCTTTACGACTCTCAACTAGCGAGGTTTATTACTAACTAATTCAGTTTTTAACTGAATTAAAAAAAAACAAAAAAAAAAAACACTCCTACAAAATATCCTAAACGTTATTTTTTATCCTTTAAATTGATACAATATAGCAATATTTAATTTTCACCTCCAAGTGCATTTTTACTTTTTCAAATAAAAAATGAAATTTATCTTATTTTTATATCTTTCTGGTTTTTTTTAAAATTATATAATTATGCGTTTTGAGGTTATCTCCACCACCACGAGACCCATACTTATAGACTAATACTCCCTGATTCATGTCAAGATTCAATTTTGAAATTTTATCTCAAAGCGTTTTTATTATATCCTACCTCCAAAAAATCAATTTATTTTTCTTTTACTACGTAAAATAATTCCTAGTTAAAAGAAAAAAAACAATTTTAAGATAAATGCAAATACTTAAAATTATAACAGATTGGATTTCAATACACTGGATTTTTTTATTTTTGTGCATTATTATACTCATCTGTAGTTCATATGATGATTCAAAAACCGCGTAAAATGTTTTTTGCTGGAGTATGATGTACTACTAAGTGAAAAAAAATACATAAGGTACAAATTTACATTCTCGATCTTGCTTTCTTCAAAATAATATCAATAAATCTAATTATTTAGACATCATAACCTTTAAAAAATTCATTTTCAAAGTGGGCGATAACGCCTCCTTTTGGGCGCTAGAGGTTTTCAGGGCGGCGGTAGAAGGCCCACAGAAAATTGGGGCCCTCAGGCGGTCTAGGAAGTTGATAAAAAAAATGCAAAAATCATGTTTTCCTGAAATTTCAAACTAAAATTAAATATCTTCTACACTAGTACAAAAAATTAAAGGGACACCTATATTTTATGATAAAAAATGATTGTATTCAAACTACTTTAACTTTGCGACCCAGAGGCTTATAGAGACGAATAAAAAAAAATTAAAGCTTGAATACTCTACATTTTGACAGTATACTTCAGATTTCAAAAATCATCAAATTAAAAAAATAAAATCAGTAAGAAGAAAAGTTTTAAAAATTTTAAAGTTTTCTTTGTGAAAATTATGGTCGATTGTTCAACGATTTCTGATAGCATTCCAATCATCGTATTTGTCTGAACGTGGATTTAGTGCTGTAGTAACCTTGCTAACCAGGAAGTGTGTATCAGGTGTTGGCACAACTGAACATTGATCGCTCAATTAACCTTGCTAACCAAAAAAAGAAATCGGCTGCATGTTACCGAACGCGGCGACTTACAACTGTTATCGGGCGTCGAACCTGATATTAACAAACTCGTTAAAGCACATCAGATTCATCCTTCACATTAATGTAAATGTAATTTTTAAACTGAAAGCTTTGTTTTAATTATTGTACTGTTATATTGATATGCTATCACTATTGTTGTTATATAACTATATAGATACAATTGCAATTTTTTTGAAAGCATTTTAACAAAAATACTTCCAATGATTAAATATGCGTTTTAATTGCTCTCATTTAAAATTTAAGTTTCAGTCAAAAATAGAATATGCCACGTTTAAAAACAGTAATTGCAATTGCTGTTTTTAAGAGTGCATCTTAAAAACAGCAATTGCAGATTAAACATTTTGCTAGAAAATGTTTGATTTTCAATGTGGGCGGTGGACGAAAAAGTTTGAGTATCAATGATCTAATGGAATATAATCTTTTCTGCTAGACTAAACAACGCAAAGTAATAACAAAGAATTTAATACATTAGACGAGACAGTTCCGAGGTCATAGCTATCACATTTTTGCTTGTGATAAGAATGTTTTTCGTAGGTACGTCGTTTTGCACAAATTTTTTTCGTGTAATATTATTATAGAGCAAAATCGTTGATTTTTCTGCGAATTGTTAGGAATTCTTATTAACATTAAATTTATTAGTGATGAAACAGATACGGATATCTGTAAAATAACTTTAGAATAAATTATAAAATAAAAAAGAAATTTTCAATTACAATTGTGTAGAGCTTATAACAACAAACATTGACAATATGAGAACTGAAGGAAAAGGAAAAGGCTTTTGAATCGTACTGTTAGAGGAGGATGTTAAAAATAAAGTTGACTGATATAATCCACAACAAAGAGATTTAAAATTAAATAAAAGATGTGAGAAGTTTGAGGCAGAATCTTTTCACAAGTCTTTTTAATCTTGATACAGTTAAACTGTTTGTTTATTTACGCTAATAATTTTGTATAAATGCTACAAACGTTATTCTACAGTATCAGTAAATTGAAACACCGATATTTATGACCAAAGAATGAGAGGAGATTGATGTTATTTTAATCTCGTTTTAGTGGCAATTAGACGAAGAAGTAGTTGTGTATGAAGAAAAGATAATTCTCGTTTCTTGCTGTTTTGGTTGTAGCATTCGAACCCAGAACACATTTTTTTATTACATGGAATTTAGGAAGGTCATTTTATACTAAGAAATCCTAAGTTTACTTAATTTGATAATAAAGAAATGTACGGGTTAAGTATAAATACTGTGCAGGCATATTAAACAGTTGAATGATGTAGAAAGAACGTAGTGGAAGAAGCATGAGTCGCTTTGATAAATAGTTACCACGGATGTAAGAAAAATAATGGAACACTGCATCAAAGAGTTATAAAAAGCGAAAACCTAATTACAGTCTTTGTCACAAATAACGCTTTTTTTAAGAATTATATTTTACAGACCAAGAGGTAGAAAAAAATTTAATTTTGTAGTGTATTAAAAGTTATTCTTCCACATTATTGGTGCAAATAGAAATTTATTTGAAGAAATGGTACAAGATTTATGGCAAATTATGCAAAATTTTATCCTATTTTTCGAGTGTTTTCAACAGACTAAAGCTTCTAAAACTTCATTAAGAATATTAAAAAGTTATATTAACGTAAATTTAAGAGTAAAGTTTTATTTATCATTCAAGTACTATAAAAAGCTTTACAAATGAGAAAATGTTGTGGACCTCAGTATAAATAGGGAATAATTTTCGCTCTTAACCGTTTGTTTTAACAACTATGTACGTACATAGTTTCATAAATTCATTTAACAACAAGAGGGAAAAAGGTTTGTGAAGGAGAAATAATTTCCGTTAATTCTGCTGAGTATGGCTGCAGTTTAGATTAGAGTCTATTATTTTAAAATACGGGATATTGAAACAGCTGGACAAGTGCAATATTAGTGCTGTTGTATTCTCCATAAAATGACTGTTTTCTTAACATATCTGAATTAATTAATGGAAAGTTGAAATTCCAATTCTTGGAAAACAATCTAAAAACAGGTAAATTTCACGAGTAATTTACTATAATTCCTTCACTTTCAAGTAATTTTAAACTCATATTAATGACACCAAAAATGACAGTTTTAAAACTGTATAATACTCGGACTACACTCAGTATTATTTTATAGAAACGGATATTATATTATTTGGAATAGTTTATAAAAGATGTTGAAAATGACCTCCTCCAACATCAACAGATGACTGCACACTTTTCAATTTGTTTGCAAACACTTTAACCAGCTGATGTACTGGAATGTCTCGTACGTATGCCGTTATTGCGGTTTTTATTTCGTTGTGCGTGGTTTTTTGAGATACACTGTTATTTCGCTGCCCGCCATAGGAAATAATCTGGGGGGGAGCCAAATAGGGCCAACGTGCAGGTCACAACTCCTCGAAATGATTTGTTCGCTAAAGATATTTTGTAGAAAGTCATTGACCTGTTAGCTGTAGCGCCGTCTTGTTTGAACCAACCGTGACTGATTTCCATTTCTGTTAATCGACAAATGAAGTTTGTTAAAACTGCACCGAAACGATCAACATTAACTGTGTTTTCAAAAAAGATTGAACCCACATTGCGTGTTCTACTCGCAACGACTCGGACTCAAATTTTCGCTTTGTGTTAAGATTGTTTCGAGGGTTAGTTGTCGATCCCAGTCGTGTATTTTGTGAATTACTAAGAAACCACGTTTCATCTGTAAAAAACGTAATGTCGAGGATACCTACGGAATTTTGGTCAATAAAACGTTTAAACCATTAAAAATAATGTCTTTTGGCATGATCTGCAAGTTTCAGTTCTTGAACATACATTACTTTCTAAGAGAAAAGTTTCGGTTCTTTTCTTACAACTTTATGTGCGGTAGCAAGTCCGATATCTTGCTGTTGTCAATTGACTTTGATGGAATTTTGGTCATAGCATTCGTAATATGAAGCAGTATCTGTTCGTTTAGTTTAGGTGGTCTTCCACTTCGACCAGTGTCTTTAAGAGAGCCTGTTGCCCGAAATTTTTCGATAAAAATTCGAACTGCATTTCGGTGAGGAACAGTATTTGGAAA
The DNA here is from genome assembly GCF_047948215.1 of Lycorma delicatula. Lineage (NCBI taxonomy): Eukaryota > Metazoa > Arthropoda > Insecta > Hemiptera > Fulgoridae > Lycorma > Lycorma delicatula. Next base: position 67,284,234 of record NC_134459.1, on the reverse strand, counting down.
CTTTTCAAAAAACTTGTGCTTCACTAAATCAGTACATTTGTCACCTTCACGAAAGACGTGTGTAACCAGAAAAATTCGGTCCATTATCGAAACCCACTGGGTTGATCTAGTGGTGAACGCGTCTTCGCAAATCAGCTAATTTCGAAGTCGAGAATTGCAGCGTTCAAGTCCTAGTAAAGGCAGTTACTTTTATACGGATTTGAATACTAAATCGTGGATACCGGTGTTCTTTGGTTTCATCCTCTGAAGTAATACCTAACGGTAATTTCCGGAAGCTAAAGAAAGGAAAAAAAGATCCTCTATTGAAAGAACCATTACATTTCTTGCAACTATTTATTCCGATAAACGAAACGAAGCACGTTCAATCACAACTGTCGTCTTGGTTATGTCGAAGCAATGCTCAACGAACCCAAAGCAACCAACCTAACGCCGAAACAATGGAATGAACCACATAGTTTTAAACTATACTGCAGAGAGACTTACCGAAAGCTGTGTTCAACAATATTTATTATGAATTAACTGGATGTAGAAAATGTTTTATATTCAGTAGGTTTATTTTTATAGATAAGTTTTAGTTATAGGTAAAAGTGCAAGAAAAACAATTCAAATACATTTTTAAAGTTTTTTATTTTTAATTTTGTTATTAATATCGATTAAAAGATTTAATAAGTTCATGACCTTGGTATCGTAATTTGTTAGGTCTTAATTATACTATTCACGCCATTAATGTTATTAAGAATTTCATTTCAATTTTTTTTTTTTTTTACATAATCTAATTATTTGTATCTATTTTTATAATAAGTTTTTTAAAGTCTGATTTGGTTAAACGTAGCGTAATATTTCGTAAAATTATATTAAATTATTTAAATCTACAAGTACTTGTTTATTGTCATTTAACAAGGTTTATAAAAGAGGTTAGGCTGTCTAACTTTTAAATTTAACGCATGAAATAGATGTGTATAATTCGTATTCCGATATCAAAATAGAAGTTCTTTAGAAGATATTTTCTATTTTTTTTACTTCTTTCAAAATTCTTGCCCAATTCCACTTCATCAGTCACAGTCAACTGAAGTAATTCTCTCTGTTTTTTCCTTCTCTATCTCATTTTTTGTAGTGCCGGTTTAAAAATAATAAAATATTCAGTTTAATTAATGTTTTTCTTTTTCTTTTTTTAATTCAATCTACTTAATACAATTAATTTCAATCGAATCTGTGGCAACGGCCAATTTTTTCATTTTATTAAAAAAATAAAATAAATTTAGTTTATAATATTAACTTTGGTTTTAAATTTTAACATACTAATTAAAAACAATTTATTATACACAAGCAATATTGACATCATTTTTTATTAAATGAAAATAAAATAATTTCCTCCAAGCATGGCTCGATGCTGAAAGTTTAATATATAATTCGGCATTCAAACTTTGTTCATAATAACATATTAATCGTACCATATTTAAATTGTATTAATTCTGTAACAGCTAAATAGCTTTGATTGTTTAAAGCATTACTGTAACAGACGCGTTAATAGTAAAAGGATAGCATTAATATTAAGGAAAAACTGTACGTTATAATATTGATGGTGCACCTTTACGGCTTCCCGAGTGTAACGAAAGTACAACTGTAGAACGTCCAACGATCCAGACTTTCCCCCAAAGGATATTTCATATCTCTTCTAATCTTTCAATCAGTCTTCAATTTATTATCCGCCTCCCTCTCCTCAGTGCTGGGCGGACGCCTCCTCTTCCTGTCGCCCAGGTCAATTGAAGACGATAAAAACTCCATAGATATAGCTAAGCTTGACGCAGCTGCTGCATCATTTCTCTTGCTGTCCGACGTTATACCGGGCCCGGCCGATAAACAATCAGATGCGACCCCAGGGTTGAATGGATTCAAAATGTCTATACCCACTTATCCGGGTTTGAACGGCTCCAGAGAAGAGATATTGATCTCTTCTCGAATTCTGAACCGACCTCGAATTCATAATTGCAAACTTGTGTAATAAATGTAATATACAGACGAAAATTTTGAAGTGTAAGTGAGAATGAATATGGCTCAGAACTTTGTTCCAAGAGTGCTCTTAATCTGCCGCTCTTTAAGCTCTGATCTAAGTCCCAAAACCAGACTATATAGCTGACTAATCCTGACCAACTGGTAGACCGCAGTTTACCAGTTATTATCTTCTGCTAATGACATGTCGCCATGAATCGTCAAACAAGATTTAGTTTTGTCCACCTACTGGTATTTTCAACTACAAAGGGAATCAATCCTTCCCGTATTCACCGAGTCTTCACCAACAGCATCGACTCTTTGGGATTGGACCTAGCCTAAGGACGCATAAAGATTTCGGATACAACTAACCTTACTTTGATGCTGGTACCGCATTCCAGTTAATGCATTACGCGAAGCAAAACCATTTCATGCACCACATCAGATCCTATCCAGGCTTCGGATGCGTGCTCCCATAATTCACTCCTCTTCACGGAACGTGTAATTGTGTTACGTCACAGAAGTCTTCCCTAGGCATCCTGTTATAGTAGTTGTTAAACCAATCTTTAGACTAATGACGTTATATAATAACAGAAACATAATATATAACTGTATTTCGTACATTCAGTTACCTGTTCATCATTTTATCTATGATAAAAATAAAGTAATTTTCCACAAAATTATTTTATGGAAATAATTTTGGAGTAAGGACTCAAAGGTTGAAACCTTTATTACTATTCATTATTCCTCTTTCGAACAGTTTTTGATTCAATTGAACATCTTCTAATTTTATGGGGGTCCTGAACCATTTATCTTCATAACTATAAATTTTCCACTTCTTCTTCTTCCACTTTTTCTTCAACTTTTCCTTCTATCTTACAGTTTAATTTTTTTACATAAGATATGCCCCAATGTTTACAAGTTTTTCTCTTTGTAATCATCTTTTTAATTGTGTTTCTCTCCTTTTTTTTCTCAATTATGTTCTCATTTTTTACTTTTTCCATCCATTTCATTTTTACATTAATCTTCACATCACATTTTTAAATTATCGAAGTACTTTTCTTCCTTGTTTCTAATCGTTCACTTTTCTGATCCCATTGATATCAATGCATACAAAGTATTTGTTGAGCCTCTTCCTTAATTAATATCGTTGTTATGGTCAGTAATCCTTTTACCTTTACAAAGGCTCATTCTCCTGTACGGCTTCCATACTGGGAGACAAAACCTCCCGCATATTTAAATGACGATCTGTTTTAAGTTTACCCTTCCAGCTTATATTAATAGAGTCTTTTCTGTATATTAACACACTGATTAATACGGAATTATTATCATTTAATGTATTTCAGTAACAAACCTTTGTCTGAAAGTATTAATAACAATTTTTATTAGAATTTTCAGTCTAAATGAGGCTTATATTTTTATAAGGAACTGGATACTCCAGGGCTCAATTTGCTTAAATTTTGTTTTTCAAAAACCACGAAAGCTGCAGAACAGAACCGTGAAACGCTGCATTACATGTAGGAACAATACACATTCCTTGACGTAACATTATATTAACATTAATACGTCATTAATGCCACTGAAAATCTCGTATAGTTTGGTTGGTTTGTCATGTTTATGTGCAACAGTATATTTAATTCAATGAATAAAATAGTGAGAATCTACTTCACTCCTGTCTTCCCTCTGTAAACTGGTATAGAGTGCTTGTTATCTTGGAAATGGGTATATCGGTTTCATAGATTTCTATTTTATGTCAGGTTGTACGTATCTATTACTGTAGTGGCTGCTATTCAAAAAAAACTTCCTTTTATACCTATAATTTCAGACTATTTAAGGATTTATTTTTTAGTTTTCGTCTACAGAGGTTTTTACTTCCTTGTATGAAGTAAAGGAAGTATTGTGATCGCGAAAAATTTCGGTTTTCAGATTTCAACGGAAACATCCATTTTGATCATCCCTGATTCCATTTTGACTAGTTTCTGTGTGACCCTCTGTAAGTACGTATGTACATACATATCTCGCATAACTCAAAAAAAATTAGCCGTAGGATGTTAAAATTTTGGATTTAGGACTGTTGTAACATCTAATTGTGCATCTCCCCTTTTAATTGCAATCGACTGGACCAAAAGTGTCCAAAAAAGGCCAAAATCCATTTTTTTGGATTTTAGACTTTTTCTTAACTGCAGTAATAAACCCTCATTGAGTGCTTTTCAGCGAAGTATCATAAGTTGTACTTGTTTTCATCGGTTTCAGAGTTATAGTCAAATTAATTAATGAAATATTTGGATCTTACAAGGGGAAGGCACATCGGTTCGAATCAGACTTCATATCATTTTTTTTAACTTTTTTTTTAATTTAAATATATTGATTTATTAATAATTATTAACTTCTGATTGTAGAAAAACTTTTACGATAAATAATAATTCAATAATAACAACAACAACAAAAATTGAAAAAATATCAGAAGTTATTAATGAAATAAAATTTCATGTAATTTTCATTTTAAAAATATTTGTATGTATAATTTAATAGGCGTACAAGGAAGTCATGTGATGTCCACATCAGATTTTTTTTTAATATTATTTTGATGTACTCACATAATAATATTGTATTGAACAAAATTAACATATTATTCTAAATATTTATATGATTCAACCAGGTAAAAGCTCTTTCATATTTGTGTTTAATTAAACCAAACGTATGTGGAATAGTTATATCTATCAACTTAACGCAGAATTATTACTACACGCAATTGTCGTAAAATCTTCTCTAATGAGTAAGCAATCCATTTTCTATCAACAGTTTTTCGGGGCAGTTGCTTATGAAACCGACATTTTAGTTCTGTAAAAAATTTAATACTGAATGGTCTGACGAGATCTCTTCTAACTTTATGGTAAAAATATTCTATATATAACAATAAATTGTAGTTGTAATAAAGGTTAACAAAAAAATTTTTTTTGATAGTTTTTTCAATGAAATTAGTCTTAAAAATAAATAAAAAAGAAAGTTTTCCGTATTTTTTTTCTAAAGTATATTCAATAAATATTAAAAATATGTATTTTTTTCTGAGGTAAATTTTTCCGTTTCCAGAATTGATTGAATTATTTTATAATGAAAATATTTGGCAGTAGTGGAGATTACCGTTGATCTAATACGTGGAAGGTTTTTTACCTTGTTCACTTTTATCCCAAACCCCTGTAAATTTGGGTATTTTTCTTCTATAGTTTGCATAAAGTTAACAATAGATTGAGTAAGTATGAAGATTACAACGTAATATAATTCAGTAACAAAGATAATTTACATTAGTCTCAAGGTTTATATTTTAGAACAATACATTAATACTATAAATATACACCAATAAAATAATTAATAAGTAAATAAATAATTTATCTTTCCAGTGTTTTGTTTTTGCTTTTTTTTTAATTTAGTTCCATTTAGCATTAGGCAAACTAGTTGATGTTAGGGTGTTTGTATATTAAATAGTGCAGCGTGTAATTCCGATTTGTGGCCTGGTTGTGAATTTGTTCTGGCTACACCACAAGTGTGTATTTTTTTTTAAAGGTGTTTATGTAGTAGCAGTAGTTTGATGTAGTGGTAGCTATGACACTATACACCCCAGCAGGGAGCTGAGAGTAGTTTATTTTAGCTTTCCCGTCTCACTCACTACACTTTGAATTATCGTTCTCACCTGTTGTCAGATTCATCCACGTTCGTATGTAGTCTATCTTTTTTCTTCTCGTGGTCTTCCAGTCCAGACAGATGGACTTGCCGCCACAGCTCAGTTAAAAACCTTTCTCCACTTGTAGAGGAAATCAATCTAACACATCTCTGTCACACTGACATCTCTCTCCCGCCTTCTCGCTCTTTACCTTTCTATTTTTCTCGTTCTGTAATTCGTTGCCAAATATTTTTTTTCGTTATTTTTTGTAGTTATATTTCTACTTAATTTTTCTTTCTTTATGAAACGAATGGTATAGAATTATTAAAAATAATAACATTTATTAATTTGTAAACAAGGAACTTGCCAAAAACAGAAATTATTATTAAAATGTCATGATAGTCGTTTCTGCCGATCTCCGTATTAGAACCTCACATTACAATTGTACATTACTGTTTAAGCTTGAGCCTTGTGCATATTTAACCACATGAATGAACAGTCGTCTAATTTAACGTTTAACCTCTAGTTCTAATATTTATAAGTTAATTTTTCAGAGAGACTAGTTCAGAAACATTCAAGGATTTTAGGTAAAAAAATTTCATTTTAGACAATTTTGTATTGTAATAGATCGATTGTTAATTTTGTTCGGTATTTGATGTTCTGAGTCTCTAACAGGTAACTTCTGAAATATTAATTGAACCCCAGCAACAGAAGTAACATGGTAACATGTTATCAACTACAACTATTAGTTTATTTGATTAGATTTTAACCTTGAAATAGAACAGCCGATATTTAACAACCATTATAGAACAGCTGGTAAATAATGACAAGATTCATTTCATTTTTTTATTTCCTTGTATGAAGTAAAGGAAGTATTATGAACGCAAAAAAATTTCGGTTTTTGAGATTTTAACGGAAATATCCGTTTTGATCATCCCTGGATCCATTTTGACTAGTTTCGGTAAGACGTCTGTACGTACATATGTACATATCTATCTCGCATAACTTAAAAACGATTAACCGTCAGATGTTCACATTTTGGATCTAGGACTGTTGTAACATCATCAAGTTGTTCACCTACCCTTTTCATTGCAATCGACTGAACCAAAAGTGTCCAACAAACTCTTTTTCTTTTGCAGAAATATGCCCTCATTGAGATCTTTTCAATGATATATAATAAGTGGTACTTATTTTCATTGGTTCCAGAGTTATAGATGAATAAACTTTTAATTAATGAAATATTTTGATCTTAGGGGACGACACATCGGTTCAAATCAGACTTCATCTCCTTATTTTTTTAAAATTTAAATATATTGATTTATTAATAATCATTAAACTCTCACTGTAAAAAAAAATTACGATGAATAATAGTTCAATAACAAAAAAAAAAATAAAAAATATCAGAAGTTTTTAATGAAATAAAATTTAAGGTACTTTTCATTTTAAAAAATTGTGTAATTGTAATTTAATAGGCGTGTAAGGAATTATGTAGTGTCCATATCAGATTATTTTTTTATGATCTTTTGGAAGAAAGTACAGTAGTTTCCGTAAAACCGAAAGTACAGTACTTTCGGTTGCATGGTTGGAAAGGGGATGAAAATGAATTTTCTTTACGTTTTGAGATATGAACCGTTCACCTAAATTGTAAGGAAACTGGCATATATATATATATATTTATGTATATATACATTGTCTCCTTATATATATATTTTGTAAAAAATAATAGTTCCATATCAGCAATTTTTAATGTAATAATCCGAGCTGCTTCGGAGTCACTTCTCCATCATCATGGATTTTTTGAAATTGTTAATTTAATATTATGTATAATTATAATTAAATTGAAGTTAAAATTTTTACGTTCATAATAGTCAATTGTCAATTAATGAAATAAGTTATACGTTAATAAAAATGTAACGTCTGTCCGTAAGCTGTTTACGACTGTTAATTTTAATTTCAATTTAATTATAATTATGCATAAAAAATAATATACACGAATATTAAATTAACAGCGTCAAATAATCCCTCATGATGGAGAAGTGACTCGAAGGAGCTCGGATACTTACATTAAAAATTGTTGATAAGTGGAAATATTTCATTCAAAATATATTAATACCAACGGTACGAAATGCTTAGAAAAAAAAATATATATATATATATTTTTTACTTAGTCATTTATGGGCCTATAAATACAATTTTGTGGCTCAAAAATCTCCAAAACTACTGCTAAATCAATTGCATTGAAATTTGGACATGCTATAGTAGTCTATGTGATGTGAAAATTTGATGAATATCGGTCAAGTTGTTCTAAGTTACGCTCTTCAATTAAAAAATATTAAAACCTAATTAAATTAACGAAAAGTCGGTCTTCTTGCGCAGAACTGCGTACGATTTTTTAGGTAGACTTCATAAGAATGCTACCTACTGTAATGGGTAACATGGTTCGACTTCCAGAAAATTTTGACATATCTTCGTGTTTCACATCCCCCAGACCCCAAAAGTACCGTCAGTTCAAAATTTTACATATATATATTTTTTTCTTCTTTTTTTTCACTTTCTTGTGGACACGATAACTGCTGTAATTTTGCTTCAATCACTTTCAAATTGATACATAAAATATACCGACCCAAAATCTCAGTCGAGTCCTTTAATGAGCAAAATCGGATATTGGGGTGGAAATGGGAGTTTTTCATCGCAAAAAACAAACTATCGCTACAACCTTCTTATTAAGTAAAATATCGAATTCGTTTAAAGTTCCTACTATTCTTTGGATAAGGGCCTAAAATGTATCAAAGTAAAGTTTTTTGATATCACCAACCATTGGCCCAAGGGGAGGAAAAAATAAAGTTTCGAAGACAAAAAAAATCACACCTCCCTTAATAGGCACAGTATCAAATCGGTTTAAAGTGGTCGTTAATCCTCTAAACATTACTTAAAACATTTATCTGAAACAACTTTTGATATGACTAACCCTTACGGCAAGGGATGTCCAAAATATTACTGTAATTGTAAGAAGATGTATGCTTGTATGATAAACATTTGAAACTTTTTTTCATATGCAGCCATTGTCGTATTGAGTAAATTTAAAGTTTTTCTTAACTTTAAAGTGGAAATCTTTTTTATCCCCTACTTAGCACCGGTGAAATCCACTTCCGCCTTCCGGCGTGCCGAAAGGGATTTTTTTTAATTTTAATTATATTTATGTCCGTTAATTATATTAACTAAATTCTATTTATTATAAACCTCTTTGTGGAATTGTACTCTTGTTTTTATTAAGAAACAGAAAGTTTTAGAGCGAATCCCATTCAGACTGGACATTTTTCGTACCCTAAAAAATATAATTTCTTTTCATAAATAAAAGTAGGGTGACATCAGTTTGTTGCGGATAATATGAATAAATATACCCACCGGGTTGGTCTAGTGGTGAACGCGTCTTCGCAGATCAGGTGATTTCGAAGTCGAGAGTTTCAACGTTCAAATATTAGTAAAGGCTAACAAATCCGTATAAAAGTTACTTTTATACGGATTTGAATACTAGGTCTTGGATACCGGTATTCTTTGCTGGTTGGGTTTCAATTAACCACACATCTCAGAAATGGTCAACTTGAGAATGTGAAAAACTACACTTCATTTAGACTCATACATATCATCCTGTGAAGTAATATCTGACGGTGATTTCCGGAGGCTAAGCAGGAAAAAAAGAATAAATAAACAAAACTGGTGATCACTAATAAAATAAATTATTTTTTTAAACTACTGGATCGTGTAAAAAACATCCCCAACCATAAAAAACGAGATCATTTTTATTAGTTTAGAGGCTAAAGATACGTTAGATTAATTGATAGAACTGATAAACTCAGAAATTCTCAAATTGTTATGCAAATCCGAATCGGATTTCTTCACTGGTTTACATCTTTATAGAATAGTTGTTATTTTTTCGACATTGCCACACTTTAAAACATTCTATAAATTCAATTATAGTTCGATAGTTTTTATTTCTTAATCTTAGGTCGACCACCATTAAGATGGTCGAACGGACAAACTTAAAGATAAAACCAAATAGTCAGTATTATTTTATTCACAGACTTAATTAAAAAAAAAAAAAAAAAAAAAAAAAAAAAAAAAAAAAAATACATATATATTTTTGAATAATTAGTTCAACATACACTTAAAGCTTCTGCAGGATGCCATACTTTACCGGGATTTGAATTCGGGACTTTCCGGGTGATAGGCTGAATCACTACCGCTCCGCCACGGAGGCCGTCTTTATCAAAAACAGTTCAAAATTGTGTTGAGAATTTTTTTGTTTTTGTTTTTCTTTTCTTTTAAATAATTCACACTTACCAATAACAACATAACTTTTCTTCTATGCTTTTTGTTTAACCTCTGATATTTCTCTTTATTCCGTGAACTCTTCATCTTTATATTCCGGAAAAACCATATTTTATCAAATTCTTAAACCTTGTTCTTTCGACTCGACTAAAGAATATACCTTTAAAAATTATTTACGTTACAATAAATTTATTTTATTTTATAATATATGGAGTATGTGCGCTACAATATTAGTTCAGTGTCATTTAAAACTTCCTCTTTGAATTCATTTTGTATACTTCATTAATTTTTGGATATAAAAAATGTATTTTCTGTTCCTCTTCAGAGAGACAGCTAATTTGAAAGGCCCAGTCTTCTGCTGCTGTAATTCAGAAAACTCTTCTGAGAAACTTGTTTTTTTAATGAAAAATTTGTTGAAAAGAAAAATTTGGTTTTAAGATTAATTTCTTGCTATTTTGTCTTATTTTGTTATTTATTTTAAAAATATTTTTATTTTGATTTAACTGAATCCTGGCTTAATATATTTAGGGTATTTTATATTATTTTCTTTGTTTTCATTTCATTTCTTAATTTAATATGAAATAAAATTATATTTTATCATACTAAAAAAAAAAAAATGTTAAACTTCTCTTTTAAAAATAATGAATGAATTATACAAAAAAAAAAAAAAAAAAAAAAAAACAACGTAGAATCATGTAACGTACTATACGCATCTGTTAATTTAAATATTTATCGTATGGTTTATTTTATTTTCTAAATTTATATATATAGGCTACATGTATATACATTATGTCAGTCAGTAAAAGCTGACATTTAAATAAAATCTGTTAGGTTTACTATGAGAACTCGTCTGTTAATGATCTACTACATAAAGATCTATTTGAGTCTTTTAACCGATTACTAATGTCAAAATGTCCCGTAAAATTGAAATAATTATGACATTGTTAACTAATAAAACAGCCAATATAAATATATTTTTACTGAAAATTGTTTGAAACAGAATAAATTAAAGTTAATGCGTAACTGTTTTATTAAAATTGTTGGAAATAAAATAAATAAATTAGTTTTGTAATAGCTTGGCGCTTTTTCTTTTTAAATTCATTATAGTAACCAGAATGAATATTTATTTAACCACAAATATCAATCACCACTTTTTTTTTATATTATTATTTTTTTTTTATTAACTTTTAAAATCACTAGCTTTTTTTGCTTGATTATAATATTTATTTAAATTATAGAAAAGTATTAACTTTTTTTTTCTTTTATCAACCATTTGACAGGTTTGAAACCATTCTTAATCTTTTTTTTTTATGCAGATCTTATAATTTTAACATAATATTACATCTTAAATCCTACGTTATGTAATTTAAACTGAGCGTTTGGAAAGTTGCTGTGCACTGGAATTATGAAAGTATAATGACGAAACTTTCTTAATTATTACTTTGTATTTTTATTTCAATATTTTATAGAAATGAATATCACAATAACTGGAATATTTTATAAAAGGTGTTGAAAATGACCTCCCCCAACATCAATAAAACACTGCACACGTTTCAGTCTGTTTTCAAACACTTTAACCAACTGAAGTACTGGAATGTCTCGTACGTATGCTGGTATTGCAGTTTTTAGTATATCAGTCGTGCATGGTTTGTTGAGATACACTGCTTGTTTTGTTGTCCCCCCATAGAAAATAATCTTGGTGAGTATTGGGGATCGTGCAGGCCACAATCTGCTCAAAATGATTCGTTCATCAAACACATTTCGTAAAAAACTTCATTGATCTGAAGCGTGATTCAGATCACGCTTAGCTGTGTGTTCTGTGGTGCCGTCTTGTTGGAATCAACTGTGATTGATGATTTCCACTTCTGTCAACCGACTAATGAAGTTTGTTAAAATAGCACAATAACGACCACTATTAAGTATATTTTCAAAAAAAGATTGGACCCACTCGGCGTGTTCGACTCATACCGAACCAAACTCCAATTTTCAGTTCGGGTAAAGATTGTTCGTGTAATTCATGGGGATTAGTTGTCGACCACAGTCATGTACTTTGTGAATTTATACACTCTTCCAGATGAAATCACGCTTCATCTGTAAAAAAAAACGTAATGTCGAGGATACCTACGGAATTTTGGTCAATAAAAAATTTAAGCCGCTGAACAATAACGTCTTTTGTCATGATCCGCAGGTTTCAGTTCTTGTGTGTTCAAGAACTGAAACCTGCAGATCATGACAAAAGACGTTGTTGTTCAGTGGTTTAAACTTTTTACAGCCTAATGTGGTCCTTTTCTTACAGCTTTATGTGCGGTAGCAAGTCCGATATCTTGTTGTTGTGTTATCTTAACTCATTAACTTTGATAGACGGTTAGTCATAGTATATGAAATATCAAACAGCTTCTGTTTTTAGTTCAGGTTGTCTTCCACGTCGATCAGCGTCTTCAACAGACCCTGTTGCCCGAAATTTTTCGATAAGAGTTCGAATGCAATGCGGTCAGAAACAGGAGCATTTGTAAACCTTTCAGTAAACCTATGTTTTACTAAATCATTATGCTTCACAAATGACGTGTTCAACTAGAAAAATGCGTATTTCTACCGAAAGAACCATTATGTTTCTCGCAACTATTATTCCGATAAACGAAACAATAGGAAATGAAACGAAGCAAGTTCAGTCACAACTCAACAGCCCTTTATTACCGAGCAACGCCCAACGAACCCACCGGGCAACCATCCTAACGCCAAAAGAACAGATTGCATCACACATTCTAGAGTATATTACCCAGTGACTTTCCAAACGCCCTGTAAATTACAATCTCTCTTTTCCTCTACAGTTTTTACCTTCAACATATTCCTTTATTATCAATAAACTAAAAAAATATGATTTAATAAAGTACTCAGCCGATTCATGACCAACTCTGTAAAATTCAGTTGTAAAATTTTGTATTCTCTTAATAATTTTAAGACGTCTTCATTTCATACATTATCAGCCAATCCAATTTTCAACATCTTCCTGTAACAACAAATTTCAAAGGCTTTTATTCGTTTTTTGTGCTTTTTACTTCCTTGTACGAAGTAAAGGATGTATTGTGATGCGAAAAATTTCGGTTTTCAGATTGATTTCAACGGAAATATCCATTTTGACTAGTTTCAGCGTAACGTCTGTACTACGTACATATGAATCTCGCATAACTCAAAAACGATTAGCCGTAAATTTTGGATTTAGGACTTTTGTTAACATCTAGTTATACACCTTTCCTTCTGATTGCAATCGACTAAATCAAAAGTGTTCAATAAAGCCCAAAATTCAAAAGAATTTGGCTTTTCGACTTTTTCTTAACTGCAGTAATATGCCCTCATTGAGAGATTTTCAATGATATATCAGAAGTCGTACTTATTTTCGTTGGTTCCAGAGTTATAACTGAATGAAATTTTAATTGTACGTACATCCATACACATACGTACGTACAGACATCACTCTGAAACTAGTCAAAATGGTTCAGGAATGGTCAAAATGAATATTTCCGATGAAATTTGAAAACGGAACTATTTCGCGATTACAATATTTCCTTTACTTCGTACAAGGAAGTAAAAATGATAACATTTAATGATATTAAAAATATCATTAACATTTTATCATTATCATCCTTTCCGTCAATTTATTTTATTCTGAATTAGTTTCAAACTAGATTCTGTTCCTAGCAATAAAACCATGCCATGGCGTAAGAGACATACAGAAAGACAAACATTCATTTTTATATATATAGATATATTTAAAATTTCTTTCCCTATATGTCAATAAAATTTTCCTTATCATTTTAAATACGGACTATATGGACATAGTATATTTAAATAGTAGTCTATCCTTTATTGTAACATATTCTTTTCCAGATTTGTATTTTATCTAGAAAGTACTGCTGAATAAATTACATCTTGAATTATAGTACGAAATTTAAAAAAGTTTATGTTTTAACAAATTTTAAGAAAAATTAAGTTGAATGAATTATTTAGTAATAATTTTTATCGTAAAGGAATTTTCTTGAAAAGTTTTATTTAAAAGAAAGTAATAAATTTTTGTTGAATAAATCCGATGTGTTCACCAGGATCTATTTGTTTTGGGAAATATTAAATATCTTCGCTAAGATTTACGTTAAAATTTTACCATAAAAAAATGTATGTAGTATTATTTTCTATTTAAGGCGATATTAAGGTAATCAAAATGTTAATATAGGTCTGACTTTCCCGTAAGATTCTTTGTATTCTTAAATAAGCTGAAGCCCTCTCTTATAACAAAAAGGCGGCAGAGGTATGAACAAATTACTACTCACTTGGAATATGAAATCGAGATCTTGGTATATTAGATATTAAGCGTCCTTAAACAGTCTGCTCGTTCGTTCTAAATATACTGAACTAAAAATGTTGAACAAAGACTGGAATAATTTTTGTTTGAATAAGAAGGTAATATTTAACCCCTGATATTTAATTCGAAAAAGCACTCAATACGACTAAAAACACTTAAAACTTTGTTTAACATCGACCAGTCCATATATATTGTCTAAGTGTTTATAGTTTATTTATTTGAACTGGTGAAATATTTCTTATTAAGTTAAACCGGTAACTTCTGATGGATGCGCTTTGTATTTGTCCGTAAACAATTGACATAAACCAGGCAGCTAATTCGCTGCCACCGTATAAGCTTCATAAAAAGTAAATAAGTTATGATTTTTTATTTTTGTATTTTAATATTTAGTATGTTGCGACGTACATTAAAAGACCAATATTTTAACTTCATTCTTGGGTTTTACATTAAGACTAGACGTACTACCTGAAATTTTACCTGGTACATCTTAATCTATTTAAGTAAAATTGCCTCATTTATACAAGTGTAAGGCATAAAATGACAATAAATTTAAGTACCCAATAATTATCACGATTTAGTGAAAAAGGAAATTGCTAAATGTAAACAAAACCGTGCTTTATCATTAATTTCTTATTTTTACAAATTTCGATGTTTTTTAATTGCTACAAATATATTTTAAATAATAATTTAATTCGATTATTAGTTTTTAATTACATTAAAATATAGTTCATAATTGTAAATGATGCTATTGAAAATCCAGGTTTGAACTGTTGGTCGAGGTTATACTCAGTTTGTAAAACAAAGCTCGTTAATTGCTATATACAATTTCTTTTTTTACTTTCTTATAAACAAATACTTTATTCAGATCGTAAAAATAATAATAGATTTTATAAAACATATTAGGAATTGTAGCTTTGTTACTTCACCGTTATTAAAAAGAAAATATTCCAGCATTTACATGGAAGGATTAAGGGAAATCTTAGTCCTTCCAGAACTCATCAGGACAACATTACTAAATTAAAATTTATAACTAAAATACGGAAGTGGTTAGGTTCATATTAATAAATAGAAATACTAATTATCTAAAATTTTAGTGATGGAAGTATGGATATAATAAATAAATAAATAAATAAAATTGATACTTAATAAAAAAAACAAACTGTAAATGTTAATTGCTAAATATTTGAGTATTTATTTAAGTGCGTGTCAAACAGCTATCCAAAAAGTGAAATTTATTAAATTAATATTATTTTAAAAACTCATCCACAGAGTAATATTGTTTCTGTAAAAGAAAATCATAAAATTTAATTTTATGATTCAAAGAGCTTTTTAATTGTTGAATGATTTACTAATTATACAAACTGAAGCATAGTAATGTACTTTCGCGTAAACCTAAATATCCTAACGCGAAAATAGTTGTATAGCCTTGTTTATCCAATACAATGTTGTTATTAAATGAAGATTTTTTAAAATTATTTAATGCATTTAATTATTACATTCGTTAAATATTTTTGCAGAGATTTCTTCAGAATTTTGTATTATATAATTTGATTGAAAAAATTATTTATAAATATTATAAGTACAATTTTGTAATGTATGCTAACTCATCTCGGTTATTCAATTATTTTTGTTCTTGATAATATCGTCACATAAGCTTGAAGCTTATATTTGGGATATGGAAATGAAATTTAAAATATGAGATGCTAAATATATTTGTTAAGTTTTAATCTTTAATTTAATAATATTTTAGAATATAACGTTTTGAAAAAATAGAGACCTCTCGTAAAGAACTTAATAAAGAAATTAAATAAAAACAGCAAGTGATTTTTAATAAATTAGTCATATTCTCCAGCTAAGATGCGATTTGATAAACTCTTTATTTCGTGAATATTTTTATATTTTAAGAATAAATTATTATTTATTTAGAGAAAAAAGTTACTTGTACTTTTAAATGTAAATGCGTGGAATTATTAGAATTTATAATTTACTAAAAAATGGTCTGCGCGAATATGTTTACTTGTATCATATAAAGATGTAATGCCAAAATTTTGTCCTGAACACTCGTTCTGATTTTTTCAAGTCAAGATGAAATATATTTTGGTCGTGAAAATACATTGTAATAATAAATATTTAACAATGATGCCAAGGTATCTAGGCTATATACTAAATATAGCTTAAGAAATATAAGAGAAAGTTTTCTGATGTGGAAAGATTGGGCTTCCAAATTTCGGGCAAATCTTAGCATTCTGAAATTATAAACCGACTTTTTACTGCAGGATTTGACAGCCTAATCGAAAAATTCATTTTTGTAAAAATATTTTTTGGATAAGTAAATTATAGCAGTACTAAAATTAATGGTTATTTTCGTTATCAGTTAATTTGATGTATCTCTTTTATTATTCATAAATCTTTTAACCTCAAAATACTTCCTACTTCGTTAATTATCTGATTTACACGTTTTTCTACTATCTTAATTTGCGGTTTTTTTTCCAATAAACTCCTTTTGCATCAAACTTAATTAACATGTATTAATGACTAACCCACGGCTTACCAGCTTTTTTCTTTTTCTAAACTATTGCCAGAGAATTCTTCTAATCTAGATAACGAAGAAAGATATCCTAGTTCGATTATAATTTATCTCACTTACGTTGAAAAAGCAACATAAAATAATTAAATTAAAGCCTGTTTATTCATATATTATTTTATTAAAAGTTTGTTAAAACCTTGAAAACACATGTTCTACAATTTCGGAAAAACACGAGAAAATACCGTTTATACGCCTTTTTTGGGGGGAAAGAAAAACTGTTATTTTCAAAAAAACAGTTTTTAAAAAAATATTGTATAACATGTTTATTAACTAAAGTATGTTAAATATAAACTTTTTATCATTGACGGCTTCAAATTTCTAATTGTTGCGGTAATTACTTTCACAATTGACGGCTTTAAAAAAAAAATCGTAACGTCATTTCCAGCACTCAGGTTGAAATGATTTTTAATATTATTAAACAGTCATATTTGATATATTCTATATGTGATCATTTTTAATAATTTTGCTGTCTAAACAACTAAATCCTACATATTTGTTATCTTAATATTTATCTCTTCATTATTTTCGATTTTATGAGATAATTTTTCTTATGTTTGTAAGAACTCCACTGAATCTTTAATTTAAACCCAAACTTTTACATACATTAATTTTTAGGTTTTATCTAAGAACAATCCGTATATAAAAAATCTAGTAAACAAACTAAAAACATGTAGTTTTTGTGTAATTACTCATTAACTAATTTAGTTACAGACTTCGTTGGGGTTTTAAAACACTCATTATTTATCGGGCCACAGATAACCAGCATCCACCGACTACGATTACTCAATTATGAAAGGAGTTAAGAGAACTTAGTTTTTCGTATACTCAAAACCTTACGTTAATGGCATTGAAATCGAGATGTCTCGGCATCTAATTAAGATACGGAATTCGTATGTGTCTTAAAACACTCACCAGGTTATGTGCCATCAACTCACTGGGTTGGTCTAGTGATGAACGCGTCTTCGCAAATTATCTCATTTGGAAGTCGAGAGTTCCAGCGTTCAAGTCCTTCTAAAGGCAGTTACTTTTATATGGATTTGAATACTAGGTCGTAGATACTGGTGTTCTTTGGTGGTTGGGTTTCAATTAACAATACAACTCAGGAATGGTCAAACTGAGACTGTACAAGACTACACTTCATTTACATTCATACATATCATTCTCATTCATCCTTTGAAGTAATATCTGAACGGTAATTCCCTGAGGCTAAACAGGAAAAATAAAGGTCATGTGCCATCAAATGAGCCCACACCGACTTCGATCACTCAATTCCTAAAAATGTTTTTGAAAGAACGTCAATTAAGTTAACCAATAAAAACCACGTATGTATACTGTCTGATTGGCTAAACAGACTGGGAATACAGAACTCTAAAGATATAGAATTCCTATTCGTTAAGCATTTTGCATGACCAACTAACAAGGCGCATGGACAAATTCTGGTCCGAGTAGGAAACTATCTGTCTGAATCAGTTTTTAACCATGGACAACTATACGTTGCCCTATCACGCGCCAAATCTTTTATAAATATGAAAGTGGAGTTGAAATCTAAGGGCTGACGCACAGCTAATGTTGTCTGGAAGGAAATCTTATGGCAAAGTAAATTATCTATTACTAGCTCCCCGTCGCAGCTTCGCCCGCGCTGTATAGTTACTTGTGTTTCCCGTAGCGGTCAATCTTTTTATTTTATATTTATTAGTCAAGTAACCGAAGGCAGTTGTAACCAGTCACACACACAGTAACGGTGGCAGTGGCTGTGATGGTTGAGCCACAGCGCTGTCTACCTTCGCAACCCTTTAAAAAATCGGAAATAAAAAATACCCGAAAATGGTTTTTAAATATTTATGTGAATAGTATTTGCAAGCCCAAATCTACTGAATATCTCGTTTACTATAGTCGGAATTGGGGAAATAATTATTGTTTAAAAATTTTGTTACCTTTCTTCATCCAAGGTTGAATTTCAACCAAAACACATTTGGTTAGTGCAATATTACATTAACCAAAATACAAATTGATTTCTTTATTTGTTACCGAGAAATTAAAAAAATAAAGGGTTTCAAAAACATTCAAAAATCAATTTTAACTCTTGAAACTCGGAATGAAACTCAGAAAATCTAGAGATTGATTTTTAGATGTTCATAATCAATCAGTTCAAACTCAGCTCACACAGTGATAGACACTCATAGTTCATAATTCATTAAAGGTTCTGCTTCAACTGGCAAGTTTCCACTACTACATTATGTATGCATATTCTAGACATTTTTCGAGATGAAATATATCCAAAAATCTCAGTTATGCCAAGAAACAAGGCTAAAAATTTAGTTGCGAAAGATCGGGTAATTTTTTTATTTATCCCGAGCAAACAAAAACCCTCTTCCTCTTTATAAAATAGTATAGATAACTGAAGTTCTATTATACGAGTAATTCATGCTGCGTATCGAGTCTCCTAACATTATTAGTTCATTTTTTTTGCTTACCTTGTCTTTTTCTATCTATATTTCAGCCTTTTTTTTACTTTTGTTACTACAACTAAAAAGCTATTATGCAGTTTATAAAGACGTTTTTCTGCCTTTGAACCAATTTAAAAAAAGAAATTAACCAGATTAAATATCAGAATTAATAATCATAAAATTTATATCCAATTCCAACGCTTATGTTACAGTTTTTAATGTTTTGCAATAAAAAATTTCTTAAAATTATATGAAGGCGAATTATTACCGTTATTATTAATTAATTATTATCCTCTTATTAATTCACTTTTTTGAGTCATTTTTTACTTTCCTGGCACCATAGTTCTATAGTTGTAGAATTATAATGCCAAAAATTTTAAACACCTCTTTAAAACATGAGCAGAATAATTACCCAGAAGAGGCAGAACGTTTTTGCCTGTTTTTTTCTGGCATCATAACTCTAGAGCTACGCTGCAAGAAGGAAAGAATAATAATCATTCAAAAAATTAGTGTGCTGTTTTGCATTTCTCGAAGTTTCATGACCCAGGAACCACAAAAATAAGGGGGGTAATGTTTATAAGTACGTAGTATGTTTGTGTTTTGGCGTGTTTGAAGCTTAATAACCTTTGACTGGGTAATCCGATTTTGATGAAATTTTGTAAGGAAACTCTTGAAATATGGGGCAATTTGTTGATAGAATTTTGGGGTTAATTTCTTCAGGAGATTGCTGGGTTTTTTGGTCAATGTTTTCAAAATTTTGTAAACAAAACCCCACTTTATATTAAACTCAATACATTCATGCATGCTTATCTTACCACAAAATTCCCGCTTCCCCACAATCGAAAAAATCCTCTTTTTACTTTTTTCATATTTTTAACTGATTTTTTTATGTCTTCCTAGGCATATTAGTAGTGCAACCAACCCAAAAAAATACTTTGGGGGAAATAGTGCGGAGGGAGGAGCCGATCAAAGTTTAAACATACGATTTTTTAAATTTATGAAAACCTTTTTGGTTCATTAATTTTTTTTTACTTATAATAAAATTTTAGTAATAATATTACAAAAAATTCACTCCCACCCCCAAAAAATAAATCTTTTGTAATTTTAATTTTTTATTGATAGTTCTTTTTTATAGTGAATTTTTTTTTAGTTTCTTCCATTTAACGTAATAATTGTAGTTAAAAATCAAATACTTTTTTAGAAGAAGAGAGTAGAAAAAATTACAAAAAAGTTTTTTTTTTATTTTTTAAAACTTTTTTTGGTTTATTTCAAAATTATAATTTTACAATAAAATTTCTTCATAAATTACCCCCCCACTTCCAAAAAAATAAATCTTTTTTGAGCCATAATTTAAAACTTTAATTTTGATTTCGTTTATTTTTTGTACTTCCGTCTTTACATTATACTCGTACGTGAAAAGATTTTTACAGGTATAGTTAGTAATCTAATCTGTATTTTGTGGATTTGGTATCTACTTATGACTGGCTGACTGACTCCTAAAAAGGAGTATATTGTATTTACGATGTATACCTGTTTGTCTATTCCACCGTAGCAGCTCAACGGCTGTATCGATTTAGATGCATGACCCCCCCGTTGGAATCCTTACGTTACTCGGAGTATCATAGGATACATATATATATATATATATATATATATATATATATATATATACATGTTTAAATAATTTTAAAAAATTGAAAAATTTTTTTTTCGATATTGTCAACCGCACGCGCTTTAATTATCCAATATTAAAGAGCAATATTTGTCAGCAATGTTTTTTTTGGCAGTCACGTTTTTTAATATTTATTGTTTGTTTCGTAAATGACTGAATCAATTATTCTTACCATACTAACCTTTTCGTAATTACTTGGTAATTACACCTATGTTGCTTAAAATTAAAGAATTACTGGGCAGATCAGAATGAAACCTTTTTACTGAAATTTAAGAATCGTTCTATGGGTAAATTAACCTAACATAATCTCCGTACTATATAAACAGTAAAATTAATCAGAGAGAATGTCAAATTTTATTGTGCTATCGTTCATTTAATAAAACTTTCAATTTTTTAATATAAGTAATAGTGGTTGCTTTAGCGGCCAAAATTAAAAAAAAAAATGATTAAATTTGGGATTTCATTATATAAAATTGGGTAAACTATTTGCTCAAGAGAAAATTTTATTGTTTTCGTTGGTAGGCGATTGTCGTAATTCTTGATAGCGAGCGCTATCTGTGTATTGTGTATATAATTAAACTTACGTGTATAAATAATAATTGCTAAAATGCGTTTTATTTTCCTGTTATCTTTACGTTCCATACTAAACTAAAACAAAAAAGTGTTGTCTTCAACTGGTTTATTTACTTTTGTTCACGCATTACGTCTGCTCGACTGTCTGCACAGGATTAATCATGAATGAAATTGTTTAAATGAAGTTAAAGAATGAACATTCTGTGTTTTAATAAAGCGTACCAATTTACATAATTGTAATCTTAGTAATGTCTGGTATTTCTTAACTTGAAATATTTTTTACTGGAGTGCTCTTTTTTTAAGAAAAATATTATGAAAATTAGATTTTAACTTTTACTCACTCAGAATGAACTTAAAAAAAATAATAATAAAATAACTTCACTCTCATTTTGATGAAATGTTTTGTATGAATTTACACCCTCAGGATGATTTTTTACAAAAAAATTCAAGCGGTGAAAATTAAATCAAATAGAAACGTTTTTGAGATTTCAAACAAGAATTCCTTTCCCATATTGTAGGCAGTTTAGAGGATATAAATGGATTTTAGAAAAAAATATTTTAGGTAGACAAACATTAAAGCAAATAATATTTGAAATAATTTTATACGAAATATTTATATATATATATATTTTTTTAAATTTTAAGTTAGGATTCTTTTTTTAGTGAAAAATTTCATCAGGTATCTGGAGATTTACCGGGTAATTCGGCTATATATATGTTTAATATTTAAAATCATGGTAATGATTTCAAGTAGCTGAATATAAGAAATTCAAATGATTGTAATTTTAAGAATTACGGTTATTACTTTTTGTTTTTAATATGATACCGGAAGGCATAAACCTTTTATGATACAATCTCATTTAAGTTTAACCATTTAACCCCATTTTTAAACAGCTTGTAAACTGTAAACTTTATTTTATGATAATGATTTTAAAAATAGAAAAATAAATTAAGATATTTTAAACATTTAGATTTATTAAAGATGTAATTTTGGGTTATTTTTGTTAATAATAAATAAAAGTAAATATAAATGAAATTACTAATTCTATGATGTCTTTTAAAATAGGTAGGCTAAACGAATAAATATAACAGCATAAAGAAAATATTTAAGGTAGATTCTAGACAAAATTAAAACATCGAAGAAAGTAATTTAAACAAGTTCAACAGTAACGAGAAATCTTCTAAGTGAACAGTTGGCGCTAAATGGTTCGCGACCAGTTAGTTAATGTACGACAAAATTATAGCTTTCTCCTACCTCCCCACACTTGTAAAACCGCCACTACTCCATCATTCTTTCTATTCCTCAAATTTTAAGTTCTTTTGATTTTAAAACACAATTTATTATCTAATTTTCATTGTATTTATTCTCTTTGATGTCTTATTATTATTATTATTTTTTTTTTACAGAATTAGAAAAGTTTTCTAAATTTAATTATATATTTTTTTACATATATAATTTTATAAATAATTTAAACATATATTTTTTATTTCAAGTTTATTACATACACCTACATATAATTACAATGTACGAGTATTTCAAATGCAACAGTACGATATTTGCCGGTTTAAATTCTTTTATTATTATTATTATTATTATTATTATTGCAAGTTTAAAAATATAATGTTGATTTTAGAAGCAATAAAGATTCTCATATGTTATTAGTAAGTAAAATGTTCTTTTAACAATTTCCCATTCTGGTATTAAAACGTTAAAATTGTACACAAATATATGATGAAAACAGCATTTTATGGAAAAGAAAGAATCAGCTTGAGGAAACAGTTTTAAAATCACTAAAATATTTTTATGTACTTATTTTCAAATTTCGTTGAAATCATATTTCTTAATATGTTTTATGAGCTAATTATGCATTTCCTTTATCAGTGAATAACCCTGTTTATCTTGTAAATGTACACAGATTTTTTTTTTCAGTATTTACGGGAAAAAATGTCTTTACTAAAAAAATATTACTTTCATTTTTAGTTTATCAAAACTACGCAACAGAAGTATTTTCGCATACACAGCACACATTTGGCCTTAGAGAAAAAGCCTTCACTTCTCTCTATTCCTAATTTTAATTAATTACCGTCGCAGTTAAAAGATCTTCTCAATAATTAATTAAACTAGTATAATCTTTTGATGAGTTTACGTTTTAATAATAATAAAGATCCGAGTTTTGCGTAACTCTGTTTAATGTAAACAGGTGAAAATTACTTAAATAATTTTTATTAACCTTTTAAAAGTTATTTTATTTTTACCGATTTTATATGTTTATTATTAACTTTATATACCTGCTTAATGTAATTTCATATGGTTTCTCATTTATTATTATATAAACCACTTCTACTTTTTTATAATTAGTTTGAAAAGCTGTTTAGATGAAAATTTTATTCATGTTAACTTTAATCCTCTATCGAATTTGGGGCAGTTCTTTTATTTATCTGTAGATAGTTACACCCCAACCCAATCCTGATGTTATCTGAATTATTTGTAATTACATGTGCCGAGTGGAATAATATATTCATTGATGAAAGAGTTCCATAACTAACTCTTAAGAGATTTTTTGGAATCACAATTTCAAAATAATCTGTAAGTGTGTCATTAAAATTTATTAATATTTTTACTTCCTTGTACGAAGTAGAAGAAGTATTGTGATCGCGAAAAATTTCGGTTTTCAGATTTCAACGGAAATATCCATTTTGCTCATCCCTGAATCCATTTTGATTAGTTTTGGCGTGACGTCCGTACGTAAATACGTACGTATATATCTCGCATAACTCAAAAACTATTAGCCGTAGGATGTTGAAATTTTGGATTTAGGATTGTTGTAACTTCTAATTGTGCATCTCCCGATTTGATTGCAGTCGACTGAACCAAAAGTGTCTAAAAAAGCCCAAAATCCAAAAACATTTGGATTTTGGACTTTTTGTTAACTGCAGTAATAAACCATAATTAAGAGATTTTCAGCCATATATCATAAGTGGTACTTATTTTCATTGGTTTCAGAGGTATAGCCAAATAAAATTTTAATTAATGAAATATTTGAATCTTAGGGGAAGGCACGTCGGTTCGAATCAGACTTCATCTCCTTTCTTTAATATATTGATTTATTAATAATTATTAACTTCTCATTTTAAAA
Source organism: Lycorma delicatula (assembly GCF_047948215.1). Classification (NCBI taxonomy): domain Eukaryota; kingdom Metazoa; phylum Arthropoda; class Insecta; order Hemiptera; family Fulgoridae; genus Lycorma; species Lycorma delicatula. Next base: position 67,259,488 of record NC_134459.1, on the reverse strand, counting down.
ACAAATTTACAATGAATAATAATTCAATAATCATAAAAATATTAAAAAAAAAAATACCGGAAGTTTTTAATGAAATAAAATTTTATCTATTTTTCATTTAAAAAAAAATGTGTATATGTAATTTAATAGGCGTACAAGGAAGTCATACGTTGTCCCCATTACATTTTTTATAATATTATTTTGATAAACAATAATATATTAATAAAACATTGTTAATAAGAAATATTTTTCCTTAAACTTATAAATTATTAATCTTTAAAAAAATTCTGATTTAAAAAAAATTGTTCAAAAAACCAATTAAAAACTAAAGTCGTACCTTTTTAGAAAAATAAAAATTGATGAAGTTATGTTTTAAATAGCATATGGTTGGGGTTCAATTAACCACACGTTTCAGGAATGATTGGTCTGAGTCTGTACAAGACTACATCTCATTTACATGTCATACATATCATCCTCATCTCATTGGTCCCTGGAGGGAGGGGGGTTTGCTTATTGTTCACTAGTTAAACAGATTGCAACGTACACATTAGAAAAAAAATTTCTTTGTCTACTTGTCATCTTTATTTTTTAATTTTATTGTAGGAAGTGAAAACTCAATATTAATAACACAGCAGGAAAATAATATATTCATTAAATTTCTGTTTTTTTTTTATTTATTATTTTCCTTCCAAAAAAAGAAAACTTTGTTCATAAACTCGTATCTTATTAAGAAATGACATTCTTACTTCACTTTTTCTACCATGGTTTCGATTAAAATTTATAACGTTTGCAATTTTTAATGGAAAATAAAGAAAAAATTATTAATTTCTAATTTTCTAATTAAACTTTTCATTAAATTTAACGTAGAAAATGTACAGGAATAATATTTTGGTCTAATTGTAAAATTTTTAAACTTGTTTTTGGAGGAAAATATATTACCATATTTCTTAAACACATATCCTTTATAAAATCATATGTTTATATAAAATGTTGAAGTATTTATACGAATTAATTGGCTAATTTAATTGTATTTTAGCTTAAACAGCTTACGCTTGGTAATCGCTGGATATTTTTGTGCACCTTGCTTCCATATAATGCAAGAATATAAACTCTTTAACGCAGTAAAAGGAACAAGTTGTACGTGATTTAGAATGTAAACAATCATTCTTATACTCTTATTACGGTACTTTACTTGATTACCATCCCTCCGACGTATCTCCCCCTATCTCCCTCTTAATACTACTTTTCTCTCTTACATTTTCTTAATATACTAAGATTTTATACGTATACATGAAACATTTTCTAACTAATAGTTTACCTTTGTTATAATAGATCGTTTTTTTTTCATCATTGCTAGATATACTTTCTAATCTGTGTAAAAAAAAAATTGTAGACTAAGAATTATTTCAGTATTATCTGAAGCTAATGTAAATGTAATAAAATTGGAAACTTTATTTTAAAGAATAGCTGAGGAAAATTAAAGAGAAAAATTTAAAACAAAAACATATTACAGACATGATTTCATACATAACAAGTATAAAATTAACAAAATCTCAACACTATTAACATATTAACTAATTTTTTTACCCTGTATGTACTAACGAAATTTGTAAAATTAAAAAAAAAAAAAAAACTCTTGCGAAGTGCGCAAGACAGATTTTTTGTTAATGTCTATTGATAAATACTTAAAACATTTATTAAAAAACCGTTAAGATTCAAACTTGCAGCATCATAACAAACCACGCTACTAACTTCCTTCTTTTTCCTGTTTAACCTCCGGGAATTACCGTTCAGGTATTACTTCAGAGGATAATTGAGGATGATATGTATGATTGTAAATGAAGTTTAGTCTTGTTCAGTCTCAGTTCGACCATTCCTGAGATGTGTGGTTAATTGAAACCCAACCACCAAAGAATACCGGTTTCCGCGATCTAGTATTCAAATCCGTATAAAAGTAACTGCCTTTACTAGGACTTGAACGCTGGAACTCTCGACTTCCTGATTTGGGAAGACGCGTTCACCACTAGACCAACCCGGTGGGTACACTTATAACTTGCCCCACTCAAATTTTTCGAGCTTAAATTGAGAGTAACTCAAGCACAACTCAACTAATCTTCATTAAATTTTCACATGCACAACTTCACATAAATTACTTCATCATATATAAATTTCAAGGAAATTTATGTAGTAGTTTTGGAGATTTTCGAGCTGCAAAATCTTATATACATATGTGTGTGTGTGTGTATATATATATATACATATATATATATATATATATATATATATGTGTGTGTGTGTGTGTGTGTGTGTGTGTGTGTGTGTGCGCGTGTGTGTGTGTGTGTGTGCGTGCGTGCGTGCGTGTGTGTGTGTGTGTGTGTGTGCGTGCGTGCGTGCGTGCGTGTGTGTGTGTGTGTGTGTGTGTGTGTGTGTGTGTGTGTGTGTGCATAAAGCACCCCCAGTTTAAATGATTGGTATTTTCAAACTTTTCATATCTCAAAACATAAAGAAAATTCATTTTCATATCCCGCTTCCACCAAGCGATAGAAATTAATACCGTACTTTACTTCTAAAAGTTGGTAAAAAGTACTTAGTAAGTTTATAACTATTGCAACGCCTCTTAATGAAAATATTGATTTATTTATCATTATTTTTCTAAATTTTTTTCTACCCAACCATTAAAGAATAATTTGTTAGAAATAAAAAAAAATAATAGACTCAACACTTTTTTATACAAATCATTTGAAACTGAAAATCCTCCTGCCTTCTTTTTTTTCTTTACTGTAATACCATTTGACGATAAAAAGCGGTACCTTAATTTTAGTACTTAAAGCTTTCTTTAAATACAAATAAAAGAAAACTCGATTAAGATTTATTAATAAACATGTAATAGAATTTAAGCAGTTTTTTTTTTCATTAATAGTAATTAAATTAATAAATTCTATTTAATGTTAAATTTAAGTACCGGTTAAATTTTACAACCGGTTTTACCTGATAGTTACTTAACTTGTATTAAGGTTTTAAAAGAATCCCTTGACAAGCTTACAGCAAGAGACGATACACTCCTAAGGAAGCGGCGCACCAACGGCTATTAGGCGATATCAGTATGATTCTACAAAAAGGGTCAATGTTACACCCTCATGCTGTCTATGTTAGTGATAAGTAAAGGGGGAGATATTAGGATAGAGGATGATTAACTCTAAGAGGGACTGTCTCAATAGATCGGAGTAGTTCATCTTACTATTTCAGACCCTATTGGATATTATCCTGGGGATCCTGCGCTCGATTTCCTGCAACAATGAGACTCTTCAATTCAAAGGAACATCTGCTTATAAAAATAATCCTGGCTCTTAAAAATACATTAAAATTCTAGGAACTTCATAAAATTACTTATTTATATATCCTTAAAATGAAATTAAGTGAGATCTAATTCATTTTATATTAATTTTAGTGATCGAATCTAAAAAAAAAAAAAAATTGTTTTTGACTACTTTCTTTTAAAATTAAAAATTTATTTTTTTGTTAATTTGGTTTTTATTTTTATTTTGGTTTATTTGTTTTCTACCGGTTGTAGACCGTATCATTATATCTGGGAGATCTTAAAAGATTATACTTTTTACTGTTATTCCAATCCTAATTATAATAAAGGATAAAATTTATGAATTTAATACTACTAAAGTTACATTTTTATACCCGATCCGAGTCAAATTATTAAAACATCGAATTCTTCATTGTATAGTACAAGAATACTTTTAATCTAATTGACAAGTGCAGGAAAATTCTCTCCTTAAAGAAATAGCTTGTGTAAAAAAATTTGAATTAATCAGAAAATATCCGATATATATTGCATAAATATTATCAACTTATGGATGAAGATAAAATAGCCCATTATTGTATTAATTTCTCTTTACTTTTAATTAAATTTCCATATAAGTTCTTCAAAAGTTTATAAAACAAATGCACGTCAAAAAGTTAAAAATATGTTTACTACCACAAAAAAAGTTTATTAGTTTAATTTGAGGAATTAAATTCCAGAATTTTTAAAAAATTGTTTCCATAAGCGCTCAATATAATGGCAGTAACTATTATAATCATACAACTTTCTTCAACACTTTTACGTTATAAAATCATGGTCGTAAGTGATGATTGTTTAGTTAGGTGCTAAGAGATTTCTTTTACACTTTGCTGCGTCTTCATCAAGTTGTAAATCGATGGACTTAACTCCGGTAGGCATAAGAAAGCACGTTTTGTCACAAGAACTTTACCAGTAAGTTTGATTCCAGTGCGTAGTAACTAAAATATCTTTTTGTTTGTTCTACGTCATACGTTTTTTTATAGCTATAAACCAGTTGGTTAAAAATTTAAAGTTAAGTTAAACAATTAAACAGCTATTTTTTTTTCTTGTCTTAAACTGACAGTTCTTTAGACAGTTCTGTTAATTGAACCCTTACAACCACAGTATAATGATAAAATAGAAATCTAATCAAATTAAAAGTCTTCAATTCAACTAAAATCATGTTACGTCTGTCATGGCAGTTGATTGATAATGTTGCTGACTGGTCATCTGCTGATCTTCTGTTGAAAAAAAAGAAGTGCTGTTTTCTGTTGAAAAAAAAGATGAATGTGAGATAATCTATATTTTTTGAAGTTTGTAGTTATGTATAACTTAATGAAATATTGCGACAAACCGAAAAATTTATCCAGGCGAGAGTGTTGTTGTAGATCTATTTTTACAATATTGCATTCTTTTATGACATGCTTCTTTTTACAATAGACAGATAGTCGTAAAAGTGGTACAGTCGCTTTTAATGCTTTTATACAATAATAAATTAATCTACGCATCAGAGACTATCAAAATTATTGCAATAAATAAAATGGTTATTTATCATGTAAAGACGATTTATTGCTAAACTGTATTATTTTTTATTTAGTTGAATTGATGATTAATAAATTGTAACTCGCAGTTATTTCATAATAATAATAATAATAATAATAATAATAATACACTTTATTTGTATTAGATCGATTTTAAAACAATACGATAATAAAGTATTAACATTAAACATTAATATAATTTATGTAATACGTTATGTTTTAGAGAACAATAATAATAATTTTTTCTTTAAAAATAATTAGAAGCGATGGAATAGTATTAAACATCATTATATAAAAAGAAAATATTTAATGGTCTGTTTTTCAACCCATCGGGTTGGTCTAGTGGTTAAACTCGTCATCGAAAATCAGCTGATTTCGAAGCCGTAGTTCAAAGGTTCAAATCCTACTAAAGGCAGTTACTTTTATACGGATTTGAATATTAGATCGTGGATAACCGGTGGTTCTTGGTGGTTTTTTTTCTGTTTAGCCTTCAGAACCACCGTAAGGTATTACTTCAGAGGATGAATGAATGATATGTTATGTATATGTATATGAAATGTAGTCTTGTACAGTCTCAGGTCAACCTTTCTTTAGTTGTGTGGTTAATTGAAACTTAACCACCAAAGAACACTGGTATACACGATCTAGTAACCAACGCCGAGTAAAGTCAGTTGCCTTTACTAGGATTTGAACTTTAGAATTCTCGACTTCGAAATCAGCTGATTTGCGATGACGAGTTCATCATTAGACCAATCCGGTGGGTTAAATCTTTGGTGTTGGTTGGGTTTCAATTAACCACACATCTCAGGAATGGTCGACCTGATATTGTACAAGACTACACTTCACTTACATTCATACATATAATCCTCATCCTCTGAAGTAATACCTTACGTTAGTTCAGGAGGCTAAACAGAAAAAAGAGTGGTCTATTTATCATGAGAAGATATTGTACTAGTATACTCTCATATTTATGCATATAAATTTAATTCATTAAATCGCCTTTTTACTATATGGTTTTGCCAGTTAATTTGGAATCTAAACTAGTCAGTTAGTTAGGCTGTATTTTTTTCACTTTATATTTAAGGATCTTAACAAAGTGAACTGTTGAAGATACAGCCTTTTCTTTCCTGTTTAGCCTCCGGGAATTATCGTTCAGATATTACTTCAGAGGATAAATGAGGATGATATGTACGACTGTAAATGAAGTATAGTCTTGTACAGTTTCAGTTCGACCATTCCTGAGATGTGTGGTTAATTGAAACCCAACCACCAATGGACACCGGTTCCACGATCTAGTATTCAAATCCGTATAAAAATAATTGACTTTACTAGGACTTGCACGCTGGAACTCTCGACTTCCAAATCAGCTGATTTGGGAAGACGCGTTCACCACTAGATGAAGATACAGCCTAATCGTATTGAAAATTACTCATTCTTAGTAATACGCAATAGGAGAATATACGGGTTGCTTTGTATGCTTTACGGAGAAATAAAAAATTGCCCTTTCACATAAAATTTATTTCAACTTAAAACCGATAAAAAATATAAACTAGATTATAAAATTAGATCGCACGAAAATGGCCTTTGCTTTTGGATATCCGTAGGCAAACGGTGGCAAAATAATTCGTAAAAAATCAAATTCACGTAAAAATTAAACATTTGAAAAATAAGATAAGTTTTTCTTCTTATCATTAACATAGAAATGAACGTGCGTTTTTCTTAACATTGTCATTTTGCCAGCCGTCTGTGGCTACAGACCATATTCTTGCAGTCTGCTATAATACAAAATCAAACGGTTCGGTACTGGAAAATTTACGAGTTCACCCCTGATCAACAAATAAAATTATCAACACTATTTTTTAACAGAACCCTTCAAATACTTCCACTTTTTTATTTCTATATTTTAGTCCTATAAATTGCTTCGCAGTAGGAAAGATATTTTTAAAACGTAAACTCCATTCGGAAGTACGAAATAATATTTTTATACCGAATATGAATATCTTTCTACTTTATTAGTATTACTAGCATCCCCATCGCAGCTTCGCCAGCTCTATATGCGTTTAATACTTCAAAAAATGGAAATAGTTTTTTTTAGTAATTATATATTGGCTCTAAGATTTATCACTATTTACAACTTAACTGGATAAAACACGTTGATTAATTTGGCTGAATAACAACTTTTCAGTTGTTAAATATGTGTAGTTAACATTCCCTTTAATTCTATTATAAAACTAATTTGTTTTTAGAATATTACGACAGTAATAAAATTTATTTATTTTTTATTTTATAGACAATGACAATATATTTTCTAAAACGTTTCTAGGTTATTTATTTATTTATACTTTTTTTCACACAGAAGTGAGGTTTGAATTGTGGTAAATATTCCGGGGATAAGATAGCTACAATTAAAATTTTTTACTGGTTCAGTAGTTTTTGCAGTTACGGGAACAAACGAAAAAGAAAACGTCTCTTTATATAATAATGAGATTTTTATTAACTAGTAGTTAATCTAATCGTGGATTTTTATCAATTTTTTTTTTTAATTTAAGTTAAGATTTATTCTTTAACAATATTTCGTTAAATTAAAAACGAAGTTTAGTTTTAGATTTTAATTTTACATTTTTATCAACTTTTCTTTCAATCTGCTTGATTTTTAACGTTAAGTATTTTTATTATTAAAAATTAATTTTCCATTCAAGATTTGTAAGAAATTTTAAGTTTTTTCCTATAAATATATATATTTTTTTAACTAGAGAATACCTGTTATAAACCGCGCTCTTTAGTAGAAAGAAATCTGTACTGGTAGAAGTGTTTGCTCGTGCTCTAGGTTGTTTATAGAGCCATTAATTTTTTCTAGCTAGGCTTAGGCATCATTCAGTTGCTAGACTCCTACCACTTGAAGTGAGTGAAGCACGTTGGTTGATATGTCGTTCTTTAAATGCATTTGCATACCACACATACAATAAACACACAGACACATATATAAACTGTAAACTCTCGTTTGCATACGCGCGCATTCAAAATTTTACAGATATACATAGGGAACTGATTGCTCAGTTTTTTTTTATGAAATTGCTTTTGAGAATTTAATATATTATTATTTTTCAATTAGTTTGTTAATTTAAAACTTTCTAACTTGTTTTTTTTTAATGAATTATTAAAATAAATAACTTTTTTCGAAAGTGTAAATATTTGATGACTTTTTCGAAAGTAAGAATAATTCTCTAATTTTTGGTTTTCTTCATTTATTTATGAAAGATGAATGAAATCAAAATCATTTTGCAATCCGACTACGTAGTTAAAAAACTACCATAATAAAATAGTATTATTAAGGTTAGCTAATATGAAGCGATGTTGCGCTAAAATAGAAAGAAATATGCAGATGTACTAACAATAAGAACTATAGAAACTGAGGTAAATAACCATAAAAATCACACAGATTTCTAGGATATCAACTAACTATCTAGCTAAAAGTAAGGATTCTTTACGTTTCAATTTTTCCAGGATATTCCTTTTTCCCAAGTTTTTAATCATCTACTGATGAATTGCTACGGAACGCTAAAGGTGTTAGACTAGAAAAAACCATGCAAAAGATTCAATATTTTCTGATAAAATTTTAAAGATTATTTCAAACACCAAATGAACTGATGGTCGGAGTGAATAATTATTTTCATTTGAGAACGCATTTGTCAGAGTAAGAGTAAACAAGCATGACGAGTGTAGGAATGGAATAATGCAAATTTCATTGTTCCAGCTTTGCTGGAAGGTCATTGAAGTCTCTGTCGCCTTCTGTCAAATTATTGTAATTTGCTGCACATGCATGAAATTCATTGAATAATGATGTAATTTTTTTTAAGCTAAATTATTAGCTTAAATCGATACAATCGATTTCGTATATTAGAAACCATAATTAAATTTCATGATATAATCAAGTTGTGAAGGAATTTCCCTTGAAACACCTTAATTAAATACATTCTAGATAATACATCAATAGTAAATCAAAGATAACATAAGAATTGATGAAGCCCAACTAGTAATGAACTAGAAATCATAATAAAGTTCAGCACTACGAATAAAACTGCAGCATAAAAAAAATAATAACATAGGAACAAACAATTTTAGAAACATAAATGATTATAAACATTTATAAACATTAAGTCTTATTTTGTACTTAGTTCCAAATCGATCGACTTCCTCTCGAACACACGGTAACCCTAAATACTTGTGAATTTCGTTGTTCCGTACGAACTATGCGCCTGTGTAACGCATCTCGCAAATTTATTCTGGAAATTCTGAATAATCTCTATATATTTGTTATTCGCCGTACTCCACAATAGGATTCCGTAAGTTTAAACCGGATTTTAATTACTAGTAGCTTGTTAGGAAGAGTTGCGATTTCCTTCCTAATAACCAGTACAGCTTCTTAGATTTTATATTTAGTTGTTTCATTTTTTCCTTAATGTAAACATTTCTTGTTAGATGACGATCTAGGTGAATATCTAAATACCGTACACTTTTAGTTCGCGGGATGTAACCTCCATCTAAATGATTCCTGGGCAGTCACCTTTTCTCTTCGCGAATGTCATGTGAATCGATTTACATTGATTGACCTTTATTTTCCAATTCTTTAACCATTTGGCTAGAACGTCTAATCCAGATTGCAACTTAGTCGAGGCTTGAGTTTGATCATCATCGACAAATGCTAGGCCCCAGCACTGAGCCCTGAGGAGCACTCCAGGACGTATCAAAGAATGCAGATAACTTCTTCTGTTTAATACAGTGAATAATGATGTAAATAATGAAAATTTATTTTACTATTTATGTCGTGAGTCGGCCTATTCTATATCTTTATAATAATTTTTATAATGATTGTTGTTTTCCGAGTTCTCGTACTAATAATTTAATTTATTTTTTGAACCAAGTTTCAAAATAAAAAAAATATTGTGATAGTATTATAAATTTCTTTGTTTTTTTTTGTTTTGTGTTTTACTGTGGCTATGTCTGTTAAAAAACTGTTAAACAGTCGTAAAAGGCAAGTGAATATTTTTTAGAAATTTTAATTTATCTTAAAAAAGAAGATAATCCCATTGTAACAATGAAGAAAATTGTGATTGAAAGATGCACAGAAGTCAAATTTGTATTATAGTTTTACACTGTACAAGTAGTAAATTTTAATGTAAATGGAAACTGAAAAAAAAAAAAATAGAAATTGTAAATAAAATCACATTTGACTGGAATCGAAGAAGTACAACAAAGCACCATATTAATATTTCATCGTAATAAAACTGGAAAAAATGATTTCACCAAAAAGACTCCTTACATACAAATAATTATTAGTCAATTTCTTATAATTTCTTTTTCTTTTTCATTATTTTTATTTGCTTTTATTTTCCCGTCTAGATAGTGTTATAGCAGAGCTATAGCTCTAGGAGGGAAGGTATTGTAATCAGTCGAATTTGGGCATATGCGGTTTTCATCGAATCTTGACGTTTTGACACCTAGAAACCCAAAAAAACCGGATGGAAATTTTCCGGATATTAATGTGTATTTACGTGTGTTCAGTATTAGCTTCTAAATCACCTTATATCTCTACTGGGTCGATTTTGACCAATTTTGGTCAGATTATTTGTATGTATAGGGCGTTGATACCATTCAATTTTCAACTTAAAAGGTCAAGGAGTGAGACTGTAGTGCAAGGTCACCCTCAGTATATAGAGATTACGTCTAGTTAAGGTCATATTTTTCTTAGGTACATTGTTAACAATTAAAAAATAATAATATTTGCAAAAAAAAGATTTTGCAAAATCCCATTTCTACCCCAAAAAATTCTGCTGTCGTCTGCTATGGTGTAACGTCACAGGTGAGCGGTAGAATTATATTAATGAATAATGTTTAATGTGTAAGGAAGTATCACGGTCTGGCTGGGTTTCGAATTCGATTGCCCGGTTGACTCGATACCTGGTGTGTTAAGCTTTGCGGCTTCACCAGTTTGTCGACCGTACAAGTCGTGAGAAATTTGTCCTATGTAAGATGTGAAATTACATTAGCTTAGTTAGTGCTGACCGTCGCCGCTAGTACCGCCAATTAATATTAATTAATTATATATTAAAATGTATTATTTCATAATAAATTTCTTGTCAGGGTAGCGCTTTTTTATTGCATAATACGAGTATAAAATACATACCGCAAAGAAGATAATTTTTAAGTAGATTTCATATCGAAGTTGAGAGTTCCAACTTCAAATCTTAATAGGGGCAGTTACTTTTATACAGATTTGAATACTAAATCGTGGATACCGGTATCCTTTGGTGGTTTCAATTAACCACACACCTCACAAATGGTTGACCTGAGTCTGTACAAGACTACACTTCACTTACACTCATACATATCATCCACATTCATCCTCTGAAGTAATACCTGACTGTGATTTCCGGAGGCTAAACAGGAAAAAAAGGTAGATTTCATAAGAAAGCTACCTTTTATAATGGGTAGCATGATTCAACTTTCAGAAAATTTCGACATATCTTTGGGTTTCAAATCCTCCAGACCCCAAAACAACCGTCAGTTCAAAAGTTTATACGAACATTTATATATATTTCTTGTGAACGATAACTGCTGTAATTTTGTGCAAATTACTTTCAAATTTATACATACTATACAACGATCCAAAATCTCGGTCGAGTTCGTTAACGGAAAAAATCGGACCATGGGGGGGCTTTTTCGAAAAAAACAATGTATCGCTATATCTTTCTTATCAAGTAAAATAACCAATTCGTTTAAAGTTTCTATTAGTTTTTGGGTAAGGGCCTAAAACTTATCTAAGTAAAAAGTTTTTTGATATCACCAACCATTTGCCCAGGGGATGGAAAAAATTGGGTTTCAAAGACAAAAAAAAAATCATTTCATTAATTTTTAATTATTATTAATATTAATAATAATTAAGAAGATTACATTAATATTACCTTCTGTTTTATTAATCAGCTTCCATCGTTTTATTGATATAGAATTATTGTATCTGCAATATTCTAAATATTATAATCTAGTATATATTAATATAAATATTTATATTAATATTCTAAACATTTTTATTTTGTTTTCTATATGATAGCATTGTAATTCATTCTTCTGTTTTGAATCCTGCTCTTTTGTTTAAAAATTATGGAATCTCTAATAAAATTATATTTGTGGAAGAAAACACGAATAAGTAACGTGTAAAATTTCTCGTCGTAGAAATGTCTTTTGTAACCTTATAGCAAATTTCCAATTCAATTTTTACTAAATTAAATTTTAAAGATAATTTCTTTAAATTTTATCTTAATGTAGGATACACAAACTCACGAAATTCTTTTTAAATTTATACTATTAGAAGTTATTGAGATGTATTTCAGATCGCAAAATGTGTTCAGTTATGGTTAGCCTTCTAGTTTTCATCACATCTCTTTCAATTTTTGAGTAACAAAACTCTGCATTTTTAATATATTTATTCTAATTTTCAAAGCTTATGAAATTGCCCATTCCTTGCCTCATAACAAAGAACAATTCCAAAAACTTCTGATCCCCCTTAAAATATTTAATCTACATTCTGATCACATGTGAACTAAGAAAATGTAACAAGTCTACATCTGTTGTTGATACTAATGAAACTTCAAATCAACAAAATACCATAAGGAAGGCTTCTTTGGATTTAATAGGCTATTACTTCCTATTATTTCATGTAGCATCAGGATTGAGCTAAGAAAAATATCAAAAATATTGATATTTTTTTTCTTCTGAGAATTGCTGTATCAAACAGCATCTCGAGAATGTTGATGTGTTTTTGAAGTAGGCTATTTGAACGGAAGATTGTTCATTTAATTTTAACTACAAGTAGAAATTAAGATTTTGACATACGCAGAAGTTATTTCAAATACAAGTTGTTCGCCCTTTTGTTGTGCTATGTTTAATGACGTTGTCAACGGACCGATAGAAAATGGGGAGGGGATGCTGCTTGAGGAAACGGAATTCGGAGTATCCTCGAGTCATCTGTCAGGGTCAGCTGTCAATTAGGCGCGTGCCTTCATTAAACTACACTACCTCGTCTCACATATTTCGTCTTATTCCCCCTTTTTTGAAAGATATTTCAGGGCACAGCCCTCATATTTTTATAAGATTGACAACAGCTTTACATTTTAAATATGTTATCCTAATATTTTTTGTTACTAATTTAAAACATTTACATTTCCAGTAATTGTTTGATATAGACGATTTAACTTATAAAAACTTTCACTTTTTTATTTTATAGTTGTATATTGTACTAAACTTTCATATTTCCCACAGTTATAAATAAGCTCATGAGGGTAGTAGGTTAAAATTATGCGGAAAATTTAAGTTAAAAAAATTATATTATTATTATTATTTTGATTATTATTATTATTAAAGAAGACATCCATTGATGGGAATAAGGTTAATGATAAATAGTAAATGAATCTTAATTATACAAAATAAATTTAAGGATACGTGTTAAATTACAAATATTTTGCAAAATAATTCGAAATATTTTTTTTTTTAATTTTCAAGTTGAAATACCTCCGTACTTCTGTAGATTTTGGCTAATGCTTAAAATTCCATGGTTTTGTGAAAAATAGGTGTGGGGAAAATACAAATGCAAATAAAATTATGTTTATTCCATACAATAGAAATTCTCGTAAATATTATAATATTAATTATAATAATAATAAATAATTAATTTCGAATGTATAACTCTTAAAAAAGCAGTGCAAGGAAACAGAACTAGATAATTAACTGGTAGATGTTATCGGATATCTAATGACTGAAATAGGTATAACGTGTTGTCATTTGCATTCATGTTTTCTCAAACGTTTTTCACAAACCTATTGAGATTTAAGAATGTAATAGAGATCCACAGAAATTTAGAGCTATTTCAACTTATGTGAATTTAAAAAAAAAACTATTTGAAACTATTTATTTGTAATTTAATCCACAATTTTCTTTAAAACAATGATGATATCTTTTTTTCTCATTTCAAAGAATAAGGAAAAGGTAATGTAGAATAAATAAGATAAACTTTTAACCTTTTTCTATTGTATTGGTGTAGTATCTCATATTGTAAAGATCAAATCTATTTTTAAAAACTTAGAGTGATCGAAGTTATATAAGTAGTTGTACTTTACGAAACATTTTATTTCTTTATCCTGGAAAATTCTTTTTCATAGATGGTTATTTTCGTAGCCCTTCTTTCTCTTCAAAAATTAAAGCTAATGAATCTGTTATTTAAGAACTCAATTTAGTATTTTGTAATTTATTTGCGTATAAATTTACATTAAAAAGATAATAAACATTAATGAGTTTATTATACCCACAACTTTAGAAAAAATTTTATAATATAAAATTATTCTATATATTTTTATTAATCTTATAACCTTAAACGAAACAGAGTCAATATAACAAAGTCAGAATACAAATACGATACGTCTTTATGAAAAAAGGAAATATTTTCTCCATGTTGAGAAAGAACTGTAAACTAAAATTAGATTTTCAAATTATTCTAAATTTTATTTTCGAAAACAAATGGTGTATTAGGCACATTTTATAAGAAAGCTACCTATTGTAATGGCTACCATGATTCGACTTCCAAAAATTTACGACATATTTTTGCGTTTGATATCCCACTGACTCCAAAACCACCATCAGCTCAAAAGTTTATATATATATATATATATACTTCACTTTCTTATGGACACGATAACTGTCGTAATTTTGCGCCAATCACTTTCAAATTTTTCCCTAAAAAACACTCGACCCGAAATCTCGGTCGAGTTCATTAACGGCTAAAAGTGGCGTTTTAGAAAAAAAAATGTTATAACTTTTTTATTAAGTAAAATATCAGATTCGTTTAAAACGTTCCTACGACTTTTTTTTTTTTTTCATAAGGGCCAAAAACTTATGTAAGTAAAGTTTTTTGATATCAACAACCGTTAGCTCAGGGGGTAGAAAAAATGGGGTTTTGAAGACAAAAAAATCATATCTTCCTTAATAGGCTCAGTATCGAATTTGATTTAGAGTGGTCGTTAGTTCTCTAAATATTACCTAAATTTTTTGTCTGAAACAATTTTTGATATGATCAACCCATACGGCAAGGGATGACCAAAACAAAAAAAAAACAGAAAAAACAAAATATTGCTATAACTTTCTTATTAAGTAAAATATAGAATACAATTAAAGTTCTTACTATTCTTTGGATAAAGGTCTAAAGCTTATCTAAATAAAGTTTTTTGATATAACCAACCATTGGTCTAGGGGGTGGAAAAAATCGGGTTTTGAAGACAATAAAAAACCATATCTACCTTAATAGGCACAGTATCGAATTTGATTTAAAGTGGTCGTCAGTCCTCTGAACATTACCTAAAACTTCTATCGGAAATAATTTTTGATATAACCAATCCTTACGGCAAGAGATGACCAAAATTTTGCTGAAATTGTAAGATGCGGCTTGTCGTATGCTAAACATGTGAAACTTTTTTCACACGCAACCATCGTCATATTGATTAAATTTGAAGTTTTTCTTAATTTTAAGGTGGAAATCTTTTTTATCTACTACTTAGCACGGTGAAATCTATCTCTGCCTTCCGGCGTGCTGAAAGGAATTTTTTTTTTTTACATATCAGAAAATTGAAGACGACTAAAACTTTTTGTAGTTTTTTAGTGAAATATTTTTCTTTTTCTTTTATCAAAGAAATTAAATTGCTTTATTAGACAGATTCATTAACTAGGTAAATATTTTTGAGTTTTCCCGAAAATTAGTAATCAAATTCTATTTTTAACCCTAAAATTTAAACAAAAATATTAAAACAAGATGAATTGTCTGTAATTTTATTGAAAAATTATGTTTAACAGTAAGATAAAAGTGTTTCTCTAATAAAATGTTTAACGTAGTACCTGAAAAGTTCAAAATTTGTTCTTATGGACTGAGCTATACACATATTAAATTTTTAAATTTTCTGATCTCTGTGGCGGAGATCGTCATGGTTCTAATAATTTTGAATTAAAAAATTTGTTAACATAAAAAACTGAATAGAACCCTAAAATAACTTCTTTAAGCAAAAAGTATATTTGAAGCACAATAAAGTTTCAGCCAAAAATTAAAATAAAACAAATAAACAGTTAATATATTAAAATTAATTAATTTGTTTTTAATAACATAAAATACATATCTCAAATTTCATAATATAAAACTTATTTGATTATTATTATTGGTTAACTTAACCAATTAATTTGTTAAATCTGGAATCAATATTTCTATGATATTATAATGCAAAGCGGATTTTTTTTATATATAAAAGCAATTTATGGAATAATTAGTTTCTTCCCTAATTTCTAAACTGAAAAGTCTTTAAATTATCTAGTTTTTCTCCCACTTTTAAATTACTTACAAATCCTGCTGTTATTATTTATTGTATTGATTGTTAATTTTAGCTTACGAAGGCCTCTCAAAATCTGATTATCCATCAAGGGAGGATCATTTTGTGTCCACCAGCCATTTATTTTTTTAACCTACCGGGTTAGTCTAGTGGTGAACTCGTAATCACAAATCAGCTGATTTCGAAGTCGAGAGTGCTAAGGTTCAAATCCTAGTTAAGGCAGTTATTTCTATACTGATGTGAATATTAGATCGTGGATACCAGTGTTCTTTAGTGGTTGGGTTTCAATCAACCACACATCTCAGGAATGGTCGACTTGAGACTGTGCAAGACTACACTTCATTTACGTTTATACATATCATCCTTATTCATCCTCTGACGTAATACCTTCCGGTGGTTCCGAAGACTAAACAGAAAAAGATGAAAAAGCCATTCTATTTTATAAACATTGAAATTACTATTTTTTATTTATTTTAATGATGAAAATGCAAAGTTTTTTTATGGATGTCTTTCATTAACACTTTCAATAATAACAGCGATTCATAAATAACTATATCTTTCCCAGTATTATAGTAGTTTTGACAAGGTGTTATTAACTAATTTGAAGACTTCTCTAATTACTGAAAATTTATAATTTTCTCTTCCTGGAAGCTTTATCATAAAAAAAATTATTATAAAATCGGATGACTTCAAGAAAATTATAAAACTGGATTCTTCTCATACTGCCAGTATATGTAGTACATCGTTTAATTTAAGACTAAAAATTACCTGCATCAATCAAGTTGTCACTAAATTCTCTAATAAAAATTATGTCCTAATAAACGAAAGTAGTTAATTTCTATTCATAGTTTCTTTACTTTTTTGAGCTTCTTCATTAGTATGTTATACAATTTTCTTTAGAGTGTTATCAGCAAGAAAGAGAGAAAAAGTGTGTGTTTTACTGTTTGTATTTTTCTCAGGTTGATATAGAAAAAATATAGCCGAATGAATAAAGAATACCTATTCTTTATATAACGAATAAGGATTCAAGTACATATTATCAAACACTTTCAAAGGTAAATTTAAGAATATCACCTACATTACTATCATTATCACTATCATCTGAATCGGATGAATCATAATCGATTTCATGAACTTCAAATTCCTTAACATAGCCGGTTACTTCTTAATAATAATTTCTACAATATCAAAATGAATATTTTCAATTATTGTCATTAGATGATCATTAGAACTTCCACTATCAGAATAAACACAAAATTTCTAAATTAAAATACTGTAAACTTAACTGTTCAACCAAATAACTTAAATTTATTATAAGAGTATATGTCAAAAATCAGTTGTCAGTCATCCTGAGAAAAAAGATAAATGTTTCAAGTTAGCCATGTTCTTTCTATATTTGAAAGGGAATATTTGAAGGAAGTATTAAATTTTTCTAAAAGAAAGTAAAAATTAAAAACTCATTTCATAAATCATCGGTCGCTCCTTCTACAAAGAGAAGCTATTTTGTATCAACCAAACCAAGATTTATAATGAAAATATATTTAATATTTATATTGATATTTAATATATGTGTATAACTAAAACATGAAATATATTTAGCGTTAAACAAAATGACAGTTGATAGTGATATCCGACATAAGCTCTGCGAAAGGATAAAGTTTTAAATTGTGGACATTTTACATAATCCTTCTTTGTTTTCCCTTGCGTTAATAATATTCCTAAAAAATTATAAGGATCTAGTTTTTATAAAGAATTATCTTGTTAAAAAATATTATTTTGTTAAATTATTCCAGTTCGGATCATTAAAAACAACGTATACGAATATAGAATTAATAATTAACATATTCGTAAAATTCATTTTAAATAATTAATATGAAAGTCACCGCAAGCGATTTTTTTGGGGATAATACAATAAATAATCTTATTATTTACTAATAAATTATATATCCTGTAATCAATTTTATAAATAAAATAGTACAAAATCATTAAATTATTTAATTAAGCTTATTAACCTTTTGAACTTAATTTGTAGTTACTTAATTTTAATTTTGTTTGAAGTGAAACTGTAAGGTTACGTAAGTGTGTTTGTATGTGTTTGATATTCGTGTAATAATTATATAATTTATAGTTATATACTAAATAATACATTATATATATCTTATATTATTTACGATGTAGATATTTATATAAAACTGTTATTCAAATTAATGTTAATTTGATGACGCTGTAAAATCTAATATGCGTAAATACATTATATACCCGTTAACTGAGCTCATTGATCTTAAAAAATCTTAAATTATTCTTCTTTTGCTAAATTAAAATTAGTAAAATAAGATTTATTATCTTATAAATTTAATACTTTGCATGCTACAACTAGTTAAGATCGGAATTATACCTTTTAGGAATAAATTTTATCAATGGAGCATGATTTTTATTCTCCTGAACTGTTTCAGTTGAAATTAAATTAATAAATATTTTCTGTAGTTTAAATAGTTTGCCACTTTATGAACATGTAAAAAAAAAATATATAATGTACTTTATATTTTACTCGCAGTAATTTAAAATTGTCTAAAACAGAACTTTCACAATTTTGTTTATTAATAACAAATTTATTAATTTAATTTATAAGTTTATTAATTTAAGAACAGCTTTTTGTGAGAGTAATTATTTTCATTAGTATTCTATACATCTGAAACAGTTGTATTTATAGAGGTAGATAGAGAAACTTCTGCTTATTCTTGAGAAGCAGGCACCTGAATCGTACATATATCATTGATGGGTACTTGATGAGAGATATAATGTAGATGGAATAAAATTACTTTAGTTCTGTGCGGCTGAATAAGTAAAAACCTACTGCAATATTTTTATCGACTTTTTTACACGGCGGAAGGAAAGTTGTAAGATTTAATCTGAGTCATTCAAATCGCTAAGTCACCGGCTGGAGTTAGTGATAAAGGCGTTATTTTGCCAGATTTTACGTCATGAAAGAATTTATTGTAATTGTAATTTAGAATAGATTAGGAGACCTAGCTTTACCCTATTGGAATTTCAGCCATTACGAATATTTTGCAGCCACAAGTCCTAGGAGAAAGTCACCAGGGAAGATGATCAAAGGTAACAAAGACGGATGATCGTGAGAAAACCTCAAATCCGCGATTTTTACCCTATCGGTCACCCATCTGTCGCATTTGAACCACGTTTGTTCGACGGTATCTTCACGGCCACAGTACCTACACTCAGCAGTCCGTCTTCGCTTAAAACGTGCAAGTACTTGCCAAAATCCCCGTGCCGTCAAACATTGGGTGAGACGGTAGTCAAACTCACCATGACGCCGCCACACCTAGTCAGCCACCACAGGAATAAGGCGCCGAGTCCAGCCGCCTTTAACACCCGTCTCCCATCGGGATTGCCATTTGGCCATCACTTGTTCTCTGGCCACACTCTTCGGTCCCACCAAACCGAAGACATCTCTCCTGTACAAGGAAATCTACAGGCAAAATACACAGGCCTACACACAAATCGCCCCATAGGAGATCGTCCTATACGTACAAGTAAAGCAAAGAAGCAGCTTCCTATGAATTGACTCTAACATACTGCGGTATTTCTGCACTGCCGTGACTCTGTCCCAAGCTGAAATCCCGTACCGACGGCCAGCTCTTATTCAACATGAGTCGTAAAACTGTCGATAAGACCCGTTCAGCCATAATTTTACCTCTATCACACGGAGCCCAAACGATCGATTATGATCTACCCTCAACCCCAAATATTTGGAAGCACGGACCTCCTTAACGGGCTACCCATTAACGACAAGGCGTAGCTCCCGAAGCCGTCTCCTCCCATAAAAGACAATCGACTCCGACTTATCGGGAACCAGCTGAAATGAAACCTTTTAGCTCTCATGGCGGCTGCCCGTAGCTCACCAATCGCCGCACTCCACCAAAAAACCTTTCGATTCACTTCTTTCATCCTCGTGAGAACCTCTGTACACACATCAGAACGTTCAGCGGAACGTTCTTGTTAAATTTAGCGATAAGTCGCGCTTTGACTTGCTCTAGATGAGGCTGACTCATATTCCGTGAAACCTGCTTACGAACGGGTGTTGAGCACAACGCAACCCAAATCCCTTTATGGTCACTACACAACTCTTTATTTGACACCTCACATTTAACGATTAAGGGAGCTGAAGCTTCGGACGCATACACATGATCCAGGACCGAACTATTTCCACCCCTTACAAAGGTGGCAGCACCATCGTTAAGGCTGATCAAATTAAGAGAGGTTGTCATTTCAGCTAACACCTCTTCTCTTACATCCACCACATCACCTCCGACCTCGGCAGTCTTCGCGTTAAAATCTCCTAAAACGATCAGGGTGGTTGGTGGACCAACCACCCTGATGTCTTCTTCCAGATCAGACAGAAATTCCATAAAATCCGCCCAGGTTGAATTGGGGGAGATGTAGCCAGCCGCAATACACAAACATCCCCCACTTTTACCCTAGAAAATCCATCCCTCTGTTTAGCGTCTGTAAGAGCAAACCTATTCGTCCGATTTTGTATTGCTGCATCTCCTCGAGTGTACAAACTACCCACTGTCTCTGATCTTCGTTTCGCTAGGTTCTGAGGCTAATAACAGATCAACTTTCCCAGATACCACAGACCCCCATAACATATCATGAGCGAATCCGCTCGTATTCACATTATTATAAACTATCTTCATTTTCTGGCCTTTACCAATTCACAGTCAGGGCTGCCAAAACGATGGCCTATCTTTCCACATTTAACGCAATTAGACGGTGCCGTACAATCCACCCGAAAGTGACCAGCCTCACTACAATTAAAACAAGACTTAGTTCTGTCGGGTCCTTTACATACATTAGAAACATGACCCTCTTCTCAGCATTTGAAATAACGCGGAATCTCCTCTCGCAAATAGACTCGGCAAGATTGCCAACCTACTACTCTAATTCTCTGACCCTCTACCTGAAGGTTCGCCGCACGTCTGGACAATACAATAGTCGGATTTTGGAATTGCCCAAAAGCAGGTCGTAATGAAGTAACTTTTATTTCTCGGCGTTCTTTAACAGGGAGAGCATCCCTCACAGCAGCAAGTAGTTCTTCTTTGTCCACCTTACAATCTAAATTTTTAACGTGTACCAACGTCGGTCTATCGAGTTTGCCAGCAGCCTTCACTTCAGCGCCGTGAATAGCCTCCTGAAGTTTTGCTGAAAAGGCCGTAGCCTCTCCAGCACCATCTTTGATTCGGACCCCAAGACCCAGCCCTTACTCTGCCTCGCAGAGATTACAGCACCAGCAATACCCTCACCGGCCTCAGCCTTTACTTCCCTTAATAATTGGACATTAGTCCTTCTTTGTTAATTATCAACTTTTCATAGCTACCTCTAACTTAGGTGGTAGTGTAGTCTTCCAATCTTCCTTGAAAGTATAAAGCTTCTTACGAATACCATCCCGTCTAGCGAGATATTCGAGTAACTTCTTGGTTTTGTGAGGCTCTATAAAGCTTAAACTACGGGCATGTGACTTTAAAACTTCCCGTAAGAATATTAACCCGTGAAGCTCGATTCACGTAAAAAAAATTACTGGTAAAATAAAATTAACTCACAAACATTAGTATAGTTTAATTACTAACGATGCCTTGAACCAATATATGTTTACTATTCGCATCTCATATATCAAAGTGTTAATCGAAAGTCAGATAATACAAACGAATATAATACAAATTCAGTGCGTAGACCTATATAATAATACGAGAATCGAAAGAAGTAGATACCATTAAGTAGAAGTAGTCGAAATGATAATACCATTGTTTGATACAACGATTTATTATATAAATATATAATTCTGCTGATTTTCGTGGCGGAGTAGTAGCGTCTCGGCCTTCATCTGGAGGTCCCGAGTTCGAATCACAGTCATTTTTCATACGCTACAAAATTCCATTTCCATATTCCTACGTACGAGTTTCAAAAGCTTCTGTGTTGAAATAATTCATCAAGAAAAAAAATATATTTAATATATAAAATATTATATAAAATTACATCGCGTATCAGGAATATCATAAGAATCATTCAGTCTGTTATTCGCTTATTTTGTTTGAAGTATATTAAAAAATTGTCTTTTTTGTTGTAATTTACACACAAGTAGATTAGTAGATCGTATAAAAATGAGTATAAATTTTGATAAGGGCTAAGTTGATATTTTATTTTATAATCTTAACTTTAACTAAAAACCTCAAAATTTTGAATTACTTGAGTAGTAAGAGTGAGTTTTTACGTTGTTAAGAATATATCGCTAATCTACAGTCGATTATAAACTCAAAAAAAAAGAAAGTTTTAATACGCATACTACACGTAATTACGAAAAAAAATTCAATTGCTTTATTTTGTAAAATTTATTTTTATCTTTATATAATAGTCAACTATTTAAAAATTTGTAGCTCTTTATATGAAAATACAACGTTAAATTTGTCTCTATAAATAAATAGAAAGGAAGACAGGAAGATGTATTGTCGAGGAAGAAGTAATTGGCAGATGTGACCTGACTTAGACCTGACAAATGACGACCCGAAGTTCATTTTGTGCATTCTTAAGAATTATTAGTAGTAAGAGTAGAGAAATATTGAATTAGACGCATACTTCACACTACCTACCTTCTTTCTTCCTGTTCGTCGTAATTTAGGCCGTTCTGAAAACTTCCCGGATGGATCAAAAGCGATAAATGAACGAACTAAAATTAAAAATTATCTTTAGAAAAATTGAATTACTATTCTGAAATTTTACATTAGATTTAAAGGGACACGGTAAATCTGATGGAATGGGATTTAATGAAATGGAATAAACAATAAAAAAATGCAGAACAAAGTCTTAAATGGTTTACTCCGGATCATTTTCTTACCCGATCCTGGCACGAACTAGCTAGAAGTTAAATAATATAAATTATTTAAGGGCAAATTTAATTTAATTCACTCCGAATTTGATTCAAATCTGTTCACTGGATTATTTAAAATAAATAAATAAAACATTACTCTGTCAGTAAATTTCATGGATAATTTTATAAGGATTGCTTAAAGGAATATTTGATTATACACTGTTATATTTTTTTATAAATAAACAAAGAAAATAATTTTATTGTAATTTTTTCAACAACAAATTAAAAACAAAAAAATGTTCAGTTAGATTATTATTTTTAGGTAGGTTTCTAATAACAAAAAAAACTGTAACTAGTCTTAGAGTGTAATGAGATCTGACTATTTTAGCAGATCTCAAATCAAGAAAAATATGTGATAACGCTACAAAATTACTACTAGATGAAATACTACCATTTCATCTAGTACGAAAATGAATAGTAGTAGATGATAGTAGTAGTATAATTAGTTTTCGTAGTCAATAAGCTGCGAAAACTAATGACTCATTACGAAATGTTACGAAATTTTAACAGATTTCTTATGACCCCCGGAATGTTTACCACAGTTCAGACCTCACCAATCTCACTAATGTACGTATCATAAATAAAAAAGTGTATGTAACATAAAACTTTTAATAAATATAATGTCGTTATCTATATCGATTTTCATTGTTTGTATCGATCATTATCTATGTCAATTTCGATTTCTTCATACAGTTATGTGATTTACTAAATTTAATATCATTATTTGCAAGGCAGTTTTTTAGTAAATTCAATGTCCTCCTGATTTCATAAAAAATTTTAATTTGGATACATCCTTTACCTAAATATTTTCTTTTATCCGGTATGTTGTGAATAGTAATAACTTCGAGAACAACAGCCTACACGTTTACTAAAAGCGATTTCCAAGTTTTGAAATTTTAATTGCATACTGCGCAGGCGAAGCAGCGAAGGAGTATGCTAGTTATTGATAGTTTAGTTAAAATTAGTTTTCCTTCACAACGTACACTTCTTGAGATACTTTAATAAGTAATGATTTGAATGTAGCGACAAGAAGCTATATGTAGTGTACCTCTGCCTATGCTACGCAAAATCACTCATATAAAGAAGCATTGAAATGTGAAGTAGTACATTGGTACTGGTAAATTAAAAGGACAGTTTATCTAATTAAATTTAAAACGTTAAACAGTGGTGGTAGCTATTAGTATGATTATAATTTTTAATATTAAAATTTTACAGTTTAGTCTAAAATTTTAATAACAAAAAATGAATTTTTACATACATTTTACGAAGTCAAACTTTAATAAAATAATAAAAGCAGAACCGATAAAATAATTTGTATAACATTAAAATCAAGAAAATATGCATGATTGCATCAGAATATATTTTTTATTAATGCTTTAAAAAAATAACTCTTTACATTCTTTTATTGATATAAAAACAATATAATGTTACTGAAGGTAAAAAAAATAATTCATACTATGTTTTCTCGGCTCTTATACTATGTTTTCTCGGCTCTTAGTTAAAAGTATTGAAAAAAATTTGTTTTAAAAATCTGTATACAGTATATATATATATATATATATATATATATATATATATATATATACGTATATATACATATATATAACACATTGTATATGCTCGTTTGTTCAAAATCTTAAACCTCCGAAAGTTCTTCACCGATTGCTTTGAAATTTTGACAACGTTGTATTTTAATACGCGTATGTTTTTATATACCTACTATTTATACATCTAAGATGTCACACCTGTGACAGGTAAAAACATGCTTTTTATGAAAAACACTGCAATCTGTTGGACGTAAAAGCAACACACGCTATACTAGATATTTTAAGATTCCATTTCAATGTTTCCGAAATGTGTGTCCGCTATAGACTAAAAAACTACTTGACCGATTTACGTGCGGGGGAAAAAGGGAGAAATGGAAAAGCGGGAAAAGGGAAATGGAAAAGGGGGAAATGGGGAAAAGGAAATAAAGAAAAGAGAAAATGGAAAGGAGTGGCAAGGGGAAATGGGGGAAATGAAAGTGAATAAAAATGAACATGGGAAAAGAAAATGGGGAAAGGGGAAAAGGGAAAGGTTAAATTTTGTGAAGTTCTTTAATGTTCATTTTGTTAATGTTTTATCAAACTTTCAATTGTGTTCGTTTAATCTACATATATATATAATAATTTTTTATTTTTACTAGCCTGAGAATTTATTGAACGCGTTCAAAATAGATTGTAGGAATTAAAATTTGACATTAATAATCGGAAATAACATTGGATAAAAAGGAATCCGTAACGACGATCCTGGAAAACAGCCCGGGATATCCCTCTTTCTTACTATTCCTTTTGAGTCTCCGACTTTATTAGCGTTTATGCTCCATAATAACGTTACCATGACGTATTTAAAAATTTCTGGTTTAGCCAATTCCGAGTTATTGACCTAAATAGACGCCGACACAAACGAAGAAAGAGATATAGAAACGAACAGAATTTATCCCTCTTTTTCAATTTTTCGACTATTTTTGATTTTCCTGATTTAAACAATTTAAGAGCGGGTAACTACTGGCACGATTACCATACTTCCCAATTTTTTATAATTTGTACTAACCGTAGCTATAGGGAAAGTAAAAATAATTATGTCATTTGATAGTGTCTATTGCTTTAATCGCTAATACTTCAGTGTCTATTACTTTTAACCGATTAAAATTTAAACCCTAAAATGGAAATTTACACGGATGAAATGGATAATAATTCATATTTTATTATTTTCTACCAAATAATACGCAATTTGATAGTTATCAAATCGACCAAAGTTGAGTATTGATAATGCTCACAGAAATTGATTGTTCGGTTTATAGACTGAACAATGTCGCTTACTCACGAGCTACTTTTTTTATCTTCAAAGATATTGAAGAGCTGCCGTCAGCAACTAATTAATGAATGCTTTGTACGATTCATTTAATTAGGCTTCTAAATATGAGTATTATAATTCGTTTTTTTTTTTATAATAATCCATATTAACTATTAAAATAAATTTAAAACGATCGATAAATTTAAAATTAAAGTACACAGTATCTTTTTTATTGTATTTATTAAATGTTTTATCGATGATGACATTTTTTTATAATGAAACAACTATATATTATTATTATGGTTATTAAATTTTATAGTTCTTCATGGTAGATACTATAAAATTTTATTTTTATGTTTGTATAATGTTTTCTATGGATTCTTAGGATTTAAACCCATAGAAACAATTTAAATTACACTAATATGAAACAAGTTTACATTAAAAAAAATTCAATTGTAGACGATAATATTTTCGGTAATAATATTTCGATAATAATTTCAA
This sequence comes from Lycorma delicatula, assembly GCF_047948215.1. Lineage (NCBI taxonomy): Eukaryota > Metazoa > Arthropoda > Insecta > Hemiptera > Fulgoridae > Lycorma > Lycorma delicatula. The sequence continues at coordinate 67,232,941 of NC_134459.1, read as the reverse complement.
TTGATAATATTTTCGGTAAATCAAATTTATGTAGGCAAAATTATTTCATAAGTAAAACTCAGTTAAAACAGTGTTTGTTTTCTAACCATTTTGAATCGACGTTTAAAAATGTTTTCATTAAGAGATAGCAATGATGAAAAAATTATTGAATAAATATATTTTTATAACTGATTTTTATTTGAACAACAAATATTTATTTGATTTTTATTCGTAATTAATTTAGATACATTGATATATTTATATTACTTGTAACCTTTCCATATGATTGTTATTATGTATATATTATTATATTAGTTTCACTGTTTTAAGTTACATTTATTAGAAATTGAATTAACTTTTCCATGTATTTTAGTTTAACATCTTTTTTAGGTAATGAATTATATTCTTGAACTGATCGGTGACACATTAAGAAACACAAGAAAGTACTTAACAGTAGCATTTTATAAGTAAAAAAATATATTAGAACAGCTGTTGAACTGAATTTTTTTTGTTTTTATCTTGTTTAACCTCCGGGTCTACAGTTAGGTATTTACTTCAGAGAATGAGGTGAACGATTTTGTAACATATGTGTAAATGCCATCCCTGACCGAGATTCGAACCCGGGGCCTCCGGATGGAAGGCCGAGACGCTACCACTCGCGCCACAGAGGCCGGCTATGTTGAACTCAACTTGGATTAGCATATTTGTATAGTTTACATAAAAAAGAAGAAAGTAGTTACATAGTTTGTTTATCATAAGAAAGAACGTTATGAACTGAACGTCCTTTTTAAACATTGATTTCTTCCTTAAAATATATTGTAGTTTAATTCTATAACTTTAATACGTTATTAAATTGTCTTCTGACATTTACTTACGTTATTGCGGTGATAAGCCTTTAGATAGAATGGAAGATCTCAATGGAGGTCGTCTGTGACATGACATTGACATTGCAGTTCAACTAAATACGAATATAAATGGTGCGTCACAGCACGTCGATGTTGTTTGTTCCATAATTCTAAAATATCTACATCCTTTCGGAATTTTTTTTTTATATGTGTCGCTTTCTGAGCCTACAAAATAGTACTTGTAGTGGCTGAATTCTGGAACCCAGCTTTTTCAAGTGTTGTGATCCAACAATTTTATAATCAGAATAAATGACTGTTCTCTATCGTTGGTTTTAAGAGCACCCATTATTTTCGTGCAGGATCTGCCAGGAATATTTACCAGAAAAAAATCTTTGGCTTGTCTTCCAATTCTATAGATTATCTACTTTTGCGGAAATTAGAAGTTCTGGCGTTATTTTTCTGCTTAATATGCATTCTTTTGTTGATTTCAAATGTGAAACAGTCACCGTCAATTTTTTTAGATGTCTTTTTAAGTAACGTTGAAATTCAAATCTTTCTCACAATTTTTTCCAATCGATAAGCAGTTACTTCTTATTATACTTTGCACAGTTTAACTGATATCTCTTTCTCCAGCTTTAAATGAAACAAATCGTATTTAAAAAGGAAATGTAGGAATTCTCAAACCAGCTCTCTACTCGTATATTTGCAAGGCCGGACTGCAGTTTTTTAACAAAACCAAATTATAATTTAGTCTAGAAATAATAAATTTCCAAATTTTCGCAGAAATTTCGAAATTAGAATACGCTTTCTAAAAGTTGAATTTTATTATAGACAATTAACAAATAATTTTTGGGATCTTCTCTGAACGGAAAGGAACATTGAGTTGATGGACAACTCTAGAAAATAAAAATTAATTTATTTTTATTTATTAAACAAGCCATAATATTAATTTCTTATCTATTTTGAAAATAAATAATTTCTTAAATACTGTTTATTTCGTAAATTTCTACATCAGATAAATTTCAAAAGTTACTTGAAGAAAGATGAGATCTATATTTTTTTTTAATGGGAGAAACTTGAAGACGTATGATTACCAAATTTTGTATTTTTTTAAGGTTTAAACAAAGTACAGTAAAATAAAATTTGGAGAAATAAATTTCATTATAGAAAGAAAAACTATGCTAGTTTTTAACAAAAACTATTATGCATGATCGTTTTTAACAAAATAACGGGATTTTTTTTTAAATAAGAAAGAAAATCTTGACTTAGACCTCTTTACGTCAGTATTGATTAATGTTTATCGACCCTACATACAGTCTTCTATTTAATGGATAATTATGTTATAAAAATAAACTATAATGAATAGATTTAAATATAAGATTTATGACAAGGCTTTTAATAATTTTAAGCGAGTGTACAGTCTTACGCACGCGTCTGAACACTTAGTCACAAAAAAGATATGATGTGTATATTTAAACATTTTTTATTTTTTTTTTGGTTAATATAAATCACTTACATTTATTTTATTTGCCAAAAATAATTCTCTGTCACTAAATATACTATTTATATGTCTGTATTTAATAATAAAATGATTTAATGAAGACCAAAAATTTTCTGGCTAATTTCAGTATAGCTTAGGTTGTTACTGTTTGTTGGAGTAGCATGAGGAGTGTGAAAAGCGAACACGTGTGCAGACTTAGCATAATATCACACCTGAGCCAAGATTTGATTCCCGTATCATTTAATTTTAATTTACCGATGCAGGTTATAGTACCGTTTTATGTTCTGGTTCTGATGAATATTTTTTTTTAATTTTGTGTTTATTCGATTACTAATAGACTTGTAACATCTGTTCATTCAACTTTAATTTATACATACCCAGACGTAATTGACTTATATCGTTAAGAAATAAAAATTATTCGTTAATAATTAATGGATTTACCAATCAAATTACAATGTAATTTCAGATTGTGACATTAGTAAAAAGGGTTTTCGCAGGTTATTATTTTTGGGTTATTTATATCATGTTAATAAAACATATATATATATACACACACACATATACAATACCATACGAACGATTTAATTATGACTGTTTTTAGAATTCCTTCTTAGTTAATTTCAAAAATCTGGCAAACATTTTGTTTGCCAGATTTTTGAAATTTGTTTTTGTTATACTTATATAAATATACTTATATTTTTGTTATACTTTCCTGTCAATGTTTATTTATTCTTACATAGTGGACAAATAATAACACATGAAAAACGTCTAAAGATTTTTAAACTGTGATCAGCTACCCCATCACAGTGTTTCCCCCAAAGTATTTTTTGGGGTTACTTACACTACTACTATGCTTAGAAAAACGTAAAAAAAAATTCTACTAAGAAATACGAGTACACAATAAATAAAAAGATAGGTTTTTTTCGATTTTTGGGGAAGAAGAAAAATTTTTAAATGATGTATTATGAAGATCTTGCTATTCTTTCTATATGAGTCCTTTCATAAGAGAAAGGAAAATGGTATGAAAATACGAATAAAATTCACTTAATTTAAACTTATTAAATCTTTTTCATTTTTTTTTAAAGCATGAAAATTCTATTAAATTTAAAATCTCATCAATGATAAAATTCGAACTAGCTGTTGAGACTGCCAAGAGAGTGGCAGCAATTGTCCTCCGATTGAAAGTGGATGACAACGTTTTTACAAAGGCAGTCCGTGTCAAACTACGTACTGAATGTTATAAGTTCTGGCTGCTGAATCCTCCCAATGCCTTTCATGTTATCCGGGAAAATGTCTTTTACCCCAAACACCTAAAGAGACCAAGTCATCCTAACACAGCTGAGGATTGGGCTCACAAAGGGCTGTGAGCCGATCTCCATGGCGGAGTGGTAGCGACTCGCCCTTTCATCTGGAGGTCCGGATTTGAATATCCCAGTTAGGTATGGCATTTTTCATACTCTAAAAATTTTCTTTTTTGACTAATGAACATAGCAGGTGAGTCCGTAATCTCATAAAAGAAATCAGAAATGTCAGATGAGTAATCTTAAAATGTTCCGTAAACCACTTACTCTTTGAGTGCCCATTGTTCGGGACTATTCGTCGTAAATTAAACTTGGGTTCAAATGTGAAGGGTTTGGTCAACCAGAAAAAATACATTAAAAGACTGTTGCGGTTTCTCTGTAATAGTGGGATGAACTCAGTTTAGCGGCTTTGCTTTCGTGAGATCCCTACGGAGTGCTGTGTGCGTAGTGAAAATAGTCGAGTGGTTATGTTCCTGTTACTATATTATTTATCCAATTTTTGGTGTTTACTTCCTAATTACTTATGAACACATAGTTTTATTTAAGTGCTAATGATTCTTACCACTGATGCGACTATTAATAATGAAAAAGAATTTAAATCAATCATTTGTTGTAATCAGAATTTTTGTCTCCTATAATTTTTATCTTTAAATTTTGATTTCATCTTTAATTTTCTGACGTAGGGGAAAAATAAATTTTAAATAATTAATCCTAAAGAAATTTTTTACTATAAATTTATGAATTTGGAGTGCAATTGAAGTTTAAAAATATAAAGAATTTGGTTTATTCTTTATATTTCTCAGAGTTTTTTCTAATCTGGTCTTTGAGAAGTCTTCTTCTTCTTCTCTGACTAAGTCTTCTTTGTGAGTTGAATTTTTGCTGATTCGATATTCTAGTATGACGTGTCAAATTATCTGCACCTAGCAGCTGATTTTATTTATTACTATATTTTAATATATAGAAATGATTCGAAGAAAGCACAAGTTTATTTAGAGATATTATTGTAAAAAGAAATTATTTTGTAAAACAACAGTACTAAAAAGAAAAAAAAAACTGCAAGATGGCAAGATGGCAGATAACTTAATTTACATTTCAGTCGACGGTAGCTATCAGGTTGTTATAATCATATTTTTCAAAATTTTTGATACGGAGTGTAAAATACTTCTAATTTGTTCACTATCGGTGTTGAATCTTTTTTTTATCACGCTAATAAAATAAAATGTAAAGTAGTGGCACTTTTGCTGCTCCGCAATGATATTATTAAAAAGTAATGTTATTATATTTTTTAAAAATCATAAAAGACCTATTCCATTTACAAACACGACTCACTCCCAACCTTATTTTTTCTCTTTCTTTTCTACAACAGGTGAAATGGGTAAACAAAACCTATTGTCAGTGCATCCACACGTTTTACCGGACGGGTCGGACTTATTTTTTATTATTCTGCTCGGATGGCCCGCAGATATGTCATCAAGCATCGACGAACCTTCATAGTGATATTAGTGATTAGTGGTGATTTTCCGTAGTGTATATCCGGTGTGATATACACTACGAAGTGATTTTCCGGTGTGTAATAACCTTGGAAGGTTCCTCAATTAAATAAAAAATGAAGGAAGATTTTTTGAGAAATTCTCAAAGGAGAATCAAGTTGGGATCCGATGACATCTGTGGGCCATTCCGAGCAGAATAAAAAAAAATCATCTAGTAGAATGTCCAGACGGACTAGAAATAGGTTTTCAGCCTAATTTTTTTAATATATATAATAAATTGAACAACAAAATTGCAAATTTGAATTAGAAAAAGGATTATTACACATTTGACCAAATTAAGAATTAAAAAAATATATTTTTTTAAAATTCGTCAAAAAGTATTTGCCGATCTCCGTGGCGCGAGTGGTAGCGTCTCGGCCTTTCATCCGGAGGTCTCGGGTTCGAATCCCGGTTAGGCATGGCATTTTCACACACGCTAAAAATCATTCATCTTCATACTCTTAAGAATGCCTAACGGTGGATCAGGAGTTAGAAAAAAATTTAATATACATGACTGGAAAAAAAAATCGGAAATAGGATCATTCTCAAATAAAAAATTGTAGAAAAATATATAAATCCTTTAGTGTGTTTTTGTTAATGTTAAAATGAAGCTTAATGTTAACAAACGCTGATAAATCACATCTTGCTGCCTCAGCTCTTAAGAGTTCGTAATTTAATTAGGCTAAATTTAATCAAATTTATTAATGAAACTTATCCATTTAAACATCTCAGTTCGTCGTGTGTTAAAAAATGTATAATTATTTTTTATTCTTCTGTTCACTTGCAGGTAGGTCCACTTCTTTTTTTTGTATCAGGAAAACCTAATTCTTTAATTTTAAAATGGAAAGACGATTCTCTAACGCTGGTGAAATAACCATTTTTTTTAATAGACCTAAATACAGTATTACATGAAACAGAGCTCCCTATAACCGGAACAATATTTCGGAATAACTGTCAGATATATTGTTCCTGAAGAATATTGCTCGATCCAATGAAGTAGCTATTTCATTAACACGATTTCATGGCCGATTGAGCGATAATTTATTGTGGCCGCTCAAAAAATTAGTAGAAATGAAGTAGTTTTTCGGTAAAAAGAAGGTTGAAAAACTTTACAGTATTAAAATTTTTTCTGTTCTTAAAAATACATAAAAAAAATAACAACATTGGAATTGTAAGATCGTTTGAAATAAATATATTGTTAATTCAAATGAACATTACAGCATTTACCTTAAATTTTACTGAGAGATATTTTGAAATTTATTTTGTACAGTTATCTAAATTTTATGAAAATGTGAGCACAAATTGCAAAAAAAATAAATATTTTTATTATTTTGTAACAGAGTTTCACGGTAAGAACTTATTTAATTCCGCGCTATTAATAAACTAAACTTTATAGACAGCATTTTGTTTTTATTTATTTATTTTATACATATTATTTCATTCGTTTTAACGTAGAATTTTATAACTTACTTCAGTTTTAACGGCTTTATTTGCCATTACTGTCGATAATTTGTTACTTTCAAATGTTATTCTACGAAATACAGAATAGTACCTTTGTTAATAGTCTACGGTCGCCAAGTTCTTTTTATATTTAAATGGTGTTTTCGGGAGCTGTTTATTTTTTTTCTGTTAGCTATTCCGTGTTACCACGTGGTGTTGACGACAGTTGTTTTGCCTAGGGAGTAAATTGACCTGGCATTTTTAACTCAGCAGTACTTATGTTGGGTATATCGTAGGCGTGATTATATAAATTTATACCGATCCCGTGTGGACATCGATTCGATTTATTGACCTTTCATATTAGCTGAAGAAGTTTTTTTTCGATATTCATAGCCGTTTAAATGATGAACGTTGATATTAATAACACTTTTTTTTTAATCAGATGCTTGTTCTTATCCTCACCGTAACTCCTACGTTTCGATTTTTTTATGTACTCACTCTCCACGGGTTTTAATTTCCTTTAGACTCTATTTAATCAATCCTAAGAAACCAGTCCTACGTGGCTTGGTCCAACAATATTTTTTGTTTATAAAATCCTGTCGTAAATTTATATATTCCAATCTTTCTTAATTTTTTTTCTTTTTTTATTAACCTATCTTCTTTTTAAATATTCGCTGATTAACAAAACTGCATAAAGTTTTCTTTAATATTTAATTCATTATCCTTTCTTATTCTTTTCCTTTGCTTTACTTCTGGTTATTGTTAAATTGAATCAGTGAATTCAAATCATTTTCCGGTTTTCATCCTCATTTATAGTTAAATAAAAAAAAAAGAAAAGAAAATGTATTATCAGTGAATTTTTACAGTTGTTTTTATAGCTAGACTATTGTTTAATTTTCTAATTTTTTTCCTTTAATCCCTTCATTGGTTCTCCAGCTTATAAATTAAATAACAATTGGTTGAAAAAGACTAAATTTTATATTCCATCCTGCCTCTTTTATTTTTTCCAAAATAAAAGATAAAAAAAAAATCTTATGTAACAATTAATTGTGAAAATAAATAAAACGAATAACAAAAAAACTGAATCCTTTCTTGAGTTTGTAATAAATCACGCGTATCTAAAAAAAAAATCCTAAGTTATATTTTTTAGTAGCACAAAAGAAGTGGTTATTTAAAATAAATGTTTAAGTAATAGTAAAAAAAAGAAGATTTTAATAAATACATATATTTTTTTATACCGATCCCGTTGCAGAATGGTAGCATCCGTGCCTTTCATCCAGAAATTCTGGATTTGAGTCCTGGTCAGGCTTGATATTTTTCATGCGCTACAAAAATTCATTATTATGTATCATAGTTTTATTTATTTGTTTTATAAATATGTATATCTATTTCGTTCGTTTAATGCAGAATTTTATTACTTACTTCAGATTTAATGCTTTTATTTGCCATTGTTGATAATTTGATATTATATCCCTGTTTTTGATATTACATGTATAAATAATTAAATTTACGGATTTCTGTTATCAATGATATACCGTTTTTTAGAAATTATTTTTTTAACTCGATTGCAGTACGTAATTTTAAATCAGGAAAAATTATAAAAACAGTTTACCTTTAAAACAGAATGAAAGTTAGCGCATACAAATGTTTTTACAATTTCCTGTTTAAAAAGAGTACTGTAGTCGAATTTAAAAAAAATAATTCAATAAATATTTCGATTTACAGTTAATCATGTTCCTATTATTTTATAAAATAATCAATAGATAAGTAACTTGTTGTAAATGTTTTAAACATTTTTTTTAAAGATTTTCTTTAAGTTACATAAGTTTCTATAAGATAGTTACATTCTTTTTTGATTTTGAGTAATCGATAGAAATACAGTAAGAAATACAGTAAGTATAACTATACTTACTGTATTTCTTACTTTTTCATTTAAGAATTGTTTCCTATGTTTTAACAACTAAAAAACAATTCACATAATTGTATATACATTTAATTTTACTCGAGTCCTTTAGAACAGCTCAATTTAAACCTTAACGAACTTTTTTTTTGTAAATAGCTTTAATAAAAACACGTGTAATTTTTACAGTACATTATATCTCTTTAAATGAAGTTATCAGAGAAGTAAATTATTAGTTTTCTAATAAACAGAAAAATATTTTCTTCAGGAATAAAATAATAGCGCGACTAATTGCCTATAATTTTTTTCTATATAAAATATCTTATAGATTTAAACATTTCTTTATGATTTATTTTTAAGCTTAATAGTTTGTAAAGTTTATTAATTACTCGTACATTATAATGAGAAAATTATAATAAAAAATAATAAATTTGTTTTTAAAATGTATGAAATCATTATGTTACTTTATTTATGAGTTCTTCAGTGGTGACTCATGGAATGTCATGAACTAAACGGAATGATTTCCGACAAAAAAAAATATATTAAATAAAAAATTAATACACGACAAAGTTCAAACATACACATCAGTCTATCTTTTCTTCTCGACAACAGCCAGTATAGTTACAGATTAAAATATTTAAAAATGATCAAATTGTTATACAGATATATTTAAAAACAAAAATTCATCATCCATTTGATGAGTCATAAACAAAATTGGATTTGATTAATTATAGAACTCATATTCCATATATTTCAATGATTTGGAAGCTTTTAGTCGCTTCAGAACAACAATAAAAAATTGAGGGTAATGTTATTTTATTCCAGTATTCGCTTTTTACGATTTTTCGAAGAGAAGTATAGTATTACTTTCGGTCGCACGGTTATATATATACGCCTATGTATAAAATTTGTGGCTCGAAAATCTTCAAAATTACTTGATCAGTTTCACTGAAATTTAGGTATGTTGTAGTGGTATATCGTAAGTTATGAATGTGAAAATTTGTTCCTTGAAGATGAGTCGTTCCGGAATTTACGCTCAATTTAACATAACCTCAAATTGAGGTTTCATTGACTGTGTAGTGGTGTATTATTTTTCAAATGCGCTTATGCAGCGAGTCAAAGAGTTACTTGATACTTGTGTGTAGGATCTACTCATTAATCAAAGGTATGTAGTAAGTTGTACTTTGAAAATCAGTGCGTTTCTGACTATGAGAGCATCGGAAACGAAAAGTCTCTCTTCTTGCGCAGAACAGCCCAAGAGTTTTTTGTCGACCCACTCCAATTTGTTTACCTTCTTTTTATTCTTACATTATTATATTTTAATTGTTAATTTTTATACGAATTTGACTTCAAAATATCACAGGAAACAAAAAAAAGTTACCTTTATCTTTTGTATTAGAGCCTAAATCAAAGTTATATTCAAGAGAGATAAGAAAAAAATTATAAAAATGTGCTCTGTTAAATTCTGAATAATTAACTTTATTCGCGTCCAATTTGAATAGATTTAATTGAATGATTTTCCTGTTGCAGCCATTTTCAAGTTGTAGCTATTTTAATCAAAATGGTTACCTTAAAAAAAAAGGTTTAAAACTTTTATGTTCTTTACAAAAAAAAAATTTCCGATTATCGGAAAATAATTCTTTGTAAAACACCTAATTTGGCAAGAAAAGATTACGCAGCTAAAAGTCATATTTTTTAGGACTATTTTTGTACATTTTATACGGGCGTAAATTCATGTTCAATTAGAAAACGATCTTGACAAGTTCTGCACAAGAAAACAGACTTTTCGTTATTTGAATAATACGAGGGTTATTTTTTTTTCAAGGTCCGATCGGTCACAAAATTAAAACCACAGTGAAAATAAAAAGTTTTTTATTTGTAACAAGTACTTACATAGTTACGCTATTTCTTTACATAGTCGCCACACCGATTTAGACATTTGTCGTAGCGTAGTACCAACTTTCCAATACCCTCATCATAGAACGGAGCCGCCAGTGTTTTCAGCCATGTTTCTACGCAAGTCTGCAACTCGATGTCTGTGCCAAAATGTTGTCCTCATAGCCAGCGTTTGAATAGGTGAAAATCGGATGGAGCCAAGTCCGTGCTGTATGGTGAGTGATCAAACACTTCCCAACGAAAACGCTGCAGGAGCTTCTTTGTTACAGCTGCAGTGTGCGGCCGAGGATTGTCATGGAGAAAGACAATGCCTGATGACAACATTCCTCTCCGCTTATTCTTATTTGAATAACAATAAGCGGAGGATGAAACGCTGGGTAGGAGGACAACATTTTGGCACAGACATCGAGCTGCAGACCAGCGTAGAAACATGGTTGAAAACACAGGCGACTCCGTTCTATGACGAGGGTATTGGAAAGTTGGTACCAAGCTATGACAAATGTCTAAATCGGAATGGCGACTATATAGAGAAATAGCGTAACTATGTAAGTACTAGTTACAAATAAATTTTTTTTATTTTCACTGTGGTTTTAATTTCGTGACCGATCGGACCTTGAAAAAAAATAACCCTCGTACTTAAAACAAAAAAGTATTTAAAAGATTTATAAAACGAAACTTCAACGTTCAATCTTGCAACATCATAACAGATCACGCGTCTAACTTGGCCCGCTCAGATATTGAGCGTAACTCAAGAATGACTCAATAGTCTCCAGTGACGAAAGTAGTAGGAGACGCAGAGATGTTTAAGATCACGTCGGTGCGCCCAGCGTACGGCAAAACTAAAAACGCCACGGTTATCACTAGCCAACGTAGGCGAAGAGGTTGACGGACCAACGAATTAAGATAGGGTGGGTCCACTGCCGCGCCTATATCAGGGAAGTTTAGGACAGGTGTTGAGGAGTGGGACACGTAGCGTCGCAGTGCTCGGGTCCGGATAGGATGAGTCTGTGTTTCACTTGCGATAGGACGAGGCACGTTGTGTGGTACGGAGGGCCACCGAGCTTGAGGGTGTCCGACCACAAAATGAGGTTCCTGCAATTTAACTCCAACCGAAGTGGGCGGGCTATAGACCTCTGGTGGGAGGTGGCCCAGCGAGAGGCAGTGAATATAATTATTGTATCAGATATCAAGAATTTTGATACCGTCGCAGAGATTCGTGACGAGGATTCTTCAGGAAAAGGATCGGGGGGCTCGGGGATGAGGGATAGCCCTCTGCGGAGCTGCCGTTCGATCGAGCTTACACGAGTGGACAGTAGGGATGGAGCACGGGGACTCTCGAATCCCCGAGCGAAAAAAACCGAGTCCTGGCGGAGACCCCCCTCTCGAGGCGTCTCCGTTAGAGGCGTTGGCTTAAAGATCGAGTCCCGGCTCTCGAAGTGGGAACCCAGGAACTCAGCCGGGTCTGGTGGATCCTACTCTGGAGATTTGAGGCGGGTGTAAAATCATATCCGGCCGGCGGGCTGAGACGGAGTGGCCCGTTAGAGTGTAGGTCACTCCCCTGAGCTGTGTTACACTTAACTGCAGGATCCGACCCAGGGAAGTGAAAAATTAAAAAAAAAAAAAACCAGTCTTCATTAAATTTTCACATACACAACTTCAAATATACTACTACAACATATCTGAATGTCAAGGAAATTGATGAAGTAGTTTTGGAGATTTTTGAGCCACATAATTTTATACAGAGACTTATATAAAATGAACCCCCCTCCCCCAATTTAAGTGAATGTGCTATCGTACTTCTCATACCTCAACACGTAAAGAAAATTTAATTTCAACTCCCAATCCCACCAAGCGAAATTTTAATACTGTACTTTTCTTGAAAAAGTCGGTAAAAATAGTAATTAAAAAAGATGCTTTTCAATAACTTTCCTTCATATTTTAAATAAAAATTTGAGTATTGAAAATAACTTAGCGTAGCAGAAACGTGATTGGCAAAATAAAAACATAAGGCCCATCCATCGATATTTAATGTTAGAATAAAATAAGCTTTAAGTTTCAAACTTATTAATAAAGGTAACGGGACTACTACTAGTTCTTATCAAAGAAAATTTCAAAGATTCATTACATTTTCAGAAAATGTGTTTTAATAAACGGATTGAAAAAATGCTCTTTCTGTGTTTTTTTTTAATTTTAATTTTAATTTGACATTTTAATTTTCTCATTCTTTTGTAATACTGTTTTTACTTGGTTGAGTTAAAAATCTAACCAGTCCTATTTATAAATAAAAATGTGAAGATGCTACTCTAATTTTTTTTTTAATTTATTAGTTGGGAAAATAAAATGTAAATATTCTCAAAACGGGTGTAATTATTTTCATTCATATAACATTTATCCTATGAATCAGTTAAGGTTAAAAATAGTCTGTACTTACGTATTAGCCCGTCGACCAAAAAGAAATTGAAAATTTTTGTGTTATTGTTAATATCACCCGATATAACCATTATATTACTATTTTTATAACCATTTATATTTATTTATTTTATAAATATACTTTAATCAAACTTAACCTACGCCCGCTTCGCTCGCTAATCTTGATTAATTAACACATTAATGTTTTGAGCATTAATATAATAAATTCAGTAATTATTGTAATTGTTTATTAATTAAATAATCAAAACATTATTTTTAATTAGTCAAGGTTAGCGAGCGAAGTGAGCGTAGGCTAAGTTTGGTTAATTTATATCTATAATTATAAGCAATAATGCTTATATTTTTAATATGTAAAATATATTAATGATCCCGTAACTTTGAAGTATTTTCAAAGTTACGAGATCATTATGGTTATGGTCGACGGCTAATACGCAAGTTCCAAATAGTCAAATCGGTTTCCGGTGTAATTGGACTTACAATCGATTAGAAACAAAAGAATCTTTAAAAAACTTTGTCGCCTTAAGAGCATCAGAAGGGCGGATTTCCAGTTTTAGTTAAGGAAAAAAGGATGCACTAATGTAATGGTTTTTGAAAATAATATTGCTTTCGTTGTTTTTTTGCATATCATGTTATGTTAATATCATCTGTTCTTTTATAATTAACTGCGAGGTACTGTGTATTGTACCAATAAATACATTACTCTTGCGTGTTCGTAGTTTTTCTTCCTTATATTAATATAGTTATTGCATTGTGACTGCATCAATTGCCTAACACTGTTATGTGCCAACAACCCACCTTGATACTGTTACTTATAATTTGTGTGGTTTTGGAGCCGTGTACAAAAAGAAGAGAAAGTTCAAATTGACCCAAAACGATTAAAACTTCAAAACTGATTTTTTGGAATCAACCCCCTTTCCTTTATACCAGATCACATTTTGGATTACTGTGAAATTAAAGTACTATAGCGAAATAAGTTTGCACCTGGCAGCGCTGGAAAAGATGTGATTTTGGTTTTAAACATAATATTTTGAATTTAAATCATTGCGAAACCAGCTTGCACCTGGTAGTGCTGACGAAAATCTGATTTGGGCCACGAACTTGATGTTTTGGTAACAATAGGAAACCCTCTTGCACTAGGTGGTGCTCGCAGAAATCTAATTTTGGCTTTCTAACATCTCATCCTTCAAGTTACAACAAGAAAACCTTGAAAACGTACCCAAAAACCCCGTTTTTTTGTCTCTAACTGCGTTCCTGTAAACCGATTCGCTCGAAGATCAATAGGGCTGTATTATTAATAGGTTTACATCACCCCAATTTGTTTCATCAAAATCAGTTCAGATTTACGTCCGGTAGAGCGAACAAAAGAATCTTATATACACATACATATGTATATAAACATTGCAGGATGGTGTTCAAGAGACTCCAAAACGGAAAGAAAAGTTGGTTCCCTCTCCTCCAATACTTCATTAGAAAATATGTTGGGCAGAGTTCGCGATTTCTACAATTTTTTTTGGAAATCTGCTAAAAAACAGAAATTGTTAACTTGTATTACATGATTCTACATTTAATTAGTTTTTAACAAAAATTTTTTCCAAAGAAATATATTTTTAGGCCCAATAACACTTTCTGATCAGGAAAGTAAAGAATTTAACAATATTTATTGATTAAATTTTAATATTAAAAATACTTACAGTCCGAATTGTAGCAGATGTTAATAAGCGTCTAATTTATAATTAAATATTTGATTAGAAATATAATTTTAATTATATTTTTGATAACAGAATTTTATTATAATTTATAATGACGTTCACTAATTTAAAATTTCATCAATCTAATCAAACGTTATCAAACAATAATTAATTATTTCATTTTAATTAAGTTCATTAAATTGATTTTTTTATACTGGGATAAAATATGTAAATTTAAGAGTGACTTATCTTCAATAATTAGTTTGAACATAAATGTGTTTGAAAAAAGATGAAGGAATAGAGAAAATCGTTTGAAACCAACTTCCAAATGTACAAACATTTACATAAATAAAATGTACATAGAAATGAATAAACAGGAAATAATTCTAAGACAGATAAGTTAGGTAAACAAATTAAAAAATAATGTGAAAAAGAATCTAAAAAGAAGAAGAAGAAAGAGTAAAATAAACTTTAAAGTAGGATAAATAAAATAATAAATAAAGTACAACAAAGAGGCGACAACAACAGAACAAAAGAATAAAAACATTTTTGGAAAAGAAAAAGAAGTCACAACTTTGCAAACGTGATCGATAATGGTCGGAACAGCATAAAGAAATAAGTACAACAAAATATCAGAGGTTTAAAACCACATACAGAAAAACAAGTCAACTAAGAAAAATATTAACAATTATATAATGCTACGAGGTTAAAATAGTTAATAGAAAGCCTTACAAAAAATGGAATAAAAGAGATAAACATTCTAATTTAAGCTATGTAAGACGTAGCTTAAATAGTATCATCAAGCTTAAGTAATATGAAACTTCAATAGTATCATTTTTTTTTTTGTCGTAGGTGGAGGAAAATTTCTATCAGCCACCGTCCGCTCACGCAGACGGTAGGATCGGGCTCTCGTCGACTAAAAAGCCTCCTTATACAGCAGCCCAGATACCGCCTTACGGAATTACTCACGGACTGCTGCATCCTTGCGGGCTTACACAAAAAATTGAGTCCTGGGCGTATCAACAACAGTGAAGACCCCAAGGGGCCTCCAATTGCCTCCTCGCCCAGGCTGTCCTCATCCGCCAGCGTAACAGTTAAAACTGCTACAACTCTTCTTCAATTTTCTTCCTTAATGTGCTTCTACTCATAAAAGATATGGCCTCCCAATAGGTTTTGCAGAATAACAGTTTTTTCGACAAAGTCCTGGAATTTAACTGCCTTACTTCCGCTAGACACGTCCATCTTTCTATGATCCACCTTTCACATTGAAAGAAGGTGTGCTCTACCGTATCCTCAGTAGTGCAATAAGTGCACGCCGGGTGTAGCTTTCTCTTATATTTTGTTAAAAAGGAATTAAATACTCCATGGCCAGTCAGCAACTGAGTTAGCCAAAAATTAACCTCCTCATGCTGCCAACAGACTCAACTATTAACATTTGGAATGAGTTGGGTAAGTCCACCTTCCCATGTTTGCTGTCTCCCATCTCTCCTTTCACCTACTCATCCTCCTACCGAACGTATCCTCCTTTTATTCTCCATTTGACCTTTCCATCCGTTCGGCCACCTTAAATTCAATCGGCGGCATACCTGCAACAATAAACACAACCTTTATGCACGCTGTTCTATATGCAGAGGCTATCCTCAACATCATCTTTCTCAGCACGTTGAGGCAGGCCTTACATCTGCTATATTTAAAGGCATGTTGCCAGATAGTTGCCGCATACAGAATTGTGGACAATTCTCTTGGAGGACAGCGGACGGACCCCCCATGTTGTTCATGAGCATGGAGAGAGCCTGAGCCGTTCTTTCCGCCTTAGATGTTATCTCATCTACGTGCCTGGTGAACTTGCGCTCGTAGTCCAACCAGACACCCAGATATCTGTTCTACTTAACAGGCTCCACCACCACAGCAACCTTCTTTTGCTATTCGCCTGTTCCCGACAACCGCAAAAAATTACTGAACCAATCATGAAATTTTAACTTATGCTTTCTTATATCCCAGGCATGTTTACCACAGTACAAATCTCATTACTAAATAATCATAAATAAATAACCTAGAACTCCTTTTACTAAATTTAATTTCGTTTTCTATATCGATCGTTATCTATGCCAATATAGAATTCTCAGACAGTTATTGTGTGATTTAATGTCATTCTCTGTGAAATAACAATTTGTATTACTATAGTAACATAAGTAAAAATAAATTAGTACGTTAATAAAATTAAAGAGAATAATGACTGTTTAACAAAGTTTTGATCGTTTTAGGAATACTGAATTTCGATATCAATATCGACTTTTCAGAAAATTATTATATGTTTTACTAAATTTAATATCATTGTCTAACCTGGCGGCGAGAATACATCCTTACGCTAGTAAAGTAGCCCTCTGTAGATTTTTATATCCTGAATTAAGAATTTCCATTAGGGTAAGCCATACTCGTAATTGGCATAGATTCGACTTTCAATTCGGCATTAATATTTTCATAACGCCTAGGTCGGCGAGATCAGGGCTAGAAAGAAGTACTTCCAGGGTTACTAGAATTTGTGAACGTAGACAACTTGAATCTAGGCCAAAACGTTCCCAAGGACTTGAAGAGCAACGTGAATTATGCTCGGCTCAAAATCAAGTTCAACCTTCGAAAAATATGTAGGTCTGAAAACAGCTTTTGATTATCACTCTGATTGATTTTTTGAATTTGAAAGCTATTGAAACAGGTTACACGAATAAAATATTTAACCATTGCAATGCCAAAAAATGGAATAATGAAACTCCTGGATTTTGGTGTGTTGGGGGCAAAGTAGTTTTTGAGTAACTTCAATATCCTCCCGATTTCATTAAAAATTTGAATTTGGGAACATATCCTTAATCTAAGCATTTAAGTTTTTCCGTTAAGTCGTGAACAGCGATGACTCTAAGAGCAACCATACATAATTATTAAAAGTTATATACAGTTTTTGAAATTCTAATTGCATACAGCGCAGGCGAAGCAGCGATGGGGGTATGCTAATTATTGCTAATTTAGTTAAAATTAGTTTTCTTTCAAAACGTTATTAATTGACGTTTTTAACGTCATTAATTGAGATATTTTTGTAAGTAATGAATTCAATTTTGCGGCAGCAAGCTATACATAGTACACCTTTGCCTATGCCTGTGCAATCATTCATATAAAGAAGCATGGAAATTTGAAGATGCACAATGGATCTGATAAATTAAAAGAGAAATTTATCTAATAGCATTTGAAACGTTATACGATGATAGCACCTAATAGCGTAATTATCCTTTAAGATTTTTGACAAAATTGTAAAATTTTGTTTAATATTTATTGATATAAAAACTACATGATGTTACTGAATGTCATTAAAACAGTAACTCATACAGTTTTCTCGGCTCTTAGTTATAGGTATTAAAATTAAATTTGCTTTAAAATACTATAAATATATACAATAATTTTTTTTAGCGTTAGAATTTATTGAACGTGTTAACAATAGAATGTAGCGATTAAAATTTGACATTAATAATCGGAAATAACATTGACTAAAAACGAATCGGCAACGACGATCCTCGAAAGTAGCCCGAGATATCTCCTTTTTTCTTACTATCTCTTTTGAGTGTCGGACTTTATTAGCAATTATACCCCATATATAGATGCTACCGTGACCTAAATAGACGTCAGCACAAACAAACGAGGTATACAAACGAATTTACCTCCTCTTTTTTTAAAAAATATATTAGGTCTCAAATCAGCTTTTGATAATCACTCTGAACTTTACTATCTGAATTTGAAAGATATTCAAACACGATTAAAATATCTAACCATAACCAAAAAATGAAATGATGAAACTCCTTGAGTTTGCTGGGCAAGGGACAAAATAGTTTTTGAACAGGTAAATTGTGAATAGCAATAACTTTGAGAGCAACAGCTCACACATAATTACTATAAAACTATTTCCAATTTTTGAAGTTCTACACGTATATAGAACGAGCAATGCCGCGACCGGGGAGTTTATTGTATTTATAGATTATTATTATTATTACTTTTGAATTAATATAAAATTTTCCATACTTACAAATTTTTAAGATACAAATTACCAACAGCCTCCTTGAAATGATTCCAGTTATTTTAAAGTAGCTTAAATTTTAGATATAAACTATTTTGGAATTATTAAATTTAATTTAATTACGAATGTTTAACATACATCTGTAGCTTTTATGAAAATTATTATTTTAAATTAAAAATAAAGGTATATATCAGTAAATAACTGCTTCCTTTTATTTAAAGTTCAGAATTCTTTACTATTTCTACAATGTACTTCTTTTTTTATCCAATAACTGAGTAATCAAAAACCGTTGCTGCAGCACTATGTATTACTTCCACTATTCTACGCAAAAATTAAAAGAGAATGCTGACGTATAATGTAATAATATTTTTAAAAATTTTTATTTATTCTTAAATAACGCGTGGCTGTGATTAATGATGTTAATTATACGCTATTGATTGAGTAAAATTAATAGAATTAGATATTCTGTAACGTTTTATATATAAAAAAACTTTTTAACCGAAATTAAATCTTTTTAAAACTATTTATAGAACAATACATATTATTTTCATAATAATATGGAAAGTTGATGATTTAATTAAATTTCTAACGATATAAAATTAGCCTATAACCTAAATATTTAAATATTATTAAATAAACTGATAAAAGTTTTGCAAGAATGTGTTAGTGTTTTAATTGGTTACAGTATTAGTAATACTATTAATTGTAAGTTCTATTAATATATTTTAGGAAAAAACCTATTTTCTTAATAACAATAACTTGTCTGTTTTAATTTTAAAAACTTTTGAAATGGAAGATATAATAATGAATAATTGTGAGATTATGAACTTAAAAATTATTGTATGATTAAAAGAATTTTTAATAACATTTCTAATCCACAGAGTTCTTAAAAAAACGGTCTTTAAGATTATTTAATCATTTACATAATATTATTACGTTACTGTAAACCACATAAGTAAATTTCTCAACTAAAACAGAACAATAGTTTAATAAAAATAAAAATTATTCTCGGTCATTTCGAATATTTAGGGTTGCACCATCCATTATAAAAATTCAGAATTCAAACAAAAAATTGTTTCTAAGGTTTTTTCTCAGTACGATCGAATGATATATCGCATACATTATTTTATTCATACATTCAGAGTTTTCTCCCGTTAGGATAGGTCCTGTCATGGCTACAGCTCTCCACCTTTTTGTTTCAGCATATTTTCCCTTTCCCGTAATCCCGTCCATCATTTGAAATCTCTTTTTTCCTAATCCTTTTCTTCCATTCACTAAGCCTATCTCATCAACTAATAAACACCTTCTTCTCATTCTTACTTCCTTTTTTGTGTAAGCTTCATAATACTTCGATAAACCATTTATAATAATGTAATTAACGTATAGCGGTTTAAATGTATCCTTTAGGCTTTTTATCTTATCAAATTTTAGATCGAATTAACGATTATTTCATCGGTGGTAAATCTTTTTAAAAATCTATTGGTATCTCCTCACCCAGTTATGGCATGGTATTGATTTTTTTTTCAATATAATAAATATTTTTAAAACAAAAATTTAAAAAAACTGTTTATAAATTTATAAAATTATAATTATATTTATCAACAGAATGGAAAATATATTTCAAAATTTATTATCGTGTAGTTCATTAAATTATTTTATTTATTTACTTTTTTTATTTTGCTTATGCGTACCTTGCAACCTGATCAACTAGTGAAAAATAAACAATCCCTACTCACGGCCCAGTGAGATGAGGATGATATGTATGGCACGTAAATGAAGTGTAGTCGTGTTCAGACTCGGGCTGACCAGTAGTGAGACGTGTGGTTAATTGAACCTCGACTACGAAAGTACACCATATTCACTGTTTGGTATTCAAATTCGTGTAAAAGCGACTAACTTTTACTAGGATTTGAACCTCAGAATCGTCGTCACATACTTCGTAATCAGCTGTTAAACAGCTTATTTACGAAGTCAGAACAACTGATTTTTGAGTTATCCAGTAGACCAGCCCTTACTTTCATTTCCCTGTTTAGCCTCCGGTAATTACCTTTCAGATAATACTTCAGAGGAATGAGGGTGAGTGTAAATGAATTGTAGTCTTGTACAGTCTCAGTTCGACCATTTCTGAGATGTGTGGTTAATTGAAACCCAACCACCAAAGAACACCGGTATCCACGATCTAGTATTCAAATCCGTGTAAAAATAACTGACTTTACTAGGGCTTGAACGCTGGAACTCTCGACTTCCAAATCAGCTGATTTGGGAAGATCCGTTCACCATTAAACCAACCCGGTGAGTCCAGTAGACCAGCCCGGTGAGCTGTTTATTAAATTGCAAATATATTTTTTAATAATTAGTTAGATTAGTAGATATATTTAAATTACAAAATTTAATGAACAGATCCATATATTAATAATAGAAATATATTTTATTTAGATTTCGTAATATAACAAATAACAATGGATTATATAATCTCGTATCTGTTCATTAAAATTTCTGTATTTAACAAGCTTTGTTTTATTAATATACTATAGATTGCATTTAATAATATGTAGCCTACATATATATTTATGTATGTATATGTTAATACATTTATATTTATATGAATATATTAATTTTGGATAACAACCCTGCACATTTTACACGTTAGCATTTGAAGAAAATGTTCGACTTTATTTTTAATTATATTAAAACTTTTGATAAACTGTAATATCCTAATGTATTTGTAGAATATACATGCATTACTTTCAGAAAGTATTCCGCTACATCTACTACCATCTTTAACAATGTTTCTCTCTAAATGGTAAAACGTTTAAACCAAACAGTTTAAAATTGCTGGTAGTTCCCTTTCCTTCCGTCAGAAAAATACACTATTAATGGTTACTTTTCTAGTTGTACTAGCCGGAAAAACTGTATTCTATAAGACATCGTAGTGTAGTTAACAGATTTATGTTATAAATAAACTATATCCATAATATTTTCGCATAATATTACAATGAAACAAAAGATTTTGTTTAAGGATTGATAAAATTATTGGTTGCTCTACTACCATATATTTTTTATTGTAATTTTTTGAGAGATTAGGAGATCTACTCGTAATTTTACTTGGTTAGAATCTGATTAGGTAAGGCTTTCTGTATAGCGCCGTTAAGAAATATGTCTCTGGGTAAGTCATTATTACCCATCGCGTTGATCTAGTGGGGAATGCGTCTTCGCAAATCAGCTGATTTCGAATTCGAGAGTTCCAGCGTTCAAGTCCTAGTAAAGAGTTACTTTTATATTGATTTTAATACTAGGTCGTGGATACCGGTGTTCTTTGGTTGTTGGGTTTCAATTAACCACACCTCTCAGAAATGGTCGACCTGAGACTAAACAAGACTACACTCATACATATCATCCTCTGAAGTAATACCTGATGATAATTTCCAGAGGTTAACAGGAAAAAGGAAATAGGTATATATGTAAACCTATAATCCCCATTAAACTACAGACAACCAATATCGTAGTAAATCAATACCCCTACAACTTTAAAATAAATGCAGTAGACATCAGGCAAAAAACACACTGAAAATTAACAGGGAAGAAAAGAGATAATGGCAAGCGGAAGAGGTGGATTGTGAAGGAAGAGCCTGCCCACAGAGGTAGCGCGAATCGAGGCAACGACCTTAAAGAAAGGAGTTCACAGGGCCTATGCAGGTTGTGAACATCCTCTCGTGCACAGTTTCTTGGGGGAAAGGCTATCTTTGTCCAGAATGATAAAAATATAATGTTTAACTATTTTGCGTAGAACAGATGAAATATATCTTTCCATACTTAAAAATTTATTTTTTCCTATATACGAGTAGATTCCTTACAAAACAAAACCCTTCGCCAGCCCTAAAAATGTTGGTGGTCCTCTGAAAGTAATCGATTGAAGTACAAATAATTACCAAAGCTTTTTTGAAGAGTAATTCTACTGGTGTAAGCCACGATTAAACAAAAAAGCAACCGTCTGTGAAGAACAGCATTACCCAATCATTACACAATGTTTATTTTTGACCTCATCATTTATTATTAACTAGGAAATTGCTTTTTTCATTTGAGAAATAGAACGAGTTGAAATATGTTTGCCATTGAGTTTCCGTAAAGTAAAATTCTGCCGAGTCCGAATTCTATTTAATTTTCAGGGTTCATTTCTGAATAGTACCATCATCATTATTTTTACTAGTCAACCGGTAGAATAATCAGAGGAGGTTATTAGTAAAAATAAAAGAATTATTACTTTAATTATATAATAAATAATTTGTATATATATATACAAGAGAGTTTTATGTTAATTAAATTATAGTTGGTTGTATTGTTTCAGGGTCTCAAGGGCAAGCGACAGCTGCTCAGCAATATGGAGAAGTCAATCAGCTCGGTGGCGTTTTTGTAAACGGACGACCGCTTCCAAACGCAGTTCGTATGAGAATCGTTGAATTAGCTCAACTGGGTATAAGGCCTTGTGATATATCACGACAGTTACGCGTATCGCACGGATGCGTATCAAAAATTTTGGCAAGATATAACGAAACGGGATCGATTCTTCCCGGTGCGATCGGAGGTAGTAAACCAAGAGTTACTACACCAAAGGTCGTTAATTACATAAAACAACTCAAACAAAAAGATCCGGGAATATTTGCATGGGAAATACGGGATCGTTTATTATCGGATGGCGTATGCGATAAATACAACGTACCTAGCGTCAGCTCGATAAGCCGCATTCTGAGAAATAAAATCGGAACACTTCTTTCACATCACCATCATCATCATCACCACCACGCGGCGCATCACCCTTATTCAATATACCCGACGTATCCTTATGCGGCCACTCATCCGAGACCATGTTCCAAAGTCGTTTCCGTCAGTAGTTCGATAGTAAATAGTTCACCGACACAAGGGCAACCGCACTGGCCGAGTTCTCATACTGTGTCCGATATTCTTGCTGGACATCCACCACCACCAGAACCACAAAATTATAATTATTATCATATGTATATAACACAAACACCGACATGTCAACCCGCATGGCCAAGCCAGTGACAAAAGTCAACGGTGTAGGATTTAATTCCTACAGATATACAGATTACTGAAGTTGCATCGAACAAGATGTAATATATCAGTATATGAAGAATCGTGAGGGTTTTTTTTAATCATTTTAAAACATTCCTCAATTAATATGGAAGAATTATTATAACTTCCTAATAGTCAAATCTGTTTGCCTCATTATTTAAAATAATAATAATACACTATTAAAAAAAAATTAAATAAATAGTCTATATATAATAAAAGCATTGTGTTTGATTTTTCTAGCATAAAAATACTTTGTGACTTATATTATTAATATTATAATAAAATAAGTTTAATATTTGATGGAAGGTTAAAAAATGTTCGGAATTTATTATTAAAAAAAATAACATTTTTCTTTTTTAATCTGATCTGGATATGGATTACATAATATTAAAACACTGTTTAATTATATAGGCCTAGAGTGCAGCACACTAAAAAAAAAAATAAAAACTATTTAAATCATATTTATGCATGTTAAGTGCGATCATAGTTATGGTGTAGTTTTCCTGAAATGAAGTGCAACTCTACTTCCGAAAATGTCAACAATTTTTTAAAAATAATAAGCATCCATGCCAAGCTTAGTAGGGAGAGCAAAGAGATCGTATTTATTTTTATTCTTCTTATTTATATTAATATATTTTAGATCTTATTTATATTTATAGTTACTGAATTTAGAATTCATCCCACTATAATTTAACTTTCTACTATTAAACGTAGAATTAAAAATAGAAAGAACTGAAACGTTAAATAAATTGTAATTTATGCTAAAATAAATCAATTTTAATAAAGATATAAACCGATTTTTTAAATGGAATACAGACCTCCGAATGACATAGGTTATTTATTGGTTTTATGTGAATTGTTTAGGATTTACAAATTGACTAATTTATGATTTTCCTTTAGTACCTTGTAGTTTGTTTTGAAAATGTCTAAGTTTATGATATATGCAACTTAAATTTTACCGTATATTCTATAGCTTATAAAGATTATTTATGTAAAGTGTAGTGTAACTAAAAATTATTTGCTTCTCCAATATCGCGGCAGTAAAGACAGTGGATTATAATCATAGTATAATTACTTATGAATTTTTATTTTTAAATAAATTATTTGGTTTATATACTAGTATTTATGAAATGATACGTGGAAAATATTTATTTGTACTTCTTTATAATTTAAATTAGTTACTTTTTGTTTTAATTTTATTTTTGTAAATCAATAACACCATTATTATTTAACAATTGTCTACTTTGCACATGATTTACTAGTAAAATTCCATTTTGGACTTTTATCTAATTATTTTTAACAAAATACCTTCCATTATGTTTTTTGAAGGTAAAAATATTTGACAGTTACAAAAAATCAATTTATTAAAAAAATTCCTAATTTTTACTCGTCATATTTTTATTTTATAATTATATATACCGTTTATCATAATAACTACATGAAAATCGTTTATTTTGAAAATAGGATTGGAAATCTTTTAAGATTTTAAAAATTGTTACTAGTTCAAATCTTAATTAGAAATTTCGTTTAAAAAGTTGAATAATTTTAGTTCCGAAAATTTATCTGTAATTTATGAATACTAAATATTCATGTTTATTTTCTCAGTAAACTGGAAGTAGCTCAAACTGGATTTCAGTTAGAAGTTTAAGAAGCGTAAGAATAGATGACTGATTGATTGAACATAGGTGGAAAAATCAGATTTTTTGAGTTTTTCCGAATATTTGCGAAAAATAAATAATAGTCTATAACAATTACTGTTAATGAATAATAATTGTTAATAATGAAACTATTAGTACAACAGGTAGTGTTAATTTACATATAATATTATAGAATTGATGCAGTAAAACTGTTCATTAGCATAAGAAATTAGTAAAACAGAAAAAATTCGGGACAGATTTATTGAAGTAAGCATGCTTTGTTGTTTTTGAGCGAACTGTTGAAAAATTATTGGATTTTCAGTGTTACTCTCGAAAACTCTAAAAGGAAACTTTCAGTCCGCTTAAGAAAAATTTGTTGACAACGTCAACCACTATTAACCACGGACCAAACGGTTGATCTTGAGGAATCCTTCAAATAAAATCGTAGATTCATGAATGTAGTATCTTAAAACTCTGACATACATTTCTCTGAGATAATGTTATGAAATTTTCACTTAAGTTAATTTTTTTTTCTTGATGATTTCGCCAAATAAGCTTGAAGGTTGTCAGTGGGATATGGAAAAGGAATTTTGTAGCGTGTAAAAAATGTCTGGCCTGACGGGATTCGAATCCGGGATCTCCGGATAAAAGGCCAAGACGCTGTCACCCGCTACTTACTAATAAAAGTTTACTTTTACTTAATAAAAGTTTACTTATTTATTTACTTACTTATTAAAAATTAATAGCCGTCGTTATTTGTGTAATCCATGGCCTTATGTAACGCGTGAACCCTGTTTTTTAACTCTAGGAAACCGAAAACGTTATTAATAATATTTTTTAAAAAATGAATTATTGTGATAATTAAAAATTTTAATTTTCCGAAAAAACAGACTTGAATTTTAGCAGCAATGGTTTAGGTCTCCTTTTTTAGACTTACTTTACCAATTCCTGAATCAACAAACTTTCCATCCAACCTTTTTCCTAGATAAATATTATAGATTTACGGTAGATGAAGCTTATTTCTGCTAAAGCTTTGCACTTGAGTTCTGCTAAATCGATTTTCTTTTTCATTAAAATATAATAACGCTAGTGGGTAGGAAACTTTCCTCTTGAAAATATTGTAAATGGTATAGAAAATCTTTGTTTTCCATATTCGATAACATGAATTCAAAGTCAAAAGGAGGGTTTTATTTTATTCATTCTGATAATGTAAATCGGAACAAAATAATAGAAAAAGTTACCAATTATTTTTCAAGAGATGTTAAAAAAAATTCAGAAGTTTAACTTTCCAAAATAAAATTAAAATTCCTTAAAATTCACGTAATATGCACACCTAGTTCTTATTTTAAAATAATTTGAAAAACACATAAGCAAACACATTCAAGTAAATGTTGTAATTTTATATTATTTTTAAAACTGTCAAATATTTTACTTTGATTTTAGAAGAACGAGATTTTTAGATTATCCTTAAAAATTGTTAAAGAATAATTAATATTATTGATTGAATAATATAAGAATTATTTATGTAGATAATTTTTGTTATAATATTATATTATAAATCATATTTAATTATTTCTTAATTTTTTATTCATTAACTCATAAATAATTAAAAGTGCCTTATTTCATAAGAAATAAGTATAATGTTATTTGGATATATCAAATTCAAAAATAGGTTTTAAACGTTACAGATTATTTAAAGGTCACATTGTTGTTATTATTAAATGTTTTTTTTTTTTTTTTTTTACTAAAATAAAAAGGAGGGTTAAATATTTTTTATGGAATAAGATATCTTTTAGGTGTTCCAGTTTATACGAGTATAATGCATACTTTGTTAATATAATAAAAATAATTTTACACACACACACACACACACACTACTTTTTGGTTTTGGAACGTATTGGTTTTAATTTCGCCCATCCATATAATCTATATTTATCAATAGATAAAATTGATCAATTCTCCAATAAAAATAATTTGGAATCAAAATTATAAAAGCAGAAAAAACGTTTAGTAGAGAAAAAAATTAATTTATAAAAGTCCTGTAAATATATAAACAAGTTGGTAATAGGTAATTAACATAATATTTCTTTGTTTAAGCAATACGTAATTCCAATTAGGGACTGTTAAATTCTTTTTATAACATTCTCTTTTATTATTGATTCATTATTAAAAATTGTAATATTAAATGTGTAGTCGTTTTTAATTTTAACATATTTACTCCTATTATAATTCTAATCTATAACTCAATATTAATTATTGTAGCTTTTAAATAGAGCTACATAATTTTTTTAAGGATATATTTACTTAAAATTGCTAACCTACATGGTTAAAAAATATTCCTTTATCGAACAAAATAAAAAAATAAAAAGTAACATTTAATTTTATTGCAAGAGGCCTATTATTAAAATAAATACTAATTTCATTGTTTACATTTTATTTTAAAATTGTTTAACATAAAATATGGTAAACAGATTTTAATTACTATAACAATATTTATACGTTACCATATAGATTCTATTCCGATAATGTAAATTGGAACAATAATAAGAGGCCTTATTTATGAATAAGTAAATATAAAATAAATAATTTTAATTCAATTATTGTAATCAATAATACGTTAAAAAAGTACGTGTTTATATGTTTCTAAATAGAAAATAAAACATGAATTAGTTAATTAAAAAAAAAATTTAATAAATTTGTAAATGGATATTTTTGTATGTGTAACTGTGATAAAAAAGTATACTTATTATTATTATTATTATTATTATTATTACTGTAATTAGTAATTAATAATAAATTTATTATTATTATTATTATGTTATGATTATTTGTAATATTGCTATTATTATTATTATTGTTTGTGAATCCTTATTTCTGTTTTAAATAAATATTGTTTTACGTTTGCAATTTTTTTTTATATGTTAAGGTTTTAATTCAATCTACTGGATTATTGTTGTTACTATTATTTATATCAGTGTTGGATAATTTAGCTAGGTCCCACCCCGGTGAGAAACAACGCACGCGCGCACACACAGACACTTATGTGTAGATCATTTTTTAATATTTCACTAATTTTTAGTATTTTAATACCCCTAATTGTACAATGAATGAATTTCCTTTAAAATTATTTAGGTTAAACCTAATTTACTTTTCAAAAATAATTTTTATGATCTGAAAATATATCAACAAGGTAATAATAATACTGTGTTATATAATCAACTGTTTTAAATATTTCATTAAAACAATAATCTTATTAGAGAAAAATAGAAAAGTTTAACTAAAAAGAAATTGTAGAACTTCCAATGACCCTTTTTGGGGAATCAGAACCTTTATATCCGACACTGGTTGTAATTATTTATTTATATTAAAAAAAAATTTATTAATTTCATTTGATTGAATAGGGTAATAATATTGATAGTAATAAATAATATTTAAATTACTATATTAATTATCATTAAAGATAATAATGAGATGGAAAAATACATAAAAGAAAATTATGTAATAAGGTATTTTAATAAATATTCTTCATTACAAAAAGTTTTTTTTTTTTTAATATTTTATAATTAAAAGATATTGATACATAAATATCGAATGTTATAATTTGTAAATATATATTATTAATAATATACTATTTTATAATAATATATAATGATTTTTGACTGAACGTTTTTTAATTATTCTATTTATTGATATTTCCGTCCAGCAAAAATAATAATAAATTGGTCTTAGTATTTCTTTTTGTTTTTCATTACTCATTTTCATTATTATTATTATTATTATTATTATTATTATTATTATTATTTTTAAAATAGTAATAATAGTAAAATAAGGTCGTTCACATTATTATAATGTAGCCTAATTATTAATATTATAATTATTATTTTTATCATTATTGTAAATAAATTATTATTAATTACCAGATTTTTTTTTTGATCATTTTTTGGTATGTTTTCCTCGACTTTCCCACACTAATTTACATTCTTTAACATATAACAAAAGGAAAAATAAAAATCTATTTTATAAATTTGTTGTTTTTTTTATTTGAAAACCGTTCTGGTAAAATATGTTCAACAATTTACACCAAAATTGCTGGGAAGTTCGTTCCTGGATTCATAATTACAAAATTCGTGTAGTATGATCAGTATCTGTATCTCTAGAATATTAGTAAATTTCTATATTAATATTATATAACTAGGTAAGTGATTTGTGAAAGGCAGCTTGTTAGTATTGTAGAATTCATATTTGTATATAAGAATTATTAGGTGGTCCGAATATACCATGTAGTACTTCAGCTATTAAGCTTATTATGCAGCCACCGAACAGATAATAGAATTCCTAGGTTTCGTTCTACTGGCATTTCGTCGTCAAATAAGATTAAGATTGCACGGGTTCTACAGATCCTGGCATCCTAATATAGATCTATGTGGGTAGATATACAGTCGCAGAATCGAACATTTTGATAAAGAAAAGTGGTGACTGATAAAGTAAGGACTATTGGCCGTTTACTGCTCCGCAGCCCTATTATTACAAATACGGGACATTCAATAATTAAAGAGACAAATTGATGTAGAAAAAACTGAGTATTTTTATAAAATGAGACTTTTACTACTTCTCAATATAATCCCAACCAATATTAATACACTTGTCCCGACGATGAACTAGTTTTTTTATACCTGATGCAAAGAAGTCTTTGTCTTGTTGTTTGAGCCACTTTCCCGTAAATTCTTTGACCTCCTCGTTGTTGCTGAACTGTAACAGTTGTAACTGAAAGTGTTGTAATTTGTCGTGGATAGATTTTTTGTACAAGAAATTGTCCAGATGTCTTTCCGCATATTGTTCACATTATCTACATTTCTGCGGATAAGCATATCATAATATTTTTGTAAGCTGTCAATAGCTTTGTCTGGAAGCCTACCGTTACCGCTGATCTACTTGCCATCCGATAGAATTTTTCCTTTTAATTCTTGCCGTAGATTACGAAGGCGAGTATCCACGCGCTTTGCAATATGTGCTCTGCATGGTAGCTTTTTTATTTTTTGTATTCCATTAGGAGCATTCTCGGTAACTCTTTTGAATGCCTTGCTGTCACTAACTGATAAATATTTAGTGTAGTGAACATCGTGGAGCTATTGTAAACGAGCAAAGATTGTCACAGCACCTTTTGCCGCCACCCTTTCACTTACTCCGGCAAAATCTTTTGAACACTGACCTCTTTCCAAATGAACTGTAAACTTTGTCTTGATTGATTCATATATTTCTCACATACAATGCAACATTTAGTCAGAATTTCTACATCTAAAACTTTTTCCCGTACTCACTGACGTAGCAGAAACAACTCCATTTATAATCAGTATTACATCAATCTATAATCAATATTATATGATTTATATTACAACTTTATTTATGATCTTGACCAGGAAAAAGTACACGCAGTGATGCACAGAAGAAAGAACAAATATTTCACTATATAGTAGAAAATTTCGCAACAGAAATAGAGTAAATATTTTACAAAAAGAAGTGCAGCAATAGCTTAATATCATACAAACGTAAATTTAAAAAAAAAATTAAAGCAAAATAGTTTTTTTTTCTTTTACCAAACTGTTAATATCACTTGAAATAACATATTTTAAAGTATTAAAAAACATAAAAAAACAAAATCGATTTTTTAAAGAATTTCATGGTACGAGCTTCCCTTAAAAAAATCGGCTAAAAGCTTATTCCATTTACAACACGTCTCACCCTCAACCCCTGATGGTTTTTATCTTTCTTTTCCTTCCACAGAAAGATTCGTGCTCAAAACCTGTTTCCAGTTCGTCCAGGCGTTCTACTGGAAGGATCGGACTGACTTTTTTTTATTTTGCTCGAATGGCAAGCAGATATGTCATCAATCATCGACGGACCTTCAAAATGATTTTCTCAGAAATTTCTTCAATTAAAGAATAAATGAGAAGTTCCAACGGAGAGTCAAGTTTGGGATCCGATGTCACTTAATGACATCTGTGGGTTATTCCGAGCAGAATAAAAAAAAATCAGCCCGATCCGTCCAGTAGAACGGCCACACGGACTAAAATAGGTTTTCAGACCAATTTTTTTAATATATAAGATGATCCAAAAAATAAACTTATAACTCCCCTTTGAACTCTTTCCTTTCGATTTATATTGATCAGCTTAAATAAACCCTGCAAAAAAACTACATTTCCTTCAGACATCAAGGAGGCATTCAAAACAGTTACGATTACTGTACAATTTGAAGGAACAACTTCGTCGATCCCGAAATGTTTTAGTATGTGGAAGTAACCAGTTGCTACTGTGAAAATGGATTTGTCATAATATGGATCAGCCAAGCAATATGATAAAATATTCTGTGATTTAGAGAATAACAGCATTGATAAAATAAGTAGTTATCAAAAAGAAGTTGCCACAGATAAAAGCATACCGTATTCGTTAAAGATCTTAAGTATCAGATGGTCATCATGATGAATCCATCTTTAGCTGTTTATTTTCGGGATGATAACAAAATAATAATAATTTTTTTCAAATATGTATCAATATGCGTCATTATTAAACGCATTAATAATTCATTTTAATGCAAAGATAAGTACTTTAAATACACTAGAAAAATTGGAGCATAATTAATTTACTCATTTTAAATATAAAAAATAAATAAAACTTATTATTAAAAGAAAGAAATAAAAGACATTTTTGAAAATTAGATATACGTTGAGGAAACCCCTGTTTCTAGATAAATCAAGTAATGATACCGATTTGTAATGTCATTTGGTGATACTTTCATATTCCCTCTCGTATATTTTTGGTCAAAAATTCATCTAATTTTAATTAATTACGAACGTCACATGTAATTTTAAAATCAAATTAGAGTTAAAAGGGATACTACTTTATGCAATAATCACAAATAATGTTCGAAATTGATTAATTACGTTTCTAAAATCGATTTTTATTAATTATTGGTTTAAAACCTTACTATAGGATTTAATTTTTCTTTTCTTGATATGGTAATTTTACACTTTATAGTTTATTAATTACATTTTCTGTTTATTTGCTTGTCGCTTATTGAATAATATTAGGATATAATTCTAATAATTTCAATAAATTTATTTTTGCCATTTGTATAATTTAATTCGATTTGGATCGGGAAGTTTGACTTCATAAGTTATAAAATTAATGGCTGGTTACTTTCAGAAACGTCACTTTGCAGCCTCCTTATTTTTGATGAGACTTGTATTTTGATACGTACAAGATGTTATTCGTTACTGACAATTGGCATTTTTTATTTTCATGGATAGGATGGATTTTATTATAAATATTTTTGTATCTGAATAATGACAGCCTTCTTATTTCTTTTTTTTTGTTGTCTGATTAACTTTTTTAATTGATTACGTACTATCTAACAGAGCTTTTTTTTTATCATTATTATTATTATGAATAAATTTCAAATTGTTTTTCTACTTGGAAATTATTTTTATATTTTCAAATCTTAGTAAAATAAATAATAATCATCGAATGATCAACTAAAAGGCTTATTCATTTATTTTTAGGTATACCTTCATAACATAATTTACCTAAAAATACCTGTAATAGTAAGCTAATACAAACTTTCTTCTGTATTATTCCGTGAGAAATTGAATATATTTTATTGTATTTGAACTGAATTAAAATACTTAGCTAAATAGTAAATCTTATAATTGTAATGAAATTTTATTTTGTAGTGAGTTGTAATATTTATAGTGTGTTTATTATCTAATATTTCGCCACATAAAATCACTCTTTTCCAACCTGTAACTTAATATGCTTTCTATAGGCTTCTGCTAAGTTACTATTTTATTTCCATATTTAATAAATTTACTAAAGTCATTTTATCAGCAGGATTATTCATTTCCTTCTTCAAGGAACTGCAGGCTAAACGTTCAGTTATAGCGTATTATTAGAGATGAATTTTGTATCGTGTAAAAAATTCCAAACCTGTCTTTGATTCGAATCCAGAAACTATGGGATGAAAGGCAGTGGAGCTAACACTCCGCCATGGAGATCTGCAATATAATAATAATAATATTAATAATAGTAACCTGATTTTTAAAGTAAGATTATGATTACATAATCACCAACCACATTTCAACAAATATGGAAAATAATTCTTTGATGAGAAGAAAGAGCCTCAATTCGTTACTCGCTGCAAACATTTAAGTTCTTTGATACCATATATTGGTCCAAAGTCTTTATTTGAAAATTACATATCTTCATAAGAGGTTATAAAGATAAATACTGTTTAATATTTTGTCATATTCGAATATATTCTGAGATATATAGGTTTATAATTCTTAAATACGTAAATACAGTGAAAAGTACCTATAATTTAATCGTTCCTTCAGCAACAATTGTCATAAAATAAAAAATAATTTTTGTACGGTCTGATCAGTAATTCACCTTGCCACATATGTGTATATGGAATTATTAATCTGAAGCCAGAAAAGTTTTCAATGTAGTAATATTTAATATTCTGCTATTGTATGTGTATATTACAGAATTAGGAAGGCTCAATTTGACCTAATTAGCACTTCTGCCTCAGGCCGGAAAAGAAACACAATCTTTAAGTAAATTCGCTCCCCAAAAAATCACAGAAATATCAAGAATTAGTCAACAGAATACATAACTCAGACAGGTTCTCCATCCTTTTCACAGATTGATTGGGAATATAAAGACAGTTCCAGTTTGACAAAAACCAGAGAAATAACCTCATGGACATAGGAAAGGAGGGATATCTGAATAAATAGAAGATCTACACACAAAAATGCCACGAAATGAGACAAACTTGCCCAAAGATACTCCAAAGATTATTCAGTGGACGTCCAACCTGTCCACATTTCTTCAGTCGATTCGAAGTATATTTATTAAGGTTTGGAGCAACGCACAACTCAATGAAATTTTGTTGTCCACCTGAAATACGAATATATCCTGCAATAAATCTGATTTTCCGCCAGGTATGAAAAAGCCACCTAAAACCAATTCAAGGCTCCTTAAAGAAAACCCTCACCACTACTCATACTTGTTTGATACAAAATACATACAAAACGTTCTTCCATGTCCCCTCTAAGAAATTTTAATTAGCTTTTCTTTCACTTAGTGAACATAATCAAGATTTATTTGATATTATTCAAATAAATTTCCTTTTGAAGAGTACATTACTGGATGCTGGATGAGTTGAATTAATCATAATAACTTATTTAATTTATAAATTAATGCACCTCCACTCTCTTTCTTTTTGAAATAAAACGTAAAAACTGGAATGGATTATTTATATCACATAATTAATACAGATATTTTATGCCATGTTCTAAAAGTCTCAGTTCCTTGTTTATTATTTAGTACATAATTCAGTTTTATCATAAATCTCTTATTGCGTTTATAAATGTTTTATGGTGATTAAAATAGATTTAATTGCATAACTTAATTACAGGTTGTCATTCTACATCATCATAATGTGATGATTTTTTACTTCTTTGCTTTTACGTAAAATGATTATTTTAATTAAAACAAATCCGTTTCATAAATTGTTAATTTTATTATATACCAAGATGTAAATTAAATTCGTAGTTCAGAACCAATTATTAGGGCATTGATGTTTTTTTAATATTAATTTTTCCTGATTCAATCAGTGAATGTCAGAATAAGTAATTTTTTGTGGCATAATTTTCCATGAAGTAATATAATTTGTTTATCGTGTTCTACCATTAAAAAAACTTTTCCCATCTGTTGCTCAATACAGAATGATCTTTGTTGCCATAGGTACAAAATTTTGTTTTAATTATTTTATTAACTTATTCGAAGAAGTGTAAAATATTTATTTTTTATATTTAAGTTTTGCAAACGTTATGTTTACTGTCTATTAAGAATAATAAAATGTGTTTTAAACCTTTTTAAAAATCAATTAAAATGTAACTTTCTTAAACGTGTAAATATGTTTTCAGCGATATTTTCGCTATAACAGAAATCGGACAATAGATCGAAAGAATCTTCTGAAAACTTATTTTCTTTAACTTTTTATTTTAAATGACTTTTTAAAAATATGTAATTATGTAAATTATTAACTAAAAAACAAGAAATAAATATTAAAAATTTAAAAAAAACACGACTGCCAAAAAAAATTTGCTCTTTAATACAGGATAATTAAAGGGCGTGCGGTGACAATTTTCTATATAGTTGTGTATTGTACAATTTTTTTAAATTTATTTAAACATATATATATAGCTATAAGATTCCAACGGGGTCATACATCTAAATCGGTACAGCCGTTGAACTGCTACGGTAGAACAAACATTCATACATACACCCTTACATTACACTCCTTTTTGGGCAGTTTGTACATGGTTGTCCTTTTTGGACATGGTCTGTGAACTAAAATTTGCTTCAATGCTTTTCATTATAGGTCTGGCTCTAGATAATTTAGAGCCACTGGATTATACTGCAGACTTGATATCGTCGATATTTTTTCACCATAGGGTAAGATATTATTTATTCTTTCTTAACTGTATAAGCTATTTAAACGTTAGGTTGTGACATTAACTAATTTTAAGATTGGTTTCGCTTAAAGATCATAAAATTTTAAAGCAATTTTTAAAAAAATTGTTAAAATTCTTGAAGATATTAAACAGGTTTTTGAAAACTATTGTTTTAATTTATTTCAGCTGTTAATAAATCAAAAACCCCTTTAACATTTTCCAAAAAAAATTAGGTACTCTATGTTTACAATTTATTTTCTAATTCATGGAACCTAATTTCACGAAATGCATTCTTCCATCATTTATTATTAGTAAAAAAATATATATGAGAGGGTATCTACAAGTTTGTATGTTTTAATATAATTTTCTAAATATTTTCTGATAAAAGGTTTTTATTTATTTATTAATAAATGTTTTGAAATTTCAACGTTAACTGAAGATTGATAAACGAAAGTTTAACTCAAAAAGAATTTTAAGTAGATCATTTCAGACAGTTATACTGTAAAGGCATTTTCCTTCCGTTAACACAATTTTTTTTATACAGATTGTCCCACGAATAAATAGAGAGACTTTCAGAATATGTTCTACTGGTGAAAATAATGAAAAGATTATAAAGATATAGTTATGAAAACGCTTTGTTTTTGAGTTACGGCTAGCGAAAGATTTCGCCCTCTGTTTTACCTCTTCTAATAAAAAGAAGCCCTACTGTAATTTCTGAGACCCAAATTAAGAAGTAAAGAAGAATTTACTTGTTATCGGCTGTATTTATATTAATTTTCTCAGAATTAAATCTTTTGCGTTTGTTATTCAAGTATCAAAGCTATTGAACTACAAACCTAAAAATAACTTTTTAGTGTTTTACGTCAGATATCTTAAAAACTGCTGGAGTTACAGTTCTGGGACTTATTTGATTCTATTTCCCAGTTCAAATTACATAGGAAACCACCAAGTTTACTCGTTAATTTGGATCCCAAAAATAAAAGTAGGACTTTTTTTTATTAGAAGAGATAAAATCCAGGCGAAATCTTTCGCTAGCCGTAACTCGAAAATAAAACTTATCCAGATCTATGTTTATATGAACTATTTTCATTACTTTCACTAGTAAAACATGTCCTGAACGTTTCTCCACTGCAGGTATTATTTACTACGGTAAGATTCTACCCCGGTAACCAGGTATCACAGGTTATAATGAACTTAAAGTCAATTAAACTTGGTAATTAACATAATAATACTTGTCTTATTGAGTAGAAAAATTGTATTATCACTCAAATTACAATTTTATATAACATATCTATAATTTTATACTGATTTACATAAAAAATTAATTTTTTAAAAACAGCGATATAATTAAAAAAATTCATGATAGGTAATATTATATACCACTAAAGAATGGGTTAGCGATACATAATAAAAAAACTTGGGGACTACTTTTTTAAAAAAAAGATTATTTATTATATTTACAAATTTTCTTCTCACCTCGTAAAGCAAGTGACCTTTAACGCATCAATTTTTGACATGTGGTTGTGTATTACAATGAAACTGAGAAACAAGCTTATGTTTTCATTGTTGAGATAGGATAATTAAGAACATTTTTGTAGTTATAATTCAGCTTTGGGATTTGGAATATCGTGTATTTTTAGACTGAATGAGGTAGAAGAGTGTTTTAAATTATACATTTTACTTTTTTGTACACTTAACTGCAGGTTTTTTTTTAGTATATTCTTTTAAATAGTTTGTAGTAATTTTTGGTTTGGGATTAGTAGTTTTATGTTTGCA
The DNA here is from genome assembly GCF_047948215.1 of Lycorma delicatula. NCBI lineage: Eukaryota > Metazoa > Arthropoda > Insecta > Hemiptera > Fulgoridae > Lycorma > Lycorma delicatula. Next base: position 67,195,357 of record NC_134459.1, on the reverse strand, counting down.
GTTCTCAACCACAAAAGTTTGTCGGAAGATCGGTTGTCACAACTAAGAAAGACCCTTACATTCTAATAGTTGAGTCTTTTCTTACAAAAAGAAGCCGAATGTTGCTCATTAAGGTTTAGTTCCCCGCACATGGATACCCGACCCAACTTATTACTACCCTTGATTCTTCTACATTCATTAGCCTCTGTTCTTTTAATTTCCTCCCTATTTTTCTCTTTCACTCACACAAATACACACTATTACATTCTTTTACTCATTTGTTTTAAATTACTTTTATTTTTATTTATGTATATACTTTTAATTCCTATAGAAATATGTACAAAAAAAAAACGGTAATGTTAATGCTTTTTTTAGTTCCTATTTTATAATTGTTAAAATATCTTGAATTTTAAATAAAAATAATTTGGCAAATTCGGTTTAGTTTAACCTGATTTTTACATATCCTTAAATGGTTTTTTTTTTATTGTACAGAGTACAGAGTAATTTAAAAAAAAAAAAATCTAAAAATTATTTTACAGCAGGTATTCTTTCTTTTTCCTGTTTAGCCTCCGGTAACTACCGTTTTAGATAATACTTCAGAGGATGAATGTGGATGATATGTATGAGTGTAAATGACGTGTAGTCTTGTACATTCTCAGTTCGACCATTCCTGAGATGTGTGGTTAATTGAAACCCAACCACCAAAGAACACCGGTATCCACGATCTAGTATTCAAATCCATGTAAAAATATCTGGCTTTACTAGGACTTGATCGTACAGCAGGTATTCTAGCCTAGACTTAGCCCAACCTACCGAAAAGAAGACCAGTTATTTAATTCTCATTCGTATACCGGTAATAATGTATTAAAATATTAATAAATATAATTAAACCTTTATTTAGAATTGTAAATGAATCCTACGAAATTACGGATTAATAGGTAACATATTAATCATTAACACACCAAAAAATAAATTGCCCGAATTACAATAAAATTGTAAATAAGTTATTTATAAATGATTAGCACAGATAAATGTTAATTTCTCTGTTTTGACAACTTCAAAAAACTAATGAATAATATATATTGCGTTACAAAAGGAGACGAAAAAGATTACGGTATTATTATCTCTAGAATTTTCTAAAATAGCAAAGTTAATTGAGGTTACAAATTAATTTTCAGTAAAGAGTAATCTTTTTATAAAAGATTATATTTATAAACACATTCTTATTTCTAAAGTTTTACCGGGTCAATTTTAATCACTTTTTTGTTGTTCGAAACCTTTTTTTGATTATATTTTTCAGAAATTCTTAAAGTGTAGTTTTTCTCGAAAAATCTTCCGGATAAATTTATCTAATTCCTAAACTGTTACTGATGTCGGATCCTTTTTTTAATCGATTTCTTGACTTAGAAAACTAGAGTCTATTTATGACAAAAAATGAAGTTCATTAACGTTACCACATACCTTCTTAAAAAGTGTTTTTAATTGATAATGACCAATGCTTTTCTACTTCTACTTCTAATGTGAACTTCTTCCCAAATCACATGTTTGATTTCGGAAGATCACATTTTAGTCTGGACAGTGATAACTCAGAAGTCAACTTATACAATCATTTATTAAAGTATTTCTGATACAAAATTATTTTCACTTGATCGAATATTACATTATTATTTTTAAATATTAAATAATCTCTGAAATTACGCAAGAAATATGTGCTTTCGAAAACTTTTTTTTTTTTTTGTTACCATATTAATTTCTTAACATAAGAAACAGTTGTTTTCATAGCTACCTCGCTAAAAATACTTTAATGTTGTTTGTTTATTCTTTTTTTGTTATTTTACAGAACTCCTTCACATATTTATTTACCCTTTAACCTTTTTTTTATGTTGTATCGTCAAGAATGTGACGTTTTAAATCATCAAAACATTACATTTTTGATGTCAGTAAAGGTTCAAAATATGAAGTTCAATGAATTAAATTACTTATTAAAAAAAAAAAAAAAAAATAGTGAGAATTAAAATTAGTCCGTTATGATCTAATTACCGTTATTATGAAACTAGTTACTAATCATCTAATTCACAGACAGAGAAATAAGTTAAATGCTTATTTGATGATGATAACACAATGCTTTTATTTAAATTATTGGAAATAAACAGGTAAATAGCTTTTAAAAAAAAATATTAAAGCCGTTGTTACACTAGTATTACTGAAATTATTTAATAAAATGAATAATGAAGCACAATAAATATGTATGTTATTAATTTATATATTATTCGTTACGTGGACAATAAACAAATTAAAATGAGCACTCACCCTAATATATTGTACTGTTAATGTTAATTTTTAATTTGTAGAAATGAAGCGTAAAAATAAATTTTCAAAACTCTTTCTGATGTAATAGAAAATAACAAAAATTTAATTGTTCAGTTTCTTTAGTTATTATACAATAAGAGATATGTCATTTACAACTTAATATTAACTGAATCCCTATATAAACAATGAATTTACTATTAGATCTACGCAATACTTTGATATTAAGCTGCCTTAGGAGTGTACAATATTAAGTCATAAAAAAATGTATACCCTCATCCCTTACGTAGAAGTACATGTGGGACAGTTATTATATTAGAGGAGAAAAACTATTCTTTTACGAATCAAATTTTCCGTAGTAGGATCATTTTTTAACTTTTATTTTATTAAGGAAATAGCAACTTAAAAAATTTTTATTACGATACTATGAATGAGTATTACGATATTATGAAAAGCTTACTACTTTTCGTATCTTCAAACAGATTTAAAATTAGATTCGTACCTAAAAACCTAAAAAATTTAAAGAAATGTTTAAAATTTAGCTTTATTTTTAAATATTTTTTTTTTGTCAGAATCGACCGATGTGTTTTAAATGGCTTTTATAAGCTGAACAATATTATTCTTTTATTTATTACCTTTTGAAATGTTTATATTAGAATTCTTAACCCTGCCTGATGTGAAGTTATCGACAAAAATTGTTACATCTATTTAAATTTTTACAAGCGTTATAAATTGTGAAAACCTGTATCCAAAAATATTATAAAAAGAAAATATAAAAGTGTAACTGAAAACAAAAACGAAAATACCAAATGTTTATCCAAATTTCATCGATTTCAATAAATCTGCTTTTATTTTACAAAGAAAAATTTTTTGTAATCCTATAGTAATTTTTTTCCAGATAACATCAGTGATACTAGATCGTGAATGCCGGTGTTCTTTATTTGGTGGTTGGATTTCAATTAACCAAACATCTCAGGAATGGTCGACCTGAGACTGTAAAAGACTACACTTCATTTATATTCATAAATCTCATCCTCATTCATTCTGTGAAGTAATGCTTTACGGTGGTTCTGGAGGAAAAATAAGAAAAAAGATAACATCAGTGAAAGATCTTTTTAAGCAATCTTTTTAGGCAAGTATACGCGATAAACGTAATTATTTAATAGTTATAAAATAATAATTATAACGTAATTATTTATAACTGGAAGTGATTTTTTTAGTAAAATATCTATGCAAAAGAAAACTCAAGAAGATTACTTGGAAAACTTAGTAAAGAATATAACAAACTCAAATATTTTAGAGAATCCTATACCAATTAGATAGCAATTTTTTTACACCGTTATTTACATTCGTTTTCTAATTTGAGCAAGATGTAAAACCCGACGCAGTTTTTCCTTTCTTTGCAGTCCTCGCAGCGACTTTTTTCATACAAGCATCGATTTTTGTTGGCGTACCAAAATTTTAAACAAAAAACTAAATTTATGTAAATTAAAACCGCATCCAGAAAATGTACTTTGGACTAAATAAATTCTTCTTTAAATCTGGAATTTTATAAAGTTGGTATCAAATTAAAATTAGAAGAATAATTTATTTATTTTTAACTGAAATAGAAAAATTAAGGCTTTAGAATAAATTAATATAAACTCCGGACCTCTTTTAATTTTTTATCACCACAGTTCGGAACTCATTATTTTAGAATTTAAGGAACATGTACATTTTTTCGTTGGAATTCCTTAATTTTTTAAAACTCTCTGGAACCTATGTAAAATTTCCAAAAACTCTTCGGTAACTCAACAATCTAACCAAAACTCAAAATTTAATTTTCAGTTTTTCATATTGGAATAAAAATAAATTTTATTTTATTAAACATAATTTTTAATTTAATTTTTCTTAGAAACTATGAGAATATTTACATAAAGGTAAATATTACTTTTATGTAACACTGATTATCGGAAAATAAAAAAGGATTTTATCAATAGATAGCATTTCTAGTTTGCACTTGTTTAAAATTTAAAACAGTATGTCACAGATTATTTGATTAATTAAAATAATCTTAAAGAACTAAATTTATTTCTTTAAAAATAAATTTATTGTTTTTATTTTAAGAAGATATAAATTTATTTTAAGTAATCCAAAAACATTGTAAAAGTTTTCATGGATAATGAAAAAATTATTTCACATTTACGACTCATATAAATTGTACGCTTAGTAGCAATTTTAGCGGAAAATATGTTTTATAACTGTAGTAATAAATTATTCTTGGTTTAAATATTTTTTGGTTAATTTTAGATTAAATTAATAATTCTATTCTAATAAATTCACTTTGTGTATATAAATAAAAAAAGAAAAGTAAGTAAATAAGACATATATTAAACAATTATTTTTAATCATTATATAAATATTTTCTGAGAAAAATTGGTAAAATTAAACCTAAGAATATTCTTTGTTAACACAATTTTAAACCCTCATTTTGCATGCTGTCACAATATTTGGGGTGAAAATTTATTGTTAGTGTCTGTTTTAAGATTAAAAATAAAAATAATGGCTATTATTACGTTACAAAGTCAAAATTTTTGGAACACGACTTCATTCAAATTTTTTCGGATATAGCCTACTTTCTTTTAAAATTGTACATTTCTTCCCAGAATAAAGAATGTATAATGCATTATTTCACAATAAAAAGCGTCACATTAATTTATTCACCACTCTTCCTTAAACCTTGAAGCCTGTAAAATACCTTACGTACAAGAGACACTAATCATGGTTGCTGTCTCAAAGAGTAATTATGCTTACCATACAGCTCTACACTATTTATCTACCAAACGAAGTGACTCTTGTACGGCTGAAAATGTAGTATATTTTCGGGTTCGGCTTGCCCACCGAACAGGTGGGCAAGCCGTTATCTATTTATAACCCAGAGGAAAAACGTCCACCTTAGGGGGACAGTTATAATATGTCTCTTGGAATATATTTTTTCTTTTCACTATTAAGTTGATTATAGGTAGATATATTATATATTGATTAAGTTGATTATAGATAGATACCTTGACGCAAAACCAGATGCATACGTAAAATTTATTGTCATTAGACAAGAAGAATAGGACTGCATCCCGCACAACGGGATTTTAAAAAAAAAAGATCCATAATTTGCTGAAAATTATAATCACAATCATCCCTGTTTTCTATATCTTATTCAGTTAGTTAATAGAGATCAAGTAAACAAATTGCAAGTACGAGTGCTCAGGCGGCCGATTCACAAGCATCTCCTGTAAATCCTGTTGCATATAAAAGAAACTAGGCGGCGTTAATATTCAGTAACCACGCAGTATTATATTTTTAATTATTATATACATTTGAAATTTAAATAAATTAAGACATTTTATTTGAGTTTTTTAAGAGTTATGAAATTGTCAATTGTCCATAAACAGTAAAATTTCACTAATATCTTAGATTAAATTTCTATGATAATAAACAATAAATAAATTCAATTCAGTTTTCGTCATCTGATTGTGAAAAATCCGTAGTGCTGTTAGTATTAAGAGATACAACGGGAGGGTCAATCTTGTTTTGTATTATATTATACAATTCCCAATAATTGGAAACGGTTCAATATTATCCGTTACATCTTTTATACAGTTTTTCCCCTCCTGCTGGCTTTTATCGATGGCTTTTAAGCATAAATTTTTAATATCAGATATTTTAAAAGCAGTATTTTCTGACGCTATGTAACTTTTGATCTGTCTCCAAATTAACTCAATTGGGTTGAGTACACAATGATAGGGAGGTCGAAGCACGGTTTTGCCACTAGATCTTATTAACTCATTAATTTTATACACATTAAAATTACTTTTAATACGCGAAACCCTTTATAATAACTGGACCTTAAGTTCATCCTCTTTAAAAATTACCCTTTTTGAACTAAGCCACATTTTGATATCACTCTTTTTCCAAGACACGGCTGGAAATCTTTCCTTTTTACACGAATGATAAGGGGTGTTGTCTAAGACAATAACCGAATCATTTTCCAGAGTAGATAACACATCGCTAAACCATTTCTCAATAAATAAAATTCGTGTACGTTTTTACGAATCGCGTTTTTATCAAAATCGTCAACTTTTTCTTCAGTCGATCTGCGGGGTTTTATATTTTTTCAAGAAACCGTAATTCATTAGTAGATTCATACTCGCGAATCACATTCTACACTGAAGCACCAGAACTTCCACTTATGTCAACAATCTATTAACGACACCCGAAATCAACGGCGTTGGATTACTCCGTAATTTTTTTTTTTTTATGAATCCCTTTAAAATCTCTCGCTGACATCCATGGGGTGTAGCAGCATCGCCTTTCATATGGCAGGTTCTAAGTTTGAATTACGAACAAGCTTGCAGTAAGACAAGCTACAAATTTCATCTCTGATTATCTTCATCGGAAACGGTCTTGATCTAATAACGTGTAGTTGCTTGAAATAATAATTAAATAAATAATAACATTTATTATTATAACATATTATAAAAATATTATAGAGATCTGGACTATGCTCTTGGAAAGTAATTTTTCCCCTTCACTTCACTTTACGAGGTCTTTTAAAAGACAAAGACATAGATCTACACATGATGAAGCAGGTGTAGTATATAACAAGTTACGTATTACATTATTTTTTTTTTTATATATAAATTAATAGTCATCAAATTAACAAACATATTTGATTAACTTATTTTATTAAAATATGAATTGTTTCATTTAAAATACCAATTGTTAATTTAATTGGTATCTATTTATTCATTGCATTAAAAAATAATATTTGTTAACCACTTACAGATTACATTCGTATCTTGCTTATTTAATTTTTGTTTAAATTCCCGCAATTATTTATTCATTTGGATGATTATAATTCGTTGACTAATAATAATAATAATAATAATAATAAAATTGTTACGTGTTTATTTAGTGACTAAATTATAAAGTTATCTTTTAAGAAAGCAATTAAAACCATCTATTTTCATTAATAAGTTAGCTGCAGTTTGTGACAAAGTAGTTGTTTTCATTGCTTTTTATCTGTGTTTAATTTTTGTTTATCTAATAATTAATTTTATTTATAATCAGTTAAGTACAAAACTGCAAGAAAAAGATTAACTTGAAGAAGTAAAGCAATATTACTTCTAAAAAATAATAATTTTTTAACTGTTTAAAATTAAAAGAATAAGTGAATGAACGGTAATCAGTGATAATCACGAAATAATTATAAACAATAAACAACGATAACATTTAAAAAAATAAAAGATAAACCATGATAATTATAAATAAGAAAAATGAATAATGACAGTAATTATATGCGATAAAAAAGGAGTGGCTTACGTAGAATACATCAAGTTTAATAGTGAAATAGATGAGCTAATAATAAATAATTTTACTTTAACAGAAGTCAAATAATTTGTTTCTCTTTGTACAATACAATGCTTTGGATGCTTAGAATAGTTTACAGGACAAAAGAAGGTGTTTTTTTTTTAAATATAAGTTACATTCAATTATAATAAAAAAAAAGATTTTTTTACTGTTACAAAAACCAGTTTATTTTTTTGAACGGAAGAGATTTTAATACATCTTGTGATTTACACTCCGCCCTTTTGAGATAGAATAAACGAAGCTAATGTCTGATGACACCAATTTTTTTTAATAATTTTTGAGAAGAATGTTTAGTATAAATCTAGCTAAACTCCAAATGTTGCTACAATTTTTCTGGAGAGTATGAGTATAAATGTAGTCGTACGTATAAAACTTAAACTGAAATACACCACTTCACTAACTTCTATGGTGGAGTAGTAACGTCTGTGTTTTTCATTCGAAAGGTTCTGCGCTCGGATAGGCTTGACATTTTTCACAGTCAATAAAGTTTTATCTATCATAAATATAGAGAATTCAATTTGGCGTAAGAATATTCTTGCTTATAGAATAAATACGTAATTTTTACACACACACACACACACACATATGTATATACTCTCATAACTTCATAATTATCCTCTTCACTGAATTGCAAGGTACACTACTTTTAACCGACTTAAACAGTAAGGAGGTTAATTCAACCCGTTTTTCTTTCTGTATGTTCTAGTCTTATTTATCACAAAATGAAACGATTTCAATGATCATTTTATAATTTTTTAGAGATGTTCCATTCCCGTACCAAGATTTTTTCTTATGAAACTTAAACTGAAAATTTTTTAAACGTCAAAAATCCACTTTTTTCGAAAACATTTTTCATATTTTCATCATATGTACTATTATATTGTTATAAGATTATGATATTTATGTAATTTCATTATGGTATTCAAATCTAATTTCTAGGGAAAGTAAAGAAAGACCGAGGCAAACCTCGGTTGAAAAGTAAAATAGCATTTTCCTCCATTTCAGAGATTTTCAACTCACGATTTTTTCTTACTTTGATTGAAACAAAATTTGCTTATTTTTGCATTTCTTGTAATCTGTTATGTTTTAATATGGCCAGCGATTTTCATACACCTATTCCTATTTTAAACAGAACTAATTTATATAAAATATAAATTAAAAATCTAATTTAAAAAAACGCACAAAAAATTGGAAATTAAACTTTTTCAACTGTTATTTGTAGTATAAAATTTTAAAATCAATGCCAAATTACGGGTAATTAAATATTATTTTATAAAAAAAAAATAATTTCAAGAAAACTACAATCTCAATTGGACCAAATCAATGGATAGCTATCTAGATGGAAGATAAGGTTAATCAAGCGAAGTAGAGTCATAGGACGTTATAAAATGAAGAGAGGAGGCTGCCACTGTCCATCTCGATGGCGTTTTCATACCGGATGCTCAAAGTGTGCCGTACCTTGGTTTTCATCTTGATCGTCGTCTAACGTGGAACGTCCTTGTAAGAGAAAAGAGAAAACAACTTACTATTAATTTTAAGGAAATGTATTGGTTGCTGAGCACGAGATCACAGCTTTCACTATCTAATCAGGAGTTGTTGAACATGACTATTCTAAAACCGATTTGAACCTATGGGTTCTAACTTTGGGATACTAGAAACAGCAACAACGCCGACATAAAATATCAATTTCAAAACAAATTACTGAGGGGAATAACAAAAACGCCTTGGTTCGTAAGAAACAGTGAGATCTACGAATATCTGGACCGTATATTTACGAATATTTACTGTATGTTCGAAAATAAATACACCGATTTGGTACAAAGTATAACTGCGGCTAAACAACACGTGAACTATTTAGCTATTAACCTTCTAGACAGCAGTGAAAACGTTAGAAGGCTAAAACGACTATATGTGTTGGACTTTATGTGATTTGATGTGAATGATATGTGGCTTTATGTGATTTGAGTTAGAGCTGTATCAACTGAGTGTTACCCATCGATTCATTAGTTCACTTCGTTCAGTTTTAATTATTATTCTTTCTTTATTAATTTCAGTTTTATTATTTTTTTTCTCTTGTTTATTAAGGTACCACCAATGGTTCTGTTTTCTGACTTAAACTTACGTGTGTACTTACATTGAATGTTCCATTTAGGAATATTAGTGTGTAATTTATGATGAGCTTCGATGAAAGCCTCTCTGCATGTGATGGTATGTGGTACGAGATCATATTTACTTACGGTTTCTCTAATATTGAAGCCGATTGTAAATTTTTTTTGAGATAAAAAAAAAAGTTATTTTAATTTCTTTTTTACTTCCTTGTACTACAAGGAAGTATTGTAATCGCAAAAAATTTCGGTTTTTAGATTTCAACAGAAATATCTATTTTGATCATCTCTGAATCCATTTTGACTAGTTTCGGCGTGACGTCTGTACGTATGTATGTATTTCGCATAACTGAAAAACGATTAGCCGTAGAATGTTGAAATTTTGGATTTAGTTGTAACGTCTAGTTGTGCACCTCTCATTTTATTGCAATCGACTGAACCAAAAGTGTCGAAGAAATCCAAAGAATTTGGATTTTGGGCTTTTTCTTAACTGCAATAATAAGCCCTCAATGAGAGTTTTTCAACGATATATCGTAAGTAGTACTTATTTTCATTGGTTCTAGAGATATAGTCCAATAAATTTTAATTTATGAAATATTTGGATCTTAAAAGGGGAAGGCACATCGGTTTGAAAGCGACTTCATTCCTTTTTATTTTCTTTTTTTAATTTAAATATATTGATTTATTAATAATTTGTAACCTCTGATTGTAAAATAAATTTTACAATAAATCGTAATTCAACGAATAAGATAAAAAAGTAATAAAAATATATGTAATTTAGTAGGCGTTCAAGGAAGTGATGTGATGTCCATATCAGATTTTTTTTTAATTTTGGACAAAGTTAAAAAGTTAAAATTTAAAGAATAAATGAAAAGTATTTTCTGCGCAGTATTTAAAGCTAGTTTTAATTTATTTTTTATTTTAAGTTTGTACTATTTGTGTCTTGGAGAACAAGTTCAGAACTTTGTGTGAAACTAATTTAAATTTGAATTTAACGATAGCAACTCACTGGCTCTTATTAAGCATACTGAAAATTTGTAATATAAACTAGAAATTAAGTAAGGTAAGGATAGAAGAAGATTGCTTATTTGCCAGACTTTATAAGTTGAGAAGTATATTTTTCAATATTTTCCCTAATAATTTTGTTTAAAATTACTTAAATTAGGAGTTTAATAAAATACTAAATAATTTAAAGAGGAAGGATACGACAAGCTATTATGTTTATAACTGAGAAAGGATGTGACATTTTTATTTCGTAATAAGAGAATGTTTCTTAAAATACAAAGTATTCTAAGTAACCTCTGTAATATCTAAAATAAAAGTTAAATCAAATATAATATAGTAATTAAATTACGGTATCATATTCGCATTTAACAAGCCAAATAAAAAACAAAGAACCAAAATTTTGTAAGTCTAAACGTACCTGACAAGATTTTGATTTTTCTAGAACACATGGATTAATACACTTCTATTATACTTTCCAGGTTTTGCGTAATAACTTTTGTGTGTTCAAACTAACTTCCAATCTAATTACCTTATATTCGTATAAAATAGGCTCTACGCATAAGTACATTCTAATTTGATTATGAAACAATGGTTTACCGTTTCTCATCATCTGAGTATATTTTATCGATTTACTCTTACAGGCAATCGGTAATTTAAAAATAACTCCAAGTGACATTACGTAATTTTATTTTTAAAAAGGAACAAGGTGCAAAATATAAAGGAAATAATAATTATAATTATAATTATAATCATTTGGTCATAGTTCAAGCAGAATAAAATAAGTTACGGAAAAGGTTGCGTAACGTTAATTCTGGGAATCAGTTAGTTTTATGTCGTAATAGGTTACATACTTTTTTAAATATAGGCGTATATCATTTTTAAAATTAGGCCTAAGTTACGTAACTTATTTAATATGAAATAAATTTCCTGGAAGTTTTTTGTTTATTTATAATACACTTTTTTTAGATGAAGTTTTTTAATTAATAGATTAATTACCTAATAATAAATAATATCTCTGCTAAGAAAAAAGTAACCAATGTAGTCGCTTCTTTGTTAAAAAAACTTAATATAAATCGTACATGAAATCTAATATTTGAAAATATGGGACAAGTATTCAAGGTAAAAAAACTTTGCAAACTTTTATGTATGAAACGCACTTATACCAAGAATGTTCCCGTCTGATTATTTTAAAAGTATTTTACTTTCAAATGAGATATTTAAAAAAAAAATAAATAAAATTATTTTCTTAAATTATTTTTGAAGGTTTAAAATGTTAAGAATTTGTTGCCGATAGATAATTTACTATTAAGCGCTAAGAAATTGTAATTTTAATTTAAATTTGATTTTTTTGTTAAATGTTTAATGCTAATGTTTTAATTTTTGTTTTGTTAAGAAATTTTCTCTAAACCACCTGTTAAAAAAGTCGAAAATTAAAAATCCGCAAATTTCCTTCACTTCCTCGAAAATTTGCAAAAAAATTAACACTCTAAATGATCCATTTATACCTACTGGACCAAGTTTAAATAAAATTATTTATTTTAATTAGATATCCATCAGGAAAGATGTTTCTTTTTATTTTTTTATATATATTTTTTTTTAATGGAGTTCTTAGATTGTGCATCGTCGAGATTTGTAAAAAATCAGGTAGGCGATTATTTTATTGATCCCAAAATTTTCCTTATGCACAGCCAGGAAAGTAAAAATTAAATAAAAGTACGAGTAACTTCCCTTTGTAAAGATTAGCATTTCATTAATATTGGTAATTAATAACCACTAGCAATCTAAAAACCTATAAATTTAATAATTAAATTTATATTTATTAATTTCAAATGGAAATGTTTGAGCGTTATAACTTTTTTATAATTAGTAATTTTATTTATCATTATATATTAAGTGTTGCGGATTTCTTTTTAACCAACTTATTTTTGAAGTTGGTTCTCAATTCGACCCATATACCCCTAAAAACAAAAAATATTTTATTTTTTTGTTTTTATGGATATAAATTTTCACCAAGTGCATCAATTTGGATTGAATATTTTTTAAACAATACGGGATGATCCCTCAGCGGTCCCACACCATTACCGAGTGGTACTGGACTATTGAAAAACCGTATTTGACAAAAAATGAAGAACTAGCCAGTACAAAGTATTTGTTTCTTCTGAAAAAGCTTCTGCATTAAGTACGTGTCTTGTATTACTCGATTTTTGACGTATTCTCTGTAAACGAGTTGTTCATCGGATTTTCGTTTCGTAAGTTGTTTTTCATTGTCACTCTTCCAACAATTTGTCGATGTGAACAGTTTTCAGGCATTTCACTACAAATACATTTATGAATCGACGAAAAACGGTGTGATCATTTTTCTTGAGTCTCATTTGAAAGCCTCTTGATAATCAAATCACGTCGACGTTCCCTTTCAGACGGCATTTCTTTTGATAACTTACATCTCATATATTCCTGCATCTTAGAAGCTCCTGCTATTGTATGATATCAGATTCTTAACTCCAAATTTTACGCGTCCTTTCAATCGGCTCTTTACTCGTTTTAGAACGAAGCAGTTTTGTTTCAAATAGTTTTTTTTTCTTTAAAGGTTTATTTTTTAGGCTCCTCCTATCTTGGCTTCGAAGAAGTTACAAAACTAAAAATAATATAACAACAAATCTTTGAAAAAAAAATTGAACCAACTCCAAAAAGAAATATTAAAATATACATATAGCCTATTACGTAAAATAATTTTTTAGGTTAAGTGGAGTTATTCAGATTTCTGATATGAACTGAAGTATATATAATTTTTTTAGGGTAATATCTTTGTTTTCTTTTCTTGTTTTTTAAATTCTATATCCGGGCTCGAGCACAGATTTTCATAAACTCCGACTAGTTACAGTGCTAGTTTATTTATATGTGCAATAACAGATAATTATAAATGTGAATCGGAATATTGTAATAATACCTGGTAAATAAATATATAAATTGTACTGAAAACGAAAAAAATAATTATTCCACTACCCCGTCAATATAATCTGTGAACCTTATTTATTTAAATCGCGTCAAATTTTAGATTTAGCCTGAATCTTTAATTAAAAAAAGTTCGTAATCCGCATCTCGTGCACACGTAATTCATTTAAGATTTGACATCGACTTAACAAAAAAAGTTTCGAAGATTGTATTGAAAGCGTAGTGGGAAAAATATTTTTTCCTTCATTTTTTTTTCTTTTTGGAAGAAAAGTTTTTTCAAAAGTGTTTTATTTTAAATTAAATTATATGGTTTTTAATTATAAAACCTTTCCTGTCAATAGAAATATATAAGCAAAATTTTCTATAATAAGCAAACTAAATTGGATTAAATACAAGCATATAGTGAATAAACTATTTCAACAAATTATGTTATGTTATAACAAAGAAATCTTTTCATTTACGTAAGAAATAGTAAGGGATATCATACATACCTAGAAAAGTTTTATGTATTAATTAAGTGTGCCCAATTTGACAGAGTTCGGTTTGATATTTAAACGTGAATGAATAAGTTATTAGACGGTCTCTATCACCTGTTAGCTCACCCAATTCGCGTATGTTTTTCTCCATTTTTATTGCCATTTGGCAAACTGTAAACGCGCTTACTTTTGATAATGTTATCGATACGATTATTCCATACGTAATATACGTACTGTTTCCATAATGATCATTATGGTTTATTTTGATGATAAGATGAAAAAATAATTTAATTATCCAATATCAATATTCCTGTGAATTATTTCAAACAAAAATTCTTTATTATGAAAATGGAGGAAAATATATAATTCCCTGATTGTAATCCAACAAAAAATTACACTAAACAATAAAGAAAACTAAGTCATTTCTTTTAATAATAATGTATAATATATTTTCCTATTAAAACTAAACAATATTTTAGTGTTTATACCGTTTTTATCAACGTATCTACTTTTTAAGCTACTATTCTAACGGATGGATATTGATGAGAGAGAAAAAACCAAAACTCTTTTAAATGTATCGGCAACATTCACAGAGTTCTGCATACTATGTGTTTAAAAAAAGTTCCTCAATTATGATTCGTGTTCCTTTCACCTAGAGAAGAAAAAAACAAACACACATATATAATTTCGGAAATTTTAATTTTCCATCTGTGTGAATCTCAATTTTAAAATGAGTTGCATATCTTAAGAACGGATTAAGATGTTCTGAATTGATTGCGTTTAAATCATTATTTTCTTCGAAATAAATAAATAAATATGGAGAATTTATTATTTTGGTATAATTATGGCGTTCGTTTTAATTCTTAGGTAATTAAAACATGAGAAATTATTACGTCTGTAAAATTTTTTATTAAATTTTAATCCGTTATTGAGTAAAGATTTTTCTTTATTTAAAGTACAGAAACCTAGAAACAGTAGGCAAAAGTTAAGCGTTTCTGGATGTATATTTAAATTTTTAATATGGTATTTGCATCCGAAAGTTTGACCATGTGTCGAAATTGTTCATTAAAATTAAATTTATTTTTAAAAGCTTCAGTTTGTTTAAATTTTTTTTTTTAGAATCCATGTATAGTAGTATAGTTCTTCAGACATAATTTTTTTTAAATCCCGTAAAATGGTATTATCTGACACATAGAAAAAAGATGACAGAGAAGGTGCTTTCTTAGTTGATTTATACGTTACTCTATGTGTGGTTGTGTGTCGTGTGCATATGCACTTAGAGTGCATGCCTGTTTAATAATTTTAAAAAGAAGTGAGAATATAAAATAATGCTTAAATAATGTTTTATTTTTCATTAATCTCATTTCTACATTATCTATTTATAATATTTTGAAAACTAACCAAATATTATTTTAACTTATTTTTAAAATAAAACATTTTTACGTAAATATTTACTAAATTAAATGGGGCGTTATTTTAAAACATTATAATTTTAAATTAATATACTAGATATTTTTAATAACATTTGGCTGTATTAAAAACTCTTATTAATAGCAAAGAAGAAATCTACTTATAATTTGAGCTTTTTTTCAAATGAAAGAACAGAAAACGCCAGGTATCTTCTTTTTTTTGTATTCGCTTTTCTCTATTCTTCCTGTCACTAAGAATTAGATGTCTGATCCATTGTCAATTATTTATTAGGATTCTTCCTGATCTCTAAATATGTATTAGAATACGTCCATATTTGAAGTTCAAGGAATATTCATTATTTTGATTTGTTTTTTTTATACTTCCTTGCACGAGGTAAAGAAAGTATTGTGATCGCGAAACATTTCGGTTTTCATATTTCAACGGAAGTATCCATTTTGACCATCCCCGAAACCAATTTGACTAGTTTCATACGTTACATACATCATACATACGTATGTTGGTATGTATCTCGCATAACTCAAAAGCGATTAGCCGTAGGATGTTGAAATTTTTGATTTAGCACTGCTATATTTAGTTGTGCACCTCCCGTTTTGATTGCAATCGAAATTTAAATTTAAATTAATGAAATATTTGGATCTTAAAGGGAAGGCACATCGATTCAAATCAAGCTTCCTCCTTTTGTGTTTTTTAACTTTTTTTATTTATTTTTTTAATTTTCTTTTTTTTTAATTTAAATATATTGATTTAATAATTATTAACCCGTGATTGTAAAAAAAAAATTACAATAAATAATTATTTTCAATGATAATAAAAAACAATTAAAAAATTTATTAGTGAAATAAAATTTTATGTACTTTTAAAAATGTGTAAATGTAATTTAATAGGCATTACATATGTGTATATGAAATAGATTTGGTGAAACATCTGATTATTTAATATTAATTGAAAATTATAATTTAGAATGGTATTATTTTTTAATTTCCTAGTTTAATTATTCTGGAATTCCTATTTAATTTAACTACCGAGTGACTGAAAAATAGACCCTCACAACAACAACAACAACAACAACATATACAATGAGGCTACATGCCCGATCTTTAACAAAATTCTTATCTTTTAGTCCATTACTCCTCTGATATTGTCGAACAATATTCTCTCTAAGTCGGAGATGATCATGATTTCGTTTATTTGTTTTTTGTTGCCAATCACTTAATCGCTCTTTGGTATGATATAATTCTTTTGATCTTAATTTGTGTACACGTTCTCTAGTCTTCAAATTTTCTCTCTGTTTATATTCATCTTCTTCCTTTCTTAATCTTTTTATTCTTTCCTTGGTCTTAACATTTTCTTCTTCTTTATATTTATCATCTTCTCTTAATCTTTTTATTCTTTTTCTTTGGTTTTAACATTCTCTTCCTCTTTATATTTATCATCCCTTAATTTTTTTATTCTTCCCTTGTTCTTAGCATTTTCTTCCCTTTCGTATTCATCTTTTTGCTGTTTTTTGAGATTCTTCATTTTATCTTTCTTTTCCCTGTATGATTGTTTTTTTCATTTTTGATTATTCACCAAGTAATCCAATAATAAAAACTGAATACTGTTCACAGTTAGGTCGAAATTAACATTTTTAACCAGTATACAGGAGTTCACTAACGGAATAGTTTAGTTATTGTTAAATTTTGTTTATACGACGCACCAGAAATCTACAAATATTGATAATCAGCAACTCACGAAGATACGAATAATATTGATAGTAATAAAGGGACTTTTACTCTATCTTAATATTTCATGCAAGATGCTAAATTGGTAATTGTATAAATATTTGATGTTAATAAAAACGAATATTTCAGAAACTGTGTAACTGTCAACTATTAAAGATTTGGAGGATCGTATCTCACTTTCAAATGAAATAAATTTAAATGAAGTGCAGCAAAAAATGTGTATATATAATTTAATAGGCATACAATGAAGTATGTGGTGTCCACATCAGATTTTTTTACCGTATGATTTTACAACTGATAAATCGGAGTTCACATTTGTAATATTATTCTACATCTTAGTTTTTTAATTATATTTTTATCAAAATAATCACTAATAAAAGAATGTTCCTTCACATTTTGAGGGCGGTTTATTACAAATTTGACCTTATCTCAGTTTTGTAAAATAAACAAATAAAGAATATCTAAAACTTATCTGTTTGTGTTATTTTTTATCTGTTTATGATTTTTCAAAGTTTTCAACGTTTACCCCGATAATTGTTACTTTTTATTTAATTTTCGAAGGATCTTTTGAAAGTAACAGGATAATTAACCCTGTAGGTTACTTCTTTAAAATTCCAATCCCTAAATTTATTTCTTCATTCTTTTACTAATATATACAACTTTTATATATATATATATTCTGGTTATTTTACCCAAAATTTAACCTTCTTTTAAGCAAATAAATTGAAATAATACGGAAATTACGTATTGCTGTAGTAGCAGATGAATAAAAAAAATTAAAAAATGTGGCTGAGAATTCAGCAGAACTGAAAGCAACACAAGAAGTGGTTCAATTACAACGCAATTAAAAAAATACCAGTAATGTCTCCTCGCAACGTGACATTACTGGATTATATAGTTCAAGGTTAAAAAAATGTATCCAAGTAAAATAAAAAACGTGCCAATAATGAGTGCATATGCAATGTATAATGTACAGTACAATGTAAAACAATTGATCTGTGTAAAAGTAGGATAAAGAAACAAGGGTGTTTCTGTAATATTAAACGAAAAAGATATTATTTAAAAATTGGTATCGTATAAAAACGGATTAATAATGTAATAAAAATCTCATTAATATATTTAAATTTTTTTTTTCATTTACTTTTTATTTTATTTGAAAAAAATGGTTTGGGTTTGTATTATGATTCAATGGTTTTTTCAAAAAGTTCGATCGTTTTTTAAGTGAAATGATCGAAAATTGCCCAAAATTTGAAATTCTCGATTGGCTGATTGTAGTGCAGCCAGACATACTGGTAGGAAAATCTTAATTAGAAAAATGAAACAATAGCTCATTAATCACAATGTATTAAAAATATATCTTGAAAATATTTTAAAATTTAATCCATCTCGTTTACAAATGAATAAGGACAAATTTTTCTAAATTAAATAATCAGTAAATCGGATTTTTATCTTTTTTTTAATGAAAAACTAAAACTAAATCGCTGGTCAAAAATCTGTTTACTTAACTCATGTTTATATACTCTTAAAACCGAGATCGGTAGAGTCTTGTAAAAGTATAATAAATTTGGAAGAGCTATTTAATTTAAATTTTTTACTTCCTTGTACGAAGTAAAGGAATCGCGAAGAATTTCGGTTTTCAGAGTTCAACGAAAATATTCATTTTGACCATCCCTGAATCCATTTTGACTAGATTCGGTTTGACGTCTGGACGTACGTACGTACTATGTATCTCGCATAACTCAAAAACGATTAACCGTAGAATGGTGAAATTTTGTGTTGTAAAATCTAGTTGTCCACCTCCCATTTTATTGCAATCGACTGGATCAAAAGTGTCCAAAAAAGCCCAAAATCCAAATTCTTTGGATTCTGGACTTTTTCTTAACTGCAGTAATAAGCCCTCATTGAGAGATTTTCTACTATATACCATAAGTAGTAGTTACATTCATTGGTTCCAGAGGTTATAGCCCAATAAATTTAATTAATGCAATTTTTGAATCTTTGGGGTAGATATATAGGTTCGAATTAGATTTTATCTCCCTTTTTTAAACTTTTTTTTTAAATTTAAATATATAGATTTATTAATAATTATTAACCTGTAATTGTAAAAACAATTTTACAATGAATAATAATTCAATAACAAGAACAAAATATCCGAAGTTATTAATAAAATAAAATTTTATCTACTTTTCATTTAAAATAAAATGTTTATATGTACGTAATTTAATAGGCGTACAAGAAAGTCATCTGGTGACATCAGCTTTTTCTCAAAAGTGGTACACATTTTTTATGAGAAATTTTAACACGTTTTTTAATCAGTCACTTGACTAGTTTGATGCGCTTTTTCTTTCATTTCTCTTCTGTGTTAATCTCTTAATTTCATCTTATTTGTTAAATACGACATCTTCAGTTTTTTTTTTTTTATGTATTTTAATCTTTTCTCTTCCAGCAGTTTTCATCTGTTGCATTTCCTACAATTAATAAATGAAGTTAACTCCAACTCTGGTTACTTTAACGTATCATCTAAGTCTTAGTTCTACTTCTAACAACAATCTTCCGTAGGAGTTATTTTCCGATTCGATATAAAATAAATTTCTTTTTGAATTTTTCCACGCAATTTTTCAGAAAATACCATATTTGATAAACGTATATACTATCCTTCGACTTTTCTTTTGTTCTTGATTTGTTGTCATATAATGCTGTAATCCGTAAAATATAAAAAAATTTCAAAATCTGTTTGATTTTAGTAATTATTTTTCTGTATAAAGGCTCTCCTCTCTTATTTTTGATAATCTGTTTTTAATACGTATTTTCTTTTCATCATCTATCCTTGTTAATATTCTCGCCTATATAAGAAAATTATTTGATCCGGTTCTGATATTAACCTTTGTTAGTATAATACACCGTTATAATTAAATTTATTTTCTTCACATTTGTTTACTTTATTTTCAAATTAGATTTCGTTCCTATGAATAAGTCTATACCATTCTATTTTGTTCAGTTCATTTCCCATTTGATCCAAATAAAAAATTGCTGTTTAATTATTAAAATATATTAATTTTCTTAATTTTTTATTAAGATACCAATTTTCCTCTATAATAGTTATCGTTCATCATTTATGTATGAAGTAAAATAAAGTTTTATAAAAATTTTACGGACCAAATTTTAGTCGAGAGCTCTAAGGTTCAAATCCTAGTAAAGGCAGTTACTTTTGTACGGATTTGAATACTAGATCGTGGTTGCCGGTGTTCTTAGGTGGTTGGGTTTCAATTAACCATAAATCTCAGGAACGGTCGACCTGACTGTACAATACAACATTTAATTTACATTCATACATATCATCCTCTGAAATTATACCTTACGGTGGTTCCGGAGGCTAAACAGAAAAAGGAAGAGGACCAAATTTTAAATAGTCAAATCAAATTTATTCTCACACATTTTTTCAAAATACTTGTATTATAAATCACAATACACAATACATTTATCATACAATACATTTTTATCACAAGTAAATGAAAATTTTCTTGTAGCATATAATGAAAAATATAAATTATAAAATAAACTGAAACGGATGCATTTATTTTTTGTGATCGTTTTATCAGACTTACTACCACAATTTCACAAATTAAAATGAATATATGTCGACAAATTTTTTTAAACAAAAATTCTTCTAAAAATACTATTATTAAATAAATATTCTTCAATAATTATTATTAAATATTATTCTTCATAAATATTTATTTCAAAATGTTTAGCGATATAATATTATAAAAATCTATTAATATGTGGGGTTTTTCCTCAGTCGAATGTATTTTACTTTTTATGTTACAATCTTGATTTTTTAATCCGGTGCCCTAGATTCATTTATGTAATATAATCTTATTTTATGTAAATAACACGTTAATAAATTCTTCATATTTATTTAAAAATAAATTATTTTTAACATTTAAATAGATAAATATAAAATAATATTCTAGTAACAAAAATATTATTCAAAATTAAAAAAAAAGAATACATCAAGTTTGCATGTTTTACTAATATAAACGTATTTTTTTAAAATAAATTTTACTTGTAAATTTGTTATAACATTTGATGTTCCTAAACATTTTCTAGAACGTGACATGTATAAAGAATTTTGAGGTCATTTTCGTTATCAGCAAAACATTAAAAACAAAACTAAAATATTTAGGCTTACTTAATTTATAAAAATGTCGTTTTGTAAACGATTATAATAAAATACTGTTTATAAGTTCTGTTTTTAAGGCGTGCACGTCATGTGATTTAAAATAAAAACATTTTTTTTCCTTTTCACCTATATTTTAACTATAATTTTTTATATTGTATGTAATTAAGAGAAAAAAAATGGCGAGCTGGCGACCATTGAAGTAATAGTTTAACATAGTTGATTAAACTATATTTCACTGAATTATGATTATCTGCAATTTTTTCAATTTTGTACTTAAAAAATAGTTTATAATTAAAATTTACTTTTAGCATTCATGTACATTAAAAAAACTGTGAAATATCCCAATATTTAAAGTATTTTTTTTTTTGGAAAATCAAACAAAGCTTTTTACGAGGCTATTATTACCCAGGTAGCCGGAACTCGGCCTTTTAATTATACGCCATGCCTCTAATGATGAGAAGCCAAGAGAATTCCCCCACCGGGACTTTACGCCACGCTTCTATTGAGGAACCCCAAAGGCACCCCCCACCGGGACTAGTCTTACTTTACCTTCCATTCTGAATTTTCAAGGGAGATCCAAGTGAGTCCCCAAGGGAGATCCAAGTGTCCAGTCATCGGCAGTGGGACACCTAAGTGGCCCACCCCTCCTGGACGGGGCTGTCCCAACCCAGGCCTTCCCCAAAACACAGGCGACGGATCTCATCTTTTTGTGCTAACAGTAACCATAACGGTGGTACCCTCCACTTTATCCACGATTTGTTAGCGTAACTTCTCAGCTGTGTCCTGAATTCTTTTGTGGAGATCCTCTCCCTAACCCCTACGTCAGAAAGTAAAGAATACTCTTCACACCCGGCGACAAGGTGATATCTCCGAGCCATATACTCAATCACCTTGTGAAGGTGAAGCCTCAACCTCCCTTGAGGTCCACATAAACAAACATTGGGATTCTCAAAACCATTGACGTCCTCAAGCACTTCAGTGGGCGTAAACACCTCCCTAGGTGACCGTTGAATGACCAATCGGGGCAGGTCACCATCATCTACCCCACTATCAAATGCCTGCCGCACATCAAAGCGAGGCCTAGGCCCCAAGTTGACACTGTCCTCAGTCTACGAGGCCACATCAGAAACAATAAAATATGTCTTAGTGGACTCTTCCACCTCGTCTACAGCCGCTAGCTTGCTCTCAACAGACTTTTCTTTTCTTTTTCCTGTTTAGCCTCCGGTAATTACCGTTCAGATAATACTTCAGAGGATGAATGAGGATGATATGTATGAGTTTAGTCTTGTATAATCTAAGTTCGACCATTCCTGAGATATGTGGTTAATTGAAACCCACCCACCAAAGAACACCGGTATCCACGATGTAGTATTCAAATCCGTGTAAAAATAACTCACTTTACTAGGACTTGAACGCTGGAACTCTCGACTTTGAAATCAGCTGATTTGGGAAGACGTGTTCACCACTACCAACCCGGTGAGTCTACTCTCAACAGACTGTTCCTCCAAAACATAAGGAACATCTCCACCATTCCAGCCAGCCCGTCCATGTCCCGAGAGCAATCTTTAAACTCAGTCTTCGTGTTCCTATACTTACGAAACAACTCACTCATCTCTTTGACGCATCTAAGAAGACAAGATACATTGAAGGCTAGATATTTCCCCCTTTTCACCCCCCTCGCAAGTTGTTCCTCTTCTTCAGTGGAGCCCTCCTTTGTTGCCGCCTCCATCGGGGCCGATCCACTGGAATCTCGGCCAGACTTCCCAACCACGGAAAGCCCACAGTTGTCGCTCGACGCTTTCTTTGTTCCTCCGCGAGCGGGGGGAGAGCTGCAGCCCAGCCGTCGCTTAGATGTTTTCCCCACTGGTAGATTCTCTACTTTCTCGATAGCAGAAACCGCCGACAGTGAAGGAAAGTCAACTTCACACTCGCTGAGGTCATCACTAAGTTCCTTATATAGGAATTCGGCTCATTGCCGACGATGCCCAGACATATCCATCCACCTGCACAGTTTTCCTTCTTATAGCCTCCATTTGCCTTGCGACAGACCACGGTCGGTGTGCTTCACGGTCGGTGCTTGCTGTACTGTCGGTTTTACTATCTCCAGAGAAAACCTCGCGGACAATTCTAACACTCTGCGACCTACCGGATCGCCGTCTTCCCACTGGAGTGAAACCCTCCTCCGTGAGTAGGGGCGTATCCTCGAACCAGTTAAAAAAGTTTTTCTTTCTTTTCTTTCAGCCATTTTTTCAGGATACAGTAAGTTAGAGAGCGATGTGAAATTAAGTATTATTTTTACATTTTATGTTGTACTTGGGTACCTATTTAAGCTATATGAGATGGTGACTTTAATGACCTCCATGAGGCTAAAAGGCACCCGAATACAACATAAAATGCAGAAGTAATATTAAATTTCATATCGTAGACTAACTTACTGTCTCCTAAGAAAATGTCTGTAAGAAAACAAAATCAAACTAATTTAACGATGTTTTGTTCGTTTTTCATAATTATTCTAGATAGATGTGTAAAATTAGTAGTAGGATTTTTGTTTTTTAATACTTTGTTATTTTATTATTAAAATGTAAATCTTTTATTGGTAGAAAAATCCCAAGCTTAACTGCGATACCAGTAAAGCTACGTAATCAAAGATATACTCGTATATTATATACTAGCTCCCCGTAGCAGCTTCGCCCATGCTATATGGTTATTTGCGTTTCCGAAGCGGTCAGTTTTTTTTTATTTTATGTTTATTAGTCAAGTAACCGGAGGCGGGAGCAGCCAGTCACACATACAGTAACGGTGGCAGTAGCTGTGTTGGTTGAGCCACAGCGCCGTATACCTTCGCACCCCTTAAAATAATCAGAATTAAAAAAACCCGAAAATGGTTTTTAAATATTTATTTTAAGAGTATTTGTAAGCCTTAATTTATTGAATATCTTGTTTACTATAGTAAGGATTGAAAAAATTTACAGTCATTGTTCAAAAACTTTTTTACCTTTCTTCATCCC
Source organism: Lycorma delicatula (assembly GCF_047948215.1). Taxonomy (NCBI): domain Eukaryota; kingdom Metazoa; phylum Arthropoda; class Insecta; order Hemiptera; family Fulgoridae; genus Lycorma; species Lycorma delicatula. Next base: position 67,170,784 of record NC_134459.1, on the reverse strand, counting down.
CTTTCAAGGCCAAATTTCAAAAATCTAGAAATTGGTTTATTAATATGAAGATTACACTCATCGAAAATCAGGTTGATTTTTTCATTTGTTACCGAGAAATTAAAATAATAACAGGGTTTCAAAAAAAAAATAAATAAATAAATTTTAACCCTTGAAAATCGGAATGAAACTCAAAAAATTTAGAAATTGGTTTTTAAATGTTCATAATCAATCAGTTCAAACCCAGTTCGCAAAGTGATAGACACTCACAATTCACAATTCATTAAAGTTTGTGCTTCAACCGGCAAATCTCCACTACTACATTATATATAAATATATATATGTTTTAGAGATTTTTCGAGATGAAATATTATCCCAAAAACCTTCTCAGTTATGCCAAGAAACATGGGTAAAGATTTAGTAGCGATAGATTGGGTAGTTTTTTGTGTATCCCGAACAAACAAAAACCCTCTTCCTTTTTATATAATAGTACTGATGTGTATATAAATATATATATTAAATCCTCTTTTCAAATACTTTAATTTGATTAGGTAAGGATAATCTGTATTTTTTTAAAAATTAAATGACATCAGCTTCTTACCATTTTGTTTTTATTTTTTTGATACTGTCGAATAGAGCTATACGGTTTTACTGTTCATATTGTAACGAATCATATAATAGAACTTTCATAAAGATCGATATAGTCATTATAACTTTATTGACAATAAAAACATTTCTTACATAAATTTGTTCAAGATTGTAAAAAATATTATTCTTGTAACGAAAAACAGGATACTTATTTCATGACAATAAATAAAAATGACTTTCAAATTGATATTTTAATATAAAAAAGTAAAGGAAAAATTAAAAATAACCACACAAAAGAGGGATTCTATTTATTAAAGACAAAGTTTTTATGTATTTAGAACATTTTTTTCTATGTTTGATCGAAGGTAATAAGACATACCAAACTATAATTTAAGTAATAAAGTAAAATATTTGTAAGCAACATTCATCTACAGCGTATGTCGCCTATTCATCACATTTTATTACACTAATGTAAATTAACAATTAAATAATATTACAATTAATAAATTAATAATTAATATAATCCACCTTACCAGCACGATGATATGTACTCTAGATCTTTCGGCATACTTGGAAGCCTTCATCAGAAGTTAAAATTAATACATTTAAAGTCAAAAGTTTAAAAAATCATAGATAAAATTTTAAAACAGTCATGACTGTCCCGGCCCTACTAGTATACTTTATAATTTTATACCTAGAAAGTCTGCTCTGATCAAAACTTTTTTCATGGTATCCCGTGATCCTTCCAGGTAAAAGCTGAACTCGATTTTTTTTTTACTCCTATAAGCAGATTCTTGGCGTAATCTATGTACTGTATACGAAATTATCTTAATAAAGTGTTTATGTAAAAACGTTTTCATTTACACTTGCGTTACCTTACTCATTAAAACTAAAGGTTTACTATGGCAATACAATGTGTAACCACACGTTATATTGAAGTTAGATCACAGCATAACTTAACATTTAACTACGTATATTTGTTGAAAATTGAAAAAAATTGAAAATTAAAAAGGTTTTTATCGAGTTAAGAAAACAAACTATATTTAAATAGGTAAAAAATGTTAAAAAAATATTGTGTCCTTTTATTTAATGTATTGGTATCATTTGGTTTTTTGTTTCCTTTTATGGTGTATATGTACGAGTAGAATATCCTTTTCACTGTTAGAAAAACACTAATGTTGGAGTAGTGACGAACTTAACAAAACATCTACTTCTTTATTAGGTAGAATCATCTAAGCCGTATTATTTTAATATCGAAAAAGTGAACCTACAAAGATAAAAAATATTTTGGTTTTTTTTACTATTATAGTAATAAAAATGTTTTCATTAAATTACGATTTGTCAAAATTAAGCACACTATAATTTGTTATACGTATATAAGAAAATTTTATAATTTGTATAATGTTGTTCAAAACTTAATTACATTTAAATATAGATTATTTCTTGGAACCTATTTAAGAGATTAATTTAATAAGAACGTAATAAAATCTGGATAAAGTGTAATTTTTTGTCAAAGACGAAAAAGCCGAATGTTTTTTTTTTTGCTTTCTAAGAATTTTTTATCTGAAAATTCAAGAAATAACTAGTATTATTAGAAACATTATATCCTTGACAAATTATTTATAAAACAATCACTACTGCCAAGTTAAAAAATAAAACAATAATTATTTTACTTTAAATAACAAAAAGTATTTACATATATAAGATTATTTAATGTAATTACAAAATTAAAATTCCCGAATTCATATTTCATTGAAAGTAAATAAACTCAGAAATATTTTGTTTTCTTCTAGACTAAAAAAATTCACAATTACCTTAAATTTAAATTCAAACTTATTAAATTTATGGTTTTTATTGTTATTAAGCCCTTTAATTATAAAAAAAATATTTTTATAAATTATTATAGTATTCATAAATATGTACTTAGGTGTTGTCATTATATAACGACCAAATTTTGGCCGATCGAGCTCTTAAAGGAAAGAGTTCTCGTTTTTTTTTTTTAGTTTCTTTTATTTATATGAATTTTAAGAATAACTTAAAACTGTATTAATACATTTATTTTTTATGTGTACATTTAATAAGTGTCTTTGAACCAAATTTAACGAGCATAAAATTAAGTGCAAAATCAAAAATATAAACGTACAACAAATTTTATCATTACCATTCATTTTGTTTTTGTAAGAAAAATAGTTTCTGATGAACAAAATGCACTTCCCAGCTTGAAAATTTTATCAGGTGTACTTTAATACTATATTAATACGTTATCTAAATTAGATTATGTTTACTCATAACAATACAACTGTATAAATGCTTTCATATAGAAAATATTTGAAAGAAAATATTCCTAACTTGAATTTTAAACTTTTACGTGCTAAAATCTTACAAGATAAGAGCAACCAAAAATATTTTTAATTAGAATGTTATTAATTCGACACGTAAATTCCTTTGCTTTTAACCTGCTAGATAATGTTTATGACAGACAATTGAAAACGGTTCAATAGCTGGACGTGATGGTCGTTAAAGATTATTTCATGTTTTTTTTGGTACTTTTTGTACTTTATCCATTTACCTGTTTCTGGTTTTTTTCCATCGTTTTTACCTATTTACTGTTGTTGTTTTAATGTTATAACTGTTTGTCATACTCTTGTTTCTAATTTACCTGTATTCGCTTATTTTGTCAGCCTTTTATTTATGTCTCTGTTTAATATTTTCTTCGTTCGTTTATCTACCTGTGTTTATCTCCTATTTGATAAAAAAACATCGCCTGTCAACTGAATGTGTTGGACACACTTGGTTCATAAATTGGATAAGTTCTAGAACCCAGTGACGATAGTACTTATGATCTTATGACGATAGTGTTTACTGGATCTTATTTTTACTATAAATAATAGAAAGATGGGCTTTTATATAATAACATACAAAGTTCAATTATAATATTAATCATTTACTATTTGTTTTGGTGGGAGGGGATCATCATTGGATGGCCCTCTCTCATGTGAAATTTTAATATATTATTTACTTATGGTTAAATAACGATCAGGAGAAACCGATTGCAAATTTTGGTTCTACGGAAAAAATTAGAATGTTTAAGAAAGAGGAGTTACAGACAGTTATATTTCTTGAAGCTGAAATTCTATGCATTCTGCTATATAACATTCCAAAACTAGCGTTATTACATAATAATATAACGTAAAACTTACATCTGTAAGGGGTTCCAAATGAAGTTCAAAATGATTGATATTTTTTCTATGATCGTCTTTACTTATTAAAAAATAAACGTTTAAAAAATAAAACAACTAAGTTCTTTTGTTTTAATTAATAAAACATATTAATTTTTATTTAATTAATTTTTTAAACATTTTAATTTAATTTTTTTATAAAGTAAGAGTGGTACTCGAAATGCTGCTGGTACAAAAAACGCCGTTCATAAGAAATGCTAAAAAAGAAAGAATTTTTTGACGTGTATCTTTATAAAAATAAAATAATACAATAAAACCATTGAAAATAATAAACCTTGGACTAATAAGTATAAAATGCAGTCTTCTATTAGTCTACTCTTCCTGATCCGAGGAGTTTTTTTCTTATAAACCTGTTCTTTTTCTTTCTGAAACCATGTTACAAAATCCTGATTCTGTAATTTATAATAGTAATTTCTTTAATACATGAAAAATATTCATGATTTATTTTTAATTTGTTTAATTAAATAACTAAACAGGTCTTATTTTCTGATATCTTACTTTCTCTACCTCACAATAAAGAACATTTTTATTTAATGGTACTTTTCGTTTACACTTCCTCACTACAAATCTTAGTGTAATCCGTCAATCGATCTAGATTAGTTTCAGGCCGATCAATCTAGATATTATCATTTACATAACGAATTAATTAAGTATAACTGAACTTTTTTTATTAACACTTTTTATTATAAACGTGATTAAAACATTAATATCAGAATGCTTTGTCAATTTCCCTGTTTCTTTACAAGCTTGAATTTGAATCGAAGAATTTGATTTGTCAGTAATTTCATAACTATTTTGAAAAATTATATTAATGTATAACTAAAAAAAAACAAAAAAAAAAACAGATTATTCGAAAGAAATTGCAATTACATATTAAATTTATCAGCCAGGTCATTCCACGACTGGTAAATTCAGGCTTACATTAAAAAAGTCACAAATTTTTTTATAAATTACGTAAATATATCTTTGACATATTAGATGACATATTTATGAAGAAATAATGAAATATTATATTTCCAGTATGTATATATAATTTATTAGTAATATTAATTAAAAATAATTAATTTGTTCGTTATTTATTTGCAAAAACAATACAATGGTTTAAGATTGTCATAGTCTATTAAAAATGATTATGTTGTTTCTGTCCAAACATTTTGAAAGAATAATTTATAATTATTTTTTTCTTGTAATTTTTATATAAGTTTTTTAAATTGCCCTTCCTTATTTATTATTATGCTGTGTATATTGTTTAAGTGTAAACTTCAAACTAGTGATAAGTTTCGTATATTTTTTTGGTATTTTTGTCATTTTATTTTAAAACATTTACTGTTATTATTATTGTTATTATTATTATTTGTATTAATAAATTGTACAGACTTTTATATAGTTGCCGTTAAGGATTATGAAGGGTGACCGAAAAAATCTCTGTGCAGTCGATAATAATTAATATTATAAATAGATAATATTACAGCTTGTTTGAATCAAAGAATTAATTATTTATTATGCAATAATACAAAGTAAACTGTAATTAAATAGTATTTATCTTGAATTTAAATTCATACATTGCTAGATTACTTTAAATTATACAATAAAAATTAACTTTATTTTCATCATGAAATTAATATACAACTTTAAGTAACAGTAATTTAGGCTGAAATATTGGCATTGTCATACTTAATTAAAGTGTTTAAACCTTTGAAAAAATCTTTATAATTAATCATTATCGTACTCTAAATAGGTTTTACGAGTATGTTTGTTTATTTTGTACATTGTATGCTTGTATTTAACCATCTGACTGCCACGTTATATTTCCGATGTCGTTCCAATAGATTATGCTTGTGTTTTCACTTGAAGTTTTTCAATATCAGTTGAAAATACTATTTTTCCTATGTATTGATTAAAATTTATTATTCTCGATTAGGTATTTATATTAATTTTTATATGTAATAATAATAGATAATAAAAACATACATACGCATTTATTAAATGATATTTAATTTCTTTTTTAACATTTCATTATTATTTTTTTAAAAAATCTTGTACAGAACTGCGCAAGCAATTCCGACTTTTCGTTAATTTGAAAAAAGGCTTTAACATTTCAATAAATTTTTTTAAATTTATTTTACTATTGCCAACAATAGATACGGCAGATAAAGAAACGTCAACGTTCCAACCTGCAGCATCAAAACGAACTACGCTTCAGACTTGTCCCGCTTAAATATTTCCGACCTTAACTTCAGCGTAACTCAAGAACGACTCAACCGATGTTCATAAAATTTTCACATGCATAACTTTAGATACACTGCTACAGCATATTTAAATTACAGTAAAATGATTTAGTAGTTTTGGAGATTTTCGAGCTACAAAAACCCCAATTTAAGTGAATGGTATTTTCGTACTCCTTGTACCTCAAAACCTAAAGAAAAGTCACTTTCCCCCGCCCCCAACTCCAATCATGAGACCGAAAGTAATACCGCAGTTTTCTTCAAAAAATGGGTAAAAAGTTTTATATTTTTATAAAAATATTTTTCATGCATATTATAATTGCTGAATCCTATTATATATATTTATATATATATATATATTTAAATTTTTGTTTAAGTTCGTTTATTTAACATCTACTTCATGACTTTCAAAATAATCTGATTTTCCGGCCTTGAGAATTGAACAAAATAAAATTCTGAACTGTAAATATTGCAGTATGCTTTCTGCTATTTTATTTTATTCAGATTTTCAGTGTTACGTTAATGGTGGATATTTTATACCTATCAAACAAAATTCTGTTAAACCGTTCTTACTTACAGGACAGAAACAAAAAACCCAAGAAACAACAAACCAGATAAACTTATCATCCCCCTTTTGGTGTATTCGGGTAAAAAAAAGCTAATTTTATTTACAGTTCTTGGTATTTTCAGGATAAACGTCTATTAATTAGCCAGCATAATAAACAGTAATGTAATTTTTATATGATGTTTTCTTGTTGATAATTAGATTTATAGAATGACATTTAATATTGGAATAATGAAACATCCCCAACTTCCATGTTTTTCCTTTCCTACCACAGGAAAAATGTGTGTTCAAAACCTATTTCTAGTTCGTCCAGACGTTCTACTAGACAGATTGGGCTGATTTGTTTTATTCTGCTTGGAATGGCCCGCAGATACGTCATCAAGCATCGACGGACCTTCAAAGTGATTTTTCTGTAACCAATAACCTCGGAAAGTTCCTCAGTTAAGTAATAAATGAAGGTTATTTAAAGAATTTTCAGAGGAGACTAAAGTTTGGGGGTCCATTGGTTTTTGATGACATATCTACGGGTCATTCCGAGCAGAATAAAAAAAATCAGCCGATCCGTCCAGTAGAATGCCCGAACGGACTGAAGATAGATTTTTTACCCATTTTTTTTTTAATTTATAAGATTATTATGGTTTCTCAGACCTTCAATTAATTTTAACTATGAAAGTGGTGGCTCCTCTCTGAATTAATATTGCAGAGCTAAACTCTTTGTAATAATTATTGTATCGTGAAAACTGGGAAAAATTATTTAAAATTGATGATTTAATAATTTAAAACTTTTTAATTTCAAACTAATATTTTATATAAATATTTTATACAACTTTTTTTTAATAATAAATAAAGCCATTTAATACGTGCAATGTTCATCATTTTATGGTCTATTTTTTAATTAAGCCTATACTTGCATACCACTATGATAAAGATTTTATGCATCTTTTAACGGAGAACTATTGTCATCATAAGTTTATTAACCTTTCAAACTTTAATATTAATTACATTTATTTATTTATTCATATAATATTTTTTTTATTACATTTTTTTCTTTTTTTAATCAACAGTTTTAACACATGTTGCTGAATTCATTGATACCCTCTGTAAAATTAATTTGTCATTTAGCCTATTATAAACAAATATATTTACAACATATTTTTTCACTTTCCCGTCTAGTGCTGCAGCATAGCTACAGCTTTAGAAGGGAAAGTATTGTAATCGGTCCAATTTGGGCATATGCGGTTTTCACCGGATCTTGACGTTTTGACATTTAAGGAAACCAAAAACCCAAATACCGGATGGAAATTTTCCGGATGTTCGTATTTACGTGTGTATGTTCGGTGTCGCCCTATAAATCACCTTATATCTCCAGAACTACGGGCCCGATTTTGACCAAACTTGGTCAGATTACTTCTATGTATGAGGCTCCTCAGTATCTCGAGATTTCGTCTAATTAAGGTCTTATTTTTCTCAGGCATATTTATTAACAATTAAAAAAAAATAATATTTGCAAAATCGCACTCACTCCAAAAAATACTCTAAATAGACTAATAGCTAAGTGAGTATACTGAGTCAAAAGTACCCCCTCTCACCATAAGGAGCGCTAGTGTAGCACTGATGTACAGCTGCTGTAGTCGTCAGCTGTGTTGTGACGTCACAGGTGAACGGTGGAATTAAATAAATGAATAATATTTAAAGCGTAAAAAGAGTATTTACAGTGGCCTCTAGTAGCACCACACCCTTCTTCTTCTTTTTTCCTGATTAGCCTCCGGTAATTACCTTTCAGATAATACTTCAGAGGATGAATGAGGATGATATGTGTGAGTGTAAATGAAGTGTAATCTTGTACAATCTCGGTTCGACCATTCCTGGGATATGTGGTTAATTGAAACCCAACCACCAAAGAACACCGGTATCCACAATCTAGTATTCAAATCCGTGTAAAAATAACTGACTTTACCATGACTTGAACTCTCGATTTCCATATCATCTGATTTGGGAAGACGCGTTCGCCACTAGACCAACCTGGTGAGTTAGTAGCATCACACCCGCGCGAATGAAATTGCACTTTAGTTAGAATCACTGAATTAAATAAAAAATATTATATTTAAATAAAATGATAAATACTTTAAATTAAGTTGTGTGTGTAAGCCGTGTATCAGAAAAAAAACCGCGTGACAGGAAATACTACAATTGTGTTAGTTGTCAACTTTTTTTATTAGGCTATTTACAGTTTATGCAACAATTTTCAAAAATCTTTTTTTAAATGTTTCTTAAAAATGACGGTAAAACCGGTGCAGCAGTTCAAAATTTGTTGACTTGGTTCCTTAATCTGCTAATTTTGCTTTTCATTTAAAAATTTTAATTATTGTGTTTCAGTTATGTAGCTATTTTAATATACAACTACGTATTCTGTGTAACGTGAAAAAAGAAAAAAAAATAGCGAAAATTTTGATAAAAAATAATAAGTAATGTTTATTTAATCTAAATATATTCGAGGGATATACCTCGAATTATATTCCTCTAATATGTGACAAATCCTTCGAATTTTGTTGAGTACAGATATTATTTTTTGGAACTATGACTTGACAATAGTATTAATTTACTAGAAATTTGTTTTTCAACTGTGCAATTGAAAACTGCTTTCCACATTTGTAAAACTTTTAATGGTTTGAAAAATAAACTACTTTTGTTGAACAATTTTAGCATTTCAGTAACTGGAAAAAAGATCTCAAAAAAAATTGTCGTAAAAGTAATGCTTTTTCTTGTCTGATGATTTTTTTAAATTCTACTGTTCAAATTATCAGCTAAAGATGCTTATTTATTTTTATCATTATTATTTTTAAAAAAAAATTTAATTTATTTTTAGTGTAAAGGTTTTGCAGATAATTGTTCCAAATCTTTAACTACAAATCTTGAATTGCTGGTTGCCTAATTTGATGGTGCTTCACTTGGATTTTTACATAGCTCTAGAGCTACGCTGGAAGAAAGAAAGTATGGTAATCAGTCAAAAAATGGGGTATGGTTTTTTGCATTTCTGGACTTCCATGACCCAGGAATCTCAAAAAACGAAAAAAAGGAGGGGATTATTCGTACATATGTACGTATGTTTGCGGGAAGCTTAATAACTTTTAACTAGATCAACTGATTTTGATGAAATTTTGTAAGACTCGTGTGTATGTAGAAATGTGTTGGTAAAATTTTGGGGTTATATCTCTAGGGGGTAGATTTTTTTGTGGGGACAATTTTCACAAAATTTTTGCGAACATAACTCCACTTTATATTAAGTTCAGTACATGCTTATCTTAACATTTTTAAAAAAGTATTGCCCAACATTTTCCCAATTCCCCAAAAATCGAAAAAGCTATCTTTTTATTTATTGCATATATTTTAACCGATTTTTTTTTAATGTCTTCCTATGCATAGTAATAGTGCAGGTAAGCCAAAGAAATATACTTTCGGAGCAATATTGGGAGAGGGAGGCGATCAAATATCAAAATCGATATTTAAGAATATCGATTTTTTTAATTTTTCAAAACCATATTCGTTATTTAAAAGTTTAATATTATTTAAGATTTAAGTAATAAATTTTTAGCAATAATATTATAACCTAACCTAACCTATTCATGTTTTGACGGGGTGGGGACCCCGTAAATAAAATTTCATCATAATTTATCCGACTCCCGAAAAATAAATCTTAGGTAATTTTTTATTAATTGTATAATTTTTATTGGACTTACCTTAGTTTCTTCAATTTACATAGTAAACGTAGAAAAATCAAAAACTTTCTTAAAATGTTATTTTGGACACGGGGAAGCAGAAAAGAATAAAAACACACCGATTTTTAAAATTTTAAGGGTTTCTTGTTTTGTCTTCCGTCATTTGATTATTTTTTTTAGGCTCCGGAACCACCATCAGGATTACTTCAAACGATGAAATGTATGAGTGTAAGAAGTGTAGTCTCAGGCTGAGACTTTACAGTCTCAGGTCGACTACTTCTGAGATGTGTGGTTAATTGAAACCCAACCACCAAAGAACACCGGTATCCACGACCTAGTATTCAAATCCGTATAAAAGTAACTGTCTTTACTAGGATTTGAACCTTAGAAATCTCGACTTCGAAATCAGCTGATTTGCGAAGACGCATTCACCACTAAACCAACCCGGTGAGTTTCAGTCATTTGATTGGTTTGATGGAGCTCTCAAAGATTCCCTATCTAGCGCCAGTCGTTTGATTTCGGCATACCCCGTACATCCTACATCCCTAATAATTTGTTTTACATATTCCAGACGTTGCCTGCCTGCACAATTTTTCCCATTTACTTGTCCCTGCAACATGAAAACGATTATGCCAGGATGCCTTAAAATGTGGCCTATAACTCTGTCTCTTTTTTTAGTTATATTTTTCCAAATGCTGCTATTTTTAACAATCTCCTATAGCACCACATTTCATTATTTAAACATATAATGATATTTTAATTTTACAATAAAACTTAATCATAAATGTTTCTCACCTCAAAAACCTTAGGCAATTTTTTTTTTATAATTATTTTTACACTATATAAAAATAAATAACCGATGCCAGGAAACTACTACAACTTTATTATCAGCTTTATTTAAAACTTAATATCACGTCGTCTTACTCTTAAATTATTGGACTTATTGGAAATACTTGTTTTCTCTTTATTATTTTCTGAAATTTCATTAATGGACTTCACAGGTTTTGATTTTCTACGTACACGGTAGTCAAAATAAAGCGTTATGTTTAAAATTAGTTATAATTGTGATTAGTTAATTTCTACTTTGACTGAAAAAACAGACAGTTTTATTTCCTAAAACTAAAGCATTGTACAAGAAAAAGGATGTTTTCAAAGGACGTATTTATCTGTATTTGTTTTGTATTTGTTCTAATTTCAGTCAACCTGGAATTAAACTAACTGGTAAAATCGTTCAGATAAATTATATTTTAATGCATTTTTTAATCTATCTCAAAATATTTTTTTGAACAACTCGTGAATTTCGACAAGTAGTAGATGGAAGAATTGTAAGGAATCAGGGAAAAATAATTAATCCAGTATTTCTGATGTGGATAAAATCTTATGCTTATTTTATTAGTTATACTTTATCGTAGGTGATAAAACCAAAAAATGATATCTATAAATTCATAGATTTTAGGATTCCCTATCATCTACACATCTTCCGCGAATACTTGAAAACTTCTGCAAAAAGTTTCCCCACAATTGATATCTTCATCCTGCATTACATCATCTATTTAAAATATCCACTTGCATGTCAAAAAGTCATGTTTTAATTTTTTTTCTTTCTTTTGATTAACTTAGTCCGTTTACTTAATATTATAAATGTTTTACACCGTATTCAAGTAATTGATTTGATTAATATAATCTCCAGATCAGAGTATTAGTGATTCTCTTACTATTCAATAATGTTCCACCTTTTTTAACTTTTTATTATAATTAACTATATTGTACATAAAGATACTGACAATATTTTGTCACTTTAATATCTCTTTCTTAGAATTTTAATTTAGTTATGGATAAATCAAAATTAATTTCTTATTATAAAAAAAATCATTGATTTCCATGCTAGCCTACTTTAACTGATGTCTCTTTATGTAACGCAATATGAAATACCGTAATATCAATAATTATCACTGACTACGAGACATATTATTTCTAATTCAATTCTGGTTCATTGGTATAACTGTCAACTGAATTTAGTAATTAATATATTTTTTATAATATTATTAATTTCTTAATAATTTAGGCCACTTAGGAAGCATTAATTACGAAACAGCATTTTATCCTTTTTAAAATTTATTTTAATATACAATTTTTAGAAAGAAAATTATTTTTACGCTGTTTACCAGGTCAAACTTGATAATAATTATTATTATTTTTTTTCTATTTTATTAAAATCTACAGCGGAAACACATGTCAACATCTTTTAATAAGACAATATTTGCAGCGAGGTTAAGACGTAATAATTCTGACCCAAATTATTATTTTTAGTTCTTCATAGAAAAAAAAAACGGAAATATATATGTATATATATATATATAAAAGAAAATATTACTTTAATTTGGCCCCGTTTGCAACAGTTATTTTATTCCATAATAATATTATTCTACTGAACATACACTATATAAAAATGTAACTAATATATTTTTGCCTCTTTGTTTAGGCATAAATCAACGGTATATCCGTTTTTAAAGAATTCTTAGATTGATTAAGTCTTGGGCCTAATTATACATTTAATGTTATTGAAAAATATACCTCAAGGTTTTTGCCACTTTTTTCCTTCAATATAAATTTAATGAAAAATTAATGAGAACTTAGCTCAATAATACTTTAAAAAAAGGCTTTGAATTATTTCCCTTGAAAACACTTTTCGATCAATTTCATTTTTTCGGATAAGTACTTTAAGGATATTTTGATTGCTGTAGTTTAAATTAATATGTCTAGTAACAGTAAAAAAAATATTTATCATTTATATTGTTTTTTATCCATGACGGTCGTTATATAACGTTATATAATACGCTAAGAAAAGACGAAGGTTGTGCACAATTTATAAGACGCCATCAACACAAACCCCCATAAATTGGTATTGCTGGATAGGGAATTACCCCTCGAATGTGCATCAAACAGATTTAAGACGAAACAGATTGTGATTAAAGTTTTGAAAGCGTAAATAAGTTAAAATTGAAAATTTGTTTCATTGATGCATCCAATCGTCACCAGTGCGCCACCGTGCGGTAGCTGTGATAAAACCAGAATCAGCTGTTTTGTAGCAGCTGCATTTTTCATGTTTTTTAACTTTCTGTGCTTTTTTTAAATGTAACGTTTTAATCGTTTTACTTTGTTTAGAAATAAATTATTTCTGCAATTAACATGATTTACTTTTATTTTTATGAACTTTTTAACCCATCTGTCGCATCAAACTCGAAGTTACATAAACTAAACGGAAGCAGTTTACAAAATCTTCGCACGGTTTCCTTTGTTGTAAACTTCTTAAACAACAACCGTTATAAAATTGTTAAAACTCATGACAGTTTTTTCAACCTACATTGCAGTCGTATTCGGCAATTGTGCTGATGTTCTCACCCTGTCATCAGGTAATATTATTATTATTACTTTATTTATCGAATTAAAAATATTCGTAAAAGGATAGAATATATTCGTAAAGGGTAGCAATGGTTGGACGAGTCCAGCCTTCCCTTGCCTCCAGAGTTTTGCTCTGAAAAAGGAATAGAATTTCATAGATCTACATAATTCTATTATGAATAGTAAATCGCCATTAGTAGTTTTAGATTTACTTGTTAATCGCAGTATCTGTTGTTGTAGTCATTAATAAAATGATTATATAAAAACTACTTTTCTCTTCATCAGGAAGATCAACATTTTGTTGGCACAGAATCTTAGAACTATATATTCTCAGACACGATAGAAAATTAGTGAACCGGATGACACTGCTGTTATTTATTATTTGAATTGTATTTTATTTATTCAAGTCTACAGTTTAAAAATATTAAACCCTAGAAATTATTCTTGATATAATTATATGGAATTTTTAAATATAATTAGTTGAAACTAAAATTTATGTTAATATTGCACTATTTCAACAACTTAAAAAGCTAATTTACTCCTACAACAAGAATATCTGAATACATAATGCCAAAGATCTCATTCAATCGCTCACTTATCCCTGATTCTCCAGCTTTATAAATATCTAGAAAATTAAATTTCTCCTAATAATATTTTACAATCTTAATAAGAAAAATAGGTAAAAATTATCCTTATAAAAAATTTTTAAGAGGTTAAAAATGGATAAAACCCTAAATAACAACTTTTTTTTGTTAACGCTTGCGGATTTAAAATTTGTCGTTATTATGTCTAAAAAGATTATATAACAATTATAGTTTTAATGTATATAAATTACGTTACCCTATATAAATGAATTAATATAAATAAAATAAAATTTATTTTAATAATTAAAGAATTACAATAAGATGAAAAGGGGGTAAACCAGAATTTAGCCATGATTCGTTTCCTGTCTTATTGAGTCTATGTGACATAATTTTTATGGATATTTCTAGTTAGAACTACCAATAGGTATTAATCTAAGTTTCTAGACATATTCGTCATATGTTCTTTAACTCCCAAATAAGACATCAATCTAAAGGTTTATCTCTAAAAAAACATTCCCTAACATTTTATGAATTTTGAGATCAAACCTAATGTCTAATCATAAAAAGCTAATTGTCCCTTGGTGCCTCGCAGCGTTATTATTACAGATTAATGTCATATATTTTAAAAAATCCGTTACAAATCTATTTCGGCTAAAACCCTAGTGGACCCCGTGCTGCTCCATTGCGTTATTTTTACAAAGTAATAATACAATATAACATAATTTTATAATATATTTATAAAAATCGGCTAAAAACCTTTCCGTTTGCAACGCGTCTCACCCCAACCCTGTATCATTGTTTCTGTTTTTTGGTCATTACTTCTTAATCTAAAATATTTTATTGTAAATAATTTTCTGCTCTTTTTTCATATAAAAATCAGTACTTACGTCATCGTTGATGTAAGTATACAACAATAAAAATAATATTATTAAAACTTCTTAAAATAATATCCAAAACGTTTTCGACCTTTTTTATAAGTACGTTGTAAATTATAAGGTACATGAATGTATGACTTTGAAGGGTGCATTTAGAGTTTTAGAAGAATTTTTGACCTGCCAAATTATCTGCAAACCTAAATAATATTTTTTTAGAGTTGTAAAATTTATTGCCACATTTAAAAAAAAATAATATAGCTTTTTGATAAATGCAACAAATTCATTGTTAAATGAATTGTTAAATTCATTTTTTTAGTGCTTGAAAAATTCTCATTGGCAAAACAAATTAAAATATATTATCAACTTGAGTAGGAATAAAATAAATTTGATTTCACGATTATTCGTAAATATTGTATGTATTCACCTATATATATTATATATATAATATTGTATATTCGTATATATTGTTTTTATAAGACAATACTTCTTCAAAAAGTTTACTGGTAAATGAATTGAACGAAGAGGACCAGTAAACAACTGGACCTAGACCATCGGCCTTACTCCCTTAGATTACTGCTTATGGGGTTTGATGAATTGCGCGGTATACAAGCAGAAAGTAGACACACAAATGATGATTTTTTTTTTTTACTCTACTCCCCGGGCCGGATTAACAATTAAGTAGAACTCAGCCCGAGAGAGTGTCCTTTTACTCTAAGGGGGCCTCCCCACTCGCCGGCTGTATAACCGGTACGGCAGGTCTGCTCCCCCGGTCGGATCTTATTTTGCATGCCTGCCTCTAATCCCCAACAGACGGTAATCAGGCCCAACTACGTCGTTCCCGGGCCGCCCGCCGGAAACCGGGACTCGGTCTTTACTTATTTTTCCCGATCCTTTCACCTATCAGCCCCTGGAGTCCCCACTCGATCATTGGAAGCCACACACCTGAGCATGTGACTCCTCACGAGTGGGGCTGTCCACCCTGTCCTACGCTAGAAGCCCCGTCAAATCTTCGCCAGTTATTACCTGAAGCCAGAATGTAATTGAGGAGATCCTCGGGACTAAGCTGATGTATAACCGCCCTGTATCTCTGAGCACGACATTCGTTGCATGCGAAAATTGTATGCTCCGCATCGTCCACACACTCACAGTACAAACATTGGGGAGTTGAACGCCTGTGGAACCGGTGCAAGTAACTCTCAAAAGTACCGTGACCAGTCACGGTGCTTTTGAGTTGAGAGATGTTGTAATTCGTTTCGCCGTGTTCTCTGTCGAGCCATGCATCAAGGTCCGGTTTGAGTCTTTTTGTCCATGAAGCCCGTTTTCCAGACAGCCATTTCTCCTTCCACTTGTGTCGCACTATGTTAGCGGCTTCGGTTTTGTCAATACCCTCGAAA
Organism: Lycorma delicatula; assembly: GCF_047948215.1. Taxonomy (NCBI): domain Eukaryota; kingdom Metazoa; phylum Arthropoda; class Insecta; order Hemiptera; family Fulgoridae; genus Lycorma; species Lycorma delicatula. The sequence goes on along the minus strand of NC_134459.1, from coordinate 67,154,217 downwards.
CGATATGCACATTCCAAAGCCTGCAACTCTATCGGGAGTACCGAAGACACTACGCAAGCCGCTTCGTATGAAACAGTTCGGTACCCCGATATCACACTGAACCAAATACTCCTGTGATCATTCGACAGGCGCGTGCAATTACGGTTCACTTCTACTGCGGTAAACCAAACTCGCACCGCATACAGTATGGAAGAGGCCACTACGGACGCAATAAGCCTCCTCTTTGAAGCTCTCTGACTTGATGAATGAGCATTTAATGCACGTACAGTTTTATTTGCTCTGTCATATCTATCCCAGATATGTGAATGGTCGCTCTTAAAATGATGAATTGATCGCTCTTATTCTCAACGCTGCTACCCTCATCAAGGAACGCAAAGATATCAAAAGGCTGGCGACAAAATATCTAAGGAAACGAGTTGAAAAGTGCATCATTTATGTAAATTAATATAACATAAACCACAGTAGTATTTAAAAAAAAAGTAAATTTTTTCAAAGGTTTAAATTTATTGTACTACAAACAGCTGTTTGTAATTTTTACAAATTCAAAATATATTTTTTTTTTTGTTAAAAAAATGTTATTAACATTTGTTTCGTTCTGTTTTGTTTTTAAAAATAAACGTTAATTTTATTTTGTTTTTTTATAGACTTTTATTAATCAATTTTCTCAAAATTAAATTCTCTACGTTTTGATGAATAAATTTACGCAATTATTAATCATTTAACAAAGGTATTGTACTACAAACCTAAAAAAAATCTGTTTTTTGTCTCCGAATTTTTCTGTTTTACGTTTTTTATTTTTTTTATTTCTTTTTTTGTTTAATCTTCGGAACCACCGTTAGGTATTGCTTCAGATGATGGAACGAATGATTTGTAGCGTGGATGAAAATGCCACGCCTGACCGGGATTTGAACCCGGGAACTCCAGATGAAAGGCCGAGACGCTACCACTCGCGCCAAGGAAGCCTGTTTTACGTTGGATATCATAAAAACTACGGGATATACAGTTCTGGCATATGTTTTATTCGATTTTTCACTTTAATAAATATAAGAAACCATCAAGTTTATCCCATATATAACACCTTAAAAATCTCAGTATGACCTCATTTCACCGGGGGAACTGAAATCGGGCGAAATTTTTCGCTTGCCGTAACTTGATAACAAAGCGTTTTCGGACATTTTTATGTTTATATGAATTTTTTCCTTATTTTAAGCTCTAGAATTAGTTTCTAAGTTATTTCCCTTTCCTCCTGAATTATTCTGTATATATATATATATACATTTGTGTGCATGTGTATGTGTGTGCGCGCGCGCTTGTTTGTGCATACGCACGTACACGCTATTCATGTTTGTACTTGTCAGTTCAATTGTTTTAGATGTTAGATTTTGAGTATGAAATCTTTACTGCGAAACAATGAGACAGAATATCAATTTCTTTGTTAAATTTGTAGATAAAATATTTTTTAATCGTAAATTAATTACAGTAATAATAATAATTAATTTATATAAACTGTTCAGCTAAATTAGTAAGTGCATTCATTATACAAATACATTAGTTATTTATTATTTTTTCACTCTATTGATCAAACGCAGCATAAGTCACTTATTATCTATTAATAATATCTATACTTAACCTCTGACTTTAATATTCATAAATATCAAAGTTGACAAAGAGAGAAAGAAAGAGAGAATACGATAAAATAATAAAGAGGGTCCGATTCGATTTATATTCAACTTTTTTAGTATAAGTTATTTTTTGTCGCAATCGTTTAAATAAAATGGGATCACACAATGATTATTATTAGTGTTTTTCCAAACATTCTTTTTTAATTTCACATTTTACTTGTCATTTTTATCATTTGTCGGTCGTGATAACAGAAACTGTCGATCAATACACAACCTATTTAATAATTATATTAATTTGTTATTAAATTTTTATTACTTTTTTTAATTATGTACACTTCTTTTTTTCTATTTTTGCGATACATATTTATGCGATAATACGAAAAGGTCGAAGGAGTTGTGTATAATATCACGTAGATGTCTTTATACAATTATATAAATTACAATTATAAATTTATTTTGCATATAAATAGTGCAGTATGTAATGCCACACCCATCTTTCTAATAAAAGGTCAAACACATAAATTTCAAAACCAATTTTGTATGTTTTTTTAAAAATCTTTTTCTGTTTACCTTAACATACTACTTCTCTTGTGTAGCAATTGCACATTGCATTTTATCCAACTCTTCTCTATCGCATTTCTCTTTTTTCTTACAGTAAAATTTTCTTTATAATTAATTTATTTTATTTATATGTTCTGCTGAATAGAAGACAAATTTATTATTATACATGTTATTATTAATTATAATAACATGTATCTTAAGATTCCTTATAATCTCAGAAATGTTTTTAGTTGTAAATCAGAAATGTGAGAAACGTTCTGGAAAGCCAGTCAGTATCTTTTTGATAACAAGAACCAACATGTGGGGGGGGGGGGGTAACCGTCACTATAAAGGAATAAACGTGTCTCTACCCAGTGAGATTGGCTTATACAAACAATTCCATAACAACTATTAAGCCCATTACTCGGTTCTTCGAGTTTCAGATTTTTCATGAAGCCAATTTTGTTATACAGTGCTTGCTCGTTTAGATAAATTATAAATGTTTGGTAAGAAGGAAATCAACCGTGACATAAATAAAAAATATTACGTTTCTCATAAAATTATGAAATCCTCTAGCGGCTCAATCATCTTTCTAAAAAATAAAGGTTCTGATTTGTAAGTGTCTTTCTTTTTGATTTGAAAGTGTCTGACATTTTTTTCCAGAATAATAATGCCATTCATTGAAAGCTCTTTGATTTAAAAAATAAATCTAACATAAAGTATATCTAATATTATACTTTGATATAATTAAATGAAAGTAAAACCAATGTTCATTTATCTTTATATCTAATAAGTTTTTAATTATTTTAAGTTGAATATTAATTTTAATATTTTATTAAAATTCATTTGCATTATATGCTGGTAGCAACACAATAGTATGGAATCAGAGACTACACTAAGCCAAAAAAAAATTCCAGCTGTATTCCTTTTGGATAAGGCAATCCTGGAAAAAATTGAGGAAATATATTAATATAGTATTTATTATACTTATATTTTAACTTAATATTCCTGAGAAAATTGGTAACAATAACAAAATATTTTAAAGTATCTGTTTTCCTTTATCGGTTAAAAAAAAAAATAATAATAATTTGCGTACTATAGAAAAACTTCTTACACACCCTAATCTTTTATCTTTTATCTTATACACCCTAATTTACATCAGAAATCAGACTGGAAAGAAGAGATAATAGTGGAAAAATGTACGGGCATATTTATTTGAATACTGTTTTCAATCTTAAGAATGGCTTTTAGAACATGTACGTAAACGATTGCTCGATATATATATCGGGGCTGAGATCTGAATCGTTGATTGGCAGAAAATTGGTGACTGAGATAAATTGTTTGATAAACATTTTATTGATTCAAACACTGCATTTCAAAATATTAAGGAAATAATCTGTTCGAAAATAAACAGGAAAATCAAATATTTCAGCTAATTTTGTTCAGAATTCTGCGTGACAATTTGTCCATTTTCTGAAATAATATTATCATTATTCAGGGATAACAAAGGTTCAGAATAATGATCTTATATCAAGTTAGTTAGTTACCGATGAATCGGAACAACAAAAAATTAATTCCTCATTCAAAGAAATCCAAACTTGTTTAAAAATGTTGTTTTTAATGGCATATATCTTGAAATTTTCGTTAAAATTATTGAAAATTTTACGAAATAAATCAATATTAATAAAACTAAATCATTAAAAAAATTCCTTATATTTTCTCAAAGTTTGGGCTCAACTCCACTTATCACAAATCCACTTTTTTCTAATACCATGGTATTTAAGTTCGAATTAAAATTTGTTTAAAATGAATAGACTTAATATTTTTAAAACAACATATCAGCCGCGTATGAAAAATATACAAATACAAAGTCAAAATAACTTCAAGTTGAGATTATGTTGCCTGTTGTAGACCTTAAATTGAACGTAACTGAAGAACGACTCGACCAATCTTCATAAGATTTTCAAATGAACAACGTCCGACACACTAATACAGTATATCTAAATTTCAGTGAAATTGGAAATTGATAGAGTAGTTTTGGAAATTTTCGAACCGCAAATTTTATAATTACGCCTTATTTCCTTATATATATATATATATATATATATATATATATATATATATAAGGAAATTACACCTCCACCCCCCCCCCCCCCCAATGTTACCGTGCGACCGAAACTAATGCCGCACTTTTCTTTAAAAATTAGATAAAATATAAAATCAATTTTAAAAAATCATGTGAAAATAAATTTTTTTCAAATTTCATAAAAATTTTTAAAAATCCTAAATTGTGATTGTCCAACTGATTAAAATTAATCATTATGTAGTTAACAAATCCACTTCGCAAAAAAAGAAATTAAAAAAAGTTAAATCCACGAAATATTTTAACTTGAATCCTTTAAAACTACAAGCTTTTTATTAGGCAATGAAAATACATAGAGAAGAATTGAATTTTATTCTATGTGGTGCTACCTACCGGCAAATACTAAGGTTAAGCACATGAATAAATTACTTCAGATTAAAGGCAGTAATCTATAGTATTGATTTTTTTTATCAATGTAACAACTATTTATTACAAAGCATTTATACGGTTAACGTTGTTGTTATAATATCTAACCTATTCTAAATACTTGTGATATTAAAATTTTTCATAGACAATATTACAATTTCTGTTACAAATACAACTGTACAGTTGGTGTTTTCATGAATTTCCTACATTGAATATAATTGATACAGTATGTAAAGCTAGAAAAAATTGAATCATGGATAATTAAATTAATAAAATAATTAATTGACAATTTTTATAAAGTCCAGATGTTTTTTAAGAGAATAAAAGAATTGTATCCTAGAATCTAATAATTTTTAATATTTATTTCACGTTAATATTTATTTGTTTCCGACTAAAAAGAATAATTAATTTGATGTTAATTAAATATAATAGTTATTAATTTTATAGTAATACATACATTCGATTATAGCATAAATAGATCAATTATACCGGTTTTAATTGAAATGAGCAAAAGAATTGGCATTTCCTTACTCATAGCTCAACCTAGAACCCTACAACAGTCAGCAACAATCCAATTCGAATAGATAACTGTATTATTAAAATATTAACATTTTGAGTTTACACGTAAAAATTTATTATTTTGAACCAGAATTACTTCTAATGACATTTTAATACATAAATTTTATAAACAACGCCAAAAGTTAAAGGTAAATGTTGTACCCTCAATATTAGTTACCAGATAGATATATTAAGCCTAAACAGCATTGATGAGGCGTACTAAGTCTACAGTAGCAGGATAAAATGACGATTTACCTTCACATGCATTCAACGCTGCATAAAGACTAGTCTCGTCGCGATGTTACGGGAGAAGTTCCGATTTTCTCGAACATTCTGGAACGTCTGCGCAAACGTGTATAAATGCTGCACCTTTTTTAAATTCCAGTCAGTCTCAATCGACTCTATCCTTCTATAGCTATCGAAAACTATCGTGAATTTGTATGTTGTAATTTGCGTGTTAATTCCAATTCACGGTGTTAATTATTCACAGCAGTAGATTTATACAGAGACATGGATAAATTTTTTAAGTGGGTATCAGCGAACATTAGACGATAGCGAAACATTAAGTGCAAAGACGAGTGTGATACCGAAAATAAAATCAAGAAAATATGCTTAAGAATACTTAAATTTAGGGTTTGCCAGTACTGAAGTAAATGAAAAAGAAAGGCCCCTGGGTGTTATTTGCTCAAAACTTTTGGCAGCAGACGGCATGAAACCTAATAAACTTAACAACATTTGGAAACGCTTCATAGTGAGTACGTAAACAAACCCCGAGAATTCTTCGAATTAAAATTAAAATCATATGAAAAGCAAACATAGTTTAAAAAAAAAAATCACTTTGAAAACGCTTTGCTTGCCTCTTACAAATTTTCATATAAAACAGCTAGATGTACTCGTAAAAAGTCCTCACTCCATTGGTGAAGAGCTTATTTTGCCAGCTGCAAATGAGATTGTAGAAACTATGTTTTGTAGATAATTTTGCCAAACAATTGCAGTCCATACCTCTATGAACTGATAATGTTACCCGTCGAATTGGTGATACAGCTGAAGATGTACAGCATCGGCTTTTCGGGAAGTTGCGTGACAATGTTTTCAATTCAGCTTGTGATGAACAGAACTCAAAGCAACAGCACTCGCGTTATTTGCTATCTCAAATAATTTTATAAACGAAGTAAGCATAGAATGGAAAAATTGCGTCGAAATATTCACCGATAGTGCTCGTTCAATGTTTGGAAAATTCCGAAGTTTACAAGCACTTGTGAAACAAAAATCTCCACAGTGATCTGGACGCATTGCATGATTCACAGAAAAACTCTCTCTGGCTTCCAAAGCAATGACTCCTGGTTTGAATATAGTGTTAACGACGGTTGTAACCGTAGTAAATTATATGAAAATGAGACCCCTAACATCAAGAATCTTTTCTGCACTTTGTAAAGACATGGGTGCAATACATTCAGCGTTACTATTTCACTGCGAGGCAAGATTGTTATCACATGGGAAATTTTTGCTACGTGTTTATGAATTAAGAGATGAAATCGCCATTTTTCTAGAAAAGGAAAACAGACCGGAAACCGAGACGTTTCGAGATGGTTTATTTGTGATGAAATTGAACTACTTGGTCGACATATTCCAGAAATTAAATACTTTGAATCTTCAACTGTAAGGAACAAACAAATACATACACATATGTTGGATACGAGTGATAAAGTTAATGCTTTTTGTAGAAAACTGGAATTGTGGAGTCGAAATTTAAAGTAAAAAAACTTAGAAATGTTTGCAAATGTTGATGAATGTGTTGAAACTTACAAGGTTGAAGAACAACATATAAAAGTTATTTTTGTAACCATTGTAAACCATTTAGCCAAGGTGGCAAAGAATTAAAAACAATATTTTCTTGCTGACGACAACTTGGTAGCAAGTTACGAGTGGGTTAGGAATCCATTTCAAAATACTCCCAAAGGGATCTCAACTGCCGAAGAAGAAATCTTCATAGACTTCATGGCAAGTGGCGAAATCAAAAGAAAATGTATTAATAAATCACTCTTTGAATTCTGGGCAGGGTGGATGATGAGTTTTCTACACTGAAAACAAGAGCATTTCGTATACTATTACCGTTTTCAACATCCTGCCTTTGCGAAACCGGATTTTCTGCGGTGCCTGCTTTGAAGATAAAATATAGATCTCAGCAAAATATAGAAAAAGAAGTCAAGAGTGTCTATTTCTAATATTAAACCTTTTTTCGAAAAACTTTGTTCTACAAGGCAGACCTATGGGAGTTACTAATAATTACTAAACTTGTTTTTAATTTAGTATTGATAAGTGAATTATTAAATACATTGTGCAGTATTGATGCAATCCTATTTATAAGTGTATTATATTAGTGTAAATGTGTATTTTATTATTTATTATGTCAGAATATATTTTTTTCTTTCCTTTTAGTAAATTAGTAAATTTTTTTAATAATATTTTCTTTTCGATATGCTCGCGTCCCCCATTTAGTGTTAAGAAACCCCCCCAGGGGGGCGCGCCTGCAGGTTAAGAAACATTGCCTTACGGTGATCCCGGAGGCTAAACAGGAAAAGAGAGTTCTTTAAATAATCTAAAGGTAAAGATTTATTCCTTTTAAATAATAGTTTTGTAGGCTATATTTAGAGTGTAGATAATGTTTTTTTTTTTAATTCTTTTTTTCTTTGAAATATAATTGGAAAAAATCGATAGTAATAACATTTCATCCAAGCCGGATTTAAAAAACTGAGCGCTAAACTGCAACATATAGAATTAGTCTAGCATCTGGACTATAATGATTGATATAGTATTCATACAAAATTATTTGCAGCAAAATCTATATAACTCCACCTTTAAAACGTATTTATATACGCCACCCAGCTTTGGGATGGGCGAATATTTTCCTTAAAGAAGTCTGATCCTATTCTACGACGTCTCTTTAGTATCTGTAGGTAAATAAAGAAATTTTTTAAGCATTTATCTCATCTGATCAAAATAATTTCGTTCCATCGGTAATTTTTTGCTATCATGTTTAATAAAGATGAACCGTCTCTGAGGAGGAATTGAATGTTGAGAATTACATGTAGTGATAAATTCACATGAACCAATATTAGAGAGCGATCCTTCATATTCATTTATTTTACTTTATTTCTATTCATTTTATTCCGTAGTGATAGAGATAAAGATAGTGATAGTAAAAGATAAAGATGCTACGATTTGCTGATGATATAGTAATTCTGACTGAGAGTAAAAAATATTTAGAAGGAACAGTGAACGGCATGAATGAAGTCCTACACAAGAATTACAGCATGAAAATAAACAAGAACAAAACGAAAGTAATGAAATTTAGTAGAAATAACGAAGATTGACCACTGAATGTAAAAATAGGAAGAGAAAAGATTATGGAGGTTGTTCGATAAATAATCGTCGTAGTGTCAGCTCTCCTGGAGGAACGCAATTTATATGGCCGTCGTACAGAAAAAACGTATTGTTACTTACGGGTATAAACTTATTGTTTTTTGTGTTAGACAAAATGTTATGTATCCAAATATTTTTTTATTAAACGTAATTTTCTATTGTTATTACTGCGTGAATCTTATTCACCTGCGTTTTATACTAAACAGAAGTAGAAATATTTTGTTGTTTGGAAAGTAGAATTACTAAAGGTGGACGAAGCAGGAGCGATATAAAATGCCGAATAGCACAGGCAAAACGAGCTTTCAGTCGGAAATATAATTTGTTTACATCAAAAATTAATTTAAACGTCAGGAAAAGATTTTTGAAAGTATATGTTTGCAACGTAGCTTTGTATGGAAGTGAAACTTGGACGATCAGAAACTGAGAAGAAAGAGCAGAGAAGTCCTTCTTTTCAGAAGGACTGAGAAGAAAAGATTATAGTAGCTTTTGAAATGTAGTGCTATAGGAGAATGTTAAAAATCAGATGATTGGATAAAGTGACAAATGAAGAGGTGTTGCGGCAAATTGATGAAGAAAAGGCATTTGGGAAAATATAGTTAAAAGAAGAGACAGACTTATGAAGAAGAAAAACTTATGCAGGCAGGTAACGTTTGGAATATGTAAAACAAATTTTTAGGGATGTAGGATCTAGGAGGTATACTGAAATGTAACTACTAGCACTAGATAAGGTATCTTGGAGAGCTGCATAAAACCAGGCAAATGACTGAAGTAAAAAAAAAAATCCTTAGTGTGTAGATCATTTTCTCACTTTCCACACTTTTTTCCTTATACTTGAATCGCAATTTTCCAGTGTTTTCCGCGAGATTTAACTAAACACTCTCCCGGATTTATCCGGGAAATTTAAATCTGGGGTAACTGTACAATTCGATCTGAACCTGAGGGCTTATCGGATATATCTGGTCCTCCTAGTACATTTATATAACATCTAAAAAATTAAACAGAAAACAAAAATAATGTACAGAGAAGAATATCAATATGGTCAAACAACTGGTAACGAAAAATAATCTAATCTACAGGTCAACTGTCTCCATTAGGGCAACGTCCTAGTAACTATCGCCTTGCTCTGTCAAATATTAAAATAATCAATTTTTTATTATTATTATTTTTTATTGTATATTTTTATATCTATGAATGAATTACCGATATTAATTGTTTTAAGCTATAATAGTTGCTTATATCTGGCACAAAGAGAAATCATTAATTCAACACCAATAGAGATTTATTTTTAGGAGATTCAACTTCAGTTTTATTTGGACTTGAAAACTCAGTCCCTCAGTACTACAGTATAGAATGGATCAATGAAGATTTTAAACATTTCATATTTATCCTTTATTTAGGAAATTGATAATTTTATAACATTATTATTTATAATGAAACAGCAAAACAATAAATTGTGAATTTAAAGAAAAAAATCCTTTATTGTAAGAATTTTGTTTTGCATAAACCTTTTATGAATTATTATTATACAATATAGATTTATAAGCTGCCACTTTTTATTTTTTTAATATACATTTACTTAGGTAATTTATTTTCATTTTAAATTACGTATAATTCAAATCTCACTTTATTAAAAAATATTAACTAGTTAAACTAATCTTTTTTTTTTGACATAGACGCTTGTATATTAATTTACTGGAAACAGAGTTACTTGTTTACTTAGAAATCAAATATAAAGTCATGTTGTTAGGCACATATTCATTATAATAGTAATAAAAATATAAATAGTTTAGTAACTAACTTATTATAATAATAGAGAGATAAAATCATTAAGAGGGTAAAGTAAAATATGTTTTAATTACTATATAGTAGCTATAGTTATTTCTAGTATAATATCTCTATCAAGTAAGCCTATGTTTCGGTCAAGGGTTAAAACATATTGTGATACGCCAACTGTAGGTTATCATAGGGCAACTGCAGCCAACAGTCTTCAACCGCGACGGTCTGGCTAATTGGAGTGCCATAAACAACATCACAGCTCAACCATACCGATCCATGTGCTTTGTAATACATAATGTTGTAATGGGCCATTACTCGATCAATAATCGAGTACATTTATACGATATATTAGACGCTTAAATTGTATCCTTTGAACCTAATAACTTGCTACATAAAATAACAAATAAATAAAACAAATAATATTAAAGAATATTTATTTTTATTTATTTTTTTCATCTTAGGTGTTTCAGCTCTAATAGTGTTTATATATTTAAATCCAGTACAAAAAAAAGTAATAATAATAATAATAATAATAATAATAAAGAAAAGAAAACATATACTGGTAGAATAAAATATATAATGTAATGAACATTTGTTTATTTATAACTTAAGTGTACATAACTTATTTATAAATTAAATACTTATCGTACACATTTTTCTCTTCTCTATCAGCTTTCAGTTCATTCTCCCGCTATTATTCGTTTTTCTTTTTTTTCTTACATTAATTATTTAATTAACTTTTTGTTACACAATCGGGAATTATCATTAAAAAAAAATCTGTCTCTGTGATCGAGTAGTAATCACTTAATTTTTTGTACGGAAGAATCTGAGATTAATTCCCGGTCACGCTTTATATATTTTATTCATCATAAAAATTAATCCATCATTAGCAGTTGTTTTTAAATATCTATAATATTTATTGCATTATATGAATAAATAAATATACATAATAAATTCGTTGATCAACATAAAAAGTATGGTTAAATTATTGTTAAATTTAAAAGAAAATTTCTGTATTTTGTAAATACCAGGAATTTTCTTATATATATATATATAGTATATACAGTACAGCCCCGCTTTAACGCGGATACGTAAATAACGCGTATTATAACCTGTCCCCCAAAAATTATTTGAATATCTGAAAAAATGAAATAGGATGATGAAATGCTGGTCACCCTACCACTGTATTCGATATCGGTGTAAAACCCAACATAAATCCTTTGAAACTGTCAACAATGCGCTTCCTAATATAACATCTGTCAATTAGTCACGACCAATTTTAAAGCTTTGGAATTTTCAAAAACATGATTCAATAAAACTAAACTTTGATTCTGATACAGTAATAGGAGACACTCTTACGATATACTGCACAAGATTCATTTCTTGTAACAGCGATAAGACCGCCAATGTGCTGTCTGTACACAGCACAGTATACGGTATCTGAATGTTATTACGTATTGTGATTTATTCTGAGCTCCTTTTACTGTGTTTATCAGTACGTTGGTTAATTTATTAGATTTTTTTAGTGTTTGTTTTCGTTTGTATTTGCCCAACATGTCGTCTAAATGCAAAACGTATTCTGTAAAGAAAAAATTAGAAATTATTGAAAAGGTTAAGGCAAGTCGTTCGAAAGCCAGTTTATCCCAGGAATTCAGTGTTCCTGAAGGTACTATACGTGATTGAGTGAAATAATAAGATAAACTGCGTTCTTTTATCGATTCGGTAGATGAAACAGTCGGACTTGATCGCAAAAAGGTTAGACTCGGTGATGTTGTAGATGAGTGTATGTACCTTTGGTTTTTGTAAAAACGGAGTGAAGGAGTGCCGCTATCAGGGCCAATACTTCAAGCTCAGGCACTAAATTTTCATGAACAAATTAGCAATGGAGAAGAATTCAATACTTCTAGCGGTCGGTTATCGCGATGGAAAATCTGTCACGGCAACTGCTTTGTATTATAAACTATTGCCAACAAAAACATTAAATGCGAAGCGGGCACCAAATAAGTCTGGTGTGAAAATGAACAAAGAAAGGGTAACTTTTCTTTTGCGTGACAATAAGTCAGGAAATCATAAACTGAAGCCGTTGCTCATGCAAGTATGCTCATGCTCATGCTCATGCTCATGCCAGCCCACGTTGCTTCAAACACGTTAATATGATGAATTCATTACCGGTTATTTTTTAAAATAGTGAAATATTTTTTTAACGTCGTTTAACGACGAATTTGTGCCTTGTATTAAAAATTATTTAAGAGTTCGAAAATTGGAAGAAAAAGCTTTATTACTTCTTGACAATTTTAATTGATCCTCTTGCGATTTAAAATTTACTTCTCGAAATAATGCGGTTAGCCTACCCGGGGGCGTCATGTAAGTCTCCCGATAACCGCGTTCTTAGTGGGGTTACACTGTATTTGAAGTTGAAACAACCGGATAGGTTATTATCGACTGAAAGTCATAACTAACAAATTCTTCACTTATAGTTTGAACAAGACATATCGTAATTTCTAAAAATGGCCAGAAGATCGAGGACCCTTTTCTCGTCTACCGTTTTAGGTGGATAATCTTACAGCTAGCTGGCCGTTTCCCGCATTCAAACACCTTTGTCCTACAAATACTAATCGATGCTTTTCTTAAATATTGATGACTCGATTTTGTTCATTCAAGTTTTAGGTGGCCACCTTCTAAATATTTTATTTATCTAGTTTTTTTATATCATACTACCTCAACCGGCTAAAAGCTCATTTGTGATTTGGCAGTTGGTCTTTTACTTCGATTTTCTCTGTATATTTATATGCATGTCCTCGCATCATGGAAGAACGTCCACCCTGATTTTAATGAACGTTACAGAATGAGATGTTACCTTTTTGTTGTTCAGGAATTTTTACTTGTATATAAATGTTGAGAAATACAATTTTACCTTCTAAAGTTCATCATATTGTCAAACACAATTGAACTTAATTTTACATTCGTTGTAATGTTTAACTTTAAATACGTTAATGGTCCGTATAAAAAGAATTTTGCCAACGATCAGACGACATTTATACTGTGTGTTTGTTCACAGTAAAAGTACGAGTGTTTAAGTTAGAGCCAAAAAAAACCCGATCGCATTTTTAGCACAGTTATAGTACTGTTGAATATCATCAACCGGGTATACATTGACCGCTCAATTTCAGCTTAGTACTGATGTAAAGTTCAAATCGTAGCCAAAATTCCTTCATTGTATATTGACGGAAACAATCCGTTCGTTGATAACCTTTAAAACGACCATGAAATTACTAATAAATATTAATTTGTTATTAACCTACCGACAAATCACATTAATGTTAAGACGATAAACAAATTTATCTGGCACGAATATTGTTTTTCTTGCCAAAATATACACAGTAATATTATAAAACGAATTTATTCAACGATTTGCATTCACTGAATTTTTAACTTCAAAAAAAATTTGTCTTTAACCCTTTTGTCATTAATTTTTCAGGGATTACCGTAATTTGTACTTTAGAAGTGGAAAAAGGCACAGTTTTATCCAATAAGAACAATAGCCAGTTAGGCTAATTGTGCAGCCATAAAACAGGAATCCCCAGCAGTTACCAGATTACACTGAAAATACATATTTTCTACAGATACTGGGATCCTCAGTGTGGAGAATATAGCAAAGTCAGGTCTACTGCCCCAAAAATGAAAATGAAGAAGGTCCAAGGGTAAGGAAAAGAGATCAAAGTGCGAAAGGATGCATTATCCTCAATGCAGTGCAAAATATCCAATACCTGAGAAAAACAGCTTCTCCATAAGACACTCAACTTGAACTTAATACCTTACTAAATCAAGACATTTTTATACAGGATGGTTGCAGCGTATTACAGATCACTATTTTGCATTGTCGAGCTTTAACTTATATGAAACAACAAAAACTGCATTTCCTTTAATGTTTAAACCCCCAACTAAGAACAGGCAGGTCCTTTAAGAAGAAAAAACCTCACCCTTCTCTGGAATTGTGCAATATATGTAAGTATTCGGCTTAAATATTCAACCAGACCTCTACTACAAGTATTTTTCTTGATTAGCTACTACATTTTTTTAGAAAATATAAATCAAAGAACTGCATAAATATAATAGAATTAAATGTAACAATATTTTATCAAAAACAATACATAATGAAAATCATTAATACCTTAATATACTTATTACAAGGAAATCAGAAATCATTTGAATTAAGAATAAAATTATTAATAGCTTCCATTTATTAATACAGATTATAATGCATAATTATTTATTACTGCTGGCTTTAACATCTTATCATTTGGTATATGCATAAATGTAATTTATATTTCATTTTTATCTTACTGTATTTTTTTATAGGACTACTCCCTGCCAAAGAACTGTATACTGGTAAAATCAATATTTTTTTGGTAAACACATACTTAATGAAAATTATTTACAATAAAGTTAATTAAAAATTTAATTTTAAAAACGGTTAAATGGTTTTTTAGTTTATATGAAACTCCCACCAAAGTGGAAATATCAATTCCACTTTGCGTTGAAGGAAAGAAATCAAAAAAAGGAAAGAAAAATGAATTATCGCAAAAGAAACTATATCTTACCTTCTCAATTAACATAACAAAATGTCTTTAAAAAAATTAGTTTATAGGTAAATTGTTCTGATTTTGGTAAATTTATTTTTTTTATTGTGTGTTGTCATGTTTTTGCCCTTTTCCATAACTGGTTATACCAAATACATTATTACACTTTCTGAAATTCTCCTTTTTTATGGCTTTAATTTTGCATCCCTAAACAAGCAAATTATTTATTTATTTCTTATAGATATTCCAGAAGTCTCCAGTTATCCAATGCAGCTTTCTGGATTTGGGACCCATAAGGAACCGTGTCCCTTGTTGTTGATGTGTGAATGAGGTTACAGACTCAGGTTGACCATACCTGAGACATGTGGTTAATTGAAACCCAACTACCAAAGAACACTGATATCCACAATTTAGTATTCAAATCCAAATTAAAAAGCAACTACTATTATTAGGATTCAAACTTGAGAACTTCCAAATTCAAAATCAGCTGATTTATGATGATGAGTTTTACGATTTACAAACAACTTTATCAACTGATTCTTCAAATAAATGCAAAATTTTGATATGATTGCTGGTCATTATATGAAGTGAAAGTGTATTGTCTTTCGTTCTTTCCTTATCTGACCTACACCTGATAACACAATTCTTTTAAGTCTGTTTCTCAGCTGGTGTAACTTATACTTCCATCTTTAAGTCAAACGATTATCTCGTCTCCTGTTACTGTGTAGCACTGTAACTTCCTTAATATTAAAGATATGCACTATTTATTGCACTATTATCATTGTCATAATGGCTTAGAAAAATTTCCTTACCGACTAATTTTCATTTGCTGTGAAACAAATTTTTTTTTCATATAAAAACTAATTCTAGACTTCTAATAACAAAACAAACTTATAATTTATTGGCCTCTCTAACTGCATTTCTTCATTCTCAAATCTTATAAATAAATCTCTTACCTCAATGAATCAATCCTACATTATAGTTTTACAATTAAAATTTTTTACTAGTTTTAAGACAAAAAAATATTAACTGAAAGCCCTTTTGGTTCAACCACTCTCACGCAAAACGAATCAAAGTAAACTACCTTCTTCTTTATATGAACCTACAGTAATTTCTTAACTGTCATGCACTTACTATTTCCATAACTTTCTTAAAACAGCAAAAAAATCTATTTTTAATTTATTTTTATCGGTTTAACAGAAGAGCTTAGCTTTTCTCACAACTTTAGTTTCACAATAATTATTTTTCTTTTATTAAAGTTTTAGTTTAACCTTCATTTTAAAAAATCTTTAAAAATTTTATTTTCCGCAATAATAGATGATAAAGAATTGTGAAAACCTTCCATGCAGTCCACCCTATCCAGAAATACATTAATTCTTTAAGGGGGTCCTCTTGCATAAGTTTTTTTTTTATTTTTACAAAATTTTCATTAAAAAGTGTTACTTTCAGTTGTATGGTGGGACTGGAGAGTGAAACTTAAACTTAAATTGGAATTGGCTTATGTAATGTATATTGGTGTCTGTAAAAATATTGACACTATAAATTACAATGAAAATATAGTGAGCTACAATATAAGAAAAAAATGTTCAATTATTTTACTGATACATTTTAAGAACATTATTTTGATAAATTAAGGAGGTTTGGATAATTGCTATTTTTACCATGTTACTGAGTTTTGTTGCTGTTAGATAAGAAATGTTCTCAGTATCTTTGGAAAAGGATGTAGACAGATTCTTAAGCTCTAGTAAAAATCCAACTTGACTGGAATCATAAGCCAAACTCAAAATATCTTAACCCTTAAATTAACTATCTTTTGTAGCTTGTAATAAATCTTCTATACATTTTAGCTTTTCAGTATGGCACAATTCCTATCACGTTTTCCGAAAAATAAATTGTACAAATTAATACAAAACGGTGCTAACCAATCAGAATTTTTGTGATTGAGTATATGTGCATGTTCTGGTAAGTTAATATTT
Source organism: Lycorma delicatula (assembly GCF_047948215.1). Lineage (NCBI taxonomy): Eukaryota > Metazoa > Arthropoda > Insecta > Hemiptera > Fulgoridae > Lycorma > Lycorma delicatula. Next base: position 67,137,233 of record NC_134459.1, on the reverse strand, counting down.
AATTTATTTTAAATAAAATAAAATTTTATTATAAAAATTTAATTAATAATACTGCTTAAATGTAATTTACATCTGTTCAAAATGGATCAGATGCTATTTACAAAGTAGCAAAGTGGGATAGAGTTGATGTTTTTTGTAATTTTATTTCATGGTAACGTTGTGATTTGGTAACTACATTTTTTCTTTAGGTAGTGTATAAAGTTCTTTTAAGTTTACAGATTATGATAAACAGGGTATTGAGATTTAGAAAAAACTGTTGAAATGTAAAAAAAATTGTTTTAGGCATCTTGTTTAGTTTGTTTCTTATATAATGGTAGACAATTTGCATTTTTCTCTTCCATCCTACCTCTTAAATACCCCTCCAAAACTTCTTCGGCCTACCATCTCATCTTCTTCCTTCTCATCTTTGAGACTCATAACTTCCTGTGTGAAACACTTGAATTAATCGAAGAAGCAAGATTAATGAATGTTTATTTTTAGTTGAATTATATTCTTATTTCCATTAACCATTTAAGAAAATTTAAGAAAGAACAACAGTTGTCCACTCTCTTCAGGTATCATTTTGGTCCTCAGAATATGTTCAGAATGAGGATTAAAAAAACTAATAGCACACTTCAGATTAAATATCCAATACAGTCAACACAATTCTATCCTTTCATGAACAACCTTCTCGTGCTTTAAATCTTCTGAGACCACAATAATGCTTTAAAAATATCAGAAATTTTAAGTCAAGACTTTCTTTATATGGCAATTATCCTTTTAGTTAATTAAAAACTGACAAGATTAAATAAAGAGTAGAGAAAAGGCTAAGAAATAAATTGTTTCTAGATTTATGAGAAAATTAAAAAAAAAAAAAAAGATTGAAACAAACATTATTTGAAAAACATAATGATGATTAGTTTTTTATTCTGACTGCGACAAGGGTCTGTAATATATTTTTACTTGCCAAGCAAAACCTCCTGTGTGCTTAAAACTAAATTTTACAGGAAAAGGAAAAAATAATAAATAATGTTAATAACTTCATAGTACAGTATAGATATGTTGAAGTGCAGTTTTATGGAACTGTAAACATTTTAACACATTTTTAAATATGTTTTTGAGTGTGAATTTCTTAAAATAATTAACCCATAAATAAAATTTTGTTTTAGCAGGTTTTACTCATAAGAGCTTTTGCTCACATACATATTTACTATATAGGAGATTTTTTTCATATCTTGAATGTCAAGTAGGAGGTATTACTGAGTAATTTATTAAGATATCGTGATTGATACCTGAATGTAGATAACTATTTTAAATTGGTTTAAAATAAGGTAAAAACATATAGTAAACATTAAAAAAATAAAAATTATTTAAAATAGAAAATTAATTAAGGATTATTAAAATTAAAAGTTGTCTTATTCCACAGAACTTTTCTTATTATTATGGGTTTCATTAGTTTCCCAACTATAATTGTTATAAAATGAATGGTGATCCTTTTCGTACTTAGTGGAGTTCATACTTAGATTCTCTGCTACCTAGTACATTAAAGTAAATTTTTTAACATTTTGTTGTGTTTTAAGATTAGGATTTCTTTGCAGAAGAATATATTCCACCTATCTTAAAAACTAGTCTTATAATAAATCTCGATTATTAAAATGGTGTGACAGATTAGTAAAACTAATCTGTCACACCATTTAAACTCACTATCTGGTATGAACTTTAGTTTGCACGTATCAAGAATAGTTAAATCACCTGATTTTCTTCCTGGTCTGATGGATTTAGAGTTAAACTTTCACCCATCACCTAATAAACAATACATTTGTTTCAACTTAATGTTCAACTGGTTCCTTTTTACTTCCTTGTACGAAGTAAAATAAGTATTGTGATTGCAAAAAATTTCAGTTTCCAGATTTCAACAGAAATATCAATTTTGAATCTCTGAATTCATTTTGACTAGTTTCGGCTTGACATCTGCGTGTATGTACGTACATACATTTTGTATCTCGCATATTCAAAAGATTAGCAGTAGGATGTTGAAATTTTTGATTTAGGACTGTTGTAACATCTAGTTGTACACCACCTCCCCTTTTGATTGCAATCAACTGGACCAAATTCCAAAAAGTTTGGATTTTGGACTTTTTCTAAGTGTAGTAATAAACCCTTATTGAGAGCTTTTTAACAATATATTATAAGTGGTATTTTTTTTCATTGATTCCAGAGTTATAACCAAATAAAATTTCAATTAATGAAATATTTGGATCTTAGGAGAAGGCATATCAGTTCGAATCAAACTTCATCTACTTTTTTCTAATTTAGATATATTGATTTATTAATAATTATTAACCTCTTATTGTAAAATGATTTTTACGATGAATAATAATTCAATAACAAAAAAAAATATGAAAAAATATCAGAAGTTTTTGAAGTTTGAAATAAAATTTTATGTACTTTTCATTTAAAAAAAAAAAATGTGTAAATGTAATTCAACAAGCGTACTAGGAAGTCATGTGTTGTCCACATCAGATATTTTCTTTTACATGATGTCTCCATGTCGAATGATGATCAAGATATAAACCTAGATATTTTATATGATGTGTACAGGGAATAAAAATGTCATCCAGGTAGACTGATGGGTGGTTTTCCTTCCTCACTACAAATCTTACATGAGACTTTCCTGGATTAACTTTAACTGCCCACTTGTTAACCATCTGATTTGATTCAATTCAGACCTTAATTTATCTCAAGCTAGGTTGAGTTATTAGAACCATAACTTCCCTTGGGTAGTATAAATAATATCTTCCCTTGTATTTTTCCTTGGATACTAAACAGTGGGTTGCACCATCAATATTGACAGGGAATTTAAAAGACACATTTAAATTTAATTCATTTTCTACCCAGCTTTGATATGATTTCCAGTCAGTTCTATTATAATGAAGGACTGGGAAGTTTAATTTTTTATTACCATTGTATTAACCATAAGGAGAACAGATGAATGGTCAGATTTGTAATCATAATTATTTTTAAAATCAATGTAAAAAGAAGAAAAGAATTTTTGTAGCTCTGTTGGCCAATATGTTGGTTGCATTATGGAAATGACATTTTGATGTATTCTGTTGATGCAATTTTTAAGGCTTTCTGTAAAGTTGTTAACAGTCAAGAATCACAGTGGAAGTACTTAGTATTCCAGTCAGCTCCTTCAATAAGACAGAAACTGAATGTTTAGAAAATAGATCATTTGAGATAGTGTAATGAGAAGGACAGTAAATCGTGATTAACCTGAAAGGCCCAGGCCAATCTAAAATTTCAACTTAAGTCACTTGTATGCGATTGGTTGTATGGCAGTAACTGATGATGTTTTATTGTAATTTTAACAAGAACTGCAGTACCATCATGTACTCTACCATCTGAATGATTGGTGGTGTACATGAAATAACCACAATGACTAAAATATTTGCAGTCTATAAAGAGGGTTTCTGAAATTAAAGTTATATCTTATAAATTAGACCATTGATGTTTCAAATTGCAATTTGTAGAAATTTTGTCAGAGCATAGTAATTATTTTGGTTAGCAGGCTTATGTGATTGTAGATTTGTTGAACAAGAAATTCAATGCTTGTCATGACTTTAATTTTTCATCAGTTTCAGAAATGTTATAATTTTTGTGCCCTACAGCAATGGCATAAGATTGAGGAAGATTACTGGAATGGCTGTCTGAATTTTTAAATTTTGCTTGATCCAATGAAGCAAAATTAATATTTAAATCAACAGATGAATTCACTTTAATCCGTGACATGAGAAAGGGTATTTTGTGCAGCAGAATGTACTTTTGTTTTTGTTTCCTTGCAAGAATATCTTTGCAGACTCTACATCCTTTGTATTTAGCAGGGTTGTTCAAATTACATAGGGCACAAGTTGCCAATGTACTTGATTTTTTTTTGGACAGTTTACAGCTCTATTAGCATCTGTGCATTTCAAACAACAGTACTTTTGACAGTATGTGCATTGTACAATTCCAGGAAATTTCCTAAGCACCTCAATATTAACACCACAGTTGACTATGTATTTTAATTGAATAATTTCCTTGTTATTTTCTTGGGGCTCTAAACTAATGAAAAATGTGATGTTTTCTTATTCAATGGCAGAAATAACAATACTATTGATTTACGTTGTGACCCTAATTTTCATCCTAAAGTATTTCTACAGGAATTGAATAATGTACATTTTTAGTACCATGTGAAAAGCTCTCTCATCCTTCCTAGTAAAAGTATGGGTTCATTTCTCCCTCCCAAATCTTTGTGAGCTGGAAATAACTCAAAATAACAGAAAATTGATATTAACAATAACCAGGTTGGAGAAATAACCCAATAAAATGAATTATATTACCACTTTTATAACCACTTATATTTATTTATTTTATAAATATAATCTAACCAAACTTAACATTAGCTTGCTAATCTTGACTAAGTAACAGTAATGTTTTGAGTATTTAAATAATAAATTCACTAATTATTGCAATAATTTATTATTTAAATCAAAATATTCTCCCTCTATGAATCATGAGACCTTGCCAGAGGTGAGGGGGCTTGAGTGCTTAGTGATGCAGATTAGCTGGACCAACGGTGCAACCATATCGAAGAGGTATATTTTGAGAGTCAGACTAAGGAATGATTCCTGAAAGAGGGCAGCAGCTCTTTCAGTAGTTGTTAAGGGCATAGGTCAGGAGGACTTAAATGGCCATATCAACATCACTCAATCTTCTGAGTACTGCACTGCTGAAAGCAATGGAAAACTACAGATTTTTTCCAAGAAAATGTAGCTCTCTGCATTTTCATGTAACAAAGCTTTAGGCATCTTCCTTAGTAAAATATTCTGGAAGTAAACTAGTCCCCTGTTTGGATCTTCGGGTGGGGACTACTAAGGAAGGGATCACCAGAAAATTAAAAAAATAACATTCTATGAGTTGGAGTGTGGAATGTTAAAAGTCTAAACAAGGTTAGTAGGTTAGAAAATTTAAGGAGGGAAATGGATAGATTAAATGTAGATATAGTACGAATTAGCAAGGTTTGGTGGGAAGAGAAAAATGACTTTTGGTCAGGTGATTTTAGAATAATTAATTTAGCTTCAAATAAAGGGCAGGGAGGAGTAGGTTTCATAATGAACAAGAAGCCAGGGAAGAGAGTAGATTATTTAAAAATGCACAGCAATAGAATCAATCGTAATAAGGATAAAATCAAAACCTAAGCCGACAACGATTGTTGTTTATATGCCTACAAGCGCCATGATGAGGTAGAGTATGTATACAAAGAAACTGACAAAGCATTTAAACACATAAAAGGGGATGGTAATTTAATAATAATTGGAGATTGGAATGAATGAGCTTTGGAAAAGGCAAGGAAGGAAATATTGTGGGTAAATACGGGCTGTACAAATGGAAAGAAAGAGGGGACCGACTTAATAGTGTTTTGCACAAAGTATAATTTAGTAATTGGCAACACTCAGTTTAAAAATCATAATAGAAGAATATATACATAGAAAAAGCCAGATGATACTGCAAGGTATCAGACAGATATCATGGTTAAGCAAAGATTTAGATATCAACTTGTCGACTGCAAAGCTTATCCTGAAGCAGACATTGATAGCGACCATTCATTAGTGATAATGAAATGTAGTCGGGTTTTAAAAACCTGAAGAAAAGGTGTCAGATGAATAAGTGGAATTTAGAGAAGCTTGAGAAAGAGTAGGTAAAGAAGATTTTTGGGGAGGGGATTACAAGAGGTCTGAGTAAAAAAAGTAGGATAGAAAATAGAATAAGAATGGGAGAATGTTAAAAAGGAAATTCTTAAATCAGCAGAAGTGAATTTAGGCAGAACAAAGAAAACTGGTAGAAAACCTAAGGACATATTGAAGTTGATGTATGAATGTAGAAAGTATAAGAATGCTAGTGATGAAGAAGTTGAAAGGAATGCTAGTGTTGAAAGGAACTATCAACAATTAAGAAATACTATAAACAGGAAATGCAAATTAATGAAAGAAGAGTAGATTCAAGAAAAGTGTTCAGAAGTGGAAAGAGAAATAATCATTGGTAAAATGGACGGAGCATACAGGAAAGTTAAGGAGAATTTTGTGGTACATAAATTAAAATCTAATAATGTGTTAAACAAAGATGGTATACCAATTTATAATACGAAAGAAAAGATCGGTAGGTGGGTGGAATATATTGAAGAGTTATACAGAGGAAATGAACCAGAAACTGGTGTTATGAAGGAAGAAGAGGAAGTTGAAGAGGATGAGAAGGGAGATACAATACTGAGATCCAAATTTAAGAGAGCATTAAAAGATTTGAATGGCAGAAAGACTCCTGGTTTTTCGGGATACTTGCAGAATTGCTGCACAGTGCAGGTGATTATGCAATAGATAGATTTTACAAACTGGCTTGTAATATTTACAAAAATGGGGAAGTTCCATCGGACTTCAATAAGAGTATTGTTGTCATGATACCAAAGAAAGTAGGAGCAGATAAATGTGAAGAAAAAGTACCAGTGTGTCGTATTAGATTATGTTTCCGGATTTTAGCAGTAATTCTTTAATAAACAACTACATTTTTCGAATTGATTTTTGTTTCTTGTTAACAATATGTATATTATATTCGCTTTTAGAGACTACAGTTTCAATTATTTCATATAGTTTCGGTACGTCGTAAATACCGTACAGAATAGTAAGAAGTTTTATAGTTTTCTTCTGAATACTGTCATCGATAATTCCTTTCATTGGAAGATCTTTAAATCGATTTTCTATTGGTAAATCATTAAAAGTATCATGCTTACTTTTGGCTTACGAAAAATTGGCACAAACTGCCAATTTGGGCAATTTTACAAGAATCTGCGATAATATTTTCAGTTTCTCTACCAGAAATATCACTTAAAATACCGAAAATATCATCAATCAGTAATTAACGATCGGCGGGACATCATTTTTGGATCCCTATTCGATATATTGCGAGGTCCTCGCTTTCTGTTATTTTGAATGTTGTTACTAATAGATATAAATGCATTGCGAATCTAGATCAGCTGACAACTGATTCATAATTATGCAACTACGCAGTAGGTTATAGATTATTTTTTGAAAGATGAAATTGAATAAAAAATTGTACTAATAAATAAATAATTAAGAATATTACCGTGGATCAGGTAGTTTTTCATATTATAAAGAGATGTTATCAACACATTATATTTAATTTATTAACAATATTAAGAACAGTAGCCAGTCATCGTCGCCGAAAACAACAGCTGAAATTTTCCAGTTGAGATTTTTATTCGAAGAGCCTGTAGTGGTTTCTGCTCTGTGTATAGATTCTTCAATTTGCATATTTTGAATGATAGCATTGTAATTGTAAAAGCATGACAAATGGTATTTTATGGAGTTATTTTACTTTTAGATTTATGGTAAGTTTGTATGTGTAGATCTTAAATTTATAATTTAACAATGATCAGTGTAAAATTCATTTGGGAACAAATCGAAATGCATAGTAATTTATAAAGATGAAGCAATTGAATCAGTTCAAAATGGTTTAAATAACTTAAAGTTAGGCTATAATAAAGTTATAACATAAAATTAATTTCTATCAAAGCTAATAAAATAGTAGCTGATTCACCTTAACTGCGGTTAAGGTGATCAGTAGGTCGTAGTCAGATAAAATTTCATCTAACAGTATTACGAATTTCCGATTAAAGTTTCCTGGGAAATTGTTAGAAGCAGAAAAGTTTTTAAACAAAATTACTCTCTTGCTACATTTAATGATACTAAGATCCCTTTACCCCCCCTATATGTATACTAATGAATCCCTATGAGCCTACCGGTTGCTCTAGTGATAAACGCGTCTGCGTAAATCATCTGATTTCAAAGTCGAGAGTTCCAACGTTGAAATCCTAGTAAAGGTGTTCTTTGGTGGTTGAGTTTCAGTTAATCCCACGTTTAATGGTCGACCTGAGACTGTACATTACCACTTTCACTTAAACTCATACATATCATCCTAAATTTTTCTGTGAAGTAGTACCCGACGGTGATTCAGGCTAAACAGGAAAAAAGATAATACCTATGGCTTTTTAATGTGTTATGATACTAGTCTTGAGATTAAACAGCGATCTCGTTGAAATTCTTTGTTTATGTATTACCAAAAATTTGTAAAACCACCTTTAGTAAAAAAAGGTTCTCAGGAAACAAAAGATATGTGAGATGGCCATGTTATTATTTGCCTTACATAATTCTAAATGGACTGAGTAGTGATACAGTACAAGGCAAGATATAAATAGTACTACAATATAAATACTTAGGGTAGTACTAAGTTTTTAAAAGCAGCAGTATAGTGTTAAGGAATTTACTGATAAGAATTTTACATGTAATTTCAAAATAAATTTTAAGTAATTTACAACTTTGTTTAAAAGTAAAAATAAGTTATTAAATACTTAAAATGCTTAAGTACTAAGTAAATAGGCAAATAAAAAAATTACGTATTATTTTTTTGTTATTAATAATTTTTACCATAATAATCTCGATCTGTTTTCTTTTAGGTCACCTTTTTCCTGTAAGAAAGTAATGTCTACTGGTGGTTTGTAACATTTGAAAACTTTATCTTTTAGAAAAAACCCTTAAATATAACTTGATTAAAATGCTACTAATGAGTAAAAACACTTATATAGGTCTGTAATGTGTTCCCCATCCATGCTTGCCCGCTTTCATCCCGACTTCACAGTCTTCCAACACTGCATTTAAGCAAGCTGTATTTATATTAAATAAATCTGGTTAATTACTAATAATCGCTCAGCGTGATTTCATTTTTATTGTACAATTTTTTAATGTTTTCGTATTTATAATGTGATGTTTGCATCTACACACTATTTTAAGAAAGTGTTGCAGCAATGCAGTTGTTCAGACCATTACTCTTATCATACAGATGAATTTATCTTTTTACTCTTATTTTCGACCCTTTTATTTAAAGCTACTCCTACCTCATGTTTTTTCTTTCAATCGCTGTGTAATATAAGGTACACAAACTACTCTGAAACCCATTTCTGCACCCTTCACTCAAGCTCTTTTATAATCATTTAATTTGTGTTAAATCCATTTGCTATTTTATCCATTTTATATCCTGTACCATATTCATGTATTCCAAATTCAATGTACTAATTCCCACTGTTATGTATTTTGTGTGAAACTCGTTACTGTATCGACTGTATATCTGAATAGGAAATCACTTTACTTGCAGAGGTTTTAAATAAATATGGCATCACAATGGCGACCGACGTGGTGAATGTAACACAGTCGTATGCTATTGCAAACACTACCTTAATGCGACTCAATTTACAGATTTCTTTCATCGTGTGAGGCAGGCAGAAAAATACCCTTACTCTATGGTGGGCCTGAAACCAATATCCTGCCCTTTGAAAAGGCAGTTGGCACTTGTATGAACAGAGCACTATCTCCCGTGTTCAGTTCCTTTAACATAGCGAGATTTGCTTAAAATAACCACCTGGAAGCCATACAATCTTTGTCCACCTACCAAGTGGAGGTGTTTTTTTTAGGATTTTCTCTTCATGAAATCTATGGCCTAATATACTTTTCTTTGATTCTGTAGTAGACTTAGTGTGCACTTTTCTGATATATGCTTCTATATTATTATAATGCAACATAAAACATGATCGTATATAGTACGTAGTAAACAAATACAATATCTAATCCTCGATTCACGTATTGTTAAGGTAGTAAGCATTTTTTGATATTACTATTAATATAATTGATAAATGATGTATTTGTTAGCTTTTTCAAAAATATAGTATTAATAATAATTAGTGTTGTATGAAACAAAATAAAATTTATTCTTTAATATTATGTATCTTAGATACAAACTATTTTTGAATGTATGTTTCTATGGAAATGTTTATTTAAAAAACACTATTTAAAATCATTCATTCCATTTCAAATCTCATCATGTTAACATGAATTAATATGATAACAATTATTTAGAATTAGAAAATATATATGATGTTCCCTTTCAAAAAAACTGATCTTTCCAATTACTTCAAAATATAAAGAATGTGAAATGAGAAATTTCATAAACAATCAAATATTTCCTAAAAAAGAATGGTTAAGCATACTGAAAAATTATATTAATGTCAGCATTTTTAATTACATTATTCATGCAATAATTGTATAAAAATAAAAAAAAAGTTCAGATTGAATTTTAACCCTTCAACTTCATGTAAATGATATGAATGGTTAAAATTCAATTTTTTTTCATGAAAATAAATGATTTAAATGTAGCAACTTAATAAATTAATGCCAGCATTATCACTTACGTTGAAGTTGAAGGGTTAAAATTCAATCTAAACTATTTTTTTTTTTATTATATAATTATTGCACTAGTACGTAAATAAAAATTCTGACATTAATTTAGTTTTTCAGTTCACTTAACAAAACATATCTGCTTTATGTTTATGAAAATTTTAGTATCGCGATCATAAATTTTTTAAGTAATTGTGAGATAATTTTATTTGAAAGGGTATATATATATTTTGTAATTGTAAAAAATTATTTGCATATTTATTCAAGTTAACATGATGAGATTAAAAATGGAATGAAAGATTATACATAGTTTGTTTTAATCAAACATTTCCATAGAAACATCAACTTAAAAATTTCTTGTATCTATGTTACATAATATTAAAGATGAAAGAAAGTTTATTATGTTTAATACAAAGCCTATTATTATTACAATATATTTAAAAGGTAAACTACTAGTAGAATTGTTATATTATGTCTTTATAATATATATATATACATACCATGAAAAGTTATGTTTAATCTAACACAGATCTATTTTACATTTTCTATTTAGCCTCCGGAACCACAAAAAGCTATTACTTCATTGAATATTAATGAGGCTGATGTGTACTAGTGTAAATGAAGAGTACTCTTGTACTCTCTGATGGTGACCATTCCTGCCTGGTTTTTTTAAATCCAACCAACAAAGAACACAGGTATCCACAGTCAAGTATTAAAATGCATATAAAAAAGTAACTGCGTTAGTTTAATTTTGTTGACCGATTTCTATAATTTTGACTTGATGTGTACACCTTCCCTATTGATTTTCTATCCCATCTTCATTATAAACACAATTACCATCTATATGTCTTCTTTATCCCTCTCATGTTCTATCTATGATTTCTTCTATCCCACATAGCAAAAACCTCTTATACAAAATCTCATGCCAATAATCCAAATGTTATCATATTTTATCTTTATGTGAATCACCATCTAATTTGTCAATCAATTGTCAGGAGATTGCTCTGCTGTATTCCGAGAGCTGTTCAGTTCTTTTAACATAAAGATTTGTTTTAAATAACCACCGTGAAGCCATACAGTCTTTGTCCACCTACAAGCGGAGGTGTTTTTTTTAGGATTTTCGCTTCATGAAATCTACGACCTAATATACTTTTGTTGGATTCTGTAGTAGACTTAGTGTGCACTTTCCTGATATAGGTTTACTATATTGTTATAATGTAACTTAAAACATGATCGTATATAGTACATCGTAAATAAATACAATATCTAATTCTCGATTCAAATATTGTTAAGGTAGTAAGCAGTTTTTAATATTACTATTAATATAATTGATAAAAGTTGTATTTGTTAGCTTTTTAAAAATGTAGTAATTATAATAATTAGTGTTGTATGAAACAAAATAAAATTTATTCTTTAATATTATGTATCTTAGATACAAACTATTTTTGAATGTATGTTTCTATGGAAATGTTTATTTAAAAAACACTATTTAAAATCATTCATTCCATTTCAAATCTCATCATGTTAACATGAATTAATATGATAAATATTATTTAGAATTAGAAAATATATATGATGCTCACTTTCAGAAAAACTGATCTTTCCAATAACTTCAAAATATAAAGAATGTGAAATGAAAAATTTCATAAACACAATCAAATATTTCCTAAAAAGAAATAGTTAAGCATACTGAAAAATTATATTAATGTCAGCATTTTAATTACATTATTCATGCAATAATTGTATAAAAATCAAAAAAAAAGTTCAGATTGAATTTTAACCCTTCAACTTCATGTAAATGATATGAATGGTTAAAATTCAATTTTTTTTCATGAAAATAAATGATTTAAATGTAGCAGCAACTTAATAAATTAATTCCAGCATTTTTATTAACATAACACGTTCCGTAATTATATTGAAATAAAATAAACAATTCAGTTTGAATTTTAACCCTTCAACTTCGTTGTAGTGGTGGGTTAAAATTCAATTAAAATATATGTATTTTATTTGCTTAAGAACAACTACTTTCTAAATTATCAATAAATTTGAATTTTAACCCTTCAACTTCATGTAAGTGATGAAAGGTTAAAATTCAATATTAGTAACTGCTCCTAGTATAAAATATTATTATGAAATTAAAATTATTACATAATATTTCACGTTGAATTGACTGCAAATAGGACTCTTTTATAATAGATATGAAATTCGCTCTGCTCATCGTCTTATATTTGCACACTCTCATACACTTTCTGATTGATTGTTATTGTTATATAAGTTGTTTCTGTAGTAGTCGAAGACAGTACTTTTCTCATATTTGTGGTATAAATTATTAAAATTTCAGATAAAATATGATCGTTCATATTACATAATAAAAAAATTTAATCTAAGATTCACACCTTGTTAGAAAGTAAGCAGTCTTTGTCATTACCATGCTGTATATAATGTAGTTAGTGTGGGTTTACAACAGTCCTTCAGAAAGTGTATTTTGGTGTGTAAATATAAGACGAAGCACATAGCGTTGCTTCTTATATATTATAAGAGTGTCCGCTTCAGATTCAACTGTGACATATGCATGTAAACATTTTAAATTCATACTAATTTATTATACGAGTGGTTATTAAAATTGAATATTAACCTTTCATCTTTTACATGAAGTTGAAGGGTTAAAATTCAATCAGACATTTTTTTTTTGATTTTTGTATCATTGCAACATGATATGGAAATAGAAAATGGTTACATTAATTTAATTGGTTAGTACACTTAAAAGTTTTTTTTTGTGAATATCTTGTTTTATGTGTATTTTAATATCATATTCTTAATGAATGAAAGTAATTGGAAAGGGCAGTATTTTGTAAACATTGTTAAAAATGTTACATTACAGGAGAGGTTATTTAAAATGAATTTTAACTATTCATCACTTACGTTGAAGTTGAAGGGTTAAAATTCAATCTAAACTATTTTTTTTTTGATTATATAATTATTGCACTAGTACGTAAATAAAAATTCTGACATTAATTTAGTTTTTCAGTTCACTTAACAAAACATATCTGCTTTATGTTTATGAAAATTTTAGTATCGCGATCATAAATTTTTTAAGTAATTGTGAGATAATTTTATTTGAAAGGGTATATATATATTTTGTAATTGTAAAAAATTATTTGCATATTTATTCAAGTTAACATGATGAGATTAAAAATGGAATGAAAGATTATACATAGTTTGTTTTAATCAAACATTTCCATAGAAACATCAACTTAAAAATTTCTTGTATCTATGTTACATAATTTTTTTTTTTTTTTTTTTTTGTCTTCAGTCATTTGACTGGTTTGATGCAGCTCTCCAAGATTCCCTATCTAGTGCTAGTCGTTTTATTTCAGTATACCCTCTACATCCTACATCCCCAACAATTTGTTTTACATACTCCAAACATGGCCTGCCTACACAATTTTTCCCTTCTACCTGTCCTTCCAATATTAAAGCGACTATTCCAGGATGCCTTAGTATGTGGCCTATAAGTCTGTCTCTTCTTTTAACTATATTTTTCCAAATGCTTCTTTCTTCATCTATTTGCCGCAATACCTCTTCATTTGTCACTTTATCCACCCATCTGATTTTTAACATTCTCCTATAGCACCACATTTCAAAAGCTTCTAATATTTTCTTCTCAGATACTCCGATTGTCCAAGTTTCACTTCCATATAAAGCGACACTCCAAACATACACTTTCAAAAATCTTTTCCTGACATTTAAATTAATTTTTGATGTAAACAAATTATATTTCTTACTGAAGGCTCGTTTAGCTTGTGCTATTCGGCATTTTATATCGCTCCTGCTTCGTCCATCTTTAGTAATTTTACTTCCCAAATAACAAAATTCTTCTACCTCCATAATCTTTTCTCCTCCTATTTTCACATTCAGCGGTCCATCTTTGTTATTTCTACTACATTTCATTACTTTTGTTTTGTTCTTGTTTATTTTCATGCGATAGTTCTTGCGTAGGACTTCATCTATGCCGTTCATTGTTTCTTCTAAATCCTTTTTACTCTCGGCTAGAATTACTATATCATCAGCAAATCGTAGCATCTTTATCTTTTCACCTTGTACTGTTACTCCGAATCTAAATTGTTCTTTAACATCATTAACTGCTAGTTCCATGTAAAGATTAAAAAGTAACGGAGATAGGGAACATCCTTGTCGGACTCCCTTTCTTATTAGGGCTTCTTTCTTATGTTCTTCAATTGTTATTGTTGCCGTTTGGTTCCTGTACATGTTAGCAATTGTTCTTCTATCTCTGTATTTGAACCCTAATTTTTTTAAAATGCTGAACATTTTATTCCAGTCTACGTTATCGAAAGCCTTTTCTAGGTCTATAAACGCCAAGTATGTTGGTTTGTTTTTCTGTAATCTTCCTTCTACTATTAATCTGAAGCCTAAAATTGCTTCCCTTGTTCCTATACTTTTCCTGAAACCAAATTGGTCTTCTCCTAACACTTCTTCCACTCTCCTCTCAATTCTTCTGTATAAAATTCTAGTTATGATTTTTGATGCATGACTAGTTACACTAATTGTTCTGTATTCTTCACATTTATCTGCCCCTGCTTTCTTTGGTATCATAACTATAACACTTTTTTTGAAGTCTGAGGAAATTCCCCATTTTCATAAATATTACACACCAGTTTGTATAATCTATCAATCGCTTCCTCACCTGCACTGCGCAGTAATTCTACAGGTATTCCGTCTATTCCAGGAGCCTTTCTGCCATTTAAATCTTTTAATGTTCTCTTAAATTCAAATCTCAGTATTGTTTCTCCCATTTCATCCTCCTCAACTTCCTCTTCTTCGTCTATAACACCATTTTTTAATTCATTTCCTCCGTATAACTCTTCAATATATTCCACCCATCTATCGACTTTACCTTTTGTATTATATATTGGTGTACCATCTTTGTTTAACACATTATTAGATTTTAATTTATGTACCCCAAAATTTTCCTTAACTTTCCTGTATGCTCCGTCTATTTTACCAATGTTCATTTCTCTTTCCACTTCTGAACACTTTTCTTTAATCCACTCTTCTTTCACCAGTTTGCACTTCCTGTTTATAGCATTTCTTAATTTCCGATAGTTCCTTTTACTTTCTTCATCACTAGCATTCTTATATTTTCTACGTTCATCCATCAGCTGCAATATATCGTCTGAAACCCAAGGTTTTCTACTGGTTCTCTTTATTCCGCCTAAGTTTGCTTCTGCTGATTTAAGAATTTCCTTTTTAACATTCTCCCATTCTTCTTATACATTTTCTACCTTATCTTTTTTACTCAGACCTCTTGCGATGTCCTCCTCAAAAATCTTCTTTACCTCCTCTTCCTCAAGCTTCTCTAAATTCCACCGATTCATCTGACACCTTTTCTTCAGGTTTTTAAACCCCAATCTACATTTCATTATCACCAAATTATGGTCGCTATCAATGTCTGCTCCAGGGTAAGTTTTGCAGTCAACGAGTTGATTTCTAAATCTTTGCTTAACCATGATATAATCTATCTGATACCTTCCGGTATCGCCTGGCTTTTTCCAAGTGTATATTCTTCTATTATGATTTTTAAATTGGGTGTTGGCAATTACTAAATTATACCTCATGCAAAATTCTATAAGTCGGTCCCCTCTTTCATTCCTTTTGCCCAGCCCGTATTCACCCACTATATTTCCTTCCTTGCCTTTTCCAATGCTTGCATTCCAATCTCCAACTATTATTAAATTTTCATCTCCTTTTACGTGTTTAATTGCTTCATCAATCTCTTCGTATACACACTCTACCTCATCATCATCATGGGCGCTTGTAGGCATATAGACGTTAACAATCGTTGTCGGTTTAGGTTTTGATTTTATCCTTATTAGAATGATTCTATCGCTATGCGTTTTGAAATACTCCACTCTCCTCCCTATCTTCTTGTTCATCACGAAACCTACTCCTGCCTGCCCATTATTTGACGCTGAGTTAATTACTCTAAAGTCGCCTTCCTCTTCCCACCGAACCTCACTAATTCCTACTATATCCACGTTTACCCTATCCATTTCCCTTTTTAAATTCTCTAGCCTACCAACCTTTTTTAAGCTTCTAACATTCCACGCTCCGACTCGTAGAATGTTATTTTTTACTTTTCTGGAGACCCCTTCCTTAGTAGTCCCCACCCGGAGATCCGAAAGGGGGACTATTTTACCTCCGGAATATTTTACCAAGGAAGGCGCCTCCATTATTGCTTTTGAAAATGTAGAGCCACATTTTCTTGGAAAAAAAAAACAGCTGTAGTTTTCCATTGCTTTCAGCTGCGCAGTACTCAGAGGACTGAGTGATGTTGATATGGCCGTTTAAGTCATTGTGACTTACGCCCCTAACAACTACTGAAAGAGCTGCTGCCCTCTTTCAGGAATCATTCCTTAGTCTGGCTCTCAACAGATACCTCTCCGATATGGTTGCACCTTCGGTCCAGCTACTCTGTTTCCCTGAGCACTCAAGCCCCCTCACCAACGGCAAGGTCTCATGATTCATAGAGGAGGGTTACATAATATTAAAGATGAAAGAAAGTTTATTATGTTAATTACAAAGCCTATTATTATTACAATATATTTAAAAGGTAAACTACTAGTAGAAGTGTTATATTTTTTCTTTATAATATATATATATATACATACATACCATGAAAAGTTATGTTTAATCTAACACAGATCTATTTTACATTTTCTATTTAGCCTCCGGAACCACAAAAAGCTATTACTTCATTGAATATTAATGAGGGTGATGTGTACTAGTGTAAATGAAGAGTACTCTTGTACTCTCTGATGGTGACCGTTCCTGCCTGGTTTTTTGAAATCCAACCAACAAAGAACACAGGTATCCACAGTCAAGTATTAAAATGCATATAAAAAAGTAACTGCGTTAGTTTAATTTTGTTGACCGATTTCTATAATTTTGACTTGATGTGTACACCTTCCCTATCGATTTTCTATCCCATCTTCATTATAAACACAATTACCATCTATATGTCTTCTTCATCCCTCTCATGTTCTATTTATGATTTCTTCTATCCCACATAGCAAAAACCTCTTATACAAAATCTCATGCCAATAATCCAAATGTTATCATATTTTATCTTTACGTGAATCACCATCTAATTTGTCAATCAATTGTCAGGAGATTGCACTGCTGTATTCCGAGAGCTGTTCAGTTCTTTTAACATAAAGATTTGTTTTAAATAACCACAGTGAAGCCATACAGTCTTTGTCCACCTACAAGCGGAGGTGTTTTTTTTAGGATTTTCGCTTCATGAAATCTACGACCTAATATACTTTTCTTGGATTCTGTAGTAGACTTAGTGTGCACTTTCCTGATATAGGTTTACTATATTGTTATAATGTAACTTAAAACATGATCGTATATAGTACATCGTAAATAAATACAATATCTAATTCTCGATTCAAATATTGTTAAGGTAGTAAGCAGTTTTTGATATTACTATTAATATAATTGATAAATGTTGTATTTGTTTGCTTTTTAAAAATGTAGTAATTATAATAATTAGTGTTGTATGAAACAAAATAAAATTTATTCTTTAATATTATGTATCTTAGATACAAACTATTTTTGAATGTATGTTTCTATGGAAATGTTTATTTAAAAAACACTATTTAAAATCATTCATTCCATTTCAAATCTCATCATGTTAACATGAATTAATATGATAAATATTATTTAGAATTAGAAAATATATATGATGCTCACTTTCAAAAAAACTGATCTTTCCAATTACTTCAAAATATAAAGAATGTGAAATGAAAAATTTCATAAACACAATCAAATATTTCCTAAAAAGAAATAGTTAAGCATACTAAAAAATTATATTAATGTCATCATTTTAATTACATTATTCATGCAATAATTGTATAAAAATCAAAAAAAAAGTTCAGATTGAATTTTAACCCTTCAACTTCATGTAAATGATATGAATGGTTAAAATTTAATTTTTATTATGAAGATAAATGATTTCAATGTAGCAACTTAATAAATTAATTCCAGCATTTTTATTAACATAACACGTTCCGTAATTATATTGAAATAAAATAAACAATTCAGTTTGAATTTTAACCCTTCAACTTCGTTGTAGTGGTGTGTTAAAATTCAATTAAAATATATGTATTTTATTTCCTTAAGAACAACTACTAAATTTCTAAATTATCAATAAATTTGAATTTTAGCCCTTCAACTTCATGTAAGTGATGAAAGGTTAAAATTCAATATTAGTAACTGCTCCTAGTATAAAAAATTATTATGAAATTAAAATTATTACATAATATTTCACGTTGAATTAACTGCAAATAGCACTCTCTTATAAAAGATATGAAATTCGCTCTGCTCATCGTCTTATATTTGCACACTCTCATACACTTTCTGATTGATTGTTATTGTTATATAAGTTGTTTCTGTAGTAGTTGAAGACAGTACTTTTCTCATATTTGTGGTATAAATTATTAAAATTTTCAGATAAAATATGATCGTTCATATTACATAATAAAAAAATTTAATCTAAGATTCACACCTTGTTAGAATGTAAGCAGTCTTTGTCATTACCATGCTGTATATAATGTAGTTAGTGTGGGTTTACAACAATCCTTCAGAAAGTGTATTTTGGTGTGTAAATATAAGACGAAGCACATAGCGTTGCTTCTTATATATTATAAGAGTGTCCTCTTCAGATTCAACTGAATGTGACATATGCATGTAAACATTTTAAATTCATACTAATTTATTATACGAGTGGTTATTAAAATTGAATATTAACCTTTCATCTTTTACATGAAGTTGAAGGGTTAAAATTCAATCAGACATTTTTTTTTTGATTTTTGTATCATTGCAACGTGATATGGAAATAGAAAATGGTTACATTAATTTAATTGGTTAGTACACTTAAAAGTTTTTTTTTGTGAATATCTTGTTTTATGTGTATTTTAATATCATATTCTTAATGAATGAAAGTAATTGGAAAGGGCAGTATTTTGTAAACATTGTTAAAAATGTTACATTACAGGAGAGGTTATTTAAAATGAATTTTAACTATTCATCACTTACATTGAAGTTGAAGGGTTAAAATTCAATCTAAACTATATATTTTTTTTATTATATAATTATTGCACTAGTACGTAAATAAAAATTCTGACATTAATTTAGTTTTTCAGTTCACTTAACAAAACATATCTGCTTTATGTTGATGAAAATTTTAGTATCGCGATCATAAATTTTTTAAGTAATTGTGAGATAATTTTATTTGAAAGGGTATATATATATTTTGTAATTGTAAAAAATTATTTGCATATTTATTCAAGTTAACATGATGAGATTAAAAATAGAATGAAAGATTATACATAGTTTGTTTTAATCAAACATTTCCATAGAAACATCAACTTAAAAATTTCTTGTATCTATGTTACATAATATTAAAGATGAAAGAAAGTTTATTATGTTTAATACAAAGCCTATTATTATTACAATATATTTAAAAGGTAAACTACTAGTAGAATTGTTATATTATGTCTTTATAATATATATATATATATATATATATACTTACCATGAAAAGTTATGTTTAATCTAACACGGATCTATTTTACATTTTCTATTTAGCCTCCGGAACCACAAAAAACTATTACTTCATTGAATATTAATGAGGGTGATGTGTACTAGTGTAAATGAAGAGTACTCTTGTACTCTCTGATGGTGACCATTCCTGCCTGGTTTTTTGAAATCCAACTAACAAAGAACACAGGTATCCACAGTCAAGTATTAAAATGCATATAAAAAAGTAACTGCGTTAGTTTAATTTTGTTGACCGATTTCTATAATTTTGACTTGATGTGTACACCTTCCCTATCGATTTTCTATCCCATCTTCATTATAAACACAATTACCATCTATATGTCTTCTTCATCCCTCTCATGTTCTATCTGTGATTTCTTCTATCCCACATAGCAAAAACCTCTTATACAAAATCTCATGCCAATAATCCAAATGCTATCATATTTTATCTTTATGTGAATCACCATCTAATTTGTCAATCAATTGTCAGGAGATTGCTCTGCTGCATTCCGAGAGCTGTTCAGTTCTTTTAACATAAAGATTTGTTTTAAATAACCACCGTGAAGCCATACAGTCTTTGTCCACCTACAAGCGGAGGTGTTTTTTTTAGGATTTTCGCTTCATGAAATCTACGACCTAATATACTTTTGTTGGATTCTGTAGTAGACTTAGTGTGCACTTTCCTGATATAGGTTTACTATATTGTTATAATTTAACTTAAAACATGATCGTATATAGTACATCGTAAATAAATACAATATCTAATCCTCGATTCAAATATTGTTAAGGTAGTAAGCAGTTTTTGATATTACTATTAATATAATTGATAAATGATGTATTTGTTAGCTTTTTAAAAAATATAGTAATAATAATAATTAGTGTTGTATGAAACAAAATAAAATTTATTCTTTAATATTATGTATCTTAGATACAAACTATTTTTGAATGTATGTTTCTATGGAAATGTTTATTTAAAAAACACTATTTAAAATCATTCATTCCATTTCAAATCTCATCATGTTAACATGAATTAATATGATAAATATTATTTAGAATTAGAAAATATATATGATGCTCACTTTCAAAAAAACTGATCTTTCCAATTACTTCAAAATATAAAGAATGTGAAATGAAAAATTTCATAAACACAATCAAATATTTCCTAAAAAGAAATAGTTAAGCATACTGAAAAATTATATTAATGTTAGCATTTTAATTACATTATTCATGCAATAATTCTATAAAAATCAAAAAAAAAGTTCAGATTGAATTTTAACCCTTCAACTTCTTTGTAGTGGTGGGTTAAAATTCAATTAAAATATATGTATTTTATTTGCTTAAGAACAACTACTAAATTTCTAAATTATCAATAAATTTGAATTTTAACCCTTCAACTTCATGTAAGTGATGAAAGGTTAAAATTCAATATTAGTAACTGCTCCTAGTATAAAATATTATTATGAAATTAAAATTATTACATAATATTTCACGTTGAATTGGACTGCAAATAGGACTCTCTTATAATAGATATGAAATTCGCTCTGCTCATCGTCTTATATTTGCACACTCTCATACACTTTCTGATTGATTGTTATTGTTATATAAGTTGTTTCTGTAGTAGTCGAAGACAGTACTTTTCTCTTATTTGTGGTATAAATTATTAAAATTTTCAGATAAAATATGATCGTTCATATTACATAATAAAAAAATTTAATCTACGATTCACACCTTGTTAGAAAGTAAGCAGTCTTTGTAATTACCATGCTGTATATAATGTAGTTAGTGTGGGTTTACAACAGTCCTTCAGAAAGTGTATTTTGGTGTGTAAATATAAGACGAAGCACATAGCGTTGCTTCTTATATATTATAAGAGTGTCCTCTTCAGATCCAACTGAATGTGACATATGCATGTAAACATTTTAAATTCATACTAATTTATTATACGAGTGGTTATTAAAATTGAATATTAACCTTTCATCTTTTACATGAAGTTGAAGGGTTAAAATTCAATCAGACATTTTTTTTTTGATTTTTGTATCATTGCAACGTGATATGGAAATAGAAAATGGTTACATTAATTTAATTGGTTAGTATACTTAAAAGTTTTTTTTTGTGAATATCTTGTTTTATGTGTATTTTAATATCATATTCTTAATGTATGAAAGTAATTGGAAAGGGCAGTATTTTGTAAACATTGTTAAAAATGTTACATTACAGGAGAGGTTATTTAAAATGAATTTTAACTATTCATCACTTACATTGAAGTTGAAGGGTTAAAATTCAATCTGAACTATTTTTTTTTTCTGATTATATAATTATTGCACTAGTACGTAAATAAAAATTCTGACATTAATTTAGTTTTTCAGTTCACTTAACAAAACATATCTGCTTTATGTTTATGAAAATTTTAGTATCGGGATCATAAAGTTTTTAAGTAATTGTGAGATAATTTTATTTGAAAGGGTACATATATATATTTTGTAATTGTAAAAAATTATTTGCATATTTATTCAAGTTAACATGATGAGATTAAAAATGGAATGAAAGATTATACATAGTTTGTTTTTATCAAACATTTCCATAGAAACATCAACTTAAAAATTTCTTGTATCTATGTTACATAATATTAAAGATGAAAGAAAGTTTATTATGTTTAATACAAAGCCTATTATTATTACAATATATTTAAAAGGTAAACTACTAGTAGAATTGTTATATTTTTTCTTTATAATATATATATATATATACATACCATGAAAAGTTATGTTTAATCTAACACAGCTCTATTTTACATTTTCTATTTAGCCTCCGGAACCACAAAAAGCTATTACTTCATTGAATATTAATGAGGGTGATGTGTACTAGTGTAAATGAAGAGTACTCTTGTACTCTCTGATGGTGACCGTTCCTGCCTGGTTTTTTGAAATCCAACCAACAAAGAACACAGGTATCCACAGTCAAGTATTAAAATGCATATAAAAAAGTAACTGCGTTAGTTTAATTTTGTTGACCGATTTCTATAATTTTGACTTGATTTGTACACCTTCCCTATCGATTTTCTATCCCATCTTCATTATAAACACAATTACCATCTATCTGTCTTCTTTATCCCTCTCATGTTCTATCTGTGATTTCTTCTATCCCACATAGCAAAAACCTCTTATACAAAATCTCATGCCAATAATCCAAATGCTATCATATTTTATCTTTATGTGAATCACCATCTAATTTGTCAATCAATTGTCAGGAGATTGCTCTGCTGCATTCCGAGAGCTGTTCAGTTCTTTTAACATAAAGATTTGTTTTAAATAACCACCGTGAAGCCATACAGTCTTTGTCCACCTACAAGCGGAGGTGTTTTTTTTAGGATTTTCGCTTCATGAAATCTACGACCTAATATACTTTTGTTGGATTCTGTAGTAGACTTAGTGTGCACTTTCCTGATATAGGTTTACTATATTGTTATAATGTAACTTAAAACATGATCGTATATAGTACATCGTAAATAAATACAATATCTAATCCTCGATTCAAATATTGTTAAGGTAGTAAGCAGTTTTTGATATTACTATTAATATAATTGATAAATGATGTATTTGTTAGCTTTTTAAAAAATATAGTAATAATAATAATTAGTGTTGTATGAAACAAAATAAAATTTATTCTTTAATATTATGTATCTTAGATACAAACTATTTTTGAATGTATGTTTCTATGGAAATGTTTATTTAAAAAACACTATTTAAAATCATTCATTCCATTTCAAATCTCATCATGTTAACATGAATTAATATGATAAATATTATTTAGAATTAGAAAATATATATGATGCTCACTTTCAAAAAAACTGATCTTTCCAATTACTTCAAAATATAAAGAATGTGAAATGAAAAATTTCATAAACACAATCAAATATTTCCTAAAAATAAATAGTTAAGCATACTGAAAAATTATATTAATGTCAGCATTTTAATTACATTATTCATGCAATAATTCTATAAAAATCAAAAATAAGTTCAGATTGAATTTTAACCCTTCAACTTCATGTAAATGATATGAATGGTTAAAATTCAATTTTTATTATGAAGATAAATGATTTAAATGTAGCAACTTAATAAATTAATTCCAGCATTTTTATTAACATAACACGTGTTCAGTAATTATATTGAAATAAAATAAACATATCAGTTTGAATTTTAACCCTTCAACTTCGTTGTAGTGGTGGGTTAAAATTCAATTAAAATATATGTATTTTATTTGCTTAAGAACAACTACTAAATTTCTAAATTATCAATAAATTTGAATTTTAACCCTTCAACTTCATGTAAGTGATGAAAGGTTAAAATTCAATATTAGTAACTGCTCCTAGTATAAAATATTATTATGAAATTAAAATTATTACATAATATTTCACGTTGAATTGGACTGCAAATAGGACTCTCTTATAATAGATATGAAATTCGCTCTGCTCATCGTCTTATATTTGCACACTCTCATACACTTTCTGATTGATTGTTATTGTTATATAAGTTGTTTCTGTAGTAGTCGAAGACAGTACTTTTCTCTTATTTGTGGTATAAATTATTAAAATTTTCAGATAAAATATGATCGTTCATATTACATAATAAAAAAATTTAATCTACGATTCACACCTTGTTAGAAAGTAAGCAGTCTTTGTAATTACCATGCTGTATATAATGTAGTTAGTGTGGGTTTACAACAGTCCTTCAGAAAGTGTATTTTGGTGTGTAAATATAAGACGAAGCACATAGCGTTGCTTCTTATATATTATAAGAGTGTCCTCTTCAGATCCAACTGAATGTGACATATGCATGTAAACATTTTAAATTCATACTAATTTATTATACGAGTAGTTATTAAAATTGAATATTAACCTTTCATCTTTTACATGAAGTTGAAGGGTTAAAATTCAATCAGACATTTTTTTTTTGATTTTTGTATCATTGCAACGTGATATGGAAATAGAAAATGGTTACATTAATTTAATTGGTTAGTATACTTAAAAGTTTTTTTTTGTGAATATCTTGTTTTATGTGTATTTTAATATCATATTCTTAATGTATGAAAGTAATTGGAAAGGGCAGTATTTTGTAAACATTGTTAAAAATGTTACATTACAGGAGAGGTTATTTAAAATGAATTTTAACTATTCATCACTTACATTGAAGTTGAAGGGTTAAAATTCAATCTGAACTATTTTTTTTTTCTGATTATATAATTATTGCACTAGTACGTAATAAAAATTCTGACATTAATTTAGTTTTTCAGTTCACTTAACAAAACATATCTGCTTTATGTTTATGAAAATTTTAGTATCGGGATCATAAAGTTTTTAAGTAATTGTGAGATAATTTTATTTGAAAGGGTACATATATATATTTTGTAATTGTAAAAAATTATTTGCATATTTATTCAAGTTAACATGATGAGATTAAAAATGGAATGAAAGATTATACATAGTTTGTTTTTATCAAACATTTCCATAGAAACATCAACTTAAAAATTTCTTGTATCTATGTTACATAATATTAAAGATGAAAGAAAGTTTGTTATGTTTAATACAAAGCCTATTATTATTACAATATATTTAAAAGGTAAACTACTAGTAGAATTGTTATATTTTTTCTTTATAATATATATATATATACATACCATGAAAAGTTATGTTTAATCTAACACAGCTCTATTTTACATTTTCTATTTAGCCTCCGGAACCACAAAAAACTATTACTTCATTGAATATTAATGAGGGTGATGTGTACGAGTGTAAATGAAGAGTACTCTTGTACTCTCTGATGGTGACCATTCCTGCCTGGTTTTTTGAAATCTAACCAACAAAGAACACAGGTATCCACAGTCAAGTATTAAAATGCATATAAAAAAGTAACTGCGTTAAACAGTTTAATTTTGTTGACCGATTTCTATAATTTTGACTTGATTTGTACACCTTCCCTATCGATTTTCTATCCCATCTTCATTATAAACACAATTACCATCTATCTGTCTTCTTCATCCCTCTCATGTTCTATCTGTGATTTCTTCTATCCCACATAGCAAAAACCTCTTATACAAAATCTCATGCCAATAATCCAAATGCTATCATATTTTATCTTTATGTGAATCACCATCTAATTTGTCAATCAATTGTCAGGAGATTGCTCTGCTGCATTCCGAGAGCTGTTCAGTTCTTTTAACATAAAGATTTGTTTTAAATAACCACCGTGAAGCCATACAGTCTTTGTCCACCTACAAGCGGAGGTGTTTTTTTTAGGATTTTCGCTTCATGAAATCTACGACCTAATATACTTTTGTTGGATTCTGTAGTAGACTTAGTGTGCACTTTCCTGATATAGGTTTACTATATTGTTATAATGTAACTTAAAACATGATCGTATATAGTACATCGTAAATAAATACAATATCTAATCCTCGATTCAAATATTGTTAAGGTAGTAAGCAGTTTTTGATATTACTATTAATATAATTGATAAATGATGTATTTGTTAGCTTTTTAAAAAATATAGTAATAATAATAATTAGTGTTGTATGAAACAAAATAAAATTTATTCTTTAATATTATGTATCTTAGATACAAACTATTTTTGAATGTATGTTTCTATGGAAATGTTTATTTAAAAAACACTATTTAAAATCATTCATTCCATTTCAAATCTCATCATGTTAACATGAATTAATATGATAAATATTATTTAGAATTAGAAAATATATATGATGCTCACTTTCAAAAAAACTGATCTTTCCAATTACTTCAAAATATAAAGAATGTGAAATGAAAAATTTCATAAACACAATCAAATATTTCCTAAAAAGAAATAGTTAAGCATACTGAAAAATTATATTAATGTTAGCATTTTAATTACATTATTCATGCAATAATTCTATAAAAATCAAAAAAAAAGTTCAGATTGAATTTTAACCCTTCAACTTCTTTGTAGTGGTGGGTTAAAATTCAATTAAAATATATGTATTTTATTTGCTTAAGAACAACTACTAAATTTCTAAATTATCAATAAATTTGAATTTTAACCCTTCAACTTCATGTAAGTGATGAAAGGTTAAAATTCAATATTAGTAACTGCTCCTAGTATAAAATATTATTATGAAATTAAAATTATTACATAATATTTCACGTTGAATTGGACTGCAAATAGGACTCTCTTATAATAGATATGAAATTCGCTCTGCTCATCGTCTTATATTTGCACACTCTCATACACTTTCTGATTGATTGTTATTGTTATATAAGTTGTTTCTGTAGTAGTCGAAGACAGTACTTTTCTCTTATTTGTGGTATAAATTATTAAAATTTTCAGATAAAATATGATCGTTCATATTACATAATAAAAAAATTTAATCTACGATTCACACCTTGTTAGAAAGTAAGCAGTCTTTGTAATTACCATGCTGTATATAATGTAGTTAGTGTGGGTTTACAACAGTCCTTCAGAAAGTGTATTTTGGTGTGTAAATATAAGACGAAGCACATAGCGTTGCTTCTTATATATTATAAGAGTGTCCTCTTCAGATCCAACTGAATGTGACATATGCATGTAAACATTTTAAATTCATACTAATTTATTATACGAGTGGTTATTAAAATTGAATATTAACCTTTCATCTTTTACATGAAGTTGAAGGGTTAAAATTCAATCAGACATTTTTTTTTTGATTTTTGTATCATTGCAACGTGATATGGAAATAGAAAATGGTTACATTAATTTAATTGGTTAGTATACTTAAAAGTTTTTTTTTGTGAATATCTTGTTTTATGTGTATTTTAATATCATATTCTTAATGTATGAAAGTAATTGGAAAGGGCAGTATTTTGTAAACATTGTTAAAAATGTTACATTACAGGAGAGGTTATTTAAAATGAATTTTAACTATTCATCACTTACATTGAAGTTGAAGGGTTAAAATTCAATCTAAACTATATATTTTTTTTATTATATAATTATTGCACTAGTACGTAAATAAAAATTCTGACATTAATTTAGTTTTTCAGTTCACTTAACAAAACATATCTGCTTTATGTTTATGAAAATTTTAGTATCGCGATCATAAATTTTTTAAGTAATTGTGAGATAATTTTATTTGAAAGGGTATATATATATTTTGTAATTGTAAAAAATTATTTGCATATTTATTCAAGTTAACATGATGAGATTAAAAATAGAATGAAAGATTATACATAGTTTGTTTTAATCAAACATTTCCATAGAAACATCAACTTAAAAATTTCTTGTATCTATGTTACATAATATTAAAGATGAAAGAAAGTTTATTATGTTTAATACAAAGCCTATTATTATTACAATATATTTAAAAGGTAAACTACTAGTAGAATTGTTATATTATGTCTTTATAATATATATATATATATATATACTTACCATGAAAAGTTATGTTTAATCTAACACGGATCTATTTTACATTTTCTATTTAGCCTCCGGAACCACAAAAAACTATTACTTCATTGAATATTAATGAGGGTGATGTGTACTAGTGTAAATGAAGAGTACTCTTGTACTCTCTGATGGTGACCATTCCTGCCTGGTTTTTTGAAATCCAACTAACAAAGAACACAGGTATCCACAGTCAAGTATTAAAATGCATATAAAAAAGTAACTGCGTTAGTTTAATTTTGTTGACCGATTTCTATAATTTTGACTTGATGTGTACACCTTCCCTATCGATTTTCTATCCCATCTTCATTATAAACACAATTACCATCTATATGTCTTCTTTATCCCTCTCATGTTCTATTTATGATTTCTTCTATCCCACATAGCTAAAACCTCTTATACAAAATCTCATGCCAATAATCCAAATGCTATCATATTTTATCTTTATGTGAATCACCATCTAATTTGTCAATCAATTGTCAGGAGATTGCTCTGCTGTATTCCGAGAGCTGTTCAGTTCTTTTAACATAAAGATTTGTTTTAAATAACCACCGTGAAGCCATACAGTCTTTGTCCACCTACAAGCGGAGGTGTTTTTTTTAGGATTTTCGCTTCATGAAATCTACGACCTAATATACTTTTGTTGGATTCTGTAGTAGACTTAGTGTGCACTTTCCTGATATAGGTTTACTATATTGTTATAATGTAACTTAAAACATGATCGTATATAGTACATCGTAAATAAATACAATATCTAATCCTCGATTCAAATATTGTTAAGGTAGTAAGCAGTTTTTGATATTACTATTAATATAATTGATAAATGATGTATTTGTTAGCTTTTTAAAAAATATAGTAATAATAATAATTAGTGTTGTATGAAACAAAATAAAATTTATTCTTTAATATTATGTATCTTAGATACAAACTATTTTTGAATGTATGTTTCTATGGAAATGTTTATTTAAAAAACACTATTTAAAATCATTCATTCCATTTCAAATCTCATCATGTTAACATGAATTAATATGATAAATATTATTTAGAATTAGAAAATATATATGATGCTCACTTTAAAAAAAAACTGATCTTTCCAATTACTTCAAAATATAAAGAATGTGAAATGAAAAATTTCATAAACACAATCAAATATTTCCTAAAAAGAAATAGTTAAGCATACTGAAAAATTATATTAATGTTAGCATTTTAATTACATTATTCATGCAATAATTCTATAAAAATCAAAAAAAAAGTTCAGATTGAATTTTAACCCTTCAACTTCTTTGTAGTGGTGGGTTAAAATTCAATTAAAATATATGTATTTTATTTGCTTAAGAACAACTACTAAATTTCTAAATTATCAATAAATTTGAATTTTAACCCTTCAACTTCATGTAAGTGATGAAAGGTTAAAATTCAATATTAGTAACTGCTCCTAGTATAAAATATTATTATGAAATTAAAATTATTACATAATATTTCACGTTGAATTGGACTGCAAATAGGACTCTCTTATAATAGATATGAAATTCGCTTTGCTCATCGTCTTATATTTGCACACTCTCATACACTTTCTGATTGATTGTTATTGTTATATAAGTTGTTTCTGTAGTAGTCGAAGACAGTACTTTTCTCTTATTTGTGGTATAAATTATTAAAATTTTCAGATAAAATATGATCGTTCATATTACATAATAAAAAAATTTAATCTACGATTCACACCTTGTTAGAAAGTAAGCAGTCTTTGTAATTACCATGCTGTATATAATGTAGTTAGTGTGGGTTTACAACAGTCCTTCAGAAAGTGTATTTTGGTGTGTAAATATAAGACGAAGCACATAGCGTTGCTTCTTATATATTATAAGAGTGTCCTCTTCAGATCCAACTGAATGTGACATATGCATGTAAACATTTTAAATTCATACTAATTTATTATACGAGTAGTTATTAAAATTGAATATTAACCTTTCATCTTTTACATGAAGTTGAAGGGTTAAAATTCAATCAGACATTTTTTTTTTGATTTTTGTATCATTGCAACGTGATATGGAAATAGAAAATGGTTACATTAATTTAATTGGTTAGTATACTTAAAAGTTTTTTTTTGTGAATATCTTGTTTTATGTGTATTTTAATATCATATTCTTAATGTATGAAAGTAATTGGAAAGGACAGTATTTTGTAAACATTGTTAAAAATGTTACATTACAGGAGAGGTTATTTAAAATGAATTTTAACTATTCATCACTTACATTGAAGTTGAAGGGTTAAAATTCAATCTGAACTATTTTTTTTTTCTGATTATATAATTATTGCACTAGTACGTAAATAAAAATTCTGACATTAATTTAGTTTTTCAGTTCACTTAACAAAACATATCTGCTTTATGTTTATGAAAATTTTAGTATCGGGATCATAAAGTTTTTAAGTAATTGTGAGATAATTTTATTTGAAAGGGTACATATATATATTTTGTAATTGTAAAAAATTATTTGCATATTTATTCAAGTTAACATGATGAGATTAAAAATGGAATGAAAGATTATACATAGTTTGTTTTTATCAAACATTTCCATAGAAACATCAACTTAAAAATTTCTTGTATCTATGTTACATAATATTAAAGATGAAAGAAAGTTTATTATGTTTAATACAAAGCCTATTATTATTACAATATATTTAAAAGGTAAACTACTAGTAGAATTGTTATATTTTTTCTTTATAATATATATATATATACATACCATGAAAAGTTATGTTTAATCTAACACAGCTCTATTTTACATTTTCTATTTAGCCTCCGGAACCACAAAAAACTATTACTTCATTGAATATTAATGAGGGTGATGTGTACGAGTGTAAATGAAGAGTACTCTTGTACTCTCTGATGGTGACCATTCCTGCCTGGTTTTTTGAAATCTAACCAACAAAGAACACAGGTATCCACAGTCAAGTATTAAAATGCATATAAAAAAGTAACTGCGTTAAACAGTTTAATTTTGTTGACCGATTTCTATAATTTTGACTTGATTTGTACACCTTCCCTATCGATTTTCTATCCCATCTTCATTATAAACACAATTACCATCTATCTGTCTTCTTCATCCCTCTCATGTTCTATCTGTGATTTCTTCTATCCCACATAGCAAAAACCTCTTATACAAAATCTCATGCCAATAATCCAAATGCTATCATATTTTATCTTTATGTGAATCACCATCTAATTTGTCAATCAATTGTCAGGAGATTGCTCTGCTGCATTCCGAGAGCTTTTCAGTTCTTTTAACATAAAGATTTGTTTTAAATAACCACCGTGAAGCCATACAGTCTTTGTCCACCTACAAGTGGAGGTGTTTTTTTTAGGATTTTCGCTTCATGAAATCTACGACCTAATATACTTTTGTTGGATTCTGTAATAGACTTAGTGTGCACTTTCCTGATATAGGTTTACTATATTGTTATAATGTAACTTAAAACATGATCGTATATAGTACATCGTAAATAAATACAATATCTAATCCTCGATTCAAATATTGTTAAGGTAGTAAGCAGTTTTTGATATTACTATTAATATAACTGATAAATGATGTATTTGTTAGCTTTTTAAAAAATATAGTAATAATAATAATTAGTGTTGTATGAAACAAAATAAAATTTATTCTTTAATATTATGTATCTTAGATACAAACTATTTTTGAATGTATGTTTCTATGGAAATGTTTATTTAAAAAACACTATTTAAAATCATTCATTCCATTTCAAATCTCATCATGTTAACATGAATTAATATGATAAATATTATTTAGAATTAGAAAATATATATGATGCTCACTTTCAAAAAAACTGATCTTTCCAATTACTTCAAAATATAAAGAATGTGAAATGAAAAATTTCATAAACACAATCAAATATTTCCTAAAAAGAAATAGTTAAGCATACTGAAAAATTATATTAATGTCAGCATTTTAATTACATTATTCATGCAATAATTCTATAAAAATCAAAAATAAGTTCAGATTGAATTTTAACCCTTCAACTTCATGTAAATGATATGAATGGTTAAAATTCAATTTTTATTATGAAGATAAATGATTTAAATGTAGCAACTTAATAAATTAATTCCAGCATTTTTATTAACATAACACGTGTTCAGTAATTATATTGAAATAAAATAAACATATCAGTTTGAATTTTAACCCTTCAACTTCGTTGTAGTGGTGGGTTAAAATTCAATTAAAATATATGTATTTTATTTGCTTAAGAACAACTACTAAATTTCTAAATTATCAATAAATTTGAATTTTAACCCTTCAACTTCATGTAAGTGATGAAAGGTTAAAATTCAATATTAGTAACTGCTCCTAGTATAAAATATTATTATGAAATTAAAATTATTACATAATATTTCACGTTGAATTGGACTGCAATTAGGACTCTCTTATAATAGATATGAAATTCGCTCTGCTCATAGTCTTATATTTGCACACTCTCATACACTTTCTGATTGATTGTTATTGTTATATAAGTTGTTTCTGTAGTAGTCGAAGACAGTACTTTTCTCATATTTGTGGTATAAATTATTAAAATTTTCAGATAAAATATGATCGTATATATATATACATACCATGAGAAGTTATGTTTAATCTAACACAGCTCTATTTTACATTTTCTATTTAGCCTCCGGAACCACAAAAAACTATTACTTCATTGAATATTAATGAGGGTGATGTGTACGAGTTTAAATGAAGAGTACTCTTGTACTCTCTGATGGTGACCATTCCTGCCTGGTTTTTTGAAATCTAACCAACAAAGAACACAGGTATCCACAGTCAAGTATTAAAATGCATATAAAAAAGTAACTGCGTTAAACAGTTTAATTTTGTTGACCGATTTCTATAATTTTGACTTGATGTGTACACCTTCCCTATCGATTTTCTATCCCATCTTCATTATAAACACAATTACCATCTTCTTTATGTCTTCTATATGTCTTCTTTATCCCTTTCATGTTCTATCTGTGATTTCTTCTATCCCACATAGCAAAAACCTCTTATACAAAATCTCATGCCAATAATCCAAATGCTATCATATTTTATCTTTATGTGAATCACCATCTAATTTGTCAATCAATTGTCAGGAGATTGCTCTGCTGCATTCCGAGAGCTGTTCAGTTCTTTTAACATAAAGATTTGTTTTAAATAACCACCGTGAAGCCATACAGTCTTTGTCCACCTACAAGCGGAGGTGTTTTTTTTAGGATTTTCGCTTCATGAAATCTACGACCTAATATACTTTTGTTGGATTCTGTAGTAGACTTAGTGTGCACTTTCCTGATATAGGTTTACTATATTGTTATAATGTAACTTAAAACATGATCGTATATAGTACATCGTAAATAAATACAATATCTAATCCTCGATTCAAATATTGTTAAGGTAGTAAGCAGTTTTTGATATTACTATTAATATAATTGATAAATGATGTATTTGTTAGCTTTTTAAAAAATATAGTAATAATAATAATTAGTGTTGTATGAAACAAAATAAAATTTATTCTTTAATATTATGTATCTTAGATACAAACTATTTTTGAATGTATGTTTCTATGGAAATGTTTATTTAAAAAACACTATTTAAAATCATTCATTCCATTTCAAATCTCATCATGTTAACATGAATTAATATGATAAATATTATTTAGAATTAGAAAATATATATGATGCTCACTTTCAAAAAAACTGATCTTTCCAATTACTTCAAAATATAAAGAATGTGAAATGAAAAATTTCATAAACACAATCAAATATTTCCTAAAAAGAAATAGTTAAGCATACTGAAAAATTATATTAATGTTAGCATTTTAATTACATTATTCATGCAATAATTCTATAAAAATCAAAAAAAAAGTTCAGATTGAATTTTAACCCTTCAACTTCATGTAAATGATATGAATGGTTAAAATTCAATTTTTATTATCAAGATAAATGATTTAAATGTAGCAACTTAATAAATTAATTCCAGCATTTTTATTAACATAACACGTGTTCAGTAATTATATTGAAATAAAATAAACAATTCAGTTTGAATTTTAACCCTTCAACTTCTTTGTAGTGGTGGGTTAAAATTCAATTAAAATATATGCATTTTATTTGCTTAAGAACAACTACTAAATTTCTAAATTATCAATAAATTTGAATTTTAACCCTTCAACTTCATGTAAGTGATGAAAGGTTAAAATTCAATATTAGTAACTGCTCCTAGTATAAAATATTATTATGAAATTAAAATTATTACATAATATTTCACGTTGAATTGGACTGCAAATAGGACTCTCTTATAATAGATATGAAATTCGCTCTGCTCATCGTCTTATATTTGCACACTCTCATACACTTTCTGATTGATTGTTATTGTTATATAAGTTGTTTCTGTAGTAGTCGAAGACAGTACTTTTCTCTTATTTGTGGTATAAATTATTAAAATTTTCAGATAAAATATGATCGTTCATATTACATAATAAAAAAATTTAATCTACGATTCACACCTTGTTAGAAAGTAAGCAGTCTTTGTAATTACCATGCTGTATATAATGTAGTTAGTGTGGGTTTACAACAGTCCTTCAGAAAGTGTATTTTGGTGTGTAAATATAAGACGAAGCACATAGCGTTGCTTCTTATATATTATAAGAGTGTCCTCTTCAGATCCAACTGAATGTGACATATGCATGTAAACATTTTAAATTCATACTAATTTATTATACGAGTGGTTATTAAAATTGAATATTAACCTTTCATCTTTTACATGAAGTTGAAGGGTTAAAATTCAATCAGACATTTTTTTTTTGATTTTTGTATCATTGCAACGTGATATGGAAATAGAAAATGGTTACATTAATTTAATTGGTTAGTATACTTAAAAGTTTTTTTTTGTGAATATCTTGTTTTATGTGTATTTTAATATCATATTCTTAATGTATGAAAGTAATTGGAAAGGGCAGTATTTTGTAAACATTGTTAAAAATGTTACATTACAGGAGAGGTTATTTAAAATGAATTTTAACTATTCATCACTTACATTGAAGTTGAAGGGTTAAAATTCAATCTGAACTATTTTTTTTTTCTGATTATATAATTATTGCACTAGTACGTAAATAAAAATTCTGACATTAATTTAGTTTTTCAGTTCACTTAACAAAACATATCTGCTTTATGTTTATGAAAATTTTAGTATCGGGATCATAAAGTTTTTAAGTAATTGTGAGATAATTTTATTTGAAAGGGTACATATATATATTTTGTAATTGTAAAAAATTATTTGCATATTTATTCAAGTTAACATGATGAGATTAAAAATGGAATGAAAGATTATACATAGTTTGTTTTTATCAAACATTTCCATAGAAACATCAACTTAAAAATTTCTTGTATCTATGTTACATAATATTAAAGATGAAAGAAAGTTTATTATGTTTAATACAAAGCCTATTATTATTACAATATATTTAAAAGGTAAACTACTAGTAGAATTGTTATATTTTTTCTTTATAATATATATATATATATACATACCATGAAAAGTTATGTTTAATCTAACACAGCTCTATTTTACATTTTCTATTTAGCCTCCGGAACCACAAAAAACTATTACTTCATTGAATATTAATGAGGGTGATGTGTACGAGTGTAAATGAAGAGTACTCTTGTACTCTCTGATGGTGACCATTCCTGCCTGGTTTTTTGAAATCTAACCAACAAAGAACACAGGTATCCACAGTCAAGTATTAAAATGCATATAAAAAAGTAACTGAGTTAAACAGTTTAATTTTGTTGACCGATTTCTATAATTTTGACTTGATTTGTACAACATCCCTATCGATTTTCTATCCCATCTTCATTATAAACACAATTACCATCTATCTGTCTTCTTTATCCCTCTCATGTTCTATCTGTGATTTCTTCTATCCCACATAGCAAAAACCTCTTATACAAAATCTCATGCCAATAATCCAAATGCTATCATATTTTATCTTTATGTGAATCACCATCTAATTTGTCAATCAATTGTCAGGAGATTGCTCTGCTGCATTCCGAGAGCTGTTCAGTTCTTTTAACATAAAGATTTGTTTTAAATAACCACCGTGAAGCCATACAGTCTTTGTCCACCTACAAGCGGAGGTGTTTTTTTTAGGATTTTCGCTTCATGAAATCTACGACCTAATATACTTTTGTTGGATTCTGTAGTAGACTTAGTGTGCACTTTCCTGATATAGGTTTACTATATTGTTATAATGTAACTTAAAACATGATCGTATATAGTACATCGTAAATAAATACAATATCTAATCCTCGATTCAAATATTGTTAAGGTAGTAAGCAGTTTTTGATATTACTATTAATATAATTGATAAATGATGTATTTGTTAGCTTTTTAAAAAATATAGTAATAATAATAATTAGTGTTGTATGAAACAAAATAAAATTTATTCTTTAATATTATGTATCTTAGATACAAACTATTTTTGAATGTATGTTTCTATGGAAATGTTTATTTAAAAAACACTATTTAAAATCATTCATTCCATTTCAAATCTCATCATGTTAACATGAATTAATATGATAAATATTATTTAGAATTAGAAAATATATATGATGCTCACTTTCAAAAAAACTGATCTTTCCAATTACTTCAAAATATAAAGAATGTGAAATGAAAAATTTCATAAACACAATCAAATATTTCCTAAAAAGAAATAGTTAAGCATACTGAAAAATTATATTAATGTTAGCATTTTAATTACATTATTCATGCAATAATTCTATAAAAATCAAAAAAAAAGTTCAGATTGAATTTTAACCCTTCAACTTCATGTAAATGATATGAATGGTTAAAATTCAATTTTTATTATCAAGATAAATGATTTAAATGTAGCAACTTAATAAATTAATTCCAGCATTTTTATTAACATAACACGTGTTCAGTAATTATATTGAAATAAAATAAACAATTCAGTTTGAATTTTAACCCTTCAACTTCTTTGTAGTGGTGGGTTAAAATTCAATTAAAATATATGCATTTTATTTGCTTAAGAACAACTACTAAATTTCTAAATTATCAATAAATTTGAATTTTAACCCTTCAACTTCATGTAAGTGATGAAAGGTTAAAATTCAATATTAGTAACTGCTCCTAGTATAAAATATTATTATGAAATTAAAATTATTACATAATATTTCACGTTGAATTGGACTGCAAATAGGACTCTCTTATAATAGATATGAAATTCGCTCTGCTCATCGTCTTATATTTGCACACTCTCATACACTTTCTGATTGATTGTTATTGTTATATAAGTTGTTTCTGTAGTAGTCGAAGACAGTACTTTTCTCTTATTTGTGGTATAAATTATTAAAATTTTCAGATAAAATATGATCGTTCATATTACATAA
Source organism: Lycorma delicatula (assembly GCF_047948215.1). Taxonomy (NCBI): domain Eukaryota; kingdom Metazoa; phylum Arthropoda; class Insecta; order Hemiptera; family Fulgoridae; genus Lycorma; species Lycorma delicatula. Next base: position 67,099,401 of record NC_134459.1, on the reverse strand, counting down.
TAAAAAAATTTAATCTACGATTCACACCTTGTTAGAAAGTAAGCAGTCTTTGTAATTACCATGCTGTATATAATGTAGTTAGTGTGGGTTTACAACAGTCCTTCAGAAAGTGTATTTTGGTGTGTAAATATAAGACGAAGCACATAGCGTTGCTTCTTATATATTATAAGAGTGTCCTCTTCAGATCCAACTGAATGTGACATATGCATGTAAACATTTTAAATTCATACTAATTTATTATACGAGTGGTTATTAAAATTGAATATTAACCTTTCATCTTTTACATGAAGTTGAAGGGTTAAAATTCAATCAGACATTTTTTTTTTGATTTTTGTATCATTGCAACGTGATATGGAAATAGAAAATGGTTACATTAATTTAATTGGTTAGTATACTTAAAAGTTTTTTTTTGTGAATATCTTGTTTTATGTGTATTTTAATATCATATTCTTAATGTATGAAAGTAATTGGAAAGGGCAGTATTTTGTAAACATTGTTAAAAATGTTACATTACAGGAGAGGTTATTTAAAATGAATTTTAACTATTCATCACTTACATTGAAGTTGAAGGGTTAAAATTCAATCTGAACTATTTTTTTTTTCTGATTATATAATTATTGCACTAGTACGTAAATAAAAATTCTGACATTAATTTAGTTTTTCAGTTCACTTAACAAAACATATCTGCTTTATGTTTATGAAAATTTTAGTATCGGGATCATAAAGTTTTTAAGTAATTGTGAGATAATTTTATTTGAAAGGGTACATATATATATTTTGTAATTGTAAAAAATTATTTGCATATTTATTCAAGTTAACATGATGAGATTAAAAATGGAATGAAAGATTATACATAGTTTGTTTTTATCAAACATTTCCATAGAAACATCAACTTAAAAATTTCTTGTATCTATGTTACATAATATTAAAGATGAAAGAAAGTTTATTATGTTTAATACAAAGCCTATTATTATTACAATATATTTAAAAGGTAAACTACTAGTAGAATTGTTATATTTTTTCTTTATAATATATATATATATATACATACCATGAAAAGTTATGTTTAATCTAACACAGCTCTATTTTACATTTTCTATTTAGCCTCCGGAACCACAAAAAACTATTACTTCATTGAATATTAATGAGGGTGATGTGTACGAGTGTAAATGAAGAGTACTCTTGTACTCTCTGATGGTGACCATTCCTGCCTGGTTTTTTGAAATCTAACCAACAAAGAACACAGGTATCCACAGTCAAGTATTAAAATGCATATAAAAAAGTAACTGAGTTAAACAGTTTAATTTTGTTGACCGATTTCTATAATTTTGACTTGATTTGTACAACATCCCTATCGATTTTCTATCCCATCTTCATTATAAACACAATTACCATCTATCTGTCTTCTTTATCCCTCTCATGTTCTATCTGTGATTTCTTCTATCCCACATAGCAAAAACCTCTTATACAAAATCTCATGCCAATAATCCAAATGCTATCATATTTTATCTTTATGTGAATCACCATCTAATTTGTCAATCAATTGTCAGGAGATTGCTCTGCTGCATTCCGAGAGCTGTTCAGTTCTTTTAACATAAAGATTTGTTTTAAATAACCACCGTGAAGCCATACAGTCTTTGTCCACCTACAAGCGGAGGTGTTTTTTTTAGGATTTTCGCTTCATGAAATCTACGACCTAATATACTTTTGTTGGATTCTGTAGTAGACTTAGTGTGCACTTTCCTGATATAGGTTTACTATATTGTTATAATGTAACTTAAAACATGATCGTATATAGTACATCGTAAATAAATACAATATCTAATCCTCGATTCAAATATTGTTAAGGTAGTAAGCAGTTTTTGATATTACTATTAATATAATTGATAAATGATGTATTTGTTAGCTTTTTAAAAAATATAGTAATAATAATAATTAGTGTTGTATGAAACAAAATAAAATTTATTCTTTAATATTATGTATCTTAGATACAAACTATTTTTGAATGTATGTTTCTATGGAAATGTTTATTTAAAAAACACTATTTAAAATCATTCATTCCATTTCAAATCTCATCATGTTAACATGAATTAATATGATAAATATTATTTAGAATTAGAAAATATATATGATGCTCACTTTCAAAAAAACTGATCTTTCCAATTACTTCAAAATATAAAGAATGTGAAATGAAAAATTTCATAAACACAATCAAATATTTCCTAAAAAGAAATAGTTAAGCATACTGAAAAATTATATTAATGTTAGCATTTTAATTACATTATTCATGCAATAATTCTATAAAAATCAAAAAAAAAGTTCAGATTGAATTTTAACCCTTCAACTTCATGTAAATGATATGAATGGTTAAAATTCAATTTTTATTATCAAGATAAATGATTTAAATGTAGCAACTTAATAAATTAATTCCAGCATTTTTATTAACATAACACGTGTTCAGTAATTATATTGAAATAAAATAAACAATTCAGTTTGAATTTTAACCCTTCAACTTCTTTGTAGTGGTGGGTTAAAATTCAATTAAAATATATGCATTTTATTTGCTTAAGAACAACTACTAAATTTCTAAATTATCAATAAATTTGAATTTTAACCCTTCAACTTCATGTAAGTGATGAAAGGTTAAAATTCAATATTAGTAACTGCTCCTAGTATAAAATATTATTATGAAATTAAAATTATTACATAATATTTCACGTTGAATTGGACTGCAAATAGGACTCTCTTATAATAGATATGAAATTCGCTCTGCTCATCGTCTTATATTTGCACACTCTCATACACTTTCTGATTGATTGTTATTGTTATATAAGTTGTTTCTGTAGTAGTCGAAGACAGTACTTTTCTCTTATTTGTGGTATAAATTATTAAAATTTTCAGATAAAATATGATCGTTCATATTACATAATAAAAAAATTTAATCTACGATTCACACCTTGTTAGAAAGTAAGCAGTCTTTGTAATTACCATGCTGTATATAATGTAGTTAGTGTGGGTTTACAACAGTCCTTCAGAAAGTGTATTTTGGTGTGTAAATATAAGACGAAGCACATAGCGTTGCTTCTTATATATTATAAGAGTGTCCTCTTCAGATCCAACTGAATGTGACATATGCATGTAAACATTTTAAATTCATACTAATTTATTATACGAGTGGTTATTAAAATTGAATATTAACCTTTCATCTTTTACATGAAGTTGAAGGGTTAAAATTCAATCAGACATTTTTTTTTTGATTTTTGTATCATTGCAACGTGATATGGAAATAGAAAATGGTTACATTAATTTAATTGGTTAGTATACTTAAAAGTTTTTTTTTGTGAATATCTTGTTTTATGTGTATTTTAATATCATATTCTTAATGTATGAAAGTAATTGGAAAGGGCAGTATTTTGTAAACATTGTTAAAAATGTTACATTACAGGAGAGGTTATTTAAAATGAATTTTAACTATTCATCACTTACATTGAAGTTGAAGGGTTAAAATTCAATCTGAACTATTTTTTTTTTCTGATTATATAATTATTGCACTAGTACGTAAATAAAAATTCTGACATTAATTTAGTTTTTCAGTTCACTTAACAAAACATATCTGCTTTATGTTTATGAAAATTTTAGTATCGGGATCATAAAGTTTTTAAGTAATTGTGAGATAATTTTATTTGAAAGGGTACATATATATATTTTGTAATTGTAAAAAATTATTTGCATATTTATTCAAGTTAACATGATGAGATTAAAAATGGAATGAAAGATTATACATAGTTTGTTTTTATCAAACATTTCCATAGAAACATCAACTTAAAAATTTCTTGTATCTATGTTACATAATATTAAAGATGAAAGAAAGTTTATTATGTTTAATACAAAGCCTATTATTATTACAATATATTTAAAAGGTAAACTACTAGTAGAATTGTTATATTTTTTCTTTATAATATATATATATATATACATACCATGAAAAGTTATGTTTAATCTAACACAGCTCTATTTTACATTTTCTATTTAGCCTCCGGAACCACAAAAAACTATTACTTCATTGAATATTAATGAGGGTGATGTGTACGAGTGTAAATGAAGAGTACTCTTGTACTCTCTGATGGTGACCATTCCTGCCTGGTTTTTTGAAATCTAACCAACAAAGAACACAGGTATCCACAGTCAAGTATTAAAATGCATATAAAAAAGTAACTGCGTTAAACAGTTTAATTTTGTTGACCGATTTCTATAATTTTGACTTGATTTGTACACCTTCCCTATCGATTTTCTATCCCATCTTCATTATAAACACAATTACCATCTATCTGTCTTCTTTATCCCTCTCATGTTCTATCTGTGATTTCTTCTATCCCACATAGCAAAAACCTCTTATACAAAATCTCATGCCAATAATCCAAATGCTATCATATTTTATCTTTATGTGAATCACCATCTAATTTGTCAATCAATTGTCAGGAGATTGCTCTGCTGCATTCTGAGAGCTGTTCAGTTCTTTTAACATAAAGATTTGTTTTAAATAACCACCGTGAAGCCATACAGTCTTTGTCCACCTACAAGCGGAGGTGTTTTTTTTAGGATTTTCGCTTCATGAAATCTACGACCTAATATACTTTTGTTGGATTCTGTAGTAGACTTAGTGTGCACTTTCCTGATATAGGTTTACTATATTGTTATAATGTAACTTAAAACATGATCGTATATAGTACATCGTAAATAAATACAATATCTAATCCTCGATTCAAATATTGTTAAGGTAGTAAGCAGTTTTTGATATTACTATTAATATAATTGATAAATGATGTATTTGTTAGCTTTTTAAAAAATATAGTAATAATAATAATTAGTGTTGTATGAAACAAAATAAAATTTATTCTTTAATATTATGTATCTTAGATACAAATTATTTTTGAATGTATGTTTCTATGGAAATGTTTATTTAAAAAACACTATTTAAAATCATTCATTCCATTTCAAATCTCATCATGTTAACATGAATTAATATGATAAATATTATTTAGAATTAGAAAATATATATGATGCTCACTTTCAAAAAAACTGATCTTTCCAATTACTTCAAAATATAAAGAATGTGAAATGAAAAATTTCATAAACACAATCAAATATTTCCTAAAAAGAAATAGTTAAGCATACTGAAAAATTATATTAATGTCAGCATTTTAATTACATTATTCATGCAATAATTCTATAAAAATCAAAAATAAGTTCAGATTGAATTTTAACCCTTCAACTTCATGTAAATGATATGAATGGTTAAAATTCAATTTTTATTATGAAGATAAATGATTTAAATGTAGCAACTTAATAAATTAATTCCAGCATTTTTATTAACATAACACGTGTTCAGTAATTATATTGAAATAAAATAAACATATCAGTTTGAATTTTAACCCTTCAACTTCTTTGTAGTGGTGGGTTAAAATTCAATTAAAATATATGTATTTTATTTGCTTAAGAACAACTACTAAATTTCTAAATTATCAATAAATTTGAATTTTAACCCTTCAACTTCATGTAAGTGATGAAAGGTTAAAATTCAATATTAGTAACTGCTCCTAGTATAAAATATTATTATGAAATTAAAATTATTACATAATATTTCACGTTGAATTGGACTGCAATTAGGACTCTCTTATAATAGATATGAAATTCGCTCTGCTCATAGTCTTATATTTGCACACTCTCATACACTTTCTGATTGATTGTTATTGTTATATAAGTTGTTTCTGTAGTAGTCGAAGACAGTACTTTTCTCATATTTGTGGTATAAATTATTAAAATTTTCAGATAAAATATGATCGTATATATATATATACATACCATGAAAAGTTATGTTTAATCTAACACAGCTCTATTTTACATTTTCTATTTAGTTTCCGGAACCACAAAAAACTATTACTTCATTGAATATTAATGAGGGTGATGTGTACGAGTTTAAATGAAGAGTACTCTTGTACTCTCTGATGGTGACCATTCCTGCCTGGTTTTTTGAAATCTAACCAACAAAGAACACAGGTATCCACAGTCAGGTATTAAAATGCATATAAAAAAGTAACTGCGTTAAACAGTTTAATTTTGTTGACCGATTTCTATAATTTTGACTTGATGTGTACACCTTCCCTATCGATTTTCTATCCCATCTTCATTATAAACACAATTACCATCTTCTTTATGTCTTCTATATGTCTTCTTTATCCCTTTCATGTTCTATCTGTGATTTCTTCTATCCCACATAGCAAAAACCTCTTATACAAAATCTCATGCCAATAATCCAAATGCTATCATATTTTATCTTTATGTGAATCACCATCTAATTTGTCAATCAATTGTCAGGAGATTGCTCTGCTGTATTCCGAGAGCTGTTCAGTTCTTTTAACATAAAGAACCACCGTGAAGCCATACAGTCTTTGTCCACCTACAAGCGGAGGTGTTTTTTTTACGATTTTCGCTTCATGAAATCTACGACCGAATATACTTTTCTTGGATTCTGTAGTAGACTTAGTGTGCTCTTTCCTGATATAGGTTTACTATATTGTTATAATGTAACTTAAAACATGATCGTATACAGTACATCGTAAATAAATACAATATCTAATCCTCGATTCAAATATTGTTAAAGTAGTAAGCAGTTTTTGATATTACTATTAATATAATTGATTAATGTTGTATTTGTTAGCTTTTTAAAAAATATAGTAATAATAATAATTAGTGTTGCATGAAACAAAATAACATTTATTCTTTAATATAATGTATCTTAGATACAAACTGTTTTTGAATGTATGTTTCTATGGAAATGTTTATTTAAAAACACTATTTAAAATCATTCATTCCATTTCAAATCTCATCATGTTAACATGAATTAATATGATAAATATTATTTAGAATTAGAAAATATATATGATGCTCACTTTCAAAAAAACTGATCTTTCCAATTACTTCAAAATATAAAGAATGTGAAATGAAAAATTTCATAAACACAATCAAATATTTCCTAAAAAGAAATAGTTAAGCATACTGAAAAATTATATTAATGTTAGCATTTTAATTACATTATTCATGCAATAATTCTATAAAAATCAAAAAAAAAGTTCAGATTGAATTTTAACCCTTCAACTTCATGTAAATGATATGAATGGTTAAAATTCAATTTTTATTATCAAGATAAATGATTTAAATGTAGCAACTTAATAAATTAATTCCAGCATTTTTATTAACATAACACGTGTTCAGTAATTATATTGAAATAAAATAAACAATTCAGTTTGAATTTTAACCCTTCAACTTCTTTGTAGTGGTGGGTTAAAATTCAATTAAAATATATGTATTTTATTTGCTTAAGAACAACTACTAAATTTCTAAATTATCAATAAATTTGAATTTTAACCCTTCAACTTCATGTAAGTGATGAAAGGTTAAAATTCAATATTAGTAACTGCTCCTAGTATAAAATATTATTATGAAATTAAAATTATTACATAATATTTCACGTTGAATTGGACTGCAAATAGGACTCTCTTATAATAGATATGAAATTCGCTCTGCTCATCGTCTTATATTTGCACACTCTCATACACTTTCTGATTGATTGTTATTGTTATATAAGTTGTTTCTGTAGTAGTCGAAGACAGTACTTTTCTCTTATTTGTGGTATAAATTATTAAAATTTTCAGATAAAATATGATCGTATATATATATATATACATACCATGAGAAGTTATGTTTAATCTAACACAGCTCTATTTTACATTTTCTATTTAGCCTCCGGAACCACAAAAAACTATTACTTCATTGAATATTAATGAGGGTGATGTGTACGAGTTTAAATGAAGAGTACTCTTGTACTCTCTGATGGTGACCATTCCTGCCTGGTTTTTTGAAATCTAACCAACAAAGAACACAGGTATCCACAGTCAAGTATTAAAATGCATATAAAAAAGTAACTGCGTTAAACAGTTTAATTTTGTTGACCGATTTCTATAATTTTGACTTGATGTGTACACCTTCCCTATCGATTTTCTATCCCATCTTCATTATAAACACAATTACCATCTTCTTTATGTCTTCTATATGTCTTCTTTATCCCTTTCATGTTCTATCTGTGATTTCTTCTATCCCACATAGCAAAAACCTCTTATACAAAATCTCATGCCAATAATCCAAATGCTATCATATTTTATCTTTATGTGAATCACCATCTAATTTGTCAATCAATTGTCAGGAGATTGCTCTGCTGCATTCCGAGAGCTGTTCAGTTCTTTTAACATAAAGATTTGTTTTAAATAACCACCGTGAAGCCATACAGTCTTTGTCCACCTACAAGCGGAGGTGTTTTTTTAGGATTTTCGCTTCATGAAATCTACGACCTAATATACTTTTGTTGGATTCTGTAGTAGACTTAGTGTGCACTTTCCTGATATAGGTTTACTATATTGTTATAATGTAACTTAAAACATGATCGTATATAGTACATCGTAAATAAATACAATATCTAATCCTCGATTCAAATATTGTTAAGGTAGTAAGCAGTTTTTGATATTACTATTAATATAATTGATAAATGATGTATTTGTTAGCTTTTTAAAAAATATAGTAATAATAATAATTAGTGTTGTATGAAACAAAATAAAATTTATTCTTTAATATTATGTATCTTAGATACAAACTATTTTTGAATGTATGTTTCTATGGAAATGTTTATTTAAAAAACACTATTTAAAATCATTCATTCCATTTCAAATCTCATCATGTTAACATGAATTAATATGATAAATATTATTTAGAATTAGAAAATATATATGATGCTCACTTTCAAAAAAACTGATCTTTCCAATTACTTCAAAATATAAAGAATGTGAAATGAAAAATTTCATAAACACAATCAAATATTTCCTAAAAAGAAATAGTTAAGCATACTGAAAAATTATATTAATGTTAGCATTTTAATTACATTATTCATGCAATAATTCTATAAAAATCAAAAAAAAAGTTCAGATTGAATTTTAACCCTTCAACTTCATGTAAATGATATGAATGGTTAAAATTCAATTTTTATTATCAAGATAAATGATTTAAATGTAGCAACTTAATAAATTAATTCCAGCATTTTTATTAACATAACACGTGTTCAGTAATTATATTGAAATAAAATAAACAATTCAGTTTGAATTTTAACCCTTCAACTTCTTTGTAGTGGTGGGTTAAAATTCAATTAAAATATATGCATTTTATTTGCTTAAGAACAACTACTAAATTTCTAAATTATCAATAAATTTGAATTTTAACCCTTCAACTTCATGTAAGTGATGAAAGGTTAAAATTCAATATTAGTAACTGCTCCTAGTATAAAATATTATTATGAAATTAAAATTATTACATAATATTTCACGTTGAATTGGACTGCAAATAGGACTCTCTTATAATAGATATGAAATTCGCTCTGCTCATCGTCTTATATTTGCACACTCTCATACACTTTCTGATTGATTGTTATTGTTATATAAGTTGTTTCTGTAGTAGTCGAAGACAGTACTTTTCTCTTATTTGTGGTATAAATTATTAAAATTTTCAGATAAAATATGATCGTTCATATTACATAATAAAAAAATTTAATCTACGATTCACACCTTGTTAGAAAGTAAGCAGTCTTTGTAATTACCATGCTGTATATAATGTAGTTAGTGTGGGTTTACAACAGTCCTTCAGAAAGTGTATTTTGGTGTGTAAATATAAGACGAAGCACATAGCGTTGCTTCTTATATATTATAAGAGTGTCCTCTTCAGATCCAACTGAATGTGACATATGCATGTAAACATTTTAAATTCATACTAATTTATTATACGAGTGGTTATTAAAATTGAATATTAACCTTTCATCTTTTACATGAAGTTGAAGGGTTAAAATTCAATCAGACATTTTTTTTTTGATTTTTGTATCATTGCAACGTGATATGGAAATAGAAAATGGTTACATTAATTTAATTGGTTAGTATACTTAAAAGTTTTTTTTTGTGAATATCTTGTTTTATGTGTATTTTAATATCATATTCTTAATGTATGAAAGTAATTGGAAAGGGCAGTATTTTGTAAACATTGTTAAAAATGTTACATTACAGGAGAGGTTATTTAAAATGAATTTTAACTATTCATCACTTACATTGAAGTTGAAGGGTTAAAATTCAATCTGAACTATTTTTTTTTTCTGATTATATAATTATTGCACTAGTACGTAAATAAAAATTCTGACATTAATTTAGTTTTTCAGTTCACTTAACAAAACATATCTGCTTTATGTTTATGAAAATTTTAGTATCGGGATCATAAAGTTTTTAAGTAATTGTGAGATAATTTTATTTGAAAGGGTACATATATATATTTTGTAATTGTAAAAAATTATTTGCATATTTATTCAAGTTAACATGATGAGATTAAAAATGGAATGAAAGATTATACATAGTTTGTTTTTATCAAACATTTCCATAGAAACATCAACTTAAAAATTTCTTGTATCTATGTTACATAATATTAAAGATGAAAGAAAGTTTATTATGTTTAATACAAAGCCTATTATTATTACAATATATTTAAAAGGTAAACTACTAGTAGAATTGTTATATTTTTTCTTTATAATATATATATATATATATACATACCATGAAAAGTTATGTTTAATCTAACACAGCTCTATTTTACATTTTCTATTTAGCCTCCGGAACCACAAAAAACTATTACTTCATTGAATATTAATGAGGGTGATGTGTACGAGTGTAAATGAAGAGTACTCTTGTACTCTCTGATGGTGACCATTCCTGCCTGGTTTTTTGAAATCTAACCAACAAAGAACACAGGTATCCACAGTCAAGTATTAAAATGCATATAAAAAAGTAACTGCGTTAAACAGTTTAATTTTGTTGACCGATTTCTATAATTTTGACTTGATTTGTACACCTTCCCTATCGATTTTCTATCCCATCTTCATTATAAACACAATTACCATCTATCTGTCTTCTTTATCCCTCTCATGTTCTATCTGTGATTTCTTCTATCCCACATAGCAAAAACCTCTTATACAAAATCTCATGCCAATAATCCAAATGCTATCATATTTTATCTTTATGTGAATCACCATCTAATTTGTCAATCAATTGTCAGGAGATTGCTCTGCTGCATTCCGAGAGCTGTTCAGTTCTTTTAACATAAAGATTTGTTTTAAATAACCACCGTGAAGCCATACAGTCTTTGTCCACCTACAAGCGGAGGTGTTTTTTTTAGGATTTTCGCTTCATGAAATCTACGACCTAATATACTTTTGTTGGATTCTGTAGTAGACTTAGTGTGCACTTTCCTGATATAGGTTTACTATATTGTTATAATGTAACTTAAAACATGATCGTATATAGTACATCGTAAATAAATACAATATCTAATCCTCGATTCAAATATTGTTAAGGTAGTAAGCAGTTTTTGATATTACTATTAATATAATTGATAAATGATGTATTTGTTAGCTTTTTAAAAAATATAGTAATAATAATAATTAGTGTTGTATGAAACAAAATAAAATTTATTCTTTAATATTATGTATCTTAGATACAAATTATTTTTGAATGTATGTTTCTATGGAAATGTTTATTTAAAAAACACTATTTAAAATCATTCATTCCATTTCAAATCTCATCATGTTAACATGAATTAATATGATAAATATTATTTAGAATTAGAAAATATATATGATGCTCACTTTCAAAAAAACTGATCTTTCCAATTACTTCAAAATATAAAGAATGTGAAATGAAAAATTTCATAAACACAATCAAATATTTCCTAAAAAGAAATAGTTAAGCATACTGAAAAATTATATTAATGTCAGCATTTTAATTACATTATTCATGCAATAATTCTATAAAAATCAAAAATAAGTTCAGATTGAATTTTAACCCTTCAACTTCATGTAAATGATATGAATGGTTAAAATTCAATTTTTATTATGAAGATAAATGATTTAAATGTAGCAACTTAATAAATTAATTCCAGCATTTTTATTAACATAACACGTGTTCAGTAATTATATTGAAATAAAATAAACATATCAGTTTGAATTTTAACCCTTCAACTTCTTTGTAGTGGTGGGTTAAAATTCAATTAAAATATATGTATTTTATTTGCTTAAGAACAACTACTAAATTTCTAAATTATCAATAAATTTGAATTTTAACCCTTCAACTTCATGTAAGTGATGAAAGGTTAAAATTCAATATTAGTAACTGCTCCTAGTATAAAATATTATTATGAAATTAAAATTATTACATAATATTTCACGTTGAATTGGACTGCAATTAAGACTCTCTTATAATAGATATGAAATTCGCTCTGCTCATAGTCTTATATTTGCACACTCTCATACACTTTCTGATTGATTGTTATTGTTATATAAGTTGTTTCTGTAGTAGTCGAAGACAGTACTTTTCTCATATTTGTGGTATAAATTATTAAAATTTTCAGATAAAATATGATCGTATATATATATATACATACCATGAAAAGTTATGTTTAATCTAACACAGCTCTATTTTACATTTTCTATTTAGTTTCCGGAACCACAAAAAACTATTACTTCATTGAATATTAATGAGGGTGATGTGTACGAGTTTAAATGAAGAGTACTCTTGTACTCTCTGATGGTGACCATTCCTGCCTGGTTTTTTGAAATCTAACCAACAAAGAACACAGGTATCCACAGTCAGGTATTAAAATGCATATAAAAAAGTAACTGCGTTAAACAGTTTAATTTTGTTGACCGATTTCTATAATTTTGACTTGATGTGTACACCTTCCCTATCGATTTTCTATCCCATCTTCATTATAAACACAATTACCATCTTCTTTATGTCTTCTATATGTCTTCTTTATCCCTTTCATGTTCTATCTGTGATTTCTTCTATCCCACATAGCAAAAACCTCTTATACAAAATCTCATGCCAATAATCCAAATGCTATCATATTTTATCTTTATGTGAATCACCATCTAATTTGTCAATCAATTGTCAGGAGATTGCTCTGCTGCATTCCGAGAGCTGTTCAGTTCTTTTAACATAAAGATTTGTTTTAAATAACCACCGTGAAGCCATACAGTCTTTGTCCACCTACAAGCGGAGGTGTTTTTTTTAGGATTTTCGCTTCATGAAATCTACGACCTAATATACTTTTGTTGGATTCTGTAGTAGACTTAGTGTGCACTTTCCTGATATAGGTTTACTATATTGTTATAATGTAACTTAAAACATGATCGTATATAGTACATCGTAAATAAATACAATATCTAATCCTCGATTCAAATATTGTTAAGGTAGTAAGCAGTTTTTGATATTACTATTAATATAATTGATAAATGATGTATTTGTTAGCTTTTTAAAAAATATAGTAATAATAATAATTAGTGTTGTATGAAACAAAATAAAATTTATTCTTTAATATTATGTATCTTAGATACAAACTATTTTTGAATGTATGTTTCTATGGAAATGTTTATTTAAAAAACACTATTTAAAATCATTCATTCCATTTCAAATCTCATCATGTTAACATGAATTAATATGATAAATATTATTTAGAATTAGAAAATATATATGATGCTCACTTTCAAAAAAACTGATCTTTCCAATTACTTCAAAATATAAAGAATGTGAAATGAAAAATTTCATAAACACAATCAAATATTTCCTAAAAAGAAATAGTTAAGCATACTGAAAAATTATATTAATGTCAGCATTTTAATTACATTATTCATGCAATAATTCTATAAAAATCAAAAATAAGTTCAGATTGAATTTTAACCCTTCAACTTCATGTAAATGATATGAATGGTTAAAATTCAATTTTTATTATGAAGATAAATGATTTAAATGTAGCAACTTAATAAATTAATTCCAGCATTTTTATTAACATAACACGTGTTCAGTAATTATATTGAAATAAAATAAACATATCAGTTTGAATTTTAACCCTTCAACTTCTTTGTAATGGTGGGTTAAAATTCAATTAAAATATATGTATTTTATTTGCTTAAGAACAACTACTAAATTTCTAAATTATCAATAAATTTGAATTTTAACCCTTCAACTTCATGTAAGTGATGAAAGGTTAAAATTCAATATTAGTAACTGCTCCTAGTATAAAATATTATTATGAAATTAAAATTATTACATAATATTTCACGTTGAATTGGACTGCAATTAAGACTCTCTTATAATAGATATGAAATTCGCTCTGCTCATAGTCTTATATTTGCACACTCTCATACACTTTCTGATTGATTGTTATTGTTATATAAGTTGTTTCTGTAGTAGTCGAAGACAGTACTTTTCTCATATTTGTGGTATAAATTATTAAAATTTTCAGATAAAATATGATCGTATATATATATATACATACCATGAAAAGTTATGTTTAATCTAACACAGCTCTATTTTACATTTTCTATTTAGTTTCCGGAACCACAAAAAACTATTACTTCATTGAATATTAATGAGGGTGATGTGTACGAGTTTAAATGAAGAGTACTCTTGTACTCTCTGATGGTGACCATTCCTGCCTGGTTTTTTGAAATCTAACCAACAAAGAACACAGGTATCCACAGTCAGGTATTAAAATGCATATAAAAAAGTAACTGCGTTAAACAGTTTAATTTTGTTGACCGATTTCTATAATTTTGACTTGATGTGTACACCTTCCCTATCGATTTTCTATCCCATCTTCATTATAAACACAATTACCATCTTCTTTATGTCTTCTATATGTCTTCTTTATCCCTTTCATGTTCTATCTGTGATTTCTTCTATCCCACATAGCAAAAACCTCTTATACAAAATCTCATGCCAATAATCCAAATGCTATCATATTTTATCTTTATGTGAATCACCATCTAATTTGTCAATCAATTGTCAGGAGATTGCTCTGCTGCATTCCGAGAGCTGTTCAGTTCTTTTAACATAAAGATTTGTTTTAAATAACCACCGTGAAGCCATACAGTCTTTGTCCACCTACAAGCGGAGGTGTTTTTTTTAGGATTTTCGCTTCATGAAATCTACGACCTAATATACTTTTGTTGGATTCTGTAGTAGACTTAGTGTGCACTTTCCTGATATAGGTTTACTATATTGTTATAATGTAACTTAAAACATGATCGTATATAGTACATCGTAAATAAATACAATATCTAATCCTCGATTCAAATATTGTTAAGGTAGTAAGCAGTTTTTGATATTACTATTAATATAATTGATAAATGATGTATTTGTTAGCTTTTTAAAAAATATAGTAATAATAATAATTAGTATTGTATGAAACAAAATAAAATTTATTCTTTAATATTATGTATCTTAGATACAAACTATTTTTGAATGTATGTTTCTATGGAAATGTTTATTTAAAAAACACTATTTAAAATCATTCATTCCATTTCAAATCTCATCATGTTAACATGAATTAATATGATAAATATTATTTAGAATTAGAAAATATATATGATGCTCACTTTCAAAAAAACTGATCTTTCCAATTACTTCAAAATATAAAGAATGTGAAATGAAAAATTTCATAAACACAATCAAATATTTCCTAAAAAGAAATAGTTAAGCATACTGAAAAATTATATTAATGTTAGCATTTTAATTACATTATTCATGCAATAATTCTATAAAAATCAAAAAAAAAGTTCAGATTGAATTTTAACCCTTCAACTTCATGTAAATGATATGAATGGTTAAAATTCAATTTTTATTATCAAGATAAATGATTTAAATGTAGCAACTTAATAAATTAATTCCAGCATTTTTATTAACATAACACGTGTTCAGTAATTATATTGAAATAAAATAAATAATTCAGTTTGAATTTTAACCCTTCAACTTCTTTGTAGTGGTGGGTTAAAATTCAATTAAAATATATGTATTTTATTTGCTTAAGAACAACTACTAAATTTCTAAATTATCAATAAATTTGAATTTTAACCCTTCAACTTCATGTAAGTGATGAAAGGTTAAAATTCAATATTAGTAACTGCTCCTAGTATAAAATATTATTATGAAATTAAAATTATTACATAATATTTCACGTTGAATTGGACTGCAAATAGGACTCTCTTATAATAGATATGAAATTCGCTCTGCTCATCGTCTTATATTTGCACACTCTCATACACTTTCTGATTGATTGTTATTGTTATATAAGTTGTTTCTGTAGTAGTCGAAGACAGTACTTTTCTCTTATTTGTGGTATAAATTATTAAAATTTTCAGATAAAATATGATCGTTCATATTACATAATAAAAAAATTTAATCTACGATTCACACCTTGTTAGAAAGTAAGCAGTCTTTGTAATTACCATGCTGTATATAATGTAGTTAGTGTGGGTTTACAACAGTCCTTCAGAAAGTGTATTTTGGTGTGTAAATATAAGACGAAGCACATAGCGTTGCTTCTTATATATTATAAGAGTGTCCTCTTCAGATCCAACTGAATGTGACATATGCATGTAAACATTTTAAATTCATACTAATTTATTATATGAGTGGTTATTAAAATTGAATATTAACCTTTCATCTTTTACATGAAGTTGAAGGGTTAAAATTCAATCAGACATTTTTTTTTTGATTTTTGTATCATTGCAACGTGATATGGAAATAGAAAAT
This sequence comes from Lycorma delicatula, assembly GCF_047948215.1. NCBI lineage: Eukaryota > Metazoa > Arthropoda > Insecta > Hemiptera > Fulgoridae > Lycorma > Lycorma delicatula. The sequence goes on along the minus strand of NC_134459.1, from coordinate 67,082,674 downwards.
GGTTACATTAATTTAATTGGTTAGTATACTTAAAAGTTTTTTTTTGTGAATATCTTGTTTTATGTGTATTTTAATATCATATTCTTAATGTATGAAAGTAATTGGAAAGGGCAGTATTTTGTAAACATTGTTAAAAATGTTACATTACAGGAGAGGTTATTTAAAATGAATTTTAACTATTCATCACTTACATTGAAGTTGAAGGGTTAAAATTCAATCTGAACTATTTTTTTTTTCTGATTATATAATTATTGCACTAGTACATAAATAAAAATTCTGACATTAATTTAGTTTTTCAGTTCACTTAACAAAACATATCTGCTTTATGTTTATGAAAATTTTAGTATCGGGATCATAAAGTTTTTAAGTAATTGTGAGATAATTTTATTTGAAAGGGTACATATATATATTTTGTAATTGTAAAAAATTATTTGCATATTTATTCAAGTTAACATGATGAGATTAAAAATGGAATGAAAGATTATACATAGTTTGTTTTTATCAAACATTTCCATAGAAACATCAACTTAAAAATTTCTTGTATCTATGTTACATAATATTAAAGATGAAAGAAAGTTTATTATGTTTAATACAAAGCCTATTATTATTACAATATATTTAAAAGGTAAACTACTAGTAGAATTGTTATATTTTTTCTTTATAATATATATATATATATATATATACATACCATGAAAAGTTATGTTTAATCTAACACAGCTCTATTTTACATTTTCTATTTAGCCTCCGGAACCACAAAAAACTATTACTTCATTGAATATTAATGAGGGTGATGTGTACGAGTTTAAATGAAGAGTACTCTTGTACTCTCTGATGGTGACCATTCCTGCCTGGTTTTTTGAAATCTAACCAACAAAGAACACAGGTATCCACAGTCAAGTATTAAAATGCATATAAAAAAGTAACTGCGTTAAACAGTTTAATTTTGTTGACCGATTTCTATAATTTTGACTTGATTTGTACACCTTCCCTATCGATTTTCTATCCCATCTTCATTATAAACACAATTACCATCTATCTGTCTTCTTTATCCCTCTCATGTTCTATCTGTGATTTCTTCTATCCCACATAGCAAAAACCTCTTATACAAAATCTCATGCCAATAATCCAAATGCTATCATATTTTATCTTTATGTGAATCACCATCTAATTTGTCAATCAATTGTCAGGAGATTGCTCTGCTGCATTCCGAGAGCTGTTCAGTTCTTTTAACATAAAGATTTGTTTTAAATAACCACCGTGAAGCCATACAGTCTTTGTCCACCTACAAGCGGAGGTGTTTTTTTTAGGATTTTCGCTTCATGAAATCTACGACCTAATATACTTTTGTTGGATTCTGTAGTAGACTTAGTGTGCACTTTCCTGATATAGGTTTACTATATTGTTATAATGTAACTTAAAACATGATCGTATATAGTACATCGTAAATAAATACAATATCTAATCCTCGATTCAAATATTGTTAAGGTAGTAAGCAGTTTTTGATATTACTATTAATGTAATTGATAAATGATGTATTTGTTAGCTTTTTAAAAAATATAGTAATAATAATAATTAGTGTTTTATGAAACAAAATAAAATTTATTCTTTAATATTATGTATCTTAGATACAAACTATTTTTGAATGTATGTTTCTATGGAAATGTTTATTTAAAAAACACTATTTAAAATCATTCATTCCATTTCAAATCTCATCATGTTAACATGAATTAATATGATAAATATTATTTAGAATTAGAAAATATATATGATGCTCACTTTCAAAAAAACTGATCTTTCCAATTACTTCAAAATATAAAGAATGTGAAATGAAAAATTTCATAAACACAATCAAATATTTCCTAAAAAGAAATAGTTAAGCATACTGAAAAATTATATTAATGTCAGCATTTTAATTACATTATTCATGCAATAATTCTATAAAAATCAAAAATAAGTTCAGATTGAATTTTAACCCTTCAACTTCATGTAAATGATATGAATGGTTAAAATTCAATTTTTATTATGAAGATAAATGATTTAAATGTAGCAACTTAATAAATTAATTCCAGCATTTTTATTAACATAACACGTGTTCAGTAATTATATTGAAATAAAATAAACATATCAGTTTGAATTTTAACCCTTCAACTTCTTTGTAGTGGTGGGTTAAAATTCAATTAAAATATATGTATTTTATTTGCTTAAGAACAACTACTAAATTTCTAAATTATCAATAAATTTGAATTTTAACCCTTCAACTTCATGTAAGTGATGAAAGGTTAAAATTCAATATTAGTAACTGCTCCTAGTATAAAATATTATTATGAAATTAAAATTATTACATAATATTTCACGTTGAATTGGACTGCAATTAGGACTCTCTTATAATAGATATGAAATTCGCTCTGCTCATAGTCTTATATTTGCACACTCTCATACACTTTCTGATTGATTGTTATTGTTATATAAGTTGTTTCTGTAGTAGTCGAAGACAGTACTTTTCTCATATTTGTGGTATAAATTATTAAAATTTTCAGATAAAATATGATCGTATATATATATATACATACCATGAAAAGTTATGTTTAATCTAACACAGCTCTATTTTACATTTTCTATTTAGTTTCCGGAACCACAAAAAACTATTACTTCATTGAATATTAATGAGGGTGATGTGTACGAGTTTAAATGAAGAGTACTCTTGTACTCTCTGATGGTGACCATTCCTGCCTGGTTTTTTGAAATCTACCCAACAAAGAACACAGGTATCCACAGTCAGGTATTAAAATGCATATAAAAAAGTAACTGCGTTAAACAGTTTAATTTTGTTGACCGATTTCTATAATTTTGACTTGATGTGTACACCTTCCCTATCGATTTTCTATCCCATCTTCATTATAAACACAATTACCATCTTCTTTATGTCTTCTATATGTCTTCTTTATCCCTTTCATGTTCTATCTGTGATTTCTTCTATCCCACATAGCAAAAACCTCTTATACAAAATCTCATGCCAATAATCCAAATGCTATCATATTTTATCTTTATGTGAATCACCATCTAATTTGTCAATCAATTGTCAGGAGATTGCTCTGCTGTATTCCGAGAGCTGTTCAGTTCTTTTAACATAAAGAACCACCGTGAAGCCATACAGTCTTTGTCCACCTACAAGCGGAGGTGTTTTTTTTACGATTTTCGCTTCATGAAATCTACGACCGAATATACTTTTCTTGGATTCTGTAGTAGACTTAGTGTGCTCTTTCCTGATATAGGTTTACTATATTGTTATAATGTAACTTAAAACATGATCGTATACAGTACATCGTAAATAAATACAATATCTAATCCTCGATTCAAATATTGTTAAAGTAGTAAGCAGTTTTTGATATTACTATTAATATAATTGATTAATGTTGTATTTGTTAGCTTTTTAAAAAATATAGTAATAATAATAATTAGTGTTGCATGAAACAAAATAACATTTATTCTTTAATATAATGTATCTTAGATACAAACTGTTTTTGAATGTATGTTTCTATGGAAATGTTTATTTAAAAACACTATTTAAAATCATTCATTCCATTTCAAATCTCATCATGTTAACATGAATTAATATGATAAATATTATTTAGAATTAGAAAATATATATGATGCTCACTTTCAAAAAAACTGATCTTTCCAATTACTTCAAAATATAAAGAATGTGAAATGAAAAATTTCATAAACACAATCAAATATTTCCTAAAAAGAAATAGTTAAGCATACTGAAAAATTATATTAATGTTAGCATTTTAATTACATTATTCATGCAATAATTCTATAAAAATCAAAAAAAAAGTTCAGATTGAATTTTAACCCTTCAACTTCATGTAAATGATATGAATGGTTAAAATTCAATTTTTATTATCAAGATAAATGATTTAAATGTAGCAACTTAATAAATTAATTCCAGCATTTTTATTAACATAACACGTGTTCAGTAATTATATTGAAATAAAATAAACAATTCAGTTTGAATTTTAACCCTTCAACTTCTTTGTAGTGGTGGGTTAAAATTCAATTAAAAGATATGTATTTTATTTGCTTAAGAACAACTACTAAATTTCTAAATTATCAATAAATTTGAATTTTAACCCTTCAACTTCATGTAAGTGATGAAAGGTTAAAATTCAATATTAGTAACTGCTCCTAGTATAAAATATTATTATGAAATTAAAATTATTACATAATATTTCACGTTGAATTGGACTGCAAATAGGACTCTCTTATAATAGATATGAAATTCGCTCTGCTCATCGTCTTATATTTGCACACTCTCATACACTTTCTGATTGATTGTTATTGTTATATAAGTTGTTTCTGTAGTAGTCGAAGACAGTACTTTTCTCTTATTTGTGGTATAAATTATTAAAATTTTCAGATAAAATATGATCGTTCATATTACATAATAAAAAAATTTAATCTACGATTCACACCTTGTTAGAAAGTAAGCAGTCTTTGTAATTACCATGCTGTATATAATGTAGTTAGTGTGGGTTTACAACAGTCCTTCAGAAAGTGTATTTTGGTGTGTAAATATAAGACGAAGCACATAGCGTTGCTTCTTATATATTATAAGAGTGTCCTCTTCAGATCCAACTGAATGTGACATATGCATGTAAACATTTTAAATTCATACTAATTTATTATACGAGTGGTTATTAAAATTGAATATTAACCTTTCATCTTTTACATGAAGTTGAAGGGTTAAAATTCAATCAGACATTTTTTTTTTGATTTTTGTATCATTGCAACGTGATATGGAAATAGAAAATGGTTACATTAATTTAATTGGTTAGTATACTTAAAAGTTTTTTTTTGTGAATATCTTGTTTTATGTGTATTTTAATATCATATTCTTAATGTATGAAAGTAATTGGAAAGGGCAGTATTTTGTAAACATTGTTAAAAATGTTACATTACAGGAGAGGTTATTTAAAATGAATTTTAACTATTCATCACTTACATTGAAGTTGAAGGGTTAAAATTCAATCTGAACTATTTTTTTTTTCTGATTATATAATTATTGCACTAGTACATAAATAAAAATTCTGACATTAATTTAGTTTTTCAGTTCACTTAACAAAACATATCTGCTTTATGTTTATGAAAATTTTAGTATCGGGATCATAAAGTTTTTAAGTAATTGTGAGATAATTTTATTTGAAAGGGTACATATATATATTTTGTAATTGTAAAAAATTATTTGCATATTTATTCAAGTTAACATGATGAGATTAAAAATGGAATGAAAGATTATACATAGTTTGTTTTTATCAAACATTTCCATAGAAACATCAACTTAAAAATTTCTTGTATCTATGTTACATAATATTAAAGATGAAAGAAAGTTTATTATGTTTAATACAAAGCCTATTATTATTACAATATATTTAAAAGGTAAACTACTAGTAGAATTGTTATATTTTTTCTTTATAATATATATATATATATATATACATACCATGAAAAGTTATGTTTAATCTAACACAGCTCTATTTTACATTTTCTATTTAGCCTCCGGAACCACAAAAAACTATTACTTCATTGAATATTAATGAGGGTGATGTGTACGAGTGTAAATGAAGAGTACTCTTGTACTCTCTGATGGTGACCATTCCTGCCTGGTTTTTTGAAATCTAACCAACAAAGAACACAGGTATCCACAGTCAAGTATTAAAATGCATATAAAAAAGTAACTGCGTTAAACAGTTTAATTTTGTTGACCGATTTCTATAATTTTGACTTGATTTGTACACCTTCCCTATCGATTTTCTATCCCATCTTCATTATAAACACAATTACCATCTATCTGTCTTCTTTATCCCTCTCATGTTCTATCTGTGATTTCTTCTATCCCACATAGCAAAAACCTCTTATACAAAATCTCATGCCAATAATCTAAATGCTATCATATTTTATCTTTATGTGAATCACCATCTAATTTGTCAATCAATTGTCAGGAGATTGCTCTGCTGCATTCCGAGAGCTGTTCAGTTCTTTTAACATAAAGATTTGTTTTAAATAACCACCGTGAAGCCATACAGTCTTTGTCCACCTACAAGCGGAGGTGTTTTTTTTAGGATTTTCGCTTCATGAAATCTACGACCTAATATACTTTTGTTGGATTCTGTAGTAGACTTAGTGTGCACTTTCCTGATATAGGTTTACTATATTGTTATAATGTAACTTAAAACATGATCGTATATAGTACATCGTAAATAAATACAATATCTAATCCTCGATTCAAATATTGTTAAGGTAGTAAGCAGTTTTTGATATTACTATTAATGTAATTGATAAATGATGTATTTGTTAGCTTTTTAAAAAATATAGTAATAATAATAATTAGTGTTGTATGAAACAAAATAAAATTTATTCTTTAATATTATGTATCTTAGATACAAACTATTTTTGAATGTATGTTTCTAAAAACACTATTTAAAATCATTCATTCCATTTCAAATCTCATCATGTTAACATGAATTAATATGATAAATATTATTTAGAATTAGAAAATATATATGATGCTCACTTTCAAAAAAACTGATCTTTCCAATTACTTCAAAATATAAAGAATGTGAAATGAAAAATTTCATAAACACAATCAAATATTTCCTAAAAAGAAATAGTTAAGCATACTGAAAAATTATATTAATGTTAGCATTTTAAGTACATTATTCATGCAATAATTCTATAAAAATCAAAAAAAAAGTTCAGATTGAATTTTAACCCTTCAACTTCATGTAAATGATATGAATGGTTAAAATTCAATTTTTATTATCAAGATAAATGATTTAAATGTAGCAACTTAATAAATTAATTCCAGCATTTTTATTAACATAACACGTGTTCAGTAATTATATTGAAATAAAATAAACAATTCAGTTTGAATTTTAACCCTTCAACTTCTTTGTAGTGGTGGGTTAAAATTCAATTAAAATATATGTATTTTATTTGCTTAAGAACAACTACTAAATTTCTAAATTATCAATAAATTTGAATTTTAACCCTTCAACTTCATGTAAGTGATGAAAGGTTAAAATTCAATATTAGTAACTGCTCCTAGTATAAAATATTATTATGAAATTAAAATTATTACATAATATTTCACGTTGAATTGGACTGCAAATAGGACTCTCTTATAATAGATATGAAATTCGCTCTGCTCATTGTCTTATATTTGCACACTCTCATACACTTTCTGATTGATTGTTATTGTTATATAAGTTGTTTCTGTAGTAGTCGAAGACAGTACTTTTCTCTTATTTGTGGTATAAATTATTAAAATTTTCAGATAAAATATGATCGTTCATATTACATAATAAAAAAATTTAATCTACGATTCACACCTTGTTAGAAAGTAAGCAGTCTTTGTAATTACCATGCTGTATATAATGTAGTTAGTGTGGGTTTACAACAGTCCTTCAGAAAGTGTATTTTGGTGTGTAAATATAAGACGAAGCACATAGCGTTGCTTCTTATATATTATAAGAGTGTCCTCTTCAGATCCAACTGAATGTGACATATGCATGTAAACATTTTAAATTCATACTAATTTATTATACGAGTGGTTATTAAAATTGAATATTAACCTTTCATCTTTTACATGAAGTTGAAGGGTTAAAATTCAATCAGACATTTTTTTTTTTGATTTTTGTATCATTGCAACGTGATATGGAAATAGAAAATGGTTACATTAATTTAATTGGTTAGTATACTTAAAAGTTTTTTTTTGTGAATATCTTGTTTTATGTGTATTTTAATATCATATTCTTAATGTATGAAAGTAATTGGAAAGGGCAGTATTTTGTAAACATTGTTAAAAATGTTACATTACAGGAGAGGTTATTTAAAATGAATTTTTTCTATTCATCACTTACATTGAAGTTGAAGGGTTAAAATTCAATCTGAACTATTTTTTTTTTCTGATTATATAATTATTGCACTAGTACGTAAATAAAAATTCTGACATTAATTTAGTTTTTCAGTTCACTTAACAAAACATATCTGCTTTATGTTTATGAAAATTTTAGTATCGGGATCATAAAGTTTTTAAGTAATTGTGAGATAATTTTATTTGAAAGGGTACATATATATATTTTGTAATTGTAAAAAATTATTTGCATATTTATTCAAGTTAACATGATGAGATTAAAAATGGAATGAAAGATTATACATAGTTTGTTTTTATCAAACATTTCCATAGAAACATCAACTTAAAAATTTCTTGTATCTATGTTACATAATATTAAAGATGAAAGAAAGTTTATTATGTTTAATACAAAGCCTATTATTATTACAATATATTTAAAAGGTAAACTACTAGTAGAATTGTTATATTTTTTCTTTATAATATATATATATATATACATACCATGAAAAGTTATGTTTAATCTAACACAGCTCTATTTTACATTTTCTATTTAGCCTCCGGAACCACAAAAAACTATTACTTCATTGAATATTAATGAGGGTGATGTGTACGAGTGTAAATGAAGAGTACTCTTGTACTCTCTGATGGTGACCATTCCTGCCTGGTTTTTTGAAATCTAACCAACAAAGAACACAGGTATCCACAGTCAAGTATTAAAATGCATATAAAAAAGTAACTGCGTTAAACAGTTTAATTTTGTTGACCGATTTCTATAATTTTGACTTGATTTGTACACCTTCCCTATCGATTTTCTATCCCATCTTCATTATAAACACAATTACCATCTATCTGTCTTCTTTATCCCTCTCATGTTCTATCTGTGATTTCTTCTATCCCACATAGCAAAAACCTCTTATACAAAATCTCATGCCAATAATCCAAATGCTATCATATTTTATCTTTATGTGAATCACCATCTAATTTGTCAATCAATTGTCAGGAGATTGCTCTGCTGCATTCCGAGAGCTGTTCAGTTCTTTTAACATAAAGATTTGTTTTAAATAACCACCGTGAAGCCATACAGTCTTTGTCCACCTACAAGCGGAGGTGTTTTTTTTAGGATTTTCGCTTCATGAAATCTACGACCTAATATACTTTTGTTGGATTCTGTAGTAGACTTAGTGTGCACTTTCCTGATATAGGTTTACTATATTGTTATAATGTAACTTAAAACATGATCGTATATAGTACATCGTAAATAAATACAATATCTAATCCTCGATTCAAATATTGTTAAGGTAGTAAGCAGTTTTTGATATTACTATTAATGTAATTGATAAATGATGTATTTGTTAGCTTTTTAAAAAATATAGTAATAATAATAATTAGTGTTGTATGAAACAAAATAAAATTTATTCTTTAATATTATGTATCTTAGATACAAACTATTTTTGAATGTATGTTTCTAAAAACACTATTTAAAATCATTCATTCCATTTCAAATCTCATCATGTTAACATGAATTAATATGATAAATATTATTTAGAATTAGAAAATATATATGATGCTCACTTTCAAAAAAACTGATCTTTCCAATTACTTCAAAATATAAAGAATGTGAAATGAAAAATTTCATAAACACAATCAAATATTTCCTAAAAAGAAATAGTTAAGCATACTGAAAAATTATATTAATGTTAGCATTTTAATTACATTATTCATGCAATAATTCTATAAAAATCAAAAAAAAAGTTCAGATTGAATTTTAACCCTTCAACTTCATGTAAATGATATGAATGGTTAAAATTCAATTTTTATTATCAAGATAAATGATTTAAATGTAGCAACTTAATAAATTAATTCCAGCATTTTTATTAACATAACACGTGTTCAGTAATTATATTGAAATAAAATAAACAATTCAGTTTGAATTTTAACCCTTCAACTTCTTTGTAGTGGTGGGTTAAAATTCAATTAAAATATATGTATTTTATTTGCTTAAGAACAACTACTAAATTTCTAAATTATCAATAAATTTGAATTTTAACCCTTCAACTTCATGTAAGTGATGAAAGGTTAAAATTCAATATTAGTAACTGCTCCTAGTATAAAATATTATTATGAAATTAAAATTATTACATAATATTTCACGTTGAATTGGACTGCAAATAGGACTCTCTTATAATAGATATGAAATTCGCTCTGCTCATCGTCTTATATTTGCACACTCTCATACACTTTCTGATTGATTGTTATTGTTATATAAGTTGTTTCTGTAGTAGTCGAAGACAGTACTTTTCTCTTATTTGTGGTATAAATTATTAAAATTTTCAGATAAAATATGATCGTTCATATTACATAATAAAAAAATTTAATCTACGATTCACACCTTGTTAGAAAGTAAGCAGTCTTTGTAATTACCATGCTGTATATAATGTAGTTAGTGTGGGTTTACAACAGTCCTTCAGAAAGTGTATTTTGGTGTGTAAATATAAGACGAAGCACATAGCGTTGCTTCTTATATATTATAAGAGTGTCCTCTTCAGATCCAACTGAATGTGACATATGCATGTAAACATTTTAAATTCATACTAATTTATTATACGAGTGGTTATTAAAATTGAATATTAACCTTTCATCTTTTACATGAAGTTGAAGGGTTAAAATTCAATCAGACATTTTTTTTTTTGATTTTTGTATCATTGCAACGTGATATGGAAATAGAAAATGGTTACATTAATTTAATTGGTTAGTATACTTAAAAGTTTTTTTTTGTGAATATCTTGTTTTATGTGTATTTTAATATCATATTCTTAATGTATGAAAGTAATTGGAAAGGGCAGTATTTTGTAAACATTGTTAAAAATGTTACATTACAGGAGAGGTTATTTAAAATGAATTTTTTCTATTCATCACTTACATTGAAGTTGAAGGGTTAAAATTCAATCTGAACTATTTTTTTTTTCTGATTATATAATTATTGCACTAGTACGTAAATAAAAATTCTGACATTAATTTAGTTTTTCAGTTCACTTAACAAAACATATCTGCTTTATGTTTATGAAAATTTTAGTATCGGGATCATAAAGTTTTTAAGTAATTGTGAGATAATTTTATTTGAAAGGGTACATATATATATTTTGTAATTGTAAAAAATTATTTGCATATTTATTCAAGTTAACATGATGAGATTAAAAATGGAATGAAAGATTATACATAGTTTGTTTTTATCAAACATTTCCATAGAAACATCAACTTAAAAATTTCTTGTATCTATGTTACATAATATTAAAGATGAAAGAAAGTTTATTATGTTTAATACAAAGCCTATTATTATTACAATATATTTAAAAGGTAAACTACTAGTAGAATTGTTATATTTTTTCTTTATAATATATATATATATATACATACCATGAAAAGTTATGTTTAATCTAACACAGCTCTATTTTACATTTTCTATTTAGCCTCCGGAACCACAAAAAACTATTACTTCATTGAATATTAATGAGGGTGATGTGTACGAGTGTAAATGAAGAGTACTCTTGTACTCTCTGATGGTGACCATTCCTGCCTGGTTTTTTGAAATCTAACCAACAAAGAACACAGGTATCCACAGTCAAGTATTAAAATGCATATAAAAAAGTAACTGCGTTAAACAGTTTAATTTTGTTGACCGATTTCTATAATTTTGACTTGATTTGTACACCTTCCCTATAGATTTTCTATCCCATCTTCATTATAAACACAATTACCATCTATCTGTCTTCTTTATCCCTCTCATGTTCTATCTGTGATTTCTTCTATCCCACATAGCAAAAACCTCTTATACAAAATCTCATGCCAATAATCCAAATGCTATCATATTTTATCTTTATGTGAATCACCATCTAATTTGTCAATCAATTGTCAGGAGATTGCTCTGCTGCATTCCGAGAGCTGTTCAGTTCTTTTAACATAAAGATTTGTTTTAAATAACCACCGTGAAGCCATACAGTCTTTGTCCACCTACAAGCGGAGGTGTTTTTTTTAGGATTTTCGCTTCATGAAATCTACGACCTAATATACTTTTGTTGGATTCTGTAGTAGACTTAGTGTGCACTTTCCTGATATAGGTTTACTATATTGTTATAATGTAACTTAAAACATGATCGTATATAGTACATCGTAAATAAATACAATATCTAATCCTCGATTCAAATATTGTTAAGGTAGTAAGCAGTTTTTGATATTACTATTAATATAATTGATAAATGATGTATTTGTTAGCTTTTTAAAAAATATAGTAATAATAATAATTAGTGTTGTATGAAACAAAATAAAATTTATTCTTTAATATTATGTATCTTAGATACAAACTATTTTTGAATGTATGTTTCTATGGAAATGTTTATTTAAAAAACACTATTTAAAATCATTCATTCCATTTCAAATCTCATCATGTTAACATGAATTAATATGATAAATATTATTTAGAATTAGAAAATATATATGATGCTCACTTTCAAAAAAACTGATCTTTCCAATTACTTCAAAATATAAAGAATGTGAAATGAAAAATTTCATAAACACAATCAAATATTTCCTAAAAAGAAATAGTTAAGCATACTGAAAAATTATATTAATGTTAGCATTTTAATTACATTATTCATGCAATAATTCTATAAAAATCAAAAAAAAAGTTCAGATTGAATTTTAACCCTTCAACTTCATGTAAATGATATGAATGGTTAAAATTCAATTTTTATTATCAAGATAAATGATTTAAATGTAGCAACTTAATAAATTAATTCCAGCATTTTTATTAACATAACACGTGTTCAGTAATTATATTGAAATAAAATAAACAATTCAGTTTGAATTTTAACCCTTCAACTTCTTTGTAGTGGTGGGTTAAAATTCAATTAAAATATATGTATTTTATTTGCTTAAGAACAACTACTAAATTTCTAAATTATCAATAAATTTGAATTTTAACCCTTCAACTTCATGTAAGTGATGAAAGGTTAAAATTCAATATTAGTAACTGCTCCTAGTATAAAATATTATTATGAAATTAAAATTATTACATAATATTTCACGTTGAATTGGACTGCAAATAGGACTATCTTATAATAGATATGAAATTCGCTCTGCTCATCGTCTTATATTTGCACACTCTCATACACTTTCTGATTGATTGTTATTGTTATATAAGTTGTTTCTGTAGTAGTCGAAGACAGTACTTTTCTCTTATTTGTGGTATAAATTATTAAAATTTTCAGATAAAATATGATCGTTCATATTACATAATAAAAAAATTTAATCTACGATTCACACCTTGTTAGAAAGTAAGTAGTCTTTGTAATTACCATGCTGTATATAATGTAGTTAGTGTGGGTTTACAACAGTCCTTCAGAAAGTGTATTTTGGTGTGTAAATATAAGACGAAGCACATAGCGTTGCTTCTTATATATTATAAGAGTGTCCTCTTCAGATCCAACTGAATGTGACATATGCATGTAAACATTTTAAATTCATACTAATTTATTATACGAGTGGTTATTAAAATTGAATATTAACCTTTCATCTTTTACATGAAGTTGAAGGGTTAAAATTCAATCAGACATTTTTTTTTTGATTTTTGTATCATTGCAATGTGATATGGAAATAGAAAATGGTTACATTAATTTAATTGGTTAGTATACTTAAAAGTTTTTTTTTGTGAATATCTTGTTTTATGTGTATTTTAATATCATATTCTTAATGTATGAAAGTAATTGGAAAGGGCAGTATTTTGTAAACATTGTTAAAAATGTTACATTACAGGAGAGGTTATTTAAAATGAATTTTAACTATTCATCACTTACATTGAAGTTGAAGGGTTAAAATTCAATCTGAACTATTTTTTTTTTCTGATTATATAATTATTGTGCACTAGTACGTAAATAAAAATTCTGACATTAATTTAGTTTTTCAGTTCACTTAACAAAACATATCTGCTTTATGTTTATGAAAATTTTAGTATCGGGATCATAAAGTTTTTAAGTAATTGTGAGATAATTTTATTTGAAAGGGTACATATATATATTTTGTAATTGTAAAAAATTATTTGCATATTTATTCAAGTTAACATGATGAGATTAAAAATGGAATGAAAGATTATACATAGTTTGTTTTTATCAAACATTTCCATAGAAACATCAACTTAAAAATTTCTTGTATCTATGTTACATAATATTAAAGATGAAAGAAAGTTTATTATGTTTAATACAAAGCCTATTATTATTACAATATATTTAAAAGGTAAACTACTAGTAGAATTGTTATATTTTTTCTTTATAATATATATATATATATACATACCATGAAAAGTTATGTTTAATCTAACACAGCTCTATTTTACATTTTCTATTTAGCCTCCGGAACCACAAAAAACTATTACTTCATTGAATATTAATGAGGGTGATGTGTACGAGTGTAAATGAAGAGTACTCTTGTACTCTCTGATGGTGACCATTCCTGCCTGGTTTTTTGAAATCTAACCAACAAAGAACACAGGTATCCACAGTCAAGTATTAAAATGCATATAAAAAAGTAACTGCGTTAAACAGTTTAATTTTGTTGACCGATTTCTATAATTTTGACTTGATTTGTACACCTTCCCTATCGATTTTCTATCCCATCTTCATTATAAACACAATTACCATCTTCTTTATGTCTTCTATATGTCTTCTTTATCCCTTTCATGTTCTATCTGTGATTTCTTCTATCCCACATAGCAAAAACCTCTTATACAAAATCTCATGCCAATAATCCAAATGCTATCATATTTTATCTTTATGTGAATCACCATCTAATTTGTCAATCAATTGTCAGGAGATTGCTCTGCTGCATTCCGAGAGCTGTTCAGTTCTTTTAACATAAAGATTTGTTTTAAATAACCACCGTGAAGCCATACAGTCTTTGTCCACCTACAAGCGGAGGTGTTTTTTTTAGGATTTTCGCTTCATGAAATCTACGACCTAATATACTTTTGTTGGATTCTGTAGTAGACTTAGTGTGCACTTTCCTGATATAGGTTTACTATATTGTTATAATGTAACTTAAAACATGATCGTATATAGTACATCGTAAATAAATACAATATCTAATCCTCGATTCAAATATTGTTAAGGTAGTAAGCAGTTTTTGATATTACTATTAATATAATTGATAAATGATGTATTTGTTAGCTTTTTAAAAAATATAGTAATAATAATAATTAGTGTTGTATGAAACAAAATAAAATTTATTCTTTAATATTATGTATCTTAGATACAAACTATTTTTGAATGTATGTTTCTATGGAAATGTTTATTTAAAAAACACTATTTAAAATCATTCATTCCATTCAAATCTCATCATGTTAACATGAATTAATATGATAAATATTATTTAGAATTAGAAAATATATATGATGCTCACTTTCAAAAAAACTGATCTTTCCAATTACTTCAAAATATAAAGAATGTGAAATGAAAAATTTCATAAACACAATCAAATATTTCCTAAAAAGAAATAGTTAAGCATACTGAAAAATTATATTAATGTCAGCATTTTAATTACATTATTCATGCAATAATTCTATAAAAATCAAAAATAAGTTCAGATTGAATTTTAACCCTTCAACTTCATGTAAATGATATGAATGGTTAAAATTCAATTTTTATTATGAAGATAAATGATTTAAATGTAGCAACTTAATAAATTAATTCCAGCATTTTTATTAACATAACACGTGTTCAGTAATTATATTGAAATAAAATAAACATATCAGTTTGAATTTTAACCCTTCAACTTCGTTGTAGTGGTGGGTTAAAATTCAATTAAAATATATGTATTTTATTTGCTTAAGAACAACTACTAAATTTCTAAATTATCAATAAATTTGAATTTTAACCCTTCAACTTCATGTAAGTGATGAAAGGTTAAAATTCAATATTAGTAACTGCTCCTAGTATAAAATATTATTATGAAATTAAAATTATTACATAATATTTCACGTTGAATTGGACTGCAATTAGGACTCTCTTATAATAGATATGAAATTCGCTCTGCTCATAGTCTTATATTTGCACACTCTCATACACTTTCTGATTGATTGTTATTGTTATATAAGTTGTTTCTGTAGTAGTCGAAGACAGTACTTTTCTCTTATTTGTGGTATAAATTATTAAAATTTTCAGATAAAATATGATCGTTCATATTACATAATAAAAAAATTTAATCTACGATTCACACCTTGTTAGAAAGTAAGCAGTCTTTGTAATTACCATGCTGTATATAATGTAGTTAGTGTGGGTTTACAACAGTCCTTCAGAAAGTGTATTTTGGTGTGTAAATATAAGACGAAGCACATAGCGTTGCTTCTTATATATTATAAGAGTGTCCTCTTCAGATCCAACTGAATGTGACATATGCATGTAAACATTTTAAATTCATACTAATTTATTATACGAGTGGTTATTAAAATTGAATATTAACCTTTCATCTTTTACATGAAGTTGAAGGGTTAAAATTCAATCAGACATTTTTTTTTTGATTTTTGTATCATTGCAACGTGATATGGAAATAGAAAATGGTTACATTAATTTAATTGGTTAGTATACTTAAAAGTTTTTTTTTGTGAATATCTTGTTTTATGTGTATTTTAATATCATATTCTTAATGTATGAAAGTAATTGGAAAGGGCAGTATTTTGTAAACATTGTTAAAAATGTTACATTACAGGAGAGGTTATTTAAAATGAATTTTAACTATTCATCACTTACATTGAAGTTGAAGGGTTAAAATTCAATCTGAACTATTTTTTTTTCTGATTATATAATTATTGCACTAGTACGTAAATAAAAATTCTGACATTAATTTAGTTTTTCAGTTCACTTAACAAAACATATCTGCTTTATGTTTATGAAAATTTTAGTATCGGGATCATAAAGTTTTTAAGTAATTGTGAGATAATTTTATTTGAAAGGGTACATATATATATTTTGTAATTGTAAAAAATTATTTGCATATTTATTCAAGTTAACATGATGAGATTAAAAATGGAATGAAAGATTATACATAGTTTGTTTTTATCAAACATTTCCATAGAAACATCAACTTAAAAATTTCTTGTATCTATGTTACATAATATTAAAGATGAAAGAAAGTTTATTATGTTTAATACAAAGCCTATTATTATTACAATATATTTAAAAGGTAAACTACTAGTAGAATTGTTATATTATGTCTTTATAATATATATATATACATACCATGAAAAGTTATGTTTAATCTAACACAGATCTATTTTACATTTTCTATTTAGCCTCCGGAACCACAAAAAGCTATTACTTCATTGAATATTAATGAGGCTGATGTGTACTAGTGTAAATGAAGAGTACTCTTGTACTCTCTGATGGTGACCATTCCTGCCTGGTTTTTTTAAATCCAACCAACAAAGAACACAGGTATCCACAGTCAAGTATTAAAATGCATATAAAAAAGTAACTGCGTTAGTTTAATTTTGTTGACCGATTTCTATAATTTTGACTTGATGTGTACACCTTCCCTATTGATTTTCTATCCCATCTTCATTATAAACACAATTACCATCTATATGTCTTCTTTATCCCTCTCATGTTCTATCTATGATTTCTTCTATCCCACATAGCAAAAACCTCTTATACAAAATCTCATGCCAATAATCCAAATGCTATCATATTTTATCTTTATGTGAATCACCATCTAATTTGTCAATCAATTGTCAGGAGATTGCTCTGCTGCATTCCGAGAGCTGTTCAGTTCTTTTAACATAAAGATTTGTTTTAAATAACCACCGTGAAGCCATACAGTCTTTGTCCACCTACAAGCGGAGGTGTTTTTTTTAGGATTTTCGCTTCATGAAATCTACGACCTAATATACTTTTGTTGGATTCTGTAGTAGACTTAGTGTGCACTTTCCTGATATAGGTTTACTATATTGTTATAATGTAACTTAAAACATGATCGTATATAGTACATCGTAAATAAATACAATATCTAATCCTCGATTCAAATATTGTTAAGGTAGTAAGCAGTTTTTGATATTACTATTAATATAATTGATAAATGATGTATTTGTTAGCTTTTTAAAAAATATAGTAATAATAATAATTAGTGTTGTATGAAACAAAATAAAATTTATTCTTTAATATTATGTATCTTAGATACAAACTATTTTTGAATGTATGTTTCTATGGAAATGTTTATTTAAAAAACACTATTTAAAATCATTCATTCCATTTCAAATCTCATCATGTTAACATGAATTAATATGATAAATATTATTTAGAATTAGAAAATATATATGATGCTCACTTTCAAAAAAACTGATCTTTCCAATTACTTCAAAATATAAAGAATGTGAAATGAAAAATTTCATAAACACAATCAAATATTTCCTAAAAAGAAATAGTTAAGCATACTGAAAAATTATATTAATGTTAGCATTTTAATTACATTATTCATGCAATAATTCTATAAAAATCAAAAAAAAAGTTCAGATTGAATTTTAACCCTTCAACTTCATGTAAATGATATGAATGGTTAAAATTCAATTTTTATTATCAAGATAAATGATTTAAATGTAGCAACTTAATAAATTAATTCCAGCATTTTTATTAACATAACACGTGTTCAGTAATTATATTGAAATAAAATAAACAATTCAGTTTGAATTTTAACCCTTCAACTTCTTTGTAGTGGTGGGTTAAAATTCAATTAAAATATATGTATTTTATTTGCTTAAGAACAACTACTAAATTTCTAAATTATCAATAAATTTGAATTTTAACCCTTCAACTTCATGTAAGTGATGAAAGGTTAAAATTCAATATTAGTAACTGCTCCTAGTATAAAATATTATTATGAAATTAAAATTATTACATAATATTTCACGTTGAATTGGACTGCAAATAGGACTCTCTTATAATAGATATGAAATTCGCTCTGCTCATCGTCTTATATTTGCACACTCTCATACACTTTCTGATTGATTGTTATTGTTATATAAGTTGTTTCTGTAGTAGTCGAAGACAGTACTTTTCTTTTATTTGTGGTATAAATTATTAAAATTTTCAGATAAAATATGATCGTTCATATTACATAATAAAAAAATTTAATCTACGATTCACACCTTGTTAGAAAGTAAGTAGTCTTTGTAATTACCATGCTGTATATAATGTAGTTAGTGTGGGTTTACAACAGTCCTTCAGAAAGTGTATTTTGGTGTGTAAATATAAGACGAAGCACATAGCGTTGCTTCTTATATATTATAAGAGTGTCCTCTTCAGATCCAACTGAATGTGACATATGCATGTAAACATTTTAAATTCATACTAATTTATTATACGAGTGGTTATTAAAATTGAATATTAACCTTTCATCTTTTACATGAAGTTGAAGGGTTAAAATTCAATCAGACATTTTTTTTTTGATTTTTGTATCATTGCAACGTGATATGGAAATAGAAAATGGTTACATTAATTTAATTGGTTAGTATACTTAAAAGTTTTTTTTTGTGAATATCTTGTTTTATGTGTATTTTAATATCATATTCTTAATGTATGAAAGTAATTGGAAAGGGCAGTATTTTGTAAACATTGTTAAAAATGTTACATTACAGGAGAGGTTATTTAAAATGAATTTTAACTATTCATCACTTACATTGAAGTTGAAGGGTTAAAATTCAATCTGAACTATTTTTTTTTTCTGATTATATAATTATTGTGCACTAGTACGTAAATAAAAATTCTGACATTAATTTAGTTTTTCAGTTCACTTAACAAAACATATCTGCTTTATGTTTATGAAAATTTTAGTATCGGGATCATAAAGTTTTTAAGTAATTGTGAGATAATTTTATTTGAAAGGGTACATATATATATTTTGTAATTGTAAAAAATTATTTGCATATTTATTCAAGTTAACATGATGAGATTAAAAATGGAATGAAAGATTATACATAGTTTGTTTTTATCAAACATTTCCATAGAAACATCAACTTAAAAATTTCTTGTATCTATGTTACATAATATTAAAGATGAAAGAAAGTTTATTATGTTTAATACAAAGCCTATTATTATTACAATATATTTAAAAGGTAAACTACTAGTAGAATTGTTATATTTTTTCTTTATAATATATATATATATATACATACCATGAAAAGTTATGTTTAATCTAACACAGCTCTATTTTACATTTTCTATTTAGCCTCCGGAACCACAAAAAACTATTACTTCATTGAATATTAATGAGGGTGATGTGTACGAGTGTAAATGAAGAGTACTCTTGTACTCTCTGATGGTGACCATTCCTGCCTGGTTTTTTGAAATCTAACCAACAAAGAACACAGGTATCCACAGTCAAGTATTAAAATGCATATAAAAAAGTAACTGCGTTAAACAGTTTAATTTTGTTGACCGATTTCTATAATTTTGACTTGATTTGTACACCTTCCCTATCGATTTTCTATCCCATCTTCATTATAAACACAATTACCATCTATCTGTCTTCTTTATCCCTCTCATGTTCTATCTGTGATTTCTTCTATCCCACATAGCAAAAACCTCTTATACAAAATCTCATGCCAATAATCCAAATGCTATCATATTTTATCTTTATGTGAATCACCATCTAATTTGTCAATCAATTGTCAGGAGATTGCTCTGCTGCATTCCGAGAGCTGTTCAGTTCTTTTAACATAAAGATTTGTTTTAAATAACCACCGTGAAGCCATACAGTCTTTGTCCACCTACAAGCGGAGGTGTTTTTTTTAGGATTTTCGCTTCATGAAATCTACGACCTAATATACTTTTGTTGGATTCTGTAGTAGACTAGTGTGCACTTTCCTGATATAGGTTTACTATATTGTTATAATGTAACTTAAAACATGATCGTATATAGTACATCGTAAATAAATACAATATCTAATCCTCGATTCAAATATTGTTAAGGTAGTAAGCAGTTTTTGATATTACTATTAATATAATTGATAAATGATGTATTTGTTAGCTTTTTAAAAAATATAGTAATAATAATAATTAGTGTTGTATGAAACAAAATAAAATTTATTCTTTAATATTATGTATCTTAGATACAAACTATTTTTGAATGTATGTTTCTATGGAAATGTTTATTTAAAAAACACTATTTAAAATCATTCATTCCATTCAAATCTCATCATGTTAACATGAATTAATATGATAAATATTATTTAGAATTAGAAAATATATATGATGCTCACTTTCAAAAAAACTGATCTTTCCAATTACTTCAAAATATAAAGAATGTGAAATGAAAAATTTCATAAACACAATCAAATATTTCCTAAAAAGAAATAGTTAAGCATACTGAAAAATTATATTAATGTCAGCATTTTAATTACATTATTCATGCAATAATTCTATAAAAATCAAAAATAAGTTCAGATTGAATTTTAACCCTTCAACTTCATGTAAATGATATGAATGGTTAAAATTCAATTTTTATTATGAAGATAAATGATTTAAATGTAGCAACTTAATAAATTAATTCCAGCATTTTTATTAACATAACACGTGTTCAGTAATTATATTGAAATAAAATAAACATATCAGTTTGAATTTTAACCCTTCAACTTCGTTGTAGTGGTGGGTTAAAATTCAATTAAAATATATGTATTTTATTTGCTTAAGAACAACTACTAAATTTCTAAATTATCAATAAATTTGAATTTTAACCCTTCAACTTCATGTAAGTGATGAAAGGTTAAAATTCAATATTAGTAACTGCTCCTAGTATAAAATATTATTATGAAATTAAAATTATTACATAATATTTCACGTTGAATTGGACTGCAATTAGGACTCTCTTATAATAGATATGAAATTCGCTCTGCTCATAGTCTTATATTTGCACACTCTCATACACTTTCTGATTGATTGTTATTGTTATATAAGTTGTTTCTGTAGTAGTCGAAGACAGTACTTTTCTCATATTTGTGGTATAAATTATTAAAATTTTCAGATAAAATATGATCGTATATATATATACATACCATGAGAAGTTATGTTTAATCTAACACAGCTCTATTTTACATTTTCTATTTAGCCTCCGGAACCACAAAAAACTATTACTTCATTGAATATTAATGAGGGTGATGTGTACGAGTTTAAATGAAGAGTACTCTTGTACTCTCTGATGGTGACCATTCCTGCCTGGTTTTTTGAAATCTAACCAACAAAGAACACAGGTATCCACTGTCAAGTATTAAAATGCATATAAAAAAGTAACTGCGTTAAACAGTTTAATTTTGTTGACCGATTTCTATAATTTTGACTTGATGTGTACACCTTCGCTATCGATTTTCTATCCCATCTTCATTATAAACACAATTACCATCTTCTTTATGTCTTCTATATGTCTTCTTTATCCCTTTCATGTTCTATCTGTGATTTCTTCTATCCCACATAGCAAAAACCTCTTATACAAAATCTCATGCCAATAATCCAAATGCTATCATATTTTATGTTTATGTGAATCACCATCTAATTTGTCAATCAATTGTCAGGAGATTGCTCTGCTGCATTCCGAGAGCTGTTCAGTTCTTTTAACATAAAGATTTGTTTTAAATAACCACCGTGAAGCCATACAGTCTTTGTCCACCTACAAGCGGAGGTGTTTTTTTTAGGATTTTCGCTTCATGAAATCTACGACCTAATATACTTTTGTTGGATTCTGTAGTAGACTTAGTGTGCACTTTCCTGATATAGGTTTACTATATTGTTATAATGTAACTTAAAACATGATCGTATATAGTACATCGTAAATAAATACAATATCTAATCCTCGATTCAAATATTGTTAAGGTAGTAAGCAGTTTTTGATATTACTATTAATATAATTGATAAATGATGTATTTGTTAGCTTTTTAAAAAATATAGTAATAATAATAATTAGTGTTGTATGAAACAAAATAACATTTATTCTTTAATATAATGTATCTTAGATACAAACTATTTTTGAATGTATGTTTCTATGGAAATGTTTATTTAAAAACACTATTTAAAATCATTCATTCCATTTCAAATCTCATCATGTTAACATGAATTAATATGATAAATATTATTTAGAATTAGAAAATATATATGATGCTCACTTTCAAAAAAACTGATCTTTCCAATTACTTCAAAATATAAAGAATGTGAAATGAAAAATTTCATAAACACAATCAAATATTTCCTAAAAAGAAATAGTTAAGCATACTGAAAAATTATATTAATGTTAGCATTTTAATTACATTATTCATGCAATAATTCTATAAAAATCAAAAAAAAAAGTTCAGATTGAATTTTAACCCTTCAACTTCATGTAAATGATATGAATGGTTAAAATTCAATTTTTATTATGAAGATAAATGATTTAAATGTAGCAACTTAATAAATTAATTCCAGCATTTTTATTAACATAACACGTGTTCAGTAATTATATTGAAATAAAATAAACAATTCAGTTTGAATTTTAACCCTTCAACTTCTTTGTAGTGGTGGGTTAAAATTCAATTAAAATATATGTATTTTATTTGCTTAAGAACAACTACTAAATTTCTAAATTATCAATAAATTTGAATTTTAACCCTTCAACTTCATGTAAGTGATGAAAGGTTAAAATTCAATATTAGTAACTGCTCCTAGTATAAAATATTATTATGAAATTAAAATTATTACATAATATTTCACGTTGAATTGGACTGCAAATAGGACTCTCTTATAATAGATATGAAATTCGCTCTGCTCATCGTCTTATATTTGCACACTCTCATACACTTTCTGATTGATTGTTATTGTTATATAAGTTGTTTCTGTAGTAGTCGAAGACAGTACTTTTCTCTTATTTGTGGTATAAATTATTAAAATTTTCAGATAAAATATGATCGTTCATATTACATAATAAAAAAATTTAATCTACGATTCACACCTTGTTAGAAAGTAAGCAGTCTTTGTAATTACCATGCTGTATATAATGTAGTTAGTGTGGGTTTACAACAGTCCTTCAGAAAGTGTATTTTGGTGTGTAAATATAAGACGAAGCACATAGCGTTGCTTCTTATATATTATAAGAGTGTCCTCTTCAGATCCAACTGAATGTGACATATGCATGTAAACATTTTAAATTCATACTAATTTATTATACGAGTGGTTATTAAAATTGAATATTAACCTTTCATCTTTTACATGAAGTTGAAGGGTTAAAATTCAATCAGACATTTTTTTTTTGATTTTTGTATCATTGCAACGTGATATGGAAATAGAAAATGGTTACATTAATTTAATTGGTTAGTATACTTAAAAGTTTTTTTTTGTGAATATCTTGTTTTATGTGTATTTTAATATCATATTCTTAATGTATGAAAGTAATTGGAAAGGGCAGTATTTTGTAAACATTGTTAAAAATGTTACATTACAGGAGAGGTTATTTAAAATGAATTTTAACTATTCATCACTTACATTGAAGTTGAAGGGTTAAAATTCAATCTGAACTATTTTTTTTTTCTGATTATATAATTATTGTGCACTAGTACGTAAATAAAAATTCTGACATTAATTTAGTTTTTCAGTTCACTTAACAAAACATATCTGCTTTATGTTTATGAAAATTTTAGTATCGGGATCATAAAGTTTTTAAGTAATTGTGAGATAATTTTATTTGAAAGGGTACATATATATATTTTGTAATTGTAAAAAATTATTTGCATATTTATTCAAGTTAACATGATGAGATTAAAAATGGAATGAAAGATTATACATAGTTTGTTTTTATCAAACATTTCCATAGAAACATCAACTTAAAAATTTCTTGTATCTATGTTACATAATATTAAAGATGAAAGAAAGTTTATTATGTTTAATACAAAGCCTATTATTATTACAATATATTTAAAAGGTAAACTACTAGTAGAATTGTTATATTTTTTCTTTATAATATATATATATATATATATATACACATACCATGAAAAGTTATGTTTAATCTAACACAGCTCTATTTTACATTTTCTATTTAGCCTCCGGAACCACAAAAAACTATTACTTCATTGAATATTAATGAGGGTGATGTGTACGAGTGTAAATGAAGAGTACTCTTGTACTCTCTGATGGTGACCATTCCTGCCTGGTTTTTTGAAATCTAACCAACAAAGAACACAGGTATCCACAGTCAAGTATTAAAATGCATATAAAAAAGTAACTGCGTTAAACAGTTTAATTTTGTTGACCGATTTCTATAATTTTGACTTGATTTGTACACCTTCCCTATCGATTTTCTATCCCATCTTCATTATAAACACAATTACCATCTATCTGTCTTCTTTATCCCTCTCATGTTCTATCTGTGATTTCTTCTATCCCACATAGCAAAAACCTCTTATACAAAATCTCATGCCAATAATCCAAATGCTATCATATTTTATCTTTATGTGAATCACCATCTAATTTGTCAATCAATTGTCAGGAGATTGCTCTGCTGCATTCCGAGAGCTGTTCAGTTCTTTTAACATAAAGATTTGTTTTAAATAACCACCGTGAAGCCATACAGTCTTTGTCCACCTACAAGCGGAGGTGTTTTTTTTAGGATTTTCGCTTCATGAAATCTACGACCTAATATACTTTTGTTGGATTCTGTAGTAGACTTAGTGTGCACTTTCCTGATATAGGTTTACTATATTGTTATAATGTAACTTAAAACATGATCGTATATAGTACATCGTAAATAAATACAATATCTAATCCTCGATTCAAATATTGTTAAGGTAGTAAGCAGTTTTTGATATTACTATTAATATAATTGATAAATGATGTATTTGTTAGCTTTTTAAAAAATATAGTAATAATAATAATTAGTGTTGTATGAAACAAAATAAAATTTATTCTTTAATATTATGTATCTTAGATACAAACTATTTTTGAATGTATGTTTCTATGGAAATGTTTATTTAAAAAACACTATTTAAAATCATTCATTCCATTTCAAATCTCATCATGTTAACATGAATTAATATGATAAATATTATTTAGAATTAGAAAATATATATGATGCTCACTTTCAAAAAAACTGATCTTTCCAATTACTTCAAAATATAAAGAATGTGAAATGAAAAATTTCATAAACACAATCAAATATTTCCTAAAAAGAAATAGTTAAGCATACTGAAAAATTATATTAATGTCAGCATTTTAATTACATTATTCATGCAATAATTCTATAAAAATCAAAAATAAGTTCAGATTGAATTTTAACCCTTCAACTTCATGTAAATGATATGAATGGTTAAAATTCAATTTTTATTATGAAGATAAATGATTTAAATGTAGCAACTTAATAAATTAATTCCAGCATTTTTATTAACATAACACGTGTTCAGTAATTATATTGAAATAAAATAAACATATCAGTTTGAATTTTAACCCTTCAACTTCGTTGTAGTGGTGGGTAAAATTCAATTAAAATATATGTATTTTATTTGCTTAAGAACAACTACTAAATTTCTAAATTATCAATAAATTTGAATTTTAACCCTTCAACTTCATGTAAGTGATGAAAGGTTAAAATTCAATATTAGTAACTGCTCCTAGTATAAAATATTATTATGAAATTAAAATTATTACATAATATTTCACGTTGAATTGGACTGCAATTAGGACTCTCTTATAATAGATATGAAATTCGCTCTGCTCATAGTCTTATATTTGCACACTCTCATACACTTTCTGATTGATTGTTATTGTTATATAAGTTGTTTCTGTAGTAGTCGAAGACAGTACTTTTCTCATATTTGTGGTATAAATTATTAAAATTTTCAGATAAAATATGATCGTATATATATATACATACCATGAGAAGTTATGTTTAATCTAACACAGCTCTATTTTACATTTTCTATTTAGCCTCCGGAACCACAAAAAACTATTACTTCATTGAATATTAATGAGGGTGATGTGTACGAGTTTAAATGAAGAGTACTCTTGTACTCTCTGATGGTGACCATTCCTGCCTGGTTTTTTGAAATCTAACCAACAAAGAACACAGGTATCCACAGTCAAGTATTAAAATGCATATAAAAAAGTAACTGCGTTAAACAGTTTAATTTTGTTGACCGATTTCTATAATTTTGACTTGATGTGTACACCTTCCCTATCGATTTTCTATCCCATCTTCATTATAAACACAATTACCATCTTCTTTATGTCTTCTATATGTCTTCTTTATCCCTTTCATGTTCTATCTGTGATTTCTTCTATCCCACATAGCAAAAACCTCTTATACAAAATCTCATGCCAATAATCCAAATGCTATCATATTTTATCTTTATGTGAATCACCATCTAATTTGTCAATCAATTGTCAGGAGATTGCTCTGCTGCATTCCGAGAGCTGTTCAGTTCTTTTAACATAAAGATTTGTTTTAAATAACCACCGTGAAGCCATACAGTCTTTGTCCACCTACAAGCGGAGGTGTTTTTTTTAGGATTTTCGCTTCATGAAATCTACGACCTAATATACTTTTGTTGGATTCTGTAGTAGACTTAGTGTGCACTTTCCTGATATAGGTTTACTATATTGTTATAATGTAACTTAAAACATGATCGTATATAGTACATCGTAAATAAATACAATATCTAATCCTCGATTCAAATATTGTTAAGGTAGTAAGCAGTTTTTGATATTACTATTAATATAATTGATAAATGATGTATTTGTTAGCTTTTTAAAAAATATAGTAATAATAAAAATTAGTGTTGTATGAAACAAAATAAAATTTATTCTTTAATATTATGTATCTTAGATACAAACTATTTTTGAATGTATGTTTCTATGGAAATGTTTATTTAAAAAACACTATTTAAAATCATTCATTCCATTTCAAATCTCATCATGTTAACATGAATTAATATGATAAATATTATTTAGAATTAGAAAATATATATGATGCTCACTTTCAAAAAAACTGATCTTTCCAATTACTTCAAAATATAAAGAATGTGAAATGAAAAATTTCATAAACACAATCAAATATTTCCTAAAAAGAAATAGTTAAGCATACTGAAAAATTATATTAATGTTAGCATTTTAATTACATTATTCATGCAATAATTCTATAAAAATCAAAAAAAAAGTTCAGATTGAATTTTAACCCTTCAACTTCATGTAAATGATATGAATGGTTAAAATTCAATTTTAATTATCAAGATAAATGATTTAAATGTAGCAACTTAATAAATTAATTCCAGCATTTTTATTAACATAACACGTGTTCAGTAATTATATTGAAATAAAATAAACAATTCAGTTTGAATTTTAACCCTTCAACTTCTTTGTAGTGGTGGGTTAAAATTCAATTAAAATATATGTATTTTATTTGCTTAAGAACAACTACTAAATTTCTAAATTATCAATAAATTTGAATTTTAACCCTTCAACTTCATGTAAGTGATGAAAGGTTAAAATTCAATATTAGTAACTGCTCCTAGTATAAAATATTATTATGAAATTAAAATTATTACATAATATTTCACGTTGAATTGGACTGCAAATAGGACTCTCTTATAATAGATATGAAATTCGCTCTGCTCATCGTCTTATATTTGCACACTCTCATACACTTTCTGATTGATTGTTATTGTTATATAAGTTGTTTCTGTAGTAGTCGAAGACAGTACTTTTCTCTTATTTGTGGTATAAATTATTAAAATTTTCAGATAAAATATGATCGTTCATATTACATAATAAAAAAATTTAATCTACGATTCACACCTTGTTAGAAAGTAAGCAGTCTTTGTAATTACCATGCTGTATATAATGTAGTTAGTGTGGGTTTAAAACAGTCCTTCAGAAAGTGTATTTTGGTGTGTAAATATAAGACGAAGCACATAGCGTTGCTTCTTATATATTATAAGAGTGTCCTCTTCAGATCCAACTGAATGTGACATATGCATGTAAACATTTTAAATTCATACTAATTTATTATACGAGTGGTTATTAAAATTGAATATTAACCTTTCATCTTTTACATGAAGTTGAAGGGTTAAAATTCAATCAGACATTTTTTTTTTGATTTTTGTATCATTGCAACGTGATATGGAAATAGAAAATGGTTACATTAATTTAATTGGTTAGTATACTTAAAAGTTTTTTTTTGTGAATATCTTGTTTTATGTGTATTTTAATATCATATTCTTAATGTATGAAAGTAATTGGAAAGGGCAGTATTTTGTAAACATTGTTAAAAATGTTACATTACAGGAGAGGTTATTTAAAATGAATTTTAACTATTCATCACTTACATTGAAGTTGAAGGGTTAAAATTCAATCTGAACTATTTTTTTTTTCTGATTATGTAATTATTGCACTAGTACGTAAATAAAAATTCTGACATTAATTTAGTTTTTCAGTTCACTTAACAAAACATATCTGCTTTATGTTTATGAAAATTTTAGTATCGGGATCATAAAGTTTTTAAGTAATTGTGAGATAATTTTATTTGAAAGGGTACATATATATATTTTGTAATTGTAAAAAATTATTTGCATATTTATTCAAGTTAACATGATGAGATTAAAAATGGAATGAAAGATTATACATAGTTTGTTTTTATCAAACATTTCCATAGAAACATCAACTTAAAAATTTCTTGTATCTATGTTACATAATATTAAAGATGAAAGAAAGTTTATTATGTTTAATACAAAGCCTATTATTATTACAATATATTTAAAAGGTAAACTACTAGTAGAATTGTTATATTTTTTCTTTATAATATATATATATATATACATACCATGAAAAGTTATGTTTAATCTAACACAGCTCTATTTTACATTTTCTATTTAGCCTCCGGAACCACAAAAAACTATTACTTCATTGAATATTAATGAGGGTGATGTGTACGAGTGTAAATGAAGAGTACTCTTGTACTCTCTGATGGTGACCATTCCTGCCTGGTTTTTTGAAATCTAACCAACAAAGAACACAGGTATCCACAGTCAAGTATTAAAATGCATATAAAAAAGTAACTGCGTTAAACAGTTTAATTTTGTTGACCGATTTCTATAATTTTGACTTGATTTGTACACCTTCCCTATCGATTTTCTATCCCATCTTCATTATAAACACAATTACCATCTATCTGTCTTCTTTATCCCTTTCATGTTCTATCTGTGATTTCTTCTATCCCACATAGCAAAAACCTCTTATACAAAATCTCATGCCAATAATCCAAATGCTATCATATTTTATCTTTATGTGAATCACCATCTAATTTGTCAATCAATTGTCAGGAGATTGCTCTGCTGCATTCCGAGAGCTGTTCAGTTCTTTTAACATAAAGATTTGTTTTAAATAACCACCGTGAAGCCATACAGTCTTTGTCCACCTACAAGCGGAGGTGTTTTTTTTAGGATTTTCGCTTCATGAAATCTACGACCTAATATACTTTTGTTGGATTCTGTAGTAGACTTAGTGTGCACTTTCCTGATATAGGTTTACTATATTGTTATAATGTAACTTAAAACATGATCGTATATAGTACATCGTAAATAAATACAATATCTAATCCTCGATTCAAATATTGTTAAGGTAGTAAGCAGTTTTTGATATTACTATTAATATAATTGATAAATGATGTATTTGTTAGCTTTTTAAAAAATATAGTAATAATAATAATTAGTGTTGTATGAAACAAAATAAAATTTATTCTTTAATATTATGTATCTTAGATACAAACTATTTTTGAATGTATGTTTCTATGGAAATGTTTATTTAAAAAACACTATTTAAAATCATTCATTCCATTTCAAATCTCATCATGTTAACATGAATTAATATGATAAATATTATTTAGAATTAGAAAATATATATGATGCTCACTTTCAAAAAAACTGATCTTTCCAATTACTTCAAAATATAAAGAATGTGAAATGAAAAATTTCATAAACACAATCAAATATTTCCTAAAAAGAAATAGTTAAGCATACTGAAAAATTATATTAATGTTAGCATTTTAATTACATTATTCATGCAATAATTCTATAAAAATCAAAAAAAAAGTTCGGATTGAATTTTAACCCTTCAACTTCATGTAAATGATATGAATGGTTAAAATTCAATTTTTATTATCAAGATAAATGATTTAAATGTAGCAACTTAATAAATTAATTCCAGCATTTTTATTAACATAACACGTGTTCAGTAATTATATTGAAATAAAATAAACATATCAGTTTGAATTTTAACCCTTCAACTTCGTTGTAGTGGTGGGTTAAAATTCAATTAAAATATATGTATTTTATTTGCTTAAGAACAACTACTAAATTTCTAAATTATCAATAAATTTGAATTTTAACCCTTCAACTTCACGTAAGTGATGAAAGGTTAAAATTCAATATTAGTAACTGCTCCTAGTATAAAATATTATTATGAAATTAAAATTATTACATAATATTTCACGTTGAATTGGACTGCAATTAGGACTCTCTTATAATAGATATGAAATTCGCTCTGCTCATAGTCTTATATTTGCACACTCTCATACACTTTCTGATTGATTGTTATTGTTATATAAGTTGTTTCTGTAGTAGTCGAAGACAGTACTTTTCTCATATTTGTGGTATAAATTATTAAAATTTTCAGATAAAATATGATCGTATATATATATATACATACCATGAGAAGTTATGTTTAATCTAACACAGCTCTATTTTACATTTTCTATTTAGCCTCCGGAACCACAAAAAACTATTACTTCATTGAATATTAATGAGGGTGATGTGTACGAGTTTAAATGAAGAGTACTCTTGTACTCTCTGATGGTGACCATTCCTGCCTGGTTTTTTGAAATCTAACCAACAAAGAACACAGGTATCCACAGTCAAGTATTAAAATGCATATAAAAAAGTAACTGCGTTAAACAGTTTAATTTTGTTGACCGATTTCTATAATTTTGACTTGATGTGTACACCTTCCCTATCGATTTTCTATCCCATCTTCATTATAAACACAATTACCATCTTCTTTATGTCTTCTATATGTCTTCTTTATCCCTTTCATGTTCTATCTGTGATTTCTTCTATCCCACATAGCAAAAACCTCTTATACAAAATCTCATGCCAATAATCCAAATGCTATCATATTTTATCTTTATGTGAATCACCATCTAATTTGTCAATCAATTGTCAGGAGATTGCTCTGCTGCATTCCGAGAGCTGTTCAGTTCTTTTAACATAAAGATTTGTTTTAAATAACCACCGTGAAGCCATACAGTCTTTGTCCACCTACAAGCGGAGGTGTTTTTTTTAGGATTTTCGCTTCATGAAATCTACGACCTAATATACTTTTGTTGGATTCTGTAGTAGACTTAGTGTGCACTTTCCTGATATAGGTTTACTATATTGTTATAATGTAACTTAAAACATGATCGTATATAGTACATCGTAAATAAATACAATATCTAATCCTCGATTCAAATATTGTTAAGGTAGTAAGCAGTTTTTGATATTACTATTAATATAATTGATAAATGATGTATTTGTTAGCTTTTTAAAAAATATAGTAATAATAATAATTAGTGTTGTATGAAACAAAATAAAATTTATTCTTTAATATTATGTATCTTAGATACAAACTATTTTTGAATGTATGTTTCTATGGAAATGTTTATTTAAAAAAACACTATTTAAAATCATTCATTCCATTTCAAATCTCATCATGTTAACATGAATTAATATGATAAATATTATTTAGAATTAGAAAATATATATGATGCTCACTTTCAAAAAAACTGATCTTTCCAATTACTTCAAAATATAAAGAATGTGAAATGAAAAATTTCATAAACACAATCAAATATTTCCTAAAAAGAAATAGTTAAGCATACTGAAAAATTATATTAATGTCAGCATTTTAATTACATTATTCATGCAATAATTCTATAAAAATCAAAAATAAGTTCAGATTGAATTTTAACCCTTCAACTTCATGTAAATGATATGAATGGTTAAAATTCAATTTTTATTATGAAGATAAATGATTTAAATGTAGCAACTTAATAAATTAATTCCAGCATTTTTATTAACATAACACGTGTTCAGTAATTATATTGAAATAAAATAAACATATCAGTTTGAATTTTAACCCTTCAACTTCGTTGTAGTGGTGGGTTAAAATTCAATTAAAATATATGTATTTTATTTGCTTAAGAACAACTACTGAATTTCTAAATTATCAATAAATTTGAATTTTAACCCTTCAACTTCATGTAAGTGATGAAAGGTTAAAATTCAATATTAGTAACTGCTCCTAGTATAAAATATTATTATGAAATTAAAATTATTACATAATATTTCACGTTGAATTGGACTGCAATTAGGACTCTCTTATAATAGATATGAAATTCGCTCTGCTCATAGTCTTATATTTGCACACTCTCATACACTTTCTGATTGATTGTTATTGTTATATAAGTTGTTTCTGTAGTAGTCGAAGACAGTACTTTTCTCATATTTGTGGTATAAATTATTAAAATTTTCAGATAAAATATGATCGTATATATATATACATACCATGAGAAGTTATGTTTAATCTAACACAGCTCTATTTTACATTTTCTATTTAGCCTCCGGAACCACAAAAAACTATTACTTCATTGAATATTAATGAGGGTGATGTGTACGAGTTTAAATGAAGAGTACTCTTGTACTCTCTGATGGTGACCATTCCTGCCTGGTTTTTTGAAATCTAACCAACAAAGAACACAGGTATCCACAGTCAAGTATTAAAATGCATATAAAAAAGTAACTGCGTTAAACAGTTTAATTTTGTTGACCGATTTCTATAATTTTGACTTGATGTGTACACCTTCCCTATCGATTTTCTATCCCATCTTCATTATAAACACAATTACCATCTTCTTTATGTCTTCTATATGTCTTCTTTATCCCTTTCATGTTCTATCTGTGATTTCTTCTATCCCACATAGCAAAAACCTCTTATACAAAATCTCATGCCAATAATCCAAATGCTATCATATTTTATCTTTCATGTGAATCACCATCTAATTTGTCAATCAATTGTCAGGAGATTGCTCTGCTGCATTCCGAGAGCTGTTCAGTTCTTTTAACATAAAGATTTGTTTTAAATAACCACCGTGAAGCCATACAGTCTTTGTCCACCTACAAGCGGAGGTGTTTTTTTTAGGATTTTCGCTTCATGAAATCTACGACCTAATATACTTTTGTTGGATTCTGTAGTAGACTTAGTGTGCACTTTCCTGATATAGGTTTACTATATTGTTATAATGTAACTTAAAACATGATCGTATATAGTACATCGTAAATAAATACAATATCTAATCCTCGATTCAAATATTGTTAAGGTAGTAAGCAGTTTTTGATATTACTATTAATATAATTGATAAATGATGTATTTGTTAGCTTTTTAAAAAATATAGTAATAATAATAATTAGTGTTGTATGAAACAAAATAAAATTTATTCTTTAATATTATGTATCTTAGATACAAACTATTTTTGAATGTATGTTTCTATGGAAATGTTTATTTAAAAAAACACTATTTAAAATCATTCATTCCATTTCAAATCTCATCATGTTAACATGAATTAATATGATAAATATTATTTAGAATTAGAAAATATATATGATGCTCACTTTCAAAAAAACTGATCTTTCCAATTACTTCAAAATATAAAGAATGTGAAATGAAAAATTTCATAAACACAATCAAATATTTCCTAAAAAGAAATAGTTAAGCATACTGAAAAATTATATTAATGTCAGCATTTTAATTACATTATTCATGCAATAATTCTATAAAAATCAAAAATAAGTTCAGATTGAATTTTAACCCTTCAACTTCATGTAAATGATATGAATGGTTAAAATTCAATTTTTATTATGAAGATAAATGATTTAAATGTAGCAACTTAATAAATTAATTCCAGCATTTTTATTAACATAACACGTGTTCAGTAATTATATTGAAATAAAATAAACATATCAGTTTGAATTTTAACCCTTCAACTTCGTTGTAGTGGTGGGTTAAAATTCAATTAAAATATATGTATTTTATTTGCTTAAGAACAACTACTAAATTTCTAAATTATCAATAAATTTGAATTTTAACCCTTCAACTTCATGTAAGTGATGAAAGGTTAAAATTCAATATTAGTAACTGCTCCTAGTATAAAATATTATTATGAAATTAAAATTATTACATAATATTTCACGTTGAATTGGACTGCAATTAGGACTCTCTTATAATAGATATGAAATTCGCTCTGCTCATAGTCTTATATTTGCACACTCTCATACACTTTCTGATTGATTGTTATTGTTATATAAGTTGTTTCTGTAGTAGTCGAAGACAGTACTTTTCTCATATTTGTGGTATAAATTATTAAAATTTTCAGATAAAATATGATCGTATATATATATACATACCATGAGAAGTTATGTTTAATCTAACACAGCTCTATTTTACATTTTCTATTTAGCCTCCGGAACCACAAAAAACTATTACTTCATTGAATATTAATGAGGGTGATGTGTACGAGTTTAAATGAAGAGTACTCTTGTACTCTCTGATGGTGACCATTCCTGCCTGGTTTTTTGAAATGTAACCAACAAAGAACACAGGTATCCACAGTCAAGTATTAAAATGCATATAAAAAAGTAACTGCGTTAAACAGTTTAATTTTGTTGACCGATTTCTATAATTTTGACTTGATGTGTACACCTTCCCTATCGATTTTCTATCCCATCTTCATTATAAACACAATTACCATCTTCTTTATGTCTTCTATATGTCTTCTTTATCCCTTTCATGTTCTATCTGTGATTTCTTCTATCCCACATAGCAAAAACCTCTTATACAAAATCTCATGCCAATAATCCAAATGCTATCATATTTTATCTTTATGTGAATCACCATCTAATTTGTCAATCAATTGTCAGGAGATTGCTCTGCTGCATTCCGAGAGCTGTTCAGTTCTTTTAACATAAAGATTTGTTTTAAATAACCACCGTGAAGCCATACAGTCTTTGTCCACCTACAAGCGGAGGTGTTTTTTTTAGGATTTTCGCTTCATGAAATCTACGACCTAATATACTTTTGTTGGATTCTGTAGTAGACTTAGTGTGCACTTTCCTGATATAGGTTTACTATATTGTTATAATGTAACTTAAAACATGATCGTATATAGTACATCGTAAATAAATACAATATCTAATCCTCGATTCAAATATTGTTAAGGTAGTAAGCAGTTTTTGATATTACTATTAATATAATTGATAAATGATGTATTTGTTAGCTTTTTAAAAAATATAGTAATAATAATAATTAGTGTTGTATGAAACAAAATAAAATTTATTCTTTAATATTATGTATCTTAGATACAAACTATTTTTGAATGTATGTTTCTATGGAAATGTTTATTTAAAAAAACACTATTTAAAATCATTCATTCCATTTCAAATCTCATCATGTTAACATGAATTAATATGATAAATATTATTTAGAATTAGAAAATATATATGATGCTCACTTTCAAAAAAACTGATCTTTCCAATTACTTCAAAATATAAAGAATGTGAAATGAAAAATTTCATAAACACAATCAAATATTTCCTAAAAAGAAATAGTTAAGCATACTGAAAAATTATATTAATGTCAGCATTTTAATTACATTATTCATGCAATAATTCTATAAAAATCAAAAATAAGTTCAGATTGAATTTTAACCCTTCAACTTCATGTAAATGATATGAATGGTTAAAATTCAATTTTTATTATGAAGATAAATGATTTAAATGTAGCAACTTAATAAATTAATTCCAGCATTTTTATTAACATAACACGTGTTCAGTAATTATATTGAAATAAAATAAACATATCAGTTTGAATTTTAACCCTTCAACTTCGTTGTAGTGGTGGGTTAAAATTCAATTAAAATATATGTATTTTATTTGCTTAAGAACAACTACTAAATTTCTAAATTATCAATAAATTTGAATTTTAACCCTTCAACTTCATGTAAGTGATGAAAGGTTAAAATTCAATATTAGTAACTGCTCCTAGTATAAAATATTATTATGAAATTAAAATTATTACATAATATTTCACGTTGAATTGGACTGCAATTAGGACTCTCTTATAATAGATATGAAATTCGCTCTGCTCATAGTCTTATATTTGCACACTCTCATACACTTTCTGATTGATTGTTATTGTTATATAAGTTGTTTCTGTAGTAGTCGAAGACAGTACTTTTCTCATATTTGTGGTATAAATTATTAAAATTTTCAGATAAAATATGATCGTATATATATATACATACCATGAGAAGTTATGTTTAATCTAACACAGCTCTATTTTACATTTTCTATTTAGCCTCCGGAACCACAAAAAACTATTACTTCATTGAATATTAATGAGGGTGATGTGTACGAGTTTAAATGAAGAGTACTCTTGTACTCTCTGATGGTGACCATTCCTGCCTGGTTTTTTGAAATCTAACCAACAAAGAACACAGGTATCCACAGTCAAGTATTAAAATGCATATAAAAAAGTAACTGCGTTAAACAGTTTAATTTTGTTGACCGATTTCTATAATTTTGACTTGATGTGTACACCTTCCCTATCGATTTTCTATCCCATCTTCATTATAAACACAATTACCATCTTCTTTATGTCTTCTATATGTCTTCTTTATCCCTTTCATGTTCTATCTGTGATTTCTTCTATCCCACATAGCAAAAACCTCTTATACAAAATCTCATGCCAATAATCCAAATGCTATCATATTTTATCTTTATGTGAATCACCATCTAATTTGTCAATCAATTGTCAGGAGATTGCTCTGCTGCATTCCGAGAGCTGTTCAGTTCTTTTAACATAAAGATTTGTTTTAAATAACCACCGTGAAGCCATACAGTCTTTGTCCACCTACAAGCGGAGGTGTTTTTTTTAGGATTTTCGCTTCATGAAATCTACGACCTAATATACTTTTGTTGGATTCTGTAGTAGACTTAGTGTGCACTTTCCTGATATAGGTTTACTATATTGTTATAATGTAACTTAAAACATGATCGTATATAGTACATCGTAAATAAATACAATATCTAATCCTCGATTCAAATATTGTTAAGGTAGTAAGCAGTTTTTGATATTACTATTAATATAATTGATAAATGATGTATTTGTTAGCTTTTTAAAAAATATAGTAATAATAATAATTAGTGTTGTATGAAACAAAATAAAATTTATTCTTTAATATTATGTATCTTAGATACAAACTATTTTTGAATGTATGTTTCTATGGAAATGTTTATTTAAAAAAACACTATTTAAAATCATTCATTCCATTTCAAATCTCATCATGTTAACATGAATTAATATGATAAATATTATTTAGAATTAGAAAATATATATGATGCTCACTTTCAAAAAAACTGATCTTTCCAATTACTTCAAAATATAAAGAATGTGAAATGAAAAATTTCATAAACACAATCAAATATTTCCTAAAAAGAAATAGTTAAGCATACTGAAAAATTATATTAATGTCAGCATTTTAATTACATTATTCATGCAATAATTCTATAAAAATCAAAAATAAGTTCAGATTGAATTTTAACCCTTCAACTTCATGTAAATGATATGAATGGTTAAAATTCAATTTTTATTATGAAGATAAATGATTTAAATGTAGCAACTTAATAAATTAATTCCAGCATTTTTATTAACATAACACGTGTTCAGTAATTATATTGAAATAAAATAAACATATCAGTTTGAATTTTAACCCTTCAACTTCGTTGTAGTGGTGGGTTAAAATTCAATTAAAATATATGTATTTTATTTGCTTAAGAACAACTACTGAATTTCTAAATTATCAATAAATTTGAATTTTAACCCTTCAACTTCATGTAAGTGATGAAAGGTTAAAATTCAATATTAGTAACTGCTCCTAGTATAAAATATTATTATGAAATTAAAATTATTACATAATATTTCACGTTGAATTGGACTGCAATTAGGACTCTCTTATAATAGATATGAAATTCGCTCTGCTCATAGTCTTATATTTGCACACTCTCATACACTTTCTGATTGATTGTTATTGTTATATAAGTTGTTTCTGTAGTAGTCGAAGACAGTACTTTTCTCATATTTGTGGTATAAATTATTAAAATTTTCAGATAAAATATGATCGTATATATATATACATACCATGAGAAGTTATGTTTAATCTAACACAGCTCTATTTTACATTTTCTATTTAGCCTCCGGAACCACAAAAAACTATTACTTCATTGAATATTAATGAGGGTGATGTGTACGAGTTTAAATGAAGAGTACTCTTGTACTCTCTGATGGTGACCATTCCTGCCTGGTTTTTTGAAATCTAACCAACAAAGAACACAGGTATCCACAGTCAAGTATTAAAATGCATATAAAAAAGTAACTGCGTTAAACAGTTTAATTTTGTTGACCGATTTCTATAATTTTGACTTGATGTGTACACCTTCCCTATCGATTTTCTATCCCATCTTCATTATAAACACAATTACCATCTTCTTTATGTCTTCTATATGTCTTCTTTATCCCTTTCATGTTCTATCTGTGATTTCTTCTATCCCACATAGCAAAAACCTCTTATACAAAATCTCATGCCAATAATCCAAATGCTATCATATTTTATCTTTATGTGAATCACCATCTAATTTGTCAATCAATTGTCAGGAGATTGCTCTGCTGCATTCCGAGAGCTGTTCAGTTCTTTTAACATAAAGATTTGTTTTAAATAACCACCGTGAAGCCATACAGTCTTTGTCCACCTACAAGCGGAGGTGTTTTTTTTAGGATTTTCGCTTCATGAAATCTACGACCTAATATACTTTTGTTGGATTCTGTAGTAGACTTAGTGTGCACTTTCCTGATATAGGTTTACTATATTGTTATAATGTAACTTAAAACATGATCGTATATAGTACATCGTAAATAAATACAATATCTAATCCTCGATTCAAATATTGTTAAGGTAGTAAGCAGTTTTTGATATTACTATTAATATAATTGATAAATGATGTATTTGTTAGCTTTTTAAAAAATATAGTAATAATAATAATTAGTGTTGTATGAAACAAAATAAAATTTATTCTTTAATATTATGTATCTTAGATACAAACTATTTTTGAATGTATGTTTCTATGGAAATGTTTATTTAAAAAAACACTATTTAAAATCATTCATTCCATTTCAAATCTCATCATGTTAACATGAATTAATATGATAAATATTATTTAGAATTAGAAAATATATATGATGCTCACTTTCAAAAAAACTGATCTTTCCAATTACTTCAAAATATAAAGAATGTGAAATGAAAAATTTCATAAACACAATCAAATATTTCCTAAAAAGAAATAGTTAAGCATACTGAAAAATTATATTAATGTCAGCATTTTAATTACATTATTCATGCAATAATTCTATAAAAATCAAAAATAAGTTCAGATTGAATTTTAACCCTTCAACTTCATGTAAATGATATGAATGGTTAAAATTCAATTTTTATTATGAAGATAAATGATTTAAATGTAGCAACTTAATAAATTAATTCCAGCATTTTTATTAACATAACACGTGTTCAGTAATTATATTGAAATAAAATAAACATATCAGTTTGAATTTTAACCCTTCAACTTCGTTGTAGTGGTGGGTTAAAATTCAATTAAAATATATGTATTTTATTTGCTTAAGAACAACTACTAAATTTCTAAATTATCAATAAATTTGAATTTTAACCCTTCAACTTCATGTAAGTGATGAAAGGTTAAAATTCAATATTAGTAACTGCTCCTAGTATAAAATATTATTATGAAATTAAAATTATTACATAATATTTCACGTTGAATTGGACTGCAATTAGGACTCTCTTATAATAGATATGAAATTCGCTCTGCTCATAGTCTTATATTTGCACACTCTCATACACTTTCTGATTGATTGTTATTGTTATATAAGTTGTTTCTGTAGTAGTCGAAGACAGTACTTTTCTCATATTTGTGGTATAAATTATTAAAATTTTCAGATAAAATATGATCGTATATATATATATATACATACCATGAGAAGTTATGTTTAATCTAACACAGCTCTATTTTACATTTTCTATTTAGCCTCCGGAACCACAAAAAACTATTACTTCATTGAATATTAATGAGGGTGATGTGTACGAGTTTAAATGAAGAGTACTCTTGTACTCTCTGATGGTGACCATTCCTGCCTGGTTTTTTGAAATCTAACCAACAAAGAACACAGGTATCCACAGTCAAGTATTAAAATGCATATAAAAAAGTAACTGCGTTAAACAGTTTAATTTTGTTGACCGATTTCTATAATTTTGACTTGATGTGTACACCTTCCCTATCGATTTTCTATCCCATCTTCATTATAAACACAATTACCATCTTCTTTATGTCTTCTATATGTCTTCTTTATCCCTTTCATGTTCTATCTGTGATTTCTTCTATCCCACATAGCAAAAACCTCTTATACAAAATCTCATGCCAATAATCCAAATGCTATCATATTTTATCTTTATGTGAATCACCATCTAATTTGTCAATCAATTGTCAGGAGATTGCTCTGCTGCATTCCGAGAGCTGTTCAGTTCTTTTAACATAAAGATTTGTTTTAAATAACCACCGTGAAGCCATACAGTCTTTGTCCACCTACAAGCGGAGGTGTTTTTTTTAGGATTTTCGCTTCATGAAATCTACGACCTAATATACTTTTGTTGGATTCTGTAGTAGACTTAGTGTGCACTTTCCTGATATAGGTTTACTATATTGTTATAATGTAACTTAAAACATGATCGTATATAGTACATCGTAAATAAATACAATATCTAATCCTCGATTCAAATATTGTTAAGGTAGTAAGCAGTTTTTGATATTACTATTAATATAATTGATAAATGATGTATTTGTTAGCTTTTTAAAAAATATAGTAATAATAATAATTAGTGTTGTATGAAACAAAATAAAATTTATTCTTTAATATTATGTATCTTAGATACAAACTATTTTTGAATGTATGTTTCTATGGAAATGTTTATTTAAAAAAACACTATTTAAAATCATTCATTCCATTTCAAATCTCATCATGTTAACATGAATTAATATGATAAATATTATTTAGAATTAGAAAATATATATGATGCTCACTTTCAAAAAAACTGATCTTTCCAATTACTTCAAAATATAAAGAATGTGAAATGAAAAATTTCATAAACACAATCAAATATTTCCTAAAAAGAAATAGTTAAGCATACTGAAAAATTATATTAATGTCAGCATTTTAATTACATTATTCATGCAATAATTCTATAAAAATCAAAAATAAGTTCAGATTGAATTTTAACCCTTCAACTTCATGTAAATGATATGAATGGTTAAAATTCAATTTTTATTATGAAGATAAATGATTTAAATGTAGCAACTTAATAAATTAATTCCAGCATTTTTATTAACATAACACGTGTTCAGTAATTATATTGAAATAAAATAAACATATCAGTTTGAATTTTAACCCTTCAACTTCGTTGTAGTGGTGGGTTAAAATTCAATTAAAATATATGTATTTTATTTGCTTAAGAACAACTACTGAATTTCTAAATTATCAATAAATTTGAATTTTAACCCTTCAACTTCATGTAAGTGATGAAAGGTTAAAATTCAATATTAGTAACTGCTCCTAGTATAAAATATTATTATGAAATTAAAATTATTACATAATATTTCACGTTGAATTGGACTGCAATTAGGACTCTCTTATAATAGATATGAAATTCGCTCTGCTCATAGTCTTATATTTGCACACTCTCATACACTTTCTGATTGATTGTTATTGTTATATAAGTTGTTTCTGTAGTAGTCGAAGACAGTACTTTTCTCATATTTGTGGTATAAATTATTAAAATTTTCAGATAAAATATGATCGTATATATATATACATACCATGAGAAGTTATGTTTAATCTAACACAGCTCTATTTTACATTTTCTATTTAGCCTCCGGAACCACAAAAAACTATTACTTCATTGAATATTAATGAGGGTGATGTGTACGAGTTTAAATGAAGAGTACTCTTGTACTCTCTGATGGTGACCATTCCTGCCTGGTTTTTTGAAATCTAACCAACAAAGAACACAGGTATCCACAGTCAAGTATTAAAATGCATATAAAAAAGTAACTGCGTTAAACAGTTTAATTTTGTTGACCGATTTCTATAATTTTGACTTGATGTGTACACCTTCCCTATCGATTTTCTATCCCATCTTCATTATAAACACAATTACCATCTTCTTTATGTCTTCTATATGTCTTCTTTATCCCTTTCATGTTCTATCTGTGATTTCTTCTATCCCACATAGCAAAAACCTCTTATACAAAATCTCATGCCAATAATCCAAATGCTATCATATTTTATCTTTATGTGAATCACCATCTAATTTGTCAATCAATTGTCAGGAGATTGCTCTGCTGCATTCCGAGAGCTGTTCAGTTCTTTTAACATAAAGATTTGTTTTAAATAACCACCGTGAAGCCATACAGTCTTTGTCCACCTACAAGCGGAGGTGTTTTTTTTAGGATTTTCGCTTCATGAAATCTACGACCTAATATACTTTTGTTGGATTCTGTAGTAGACTTAGTGTGCACTTTCCTGATATAGGTTTACTATATTGTTATAATGTAACTTAAAACATGATCGTATATAGTACATCGTAAATAAATACAATATCTAATCCTCGATTCAAATATTGTTAAGGTAGTAAGCAGTTTTTGATATTACTATTAATATAATTGATAAATGATGTATTTGTTAGCTTTTTAAAAAATATAGTAATAATAATAATTAGTGTTGTATGAAACAAAATAAAATTTATTCTTTAATATTATGTATCTTAGATACAAACTATTTTTGAATGTATGTTTCTATGGAAATGTTTATTTAAAAAAACACTATTTAAAATCATTCATTCCATTTCAAATCTCATCATGTTAACATGAATTAATATGATAAATATTATTTAGAATTAGAAAATATATATGATGCTCACTTTCAAAAAAACTGATCTTTCCAATTACTTCAAAATATAAAGAATGTGAAATGAAAAATTTCATAAACACAATCAAATATTTCCTAAAAAGAAATAGTTAAGCATACTGAAAAATTATATTAATGTCAGCATTTTAATTACATTATTCATGCAATAATTCTATAAAAATCAAAAATAAGTTCAGATTGAATTTTAACCCTTCAACTTCATGTAAATGATATGAATGGTTAAAATTCAATTTTTATTATGAAGATAAATGATTTAAATGTAGCAACTTAATAAATTAATTCCAGCATTTTTATTAACATAACACGTGTTCAGTAATTATATTGAAATAAAATAAACATATCAGTTTGAATTTTAACCCTTCAACTTCGTTGTAGTGGTGGGTTAAAATTCAATTAAAATATATGTATTTTATTTGCTTA
Source organism: Lycorma delicatula (assembly GCF_047948215.1). NCBI lineage: Eukaryota > Metazoa > Arthropoda > Insecta > Hemiptera > Fulgoridae > Lycorma > Lycorma delicatula. The sequence goes on along the minus strand of NC_134459.1, from coordinate 67,038,106 downwards.
AGAACAACTACTAAATTTCTAAATTATCAATAAATTTGAATTTTAACCCTTCAACTTCATGTAAGTGATGAAAGGTTAAAATTCAATATTAGTAACTGCTCCTAGTATAAAATATTATTATGAAATTAAAATTATTACATAATATTTCACGTTGAATTGGACTGCAATTAGGACTCTCTTATAATAGATATGAAATTCGCTCTGCTCATAGTCTTATATTTGCACACTCTCATACACTTTCTGATTGATTGTTATTGTTATATAAGTTGTTTCTGTAGTAGTCGAAGACAGTACTTTTCTCATATTTGTGGTATAAATTATTAAAATTTTCAGATAAAATATGATCGTATATATATATATACATACCATGAGAAGTTATGTTTAATCTAACACAGCTCTATTTTACATTTTCTATTTAGCCTCCGGAACCACAAAAAACTATTACTTCATTGAATATTAATGAGGGTGATGTGTACGAGTTTAAATGAAGAGTACTCTTGTACTCTCTGATGGTGACCATTCCTGCCTGGTTTTTTGAAATCTAACCAACAAAGAACACAGGTATCCACAGTCAAGTATTAAAATGCATATAAAAAAGTAACTGCGTTAAACAGTTTAATTTTGTTGACCGATTTCTATAATTTTGACTTGATGTGTACACCTTCCCTATCGATTTTCTATCCCATCTTCATTATAAACACAATTACCATCTTCTTTATGTCTTCTATATGTCTTCTTTATCCCTTTCATGTTCTATCTGTGATTTCTTCTATCCCACATAGCAAAAACCTCTTATACAAAATCTCATGCCAATAATCCAAATGCTATCATATTTTATCTTTATGTGAATCACCATCTAATTTGTCAATCAATTGTCAGGAGATTGCTCTGCTGCATTCCGAGAGCTGTTCAGTTCTTTTAACATAAAGATTTGTTTTAAATAACCACCGTGAAGCCATACAGTCTTTGTCCACCTACAAGCGGAGGTGTTTTTTTTAGGATTTTCGCTTCATGAAATCTACGACCTAATATACTTTTGTTGGATTCTGTAGTAGACTTAGTGTGCACTTTCCTGATATAGGTTTACTATATTGTTATAATGTAACTTAAAACATGATCGTATATAGTACATCGTAAATAAATACAATATCTAATCCTCGATTCAAATATTGTTAAGGTAGTAAGCAGTTTTTGATATTACTATTAATATAATTGATAAATGATGTATTTGTTAGCTTTTTAAAAAATATAGTAATAATAATAATTAGTGTTGTATGAAACAAAATAAAATTTATTCTTTAATATTATGTATCTTAGATACAAACTATTTTTGAATGTATGTTTCTATGGAAATGTTTATTTAAAAAAACACTATTTAAAATCATTCATTCCATTTCAAATCTCATCATGTTAACATGAATTAATATGATAAATATTATTTAGAATTAGAAAATATATATGATGCTCACTTTCAAAAAAACTGATCTTTCCAATTACTTCAAAATATAAAGAATGTGAAATGAAAAATTTCATAAACACAATCAAATATTTCCTAAAAAGAAATAGTTAAGCATACTGAAAAATTATATTAATGTCAGCATTTTAATTACATTATTCATGCAATAATTCTATAAAAATCAAAAATAAGTTCAGATTGAATTTTAACCCTTCAACTTCATGTAAATGATATGAATGGTTAAAATTCAATTTTTATTATGAAGATAAATGATTTAAATGTAGCAACTTAATAAATTAATTCCAGCATTTTTATTAACATAACACGTGTTCAGTAATTATATTGAAATAAAATAAACATATCAGTTTGAATTTTAACCCTTCAACTTCGTTGTAGTGGTGGGTTAAAATTCAATTAAAATATATGTATTTTATTTGCTTAAGAACAACTACTAAATTTCTAAATTATCAATAAATTTGAATTTTAACCCTTCAACTTCATGTAAGTGATGAAAGGTTAAAATTCAATATTAGTAACTGCTCCTAGTATAAAATATTATTATGAAATTAAAATTATTACATAATATTTCACATTGAATTGGACTGCAATTAGGACTCTCTTATAATAGATATGAAATTCGCTCTGCTCATCGTCTTATATTTGCACACTCTCATACACTTTCTGATTGATTGTTATTGTTATATAAGTTGTTTCTGTAGTAGTCGAAGACAGTACTTTTCTCATATTTGTGGTATAAATTATTAAAATTTTCAGATAAAATATGATCGTATATATATATATATACATACCATGAAAAGTTATGTTTAATCTAACACAGCTCTATTTTACATTTTCTATTTAGTTTCCGGAACCACAAAAAACTATTACTTCATTGAATATTAATGAGGGTGATGTGTACGAGTTTAAATGAAGAGTACTCTTGTACTCTCTGATGGTGACCATTCCTGCCTGGTTTTTTGAAATCTAACCAACAAAGAACACAGGTATCCACAGTCAGGTATTAAAATGCATATAAAAAAGTAACTGCGTTAAACAGTTTAATTTTGTTGACCGATTTCTATAATTTTGACTTGATGTGTACACCTTCCCTATCGATTTTCTATCCCATCTTCATTATAAACACAATTACCATCTTCTTTATGTCTTCTATATGTCTTCTTTATCCCTTTCATGTTCTATCTGTGATTTCTTCTATCCCACATAGCAAAAACCTCTTATACAAAATCTCATGCCAATAATCCAAATGCTATCATATTTTATCTTTATGTGAATCACCATCTAATTTGTCAATCAATTGTCAGGAGATTGCTCTGCTGTATTCCGAGAGCTGTTCAGTTCTTTTAACATAAAGAACCACCGTGAAGCCATACAGTCTTTGTCCACCTACAAGCGGAGGTGTTTTTTTTACGATTTTCGCTTCATGAAATCTACGACCGAATATACTTTTCTTGGATTCTGTAGTAGACTTAGTGTGCTCTTTCCTGATATAGGTTTACTATATTGTTATAATGTAACTTAAAACATGATCGTATACAGTACATCGTAAATAAATACAATATCTAATCCTCGATTCAAATATTGTTAAAGTAGTAAGCAGTTTTTGATATTACTATTAATATAATTGATTAATGTTGTATTTGTTAGCTTTTTAAAAAATATAGTAATAATAATAATTAGTGTTGCATGAAACAAAATAACATTTATTCTTTAATATAATGTATCTTAGATACAAACTATTTTTGAATGTATGTTTCTATGGAAATGTTTATTTAAAAACACTATTTAAAATCATTCATTCCATTTCAAATCTCATCATGTTAACATGAATTAATATGATAAATATTATTTAGAATTAGAAAATATATATGATGCTCACTTTCAAAAAAACTGATCTTTCCAATTACTTCAAAATATAAAGAATGTGAAATGAAAAATTTCATAAACACAATCAAATATTTCCTAAAAAGAAATAGTTAAGCATACTGAAAAATTATATTAATGTTAGCATTTTAATTACATTATTCATGCAATAATTCTATAAAAATCAAAAAAAATGTTCAGATTGAATTTTAACCCTTCAACTTCATGTAAATGATATGAATGGTTAAAATTCAATTTTTATTATCAAGATAAATGATTTAAATGTAGCAACTTAATAAATTAATTCCAGCATTTTTATTAACATAACACGTGCTCAGTAATTATATTGAAATAAAATAAACAATTCAGTTTGAATTTTAACCCTTCAACTTCTTTGTAGTGGTGGGTTAAAATTCAATTAAAATATATGTATTTTATTTGCTTAAGAACAACTACTAAATTTCTAAATTATCAATAAATTTGAATTTTAACCCTTCAACTTCATGTAAGTGATGAAAGGTTAAAATTCAATATTAGTAACTGCTCCTAGTATAAAATATTATTATGAAATTAAAATTATTACATAATATTTCACGTTGAATTGGACTGCAAATAGGACTCTCTTATAATAGATATGAAATTCGCTCTGCTCATCGTCTTATATTTGCACACTCTCATACACTTTCTGATTGATTGTTATTGTTATATAAGTTGTTTCTGTAGTAGTCGAAGACAGTACTTTTCTCTTATTTGTGGTATAAATTATTAAAATTTTCAGATAAAATATGATCGTTCATATTACATAATAAAAAAATTTAATCTACGATTCACACCTTGTTAGAAAGTAAGCAGTCTTTGTAATTACCATGCTGTATATAATGTAGTTAGTGTGGGTTTACAACAGTCCTTCAGAAAGTGTATTTTGGTGTGTAAATATAAGACGAAGCACATAGCGTTGCTTCTTATATATTATAAGAGTGTCCTCTTCAGATCCAACTGAATGTGACATATGCATGTAAACATTTTAAATTCATACTAATTTATTATACGAGTGGTTATTAAAATTGAATATTAACCTTTCATCTTTTACATGAAGTTGAAGGGTTAAAATTCAATCAGACATTTTTTTTTTGATTTTTGTATTATTGCAACGTGATATGGAAATAGAAAATGGTTACATTAATTTAATTGGTTAGTATACTTAAAAGTTTTTTTTTGTGAATATCTTGTTTTATGTGTATTTTAATATCATATTCTTAATGTATGAAAGTAATTGGAAAGGGCAGTATTTTGTAAACATTGTTAAAAATGTTACATTACAGGAGAGGTTATTTAAAATGAATTTTAACTATTCATCACTTACATTGAAGTTGAAGGGTTAAAATTCAATCTGAACTATTTTTTTTTTCTGATTATATAATTATTGTGCACTAGTACGTAAATAAAAATTCTGACATTAATTTAGTTTTTCAGTTCACTTAACAAAACATATCTGCTTTATGTTTATGAAAATTTTAGTATCGGGATCATAAAGTTTTTAAGTAATTGTGAGATAATTTTATTTGAAAGGGTACATATATATATTTTGTAATTGTAAAAAATAATTTGCATATTTATTCAAGTTAACATGATGAGATTAAAAATGGAATGAAAGATTATACATAGTTTGTTTTTATCAAACATTTCCATAGAAACATCAACTTAAAAATTTCTTGTATCTATGTTACATAATATTAAAGATGAAAGAAAGTTTATTATGTTTAATACAAAGCCTATTATTATTACAATATATTTAAAAGGTAAACTACTAGTAGAATTGTTATATTTTTTCTTTATAATATATATATATATATATATATACATACCATGAAAAGTTATGTTTAATCTAACACAGCTCTATTTTACATTTTCTATTTAGCCTCCGGAACCACAAAAAACTATTACTTCATTGAATATTAATGAGGGTGATGTGTACGAGTGTAAATGAAGAGTACTCTTGTACTCTCTGATGGTGACCATTCCTGCCTGGTTTTTTGAAATCTAACCAACAAAGAACACAGGTATCCACAGTCAAGTATTAAAATGCATATAAAAAAGTAACTGCGTTAAACAGTTTAATTTTGTTGACCGATTTCTATAATTTTGACTTGATTTGTACACCTTCCCTATCGATTTTCTATCCCATCTTCATTATAAACACAATTACCATCTATCTGTCTTCTTTATCCCTTTCATGTTCTATCTGTGATTTCTTCTATCCCACATAGCAAAAACCTCTTATACAAAATCTCATGCCAATAATCCAAATGCTATCATATTTTATCTTTATGTGAATCACCATCTAATTTGTCAATCAATTATCAGGAGATTGCTCTGCTGCATTCCGAGAGCTGTTCAGTTCTTTTAACATAAAGATTTGTTTTAAATAACCACCGTGAAGCCATACAGTCTTTGTCCACCTACAAGCGGAGGTGTTTTTTTTAGGATTTTCGCTTCATGAAATCTACGACCTAATATACTTTTGTTGGATTCTGTAGTAGACTTAGTGTGCACTTTCCTGATATAGGTTTACTATATTGTTATAATGTAACTTAAAACATGATCGTATATAGTACATCGTAAATAAATACAATATCTAATCCTCGATTCAAATATTGTTAAGGTAGTAAGCAGTTTTTGATATTACTATTAATATAATTGATAAATGATGTATTTGTTAGCTTTTTAAAAAATATAGTAATAATAATAATCAGTGTTGTATGAAACAAAATAAAATTTATTCTTTAATATTATGTATCTTAGATACAAACTATTTTTGAATGTATGTTTCTATGGAAATGTTTATTTAAAAAAACACTATTTAAAATCATTCATTCCATTTCAAATCTCATCATGTTAACATGAATTAATATGATAAATATTATTTAGAATTAGAAAATATATATGATGCTCACTTTCAAAAAAACTGATCTTTCCAATTACTTCAAAATATAAAGAATGTGAAATGAAAAATTTCATAAACACAATCAAATATTTCCTAAAAAGAAATAGTTAAGCATACTGAAAAATTATATTAATGTCAGCATTTTAATTACATTATTCATGCAATAATTCTATAAAAATCAAAAATAAGTTCAGATTGAATTTTAACCCTTCAACTTCATGTAAATGATATGAATGGTTAAAATTCAATTTTTATTATGAAGATAAATGATTTAAATGTAGCAACTTAATAAATTAATTCCAGCATTTTTATTAACATAACACGTGTTCAGTAATTATATTGAAATAAAATAAACATATCAGTTTGAATTTTAACCCTTCAACTTCGTTGTAGTGGTGGGTTAAAATTCAATTAAAATATATGTATTTTATTTGCTTAAGAACAACTACTAAATTTCTAAATTATCAATAAATTTGAATTTTAACCCTTCAACTTCATGTAAGTGATGAAAGGTTAAAATTCAATATTAGTAACTGCTCCTAGTATAAAATATTATTATGAAATTAAAATTATTACATAATATTTCACGTTGAATTGGACTGCAATTAGGACTCTCTTATAATAGATATGAAATTCGCTCTGCTCATAGTCTTATATTTGCACACTCTCATACACTTTCTGATTGATTGTTATTGTTATATAAGTTGTTTCTGTAGTAGTCGAAGACAGTACTTTTCTCATATTTGTGGTATAAATTATTAAAATTTTCAGATAAAATATGATCGTATATATATATACATACCATGAGAAGTTATGTTTAATCTAACACAGCTCTATTTTACATTTTCTATTTAGCCTCCGGAACCACAAAAAACTATTACTTCATTGAATATTAATGAGGGTGATGTGTACGAGTTTAAATGAAGAGTACTCTTGTACTCTCTGATGGTGACCATTCCTGCCTGGTTTTTTGAAATCTAACCAACAAAGAACACAGGTATCCACAGTCAAGTATTAAAATGCATATAAAAAAGTAACTGCCTTAAACAGTTTAATTTTGTTGACCGATTTCTATAATTTTGACTTGATGTGTACACCTTCCCTATCGATTTTCTATCCCATCTTCATTATAAACACAATTACCATCTTCTTTATGTCTTCTATATGTCTTCTTTATCCCTTTCATGTTCTATCTGTGATTTCTTCTATCCCACATAGCAAAAACCTCTTATACAAAATCTCATGCCAATAATCCAAATGCTATCATATTTTATCTTTATGTGAATCACCATCTAATTTGTCAATCAATTGTCAGGAGATTGCTCTGCTGCATTCCGAGAGCTGTTCAGTTCTTTTAACATAAAGATTTGTTTTAAATAACCACCGTGAAGCCATACAGTCTTTGTCCACCTACAAGCGGAGGTGTTTTTTTTAGGATTTTCGCTTCATGAAATCTACGACCTAATATACTTTTGTTGGATTCTGTAGTAGACTTAGTGTGCACTTTCCTGATATAGGTTTACTATATTGTTATAATGTAACTTAAAACATGATCGTATATAGTACATCGTAAATAAATACAATATCTAATCCTCGATTCAAATATTGTTAAGGTAGTAAGCAGTTTTTGATATTACTATTAATATAATTGATAAATGATGTATTTGTTAGCTTTTTAAAAAATATAGTAATAATAATAATTAGTTTTGTATGAAACAAAATAAAATTTATTCTTTAATATTATGTATCTTAGATACAAACTATTTTTGAATGTATGTTTCTATGGAAATGTTTATTTAAAAAAACACTATTTAAAATCATTCATTCCATTTCAAATCTCATCATGTTAACATGAATTAATATGATAAATATTATTTAGAATTAGAAAATATATATGATGCTCACTTTCAAAAAAACTGATCTTTCCAATTACTTCAAAATATAAAGAATGTGAAATGAAAAATTTCATAAACACAATCAAATATTTCCTAAAAAGAAATAGTTAAGCATACTGAAAAATTATATTAATGTCAGCATTTTAATTACATTATTCATGCAATAATTCTATAAAAATCAAAAATAAGTTCAGATTGAATTTTAACCCTTCAACTTCATGTAAATGATATGAATGGTTAAAATTCAATTTTTATTATGAAGATAAATGATTTAAATGTAGCAACTTAATAAATTAATTCCAGCATTTTTATTAACATAACACGTGTTCAGTAATTATATTGAAATAAAATAAACATATCAGTTTGAATTTTAACCCTTCAACTTCGTTGTAGTGGTGGGTTAAAATTCAATTAAAATATATGTATTTTATTTGCTTAAGAACAACTACTAAATTTCTAAATTATCAATAAATTTGAATTTTAACCCTTCAACTTCATGTAAGTGATGAAAGGTTAAAATTCAATATTAGTAACTGCTCCTAGTATAAAATATTATTATGAAATTAAAATTATTACATAATATTTCACGTTGAATTGGACTGCAATTAGGACTCTCTTATAATAGATATGAAATTCGCTCTGCTCATAGTCTTATATTTGCACACTCTCATACACTTTCTGATTGATTGTTATTGTTATATAAGTTGTTTCTGTAGTAGTCGAAGACAGTACTTTTCTCATATTTGTGGTATAAATTATTAAAATTTTCAAATAAAATATGATCGTATATATATATATATACATACCATGAGAAGTTATGTTTAATCTAACACAGCTCTATTTTACATTTTCTATTTAGCCTCCGGAACCACAAAAAACTATTACTTCATTGAATATTAATGAGGGTGATGTGTACGAGTTTAAATGAAGAGTACTCTTGTACTCTCTGATGGTGACCATTCCTGCCTGGTTTTTTGAAATCTAACCAACAAAGAACACAGGTATCCACAGTCAAGTATTAAAATGCATATAAAAAAGTAACTGCGTTAAACAGTTTAATTTTGTTGACCGATTTCTATAATTTTGACTTGATGTGTACACCTTCCCTATCGATTTTCTATCCCATCTTCATTATAAACACAATTACCATCTTCTTTATGTCTTCTATATGTCTTCTTTATCCCTTTCATGTTCTATCTGTGATTTCTTCTATCCCACATAGCAAAAACCTCTTATACAAAATCTCATGCCAATAATCCAAATGCTATCATATTTTATCTTTATGTGAATCACCATCTAATTTGTCAATCAATTGTCAGGAGATTGCTCTGCTGCATTCCGAGAGCTGTTCAGTTCTTTTAACATAAAGATTTGTTTTAAATAACCACCGTGAAGCCATACAGTCTTTGTCCACCTACAAGCGGAGGTGTTTTTTTTAGGATTTTCGCTTCATGAAATCTACGACCTAATATACTTTTGTTGGATTCTGTAGTAGACTTAGTGTGCACTTTCCTGATATAGGTTTACTATATTGTTATAATGTAACTTAAAACATGATCGTATATAGTACATCGTAAATAAATACAATATCTAATCCTCGATTCAAATATTGTTAAGGTAGTAAGCAGTTTTTGATATTACTATTAATATAATTGATAAATGATGTATTTGTTAGCTTTTTAAAAAATATAGTAATAATAATAATTAGTGTTGTATGAAACAAAATAAAATTTATTCTTTAATATTATGTATCTTAGATACAAACTATTTTTGAATGTATGTTTCTATGGAAATGTTTATTTAAAAAAACACTATTTAAAATCATTCATTCCATTTCAAATCTCATCATGTTAACATGAATTAATATGATAAATATTATTTAGAATTAGAAAATATATATGATGCTCACTTTCAAAAAAACTGATCTTTCCAATTACTTCAAAATATAAAGAATGTGAAATGAAAAATTTCATAAACACAATCAAATATTTCCTAAAAAGAAATAGTTAAGCATACTGAAAAATTATATTAATGTCAGCATTTTAATTACATTATTCATGCAATAATTCTATAAAAATCAAAAATAAGTTCAGATTGAATTTTAACCCTTCAACTTCATGTAAATGATATGAATGGTTAAAATTCAATTTTTATTATGAAGATAAATGATTTAAATGTAGCAACTTAATAAATTAATTCCAGCATTTTTATTAACATAACACGTGTTCAGTAATTATATTGAAATAAAATAAACATATCAGTTTGAATTTTAACCCTTCAACTTCGTTGTAGTGGTGGGTTAAAATTCAATTAAAATATATGTATTTTATTTGCTTAAGAACAACTACTAAATTTCTAAATTATCAATAAATTTGAATTTTAACCCTTCAACTTCATGTAAGTGATGAAAGGTTAAAATTCAATATTAGTAACTGCTCCTAGTATAAAATATTATTATGAAATTAAAATTATTACATAATATTTCACATTGAATTGGACTGCAATTAGGACTCTCTTATAATAGATATGAAATTCGCTCTGCTCATCGTCTTATATTTGCACACTCTCATACACTTTCTGATTGATTGTTATTGTTATATAAGTTGTTTCTGTAGTAGTCGAAGACAGTACTTTTCTCATATTTGTGGTATAAATTATTAAAATTTTCAGATAAAATATGATCGTATATATATATATATACATACCATGAAAAGTTATGTTTAATCTAACACAGCTCTATTTTACATTTTCTATTTAGTTTCCGGAACCACAAAAAACTATTACTTCATTGAATATTAATGAGGGTGATGTGTACGAGTTTAAATGAAGAGTACTCTTGTACTCTCTGATGGTGACCATTCCTGCCTGGTTTTTTGAAATCTAACCAACAAAGAACACAGGTATCCACAGTCAGGTATTAAAATGCATATAAAAAAGTAACTGCGTTAAACAGTTTAATTTTGTTGACCGATTTCTATAATTTTGACTTGATGTGTACACCTTCCCTATCGATTTTCTATCCCATCTTCATTATAAACACAATTACCATCTTCTTTATGTCTTCTATATGTCTTCTTTATCCCTTTCATGTTCTATCTGTGATTTCTTCTATCCCACATAGCAAAAACCTCTTATACAAAATCTCATGCCAATAATCCAAATGCTATCATATTTTATCTTTATGTGAATCACCATCTAATTTGTCAATCAATTGTCAGGAGATTGCTCTGCTGCATTCCGAGAGCTGTTCAGTTCTTTTAACATAAAGATTTGTTTTAAATAACCACCGTGAAGCCATACAGTCTTTGTCCACCTACAAGCGGAGGTGTTTTTTTTAGGATTTTCGCTTCATGAAATCTACGACCTAATATACTTTTGTTGGATTCTGTAGTAGACTTAGTGTGCACTTTCCTGATATAGGTTTACTATATTGTTATAATGTAACTTAAAACATGATCGTATATAGTACATCGTAAATAAATACAATATCTAATCCTCGATTCAAATATTGTTAAGGTAGTAAGCAGTTTTTGATATTACTATTAATATAATTGATAAATGATGTATTTGTTAGCTTTTTAAAAAATATAGTAATAATAATAATTAGTGTTGTATGAAACAAAATAAAATTTATTCTTTAATATTATGTATCTTAGATACAAACTATTTTTGAATGTATGTTTCTATGGAAATGTTTATTTAAAAAAACACTATTTAAAATCATTCATTCCATTTCAAATCTCATCATGTTAACATGAATTAATATGATAAATATTATTTAGAATTAGAAAATATATATGATGCTCACTTTCAAAAAAACTGATCTTTCCAATTACTTCAAAATATAAAGAATGTGAAATGAAAAATTTCATAAACACAATCAAATATTTCCTAAAAAGAAATAGTTAAGCATACTGAAAAATTATATTAATGTCAGCATTTTAATTACATTATTCATGCAATAATTCTATAAAAATCAAAAATAAGTTCAGATTGAATTTTAACCCTTCAACTTCATGTAAATGATATGAATGGTTAAAATTCAATTTTTATTATGAAGATAAATGATTTAAATGTAGCAACTTAATAAATTAATTCCAGCATTTTTATTAACATAACACGTGTTCAGTAATTATATTGAAATAAAATAAACATATCAGTTTGAATTTTAACCCTTCAACTTCGTTGTAGTGGTGGGTTAAAATTCAATTAAAATATATGTATTTTATTTGCTTAAGAACAACTACTAAATTTCTAAATTATCAATAAATTTGAATTTTAACCCTTCAACTTCATGTAAGTGATGAAAGGTTAAAATTCAATATTAGTAACTGCTCCTAGTATAAAATATTATTATGAAATTAAAATTATTACATAATATTTCACATTGAATTGGACTGCAATTAGGACTCTCTTATAATAGATATGAAATTCGCTCTGCTCATCGTCTTATATTTGCACACTCTCATACACTTTCTGATTGATTGTTATTGTTATATAAGTTGTTTCTGTAGTAGTCGAAGACAGTACTTTTCTCATATTTGTGGTATAAATTATTAAAATTTTCAGATAAAATATGATCGTATATATATATATATACATACCATGAAAAGTTATGTTTAATCTAACACAGCTCTATTTTACATTTTCTATTTAGTTTCCGGAACCACAAAAAACTATTACTTCATTGAATATTAATGAGGGTGATGTGTACGAGTTTAAATGAAGAGTACTCTTGTACTCTCTGATGGTGACCATTCCTGCCTGGTTTTTTGAAATCTAACCAACAAAGAACACAGGTATCCACAGTCAGGTATTAAAATGCATATAAAAAAGTAACTGCGTTAAACAGTTTAATTTTGTTGACCGATTTCTATAATTTTGACTTGATGTGTACACCTTCCCTATCGATTTTCTATCCCATCTTCATTATAAACACAATTACCATCTTCTTTATGTCTTCTATATGTCTTCTTTATCCCTTTCATGTTCTATCTGTGATTTCTTCTATCCCACATAGCAAAAACCTCTTATACAAAATCTCATGCCAATAATCCAAATGCTATCATATTTTATCTTTATGTGAATCACCATCTAATTTGTCAATCAATTGTCAGGAGATTGCTCTGCTGTATTCCGAGAGCTGTTCAGTTCTTTTAACATAAAGAACCACCGTGAAGCCATACAGTCTTTGTCCACCTACAAGCGGAGGTGTTTTTTTTACGATTTTCGCTTCATGAAATCTACGACCGAATATACTTTTCTTGGATTCTGTAGTAGACTTAGTGTGCTCTTTCCTGATATAGGTTTACTATATTGTTATAATGTAACTTAAAACATGATCGTATACAGTACATCGTAAATAAATACAATATCTAATCCTCGATTCAAATATTGTTAAAGTAGTAAGCAGTTTTTGATATTACTATTAATATAATTGATTAATGTTGTATTTGTTAGCTTTTTAAAAAATATAGTAATAATAATAATTAGTGTTGCATGAAACAAAATAACATTTATTCTTTAATATAATGTATCTTAGATACAAACTATTTTTGAATGTATGTTTCTATGGAAATGTTTATTTAAAAACACTATTTAAAATCATTCATTCCATTTCAAATCTCATCATGTTAACATGAATTAATATGATAAATATTATTTAGAATTAGAAAATATATATGATGCTCACTTTCAAAAAAACTGATCTTTCCAATTACTTCAAAATATAAAGAATGTGAAATGAAAAATTTCATAAACACAATCAAATATTTCCTAAAAAGAAATAGTTAAGCATACTGAAAAATTATATTAATGTTAGCATTTTAATTACATTATTCATGCAATAATTCTATAAAAATCAAAAAAAATGTTCAGATTGAATTTTAACCCTTCAACTTCATGTAAATGATATGAATGGTTAAAATTCAATTTTTATTATCAAGATAAATGATTTAAATGTAGCAACTTAATAAATTAATTCCAGCATTTTTATTAACATAACACGTGCTCAGTAATTATATTGAAATAAAATAAACAATTCAGTTTGAATTTTAACCCTTCAACTTCTTTGTAGTGGTGGGTTAAAATTCAATTAAAATATATGTATTTTATTTGCTTAAGAACAACTACTAAATTTCTAAATTATCAATAAATTTGAATTTTAACCCTTCAACTTCATGTAAGTGATGAAAGGTTAAAATTCAATATTAGTAACTGCTCCTAGTATAAAATATTATTATGAAATTAAAATTATTACATAATATTTCACGTTGAATTGGACTGCAAATAGGACTCTCTTATAATAGATATGAAATTCGCTCTGCTCATCGTCTTATATTTGCACACTCTCATACACTTTCTGATTGATTGTTATTGTTATATAAGTTGTTTCTGTAGTAGTCGAAGACAGTACTTTTCTCTTATTTGTGGTATAAATTATTAAAATTTTCAGATAAAATATGATCGTTCATATTACATAATAAAAAAATTTAATCTACGATTCACACCTTGTTAGAAAGTAAGCAGTCTTTGTAATTACCATGCTGTATATAATGTAGTTAGTGTGGGTTTACAACAGTCCTTCAGAAAGTGTATTTTGGTGTGTAAATATAAGACGAAGCACATAGCGTTGCTTCTTATATATTATAAGAGTGTCCTCTTCAGATCCAACTGAATGTGACATATGCATGTAAACATTTTAAATTCATACTAATTTATTATACGAGTGGTTATTAAAATTGAATATTAACCTTTCATCTTTTACATGAAGTTGAAGGGTTAAAATTCAATCAGACATTTTTTTTTTGATTTTTGTATTATTGCAACGTGATATGGAAATAGAAAATGGTTACATTAATTTAATTGGTTAGTATACTTAAAAGTTTTTTTTTGTGAATATCTTGTTTTATGTGTATTTTAATATCATATTCTTAATGTATGAAAGTAATTGGAAAGGGCAGTATTTTGTAAACATTGTTAAAAATGTTACATTACAGGAGAGGTTATTTAAAATGAATTTTAACTATTCATCACTTACATTGAAGTTGAAGGGTTAAAATTCAATCTGAACTATTTTTTTTTTCTGATTATATAATTATTGTGCACTAGTACGTAAATAAAAATTCTGACATTAATTTAGTTTTTCAGTTCACTTAACAAAACATATCTGCTTTATGTTTATGAAAATTTTAGTATCGGGATCATAAAGTTTTTAAGTAATTGTGAGATAATTTTATTTGAAAGGGTACATATATATATTTTGTAATTGTAAAAAATTATTTGCATATTTATTCAAGTTAACATGATGAGATTAAAAATGGAATGAAAGATTATACATAGTTTGTTTTTATCAAACATTTCCATAGAAACATCAACTTAAAAATTTCTTGTATCTATGTTACATAATATTAAAGATGAAAGAAAGTTTATTATGTTTAATACAAAGCCTATTATTATTACAATATATTTAAAAGGTAAACTACTAGTAGAATTGTTATATTTTTTCTTTATAATATATATATATATATATATACATACCATGAAAAGTTATGTTTAATCTAACACAGCTCTATTTTACATTTTCTATTTAGCCTCCGGAACCACAAAAAACTATTACTTCATTGAATATTAATGAGGGTGATGTGTACGAGTGTAAATGAAGAGTACTCTTGTACTCTCTGATGGTGACCATTCCTGCCTGGTTTTTTGAAATCTAACCAACAAAGAACACAGGTATCCACAGTCAAGTATTAAAATGCATATAAAAAAGTAACTGCGTTAAACAGTTTAATTTTGTTGACCGATTTCTATAATTTTGACTTGATTTGTACACCTTCCCTATCGATTTTCTATCCCATCTTCATTATAAACACAATTACCATCTATCTGTCTTCTTTATCCCTTTCATGTTCTATCTGTGATTTCTTCTATCCCACATAGCAAAAACCTCTTATACAAAATCTCATGCCAATAATCCAAATGCTATCATATTTTATCTTTATGTGAATCACCATCTAATTTGTCAATCAATTGTCAGGAGATTGCTCTGCTGCATTCCGAGAGCTGTTCAGTTCTTTTAACATAAAGATTTGTTTTAAATAACCACCGTGAAGCCATACAGTCTTTGTCCACCTACAAGCGGAGGTGTTTTTTTTAGGATTTTCGCTTCATGAAATCTACGACCTAATATACTTTTGTTGGATTCTGTAGTAGACTTAGTGTGCACTTTCCTGATATAGGTTTACTATATTGTTATAATGTAACTTAAAACATGATCGTATATAGTACATCGTAAATAAATACAATATCTAATCCTCGATTCAAATATTGTTAAGGTAGTAAGCAGTTTTTGATATTACTATTAATATAATTGATAAATGATGTATTTGTTAGCTTTTTAAAAAATATAGTAATAATAATAATTAGTGTTGTATGAAACAAAATAAAATTTATTCTTTAATATTATGTATCTTAGATACAAACTATTTTTGAATGTATGTTTCTATGGAAATGTTTATTTAAAAAACACTATTTAAAATCATTCATTCCATTTCAAATCTCATCATGTTAACATGAATTAATATGATAAATATTATTTAGAATTAGAAAATATATATGATGCTCACTTTCAAAAAAACTGATCTTTCCAATTACTTCAAAATATAAAGAATGTGAAATGAAAAATTTCATAAACACAATCAAATATTTCCTAAAAAGAAATAGTTAAGCATACTGAAAAATTATATTAATGTCAGCATTTTAATTACATTATTCATGCAATAATTCTATAAAAATCAAAAATAAGTTCAGATTGAATTTTAACCCTTCAACTTCATGTAAATGATATGAATGGTTAAAATTCAATTTTTATTATGAAGATAAATGATTTAAATGTAGCAACTTAATAAATTAATTCCAGCATTTTTATTAACATAACACGTGTTCAGTAATTATATTGAAATAAAATAAACATATCAGTTTGAATTTTAACCCTTCAACTTCGTTGTAGTGGTGGGTTAAAATTCAATTAAAATATATGTATTTTATTTGCTTAAGAACAACTACTAAATTTCTAAATTATCAATAAATTTGAATTTTAACCCTTCAACTTCATGTAAGTGATGAAAGGTTAAAATTCAATATTAGTAACTGCTCCTAGTATAAAATATTATTATGAAATTAAAATTATTACATAATATTTCACGTTGAATTGGACTGCAATTAGGACTCTCTTATAATAGATATGAAATTCGCTCTGCTCATAGTCTTATATTTGCACACTCTCATACACTTTCTGATTGATTGTTATTGTTATATAAGTTGTTTCTGTAGTAGTCGAAGACAGTACTTTTCTCATATTTGTGGTATAAATTATTAAAATTTTCAGATAAAATATGATCGTATATATATATACATACATACCATGAGAAGTTATGTTTAATCTAACACAGCTCTATTTTACATTTTCTATTTAGCCTCCGGAACCACAAAAAACTATTACTTCATTGAATATTAATGAGGGTGATGTGTACGAGTTTAAATGAAGAGTACTCTTGTACTCTCTGATGGTGACCATTCCTGCCTGGTTTTTTGAAATCTAACCAACAAAGAACACAGGTATCCACAGTCAAGTATTAAAATGCATATAAAAAAGTAACTGCGTTAACCAGTTTAATTTTGTTGACCGATTTCTATAATTTTGACTTGATGTGTACACCTTCCCTATCGATTTTCTATCCCATCTTCATTATAAACACAATTACCATCTTATTTATGTCTTCTATATGTCTTCTTTATCCCTTTCATGTTCTATCTGTGATTTCTTCTATCCCACATAGCAAAAACCTCTTATACAAAATCTCATGCCAATAATCCAAATGCTATCATATTTTATCTTTATGTGAATCACCATCTAATTTGTCAATCAATTGTCAGGAGATTGCTCTGCTGCATTCCGAGAGCTGTTCAGTTCTTTTAACATAAAGATTTGTTTTAAATAACCACCGTGAAGCCATACAGTCTTTGTCCACCTACAAGCGGAGGTGTTTTTTTTAGGATTTTCGCTTCATGAAATCTACGACCTAATATACTTTTGTTGGATTCTGTAGTAGACTTAGTGTGCACTTTCCTGATATAGGTTTACTATATTGTTATAATGTAACTTAAAACATGATCGTATATAGTACATCGTAAATAAATACAATATCTAATCCTCGATTCAAATATTGTTAAGGTAGTAAGCAGTTTTTGATATTACTATTAATATAATTGATAAATGATGTATTTGTTAGCTTTTTAAAAAATATAGTAATAATAATAATTAGTGTTGTATGAAACAAAATAAAATTTATTCTTTAATATTATGTATCTTAAATACAAACTATTTTTGAATGTATGTTTCTATGGAAATGTTTATTTAAAAAAACACTATTTAAAATCATTCATTCCATTTCAAATCTCATCATGTTAACATGAATTAATATGATAAATATTATTTAGAATTAGAAAATATATATGATGCTCACTTTCAAAAAAACTGATCTTTCCAATTACTTCAAAATATAAAGAATGTGAAATGAAAAATTTCATAAACACAATCAAATATTTCCTAAAAAGAAATAGTTAAGCATACTGAAAAATTATATTAATGTCAGCATTTTAATTACATTATTCATGCAATAATTCTATAAAAATCAAAAATAAGTTCAGATTGAATTTTAACCCTTCAACTTCATGTAAATGATATGAATGGTTAAAATTCAATTTTTATTATGAAGATAAATGATTTAAATGTAGCAACTTAATAAATTAATTCCAGCATTTTTATTAACATAACACGTGTTCAGTAATTATATTGAAATAAAATAAACATATCAGTTTGAATTTTAACCCTTCAACTTCGTTGTAGTGGTGGGTTAAAATTCAATTAAAATATATGTATTTTATTTGCTTAAGAACAACTACTAAATTTCTAAATTATCAATAAATTTGAATTTTAACCCTTCAACTTCATGTAAGTGATGAAAGGTTAAAATTCAATATTAGTAACTGCTCCTAGTATAAAATATTATTATGAAATTAAAATTATTACATAATATTTCACATTGAATTGGACTGCAATTAGGACTCTCTTATAATAGATATGAAATTCGCTCTGCTCATCGTCTTATATTTGCACACTCTCATACACTTTCTGATTGATTGTTATTGTTATATAAGTTGTTTCTGTAGTAGTCGAAGACAGTACTTTTCTCATATTTGTGGTATAAATTATTAAAATTTTCAGATAAAATATGATCGTATATATATATATATATATACATACCATGAAAAGTTATGTTTAATCTAACACAGCTCTATTTTACATTTTCTATTTAGTTTCCGGAACCACAAAAAACTATTACTTCATTGAATATTAATGAGGGTGATGTGTACGAGTTTAAATGAAGAGTACTCTTGTACTCTCTGATGGTGACCATTCCTGCCTGGTTTTTTGAAATCTAACCAACAAAGAACACAGGTATCCACAGTCAGGTATTAAAATGCATATAAAAAAGTAACTGCGTTAAACAGTTTAATTTTGTTGACCGATTTCTATAATTTTGACTTGATGTGTACACCTTCCCTATCGATTTTCTATCCCATCTTCATTATAAACACAATTACCATCTTCTTTATGTCTTCTATATGTCTTCTTTATCCCTTTCATGTTCTATCTGTGATTTCTTCTATCCCACATAGCAAAAACCTCTTATACAAAATCTCATGCCAATAATCCAAATGCTATCATATTTTATCTTTATGTGAATCACCATCTAATTTGTCAATCAATTGTCAGGAGATTGCTCTGCTGTATTCCGAGAGCTGTTCAGTTCTTTTAACATAAAGAACCACCGTGAAGCCATACAGTCTTTGTCCACCTACAAGCGGAGGTGTTTTTTTTACGATTTTCGCTTCATGAAATCTACGACCGAATATACTTTTCTTGGATTCTGTAGTAGACTTAGTGTGCTCTTTCCTGATATAGGTTTACTATATTGTTATAATGTAACTTAAAACATGATCGTATACAGTACATCGTAAATAAATACAATATCTAATCCTCGATTCAAATATTGTTAAAGTAGTAAGCAGTTTTTGATATTACTATTAATATAATTGATTAATGTTGTATTTGTTAGCTTTTTAAAAAATATAGTAATAATAATAATTAGTGTTGCATGAAACAAAATAACATTTATTCTTTAATATAATGTATCTTAGATACAAACTATTTTTGAATGTATGTTTCTATGGAAATGTTTATTTAAAAACACTATTTAAAATCATTCATTCCATTTCAAATCTCATCATGTTAACATGAATTAATATGATAAATATTATTTAGAATTAGAAAATATATATGATGCTCACTTTCAAAAAAACTGATCTTTCCAATTACTTCAAAATATAAAGAATGTGAAATGAAAAATTTCATAAACACAATCAAATATTTCCTAAAAAGAAATAGTTAAGCATACTGAAAAATTATATTAATGTTAGCATTTTAATTACATTATTCATGCAATAATTCTATAAAAATCAAAAAAAATGTTCAGATTGAATTTTAACCCTTCAACTTCATGTAAATGATATGAATGGTTAAAATTCAATTTTTATTATCAAGATAAATGATTTAAATGTAGCAACTTAAGAAATTAATTCCAGCATTTTTATTAACATAACACGTGTTCAGTAATTATATTGAAATAAAATAAACAATTCAGTTTGAATTTTAACCCTTCAACTTCTTTGTAGTGGTGGGTTAAAATTCAATTAAAATATATGTATTTTATTTGCTTAAGAACAACTACTAAATTTCTAAATTATCAATAAATTTGAATTTTAACCCTTCAACTTCATGTAAGTGATGAAAGGTTAAAATTCAATATTAGTAACTGCTCCTAGTATAAAATATTATTATGAAATTAAAATTATTACATAATATTTCACGTTGAATTGGACTGCAAATAGGACTCTCTTATAATAGATATGAAATTCGCTCTGCTCATCGTCTTATATTTGCACACTCTCATACACTTTCTGATTGATTGTTATTGTTATATAAGTTGTTTCTGTAGTAGTCGAAGACAGTACTTTTCTCTTATTTGTGGTATAAATTATTAAAATTTTCAGATAAAATATGATCGTTCATATTACATAATAAAAAAATTTAATCTACGATTCACACCTTGTTAGAAAGTAAGCAGTCTTTGTAATTACCATGCTGTATATAATGTAGTTAGTGTGGGTTTACAACAGTCCTTCAGAAAGTGTATTTTGGTGTGTAAATATAAGACGAAGCACATAGCGTTGCTTCTTATATATTATAAGAGTGTCCTCTTCAGATCCAACTGAATGTGACATATGCATGTAAACATTTTAAATTCATACTAATTTATTATACGAGTGGTTATTAAAATTGAATATTAACCTTTCATCTTTTACATGAAGTTGAAGGGTTAAAATTCAATCAGACATTTTTTTTTTGATTTTTGTATCATTGCAACGTGATATGGAAATAGAAAATGGTTACAATAATTTAATTGGTTAGTATACTTAAAAGTTTTTTTTGTGAATATCTTGTTTTATGTGTATTTTAATATCATATTCTTAATGTATGAAAGTAATTGGAAAGGGCAGTATTTTGTAAACATTGTTAAAAATGTTACATTACAGGAGAGGTTATTTAAAATGAATTTTAACTATTCATCACTTACATTGAAGTTGAAGGGTTAAAATTCAATCTGAACTATTTTTTTTTTCTGATTATATAATTATTGTGCACTAGTACGTAAATAAAAATTCTGACATTAATTTAGTTTTTCAGTTCACTTAACAAAACATATCTGCTTTATGTTTATGAAAATTTTAGTATCGGGATCATAAAGTTTTTAAGTAATTGTGAGATAATTTTATTTGAAAGGGTACATATATATATTTTGTAATTGTAAAAAATTATTTGCATATTTATTCAAGTTAACATGATGAGATTAAAAATGGAATGAAAGATTATACATAGTTTGTTTTTATCAAACATTTCCATAGAAACATCAACTTAAAAATTTCTTGTATCTATGTTACATAATATTAAAGATGAAAGAAAGTTTATTATGTTTAATACAAAGCCTATTATTATTACAATATATTTAAAAGGTAAACTACTAGTAGAATTGTTATATTTTTTCTTTATAATATATATATATATATACATACCATGAAAAGTTATGTTTAATCTAACACAGCTCTATTTTACATTTTCTATTTAGCCTCCGGAACCACAAAAAACTATTACTTCATTGAATATTAATGAGGGTGATGTGTACGAGTGTAAATGAAGAGTACTCTTGTACTCTCTGATGGTGACCATTCCTGCCTGGTTTTTTGAAATCTAACCAACAAAGAACACAGGTATCCACAGTCAAGTATTAAAATGCATATAAAAAAGTAACTGCGTTAAACAGTTTAATTTTGTTGACCGATTTCTATAATTTTGACTTGATTTGTACACCTTCCCTATCGATTTTCTATCCCATCTTCATTATAAACACAATTACCATCTATCTGTCTTCTTTATCCCTCTCATGTTCTATCTGTGATTTCTTCTATCCCACATAGCAAAAACCTCTTATACAAAATCTCATGCCAATAATCCAAATGCTATCATATTTTATCTTTATGTGAATCACCATCTAATTTGTCAATCAATTGTCAGGAGATTGCTCTGCTGCATTCCGAGAGCTGTTCAGTTCTTTTAACATAAAGATTTGTTTTAAATAACCACCGTGAAGCCATACAGTCTTTGTCCACCTACAAGCGGAGGTGTTTTTTTTAGGATTTTCGCTTCATGAAATCTACGACCTAATATACTTTTGTTGGATTCTGTAGTAGACTTAGTGTGCACTTTCCTGATATAGGTTTACTATATTGTTATAATGTAACTTAAAACATCATCGTATATAGTACATCGTAAATAAATACAATATCTAATCCTCGATTCAAATATTGTTAAGGTAGTAAGCAGTTTTTGATATTACTATTAATATAATTGATAAATGATGTATTTGTTAGCTTTTTAAAAAATATAGTAATAATAATAATTAGTGTTGTATGAAACAAAATAAAATTTATTCTTTAATATTATGTATCTTAAATACAAACTATTTTTGAATGTATGTTTCTATGGAAATGTTTATTTAAAAAAACACTATTTAAAATCATTCATTCCATTTCAAATCTCATCATGTTAACATGAATTAATATGATAAATATTATTTAGAATTAGAAAATATATATGATGCTCACTTTCAAAAAAACTGATCTTTCCAATTACTTCAAAATATAAAGAATGTGAAATGAAAAATTTCATAAACACAATCAAATATTTCCTAAAAAGAAATAGTTAAGCATACTGAAAAATTATATTAATGTCAGCATTTTAATTACATTATTCATGCAATAATTCTATAAAAATCAAAAATAAGTTCAGATTGAATTTTAACCCTTCAACTTCATGTAAATGATATGAATGGTTAAAATTCAATTTTTATTATGAAGATAAATGATTTAAATGTAGCAACTTAATAAATTAATTCCAGCATTTTTATTAACATAACACGTGTTCAGTAATTATATTGAAATAAAATAAACATATCAGTTTGAATTTTAACCCTTCAACTTCGTTGTAGTGGTGGGTTAAAATTCAATTAAAATATATGTATTTTATTTGCTTAAGAACAACTACTAAATTTCTAAATTATCAATAAATTTGAATTTTAACCCTTCAACTTCATGTAAGTGATGAAAGGTTAAAATTCAATATTAGTAACTGCTCCTAGTATAAAATATTATTATGAAATTAAAATTATTACATAATATTTCACATTGAATTGGACTGCAATTAGGACTCTCTTATAATAGATATGAAATTCGCTCTGCTCATCGTCTTATATTTGCACACTCTCATACACTTTCTGATTGATTGTTATTGTTATATAAGTTGTTTCTGTAGTAGTCGAAGACAGTACTTTTCTCATATTTGTGGTATAAATTATTAAAATTTTCAGATAAAATATGATCGTATATATATATATATATATACATACCATGAAAAGTTATGTTTAATCTAACACAGCTCTATTTTACATTTTCTATTTAGTTTCCGGAACCACAAAAAACTATTACTTCATTGAATATTAATGAGGGTGATGTGTACGAGTTTAAATGAAGAGTACTCTTGTACTCTCTGATGGTGACCATTCCTGCCTGGTTTTTTGAAATCTAACCAACAAAGAACACAGGTATCCACAGTCAGGTATTAAAATGCATATAAAAAAGTAACTGCGTTAAACAGTTTAATTTTGTTGACCGATTTCTATAATTTTGACTTGATGTGTACACCTTCCCTATCGATTTTCTATCCCATCTTCATTATAAACACAATTACCATCTTCTTTATGTCTTCTATATGTCTTCTTTATCCCTTTCATGTTCTATCTGTGATTTCTTCTATCCCACATAGCAAAAACCTCTTATACAAAATCTCATGCCAATAATCCAAATGCTATCATATTTTATCTTTATGTGAATCACCATCTAATTTGTCAATCAATTGTCAGGAGATTGCTCTGCTGTATTCCGAGAGCTGTTCAGTTCTTTTAACATAAAGAACCACCGTGAAGCCATACAGTCTTTGTCCACCTACAAGCGGAGGTGTTTTTTTTACGATTTTCGCTTCATGAAATCTACGACCGAATATACTTTTCTTGGATTCTGTAGTAGACTTAGTGTGCTCTTTCCTGATATAGGTTTACTATATTGTTATAATGTAACTTAAAACATGATCGTATACAGTACATCGTAAATAAATACAATATCTAATCCTCGATTCAAATATTGTTAAAGTAGTAAGCAGTTTTTGATATTACTATTAATATAATTGATTAATGTTGTATTTGTTAGCTTTTTAAAAAATATAGTAATAATAATAATTAGTGTTGCATGAAACAAAATAACATTTATTCTTTAATATAATGTATCTTAGATACAAACTATTTTTGAATGTATGTTTCTATGGAAATGTTTATTTAAAAACACTATTTAAAATCATTCATTCCATTTCAAATCTCATCATGTTAACATGAATTAATATGATAAATATTATTTAGAATTAGAAAATATATATGATGCTCACTTTCAAAAAAACTGATCTTTCCAATTACTTCAAAATATAAAGAATGTGAAATGAAAAATTTCATAAACACAATCAAATATTTCCTAAAAAGAAATAGTTAAGCATACTGAAAAATTATATTAATGTTAGCATTTTAATTACATTATTCATGCAATAATTCTATAAAAATCAAAAAAAATGTTCAGATTGAATTTTAACCCTTCAACTTCATGTAAATGATATGAATGGTTAAAATTCAATTTTTATTATCAAGATAAATGATTTAAATGTAGCAACTTAAGAAATTAATTCCAGCATTTTTATTAACATAACACGTGTTCAGTAATTATATTGAAATAAAATAAACAATTCAGTTTGAATTTTAACCCTTCAACTTCTTTGTAGTGGTGGGTTAAAATTCAATTAAAATATATGTATTTTATTTGCTTAAGAACAACTACTAAATTTCTAAATTATCAATAAATTTGAATTTTAACCCTTCAACTTCATGTAAGTGATGAAAGGTTAAAATTCAATATTAGTAACTGCTCCTAGTATAAAATATTATTATGAAATTAAAATTATTACATAATATTTCACGTTGAATTGGACTGCAAATAGGACTCTCTTATAATAGATATGAAATTCGCTCTGCTCATCGTCTTATATTTGCACACTCTCATACACTTTCTGATTGATTGTTATTGTTATATAAGTTGTTTCTGTAGTAGTCGAAGACAGTACTTTTCTCTTATTTGTGGTATAAATTATTAAAATTTTCAGATAAAATATGATCGTTCATATTACATAATAAAAAAATTTAATCTACGATTCACACCTTGTTAGAAAGTAAGCAGTCTTTGTAATTACCATGCTGTATATAATGTAGTTAGTGTGGGTTTACAACAGTCCTTCAGAAAGTGTATTTTGGTGTGTAAATATAAGACGAAGCACATAGCGTTGCTTCTTATATATTATAAGAGTGTCCTCTTCAGATCCAACTGAATGTGACATATGCATGTAAACATTTTAAATTCATACTAATTTATTATACGAGTGGTTATTAAAATTGAATATTAACCTTTCATCTTTTACATGAAGTTGAAGGGTTAAAATTCAATCAGACATTTTTTTTTTGATTTTTGTATCATTGCAACGTGATATGGAAATAGAAAATGGTTACAATAATTTAATTGGTTAGTATACTTAAAAGTTTTTTTTGTGAATATCTTGTTTTATGTGTATTTTAATATCATATTCTTAATGTATGAAAGTAATTGGAAAGGGCAGTATTTTGTAAACATTGTTAAAAATGTTACATTACAGGAGAGGTTATTTAAAATGAATTTTAACTATTCATCACTTACATTGAAGTTGAAGGGTTAAAATTCAATCTGAACTATTTTTTTTTTCTGATTATATAATTATTGTGCACTAGTACGTAAATAAAAATTCTGACATTAATTTAGTTTTTCAGTTCACTTAACAAAACATATCTGCTTTATGTTTATGAAAATTTTAGTATCGGGATCATAAAGTTTTTAAGTAATTGTGAGATAATTTTATTTGAAAGGGTACATATATATATTTTGTAATTGTAAAAAATTATTTGCATATTTATTCAAGTTAACATGATGAGATTAAAAATGGAATGAAAGATTATACATAGTTTGTTTTTATCAAACATTTCCATAGAAACATCAACTTAAAAATTTCTTGTATCTATGTTACATAATATTAAAGATGAAAGAAAGTTTATTATGTTTAATACAAAGCCTATTATTATTACAATATATTTAAAAGGTAAACTACTAGTAGAATTGTTATATTTTTTCTTTATAATATATATATATATATACATACCATGAAAAGTTATGTTTAATCTAACACAGCTCTATTTTACATTTTCTATTTAGCCTCCGGAACCACAAAAAACTATTACTTCATTGAATATTAATGAGGGTGATGTGTACGAGTGTAAATGAAGAGTACTCTTGTACTCTCTGATGGTGACCATTCCTGCCTGGTTTTTTGAAATCTAACCAACAAAGAACACAGGTATCCACAGTCAAGTATTAAAATGCATATAAAAAAGTAACTGCGTTAAACAGTTTAATTTTGTTGACCGATTTCTATAATTTTGACTTGATTTGTACACCTTCCCTATCGATTTTCTATCCCATCTTCATTATAAACACAATTACCATCTATCTGTCTTCTTTATCCCTCTCATGTTCTATCTGTGATTTCTTCTATCCCACATAGCAAAAACCTCTTATACAAAATCTCATGCCAATAATCCAAATGCTATCATATTTTATCTTTATGTGAATCACCATCTAATTTGTCAATCAATTGTCAGGAGATTGCTCTGCTGCATTCCGAGAGCTGTTCAGTTCTTTTAACATAAAGATTTGTTTTAAATAACCACCGTGAAGCCATACAGTCTTTGTCCACCTACAAGCGGAGGTGTTTTTTTTAGGATTTTCGCTTCATGAAATCTACGACCTAATATACTTTTGTTGGATTCTGTAGTAGACTTAGTGTGCACTTTCCTGATATAGGTTTACTATATTGTTATAATGTAACTTAAAACATCATCGTATATAGTACATCGTAAATAAATACAATATCTAATCCTCGATTCAAATATTGTTAAGGTAGTAAGCAGTTTTTGATATTACTATTAATATAATTGATAAATGATGTATTTGTTAGCTTTTTAAAAAATATAGTAATAATAATAATTAGTGTTGTATGAAACAAAATAAAATTTATTCTTTAATATTATGTATCTTAGATACAAACTATTTTTGAATGTATGTTTCTATGGAAATGTTTATTTAAAAAACACTATTTAAAATCATTCATTCCATTTCAAATCTCATCATGTTAACATGAATTAATATGATAAATATTATTTAGAATTAGAAAATATATATGATGCTCACTTTCAAAAAAACTGATCTTTCCAATTACTTCAAAATATAAAGAATGTGAAATGAAAAATTTCATAAACACAATCAAATATTTCCTAAAAAGAAATAGTTAAGCATACTGAAAAATTATATTAATGTCAGCATTTTAATTACATTATTCATGCAATAATTCTATAAAAATCAAAAATAAGTTCAGATTGAATTTTAACCCTTCAACTTCATGTAAATGATATGAATGGTTAAAATTCAATTTTTATTATGAAGATAAATGATTTAAATGTAGCAACTTAATAAATTAATTCCAGCATTTTTATTAACATAACACGTGTTCAGTAATTATATTGAAATAAAATAAACATATCAGTTTGAATTTTAACCCTTCAACTTCGTTGTAGTGGTGGGTTAAAATTCAATTAAAATATATGTATTTTATTTGCTTAAGAACAACTACTAAATTTCTAAATTATCAATAAATTTGAATTTTAACCCTTTAACTTCATGTAAGTGATGAAAGGTTAAAATTCAATATTAGTAACTGCTCCTAGTATAAAATATTATTATGAAATTAAAATTATTACATAATATTTCACGTTGAATTGGACTGCAATTAGGACTCTCTTATAATAGATATGAAATTCGCTCTGCTCATAGTCTTATATTTGCACACTCTCATACACTTTCTGATTGATTGTTATTGTTATATAAGTTGTTTCTGTAGTAGTCGAAGACAGTACTTTTCTCATATTTGTGGTATAAATTATTAAAATTTTCAGATAAAATATGATCGTATATATATATACATACCATGAGAAGTTATGTTTAATCTAACACAGCTCTATTTTACATTTTCTATTTAGCCTCCGGAACCACAAAAAACTATTACTTCATTGAATATTAATGAGGGTGATGTGTACGAGTTTAAATGAAGAGTACTCTTGTACTCTCTGATGGTGACCATTCCTGCCTGGTTTTTTGAAATCTAACCAACAAAGAACACAGGTATCCACAGTCAGGTATTAAAATGCATATAAAAAAGTAACTGCGTTAAACAGTTTAATTTTGTTGACCGATTTCTATAATTTTGACTTGATGTGTACACCTTCCCTATCGATTTTCTATCCCATCTTCATTATAAACACAATTACCATCTTCTTTATGTCTTCTATATGTCTTCTTTATCCCTTTCATGTTCTATCTGTGATTTCTTCTATCCCACATAGCAAAAACCTCTTATACAAAATCTCATGCCAATAATCCAAATGCTATCATATTTTATCTTTATGTGAATCACCATCTAATTTGTCAATCAATTGTCAGGAGATTGCTCTGCTGCATTCCGAGAGCTGTTCAGTTCTTTTAACATAAAGATTTGTTTTAAATAACCACCGTGAAGCCATACAGTCTTTGTCCACCTACAAGCGGAGGTGTTTTTTTTAGGATTTTCGCTTCATGAAATCTACGACCTAATATACTTTTGTTGGATTCTGTAGTAGACTTAGTGTGCACTTTCCTGATATAGGTTTACTATATTGTTATAATGTAACTTAAAACATCATCGTATATAGTACATCGTAAATAAATACAATATCTAATCCTCGATTCAAATATTGTTAAGGTAGTAAGCAGTTTTTGATATTACTATTAATATAATTGATAAATGATGTATTTGTTAGCTTTTTAAAAAATATAGTAATAATAATAATCAGTGTTGTATGAAACAAAATAAAATTTATTCTTTAATATTATGTATCTTAGATACAAACTATTTTTGAATGTATGTTTCTATGGAAATGTTTATTTAAAAAAACACTATTTAAAATCATTCATTCCATTTCAAATCTCATCATGTTAACATGAATTAATATGATAAATATTATTTAGAATTAGAAAATATATATGATGCTCACTTTCAAAAAAACTGATCTTTCCAATTACTTCAAAATATAAAGAATGTGAAATGAAAAATTTCATAAACACAATCAAATATTTCCTAAAAAGAAATAGTTAAGCATACTGAAAAATTATATTAATGTCAGCATTTTAATTACATTATTCATGCAATAATTCTATAAAAATCAAAAATAAGTTCAGATTGAATTTTAACCCTTCAACTTCATGTAAATGATATGAATGGTTAAAATTCAATTTTTATTATGAAGATAAATGATTTAAATGTAGCAACTTAATAAATTAATTCCAGCATTTTTATTAACATAACACGTGTTCAGTAATTATATTGAAATAAAATAAACATATCAGTTTGAATTTTAACCCTTCAACTTCGTTGTAGTGGTGGGTTAAAATTCAATTAAAATATATGTATTTTATTTGCTTAAGAACAACTACTAAATTTCTAAATTATCAATAAATTTGAATTTTAACCCTTCAACTTCATGTAAGTGATGAAAGGTTAAAATTCAATATTAGTAACTGCTCCTAGTATAAAATATTATTATGAAATTAAAATTATTACATAATATTTCACGTTGAATTGGACTGCAATTAGGACTCTCTTATAATAGATATGAAATTCGCTCTGCTCATAGTCTTATATTTGCACACTCTCATACACTTTCTGATTGATTGTTATTGTTATATAAGTTGTTTCTGTAGTAGTCGAAGACAGTACTTTTCTCATATTTGTGGTATAAATTATTAAAATTTTCAGATAAAATATGATCGTATATATATATACATACCATGAGAAGTTATGTTTAATCTAACACAGCTCTATTTTACATTTTCTATTTAGCCTCCGGAACCACAAAAAACTATTACTTCATTGAATATTAATGAGGGTGATGTGTACGAGTTTAAATGAAGAGTACTCTTGTACTCTCTGATGGTGGTGACCATTCCTGCCTGGTTTTTTGAAATCTAACCAACAAAGAACACAGGTATCCACAGTCAAGTATTAAAATGCATATAAAAAAGTAACTGCGTTAAACAGTTTAATTTTGTTGACCGATTTCTATAATTTTGACTTGATGTGTACACCTTCCCTATCGATTTTCTATCCCATCTTCATTATAAACACAACTACCATCTTCTTTATGTCTTCTATATGTCTTCTTTATCCCTTTCATGTTCTATCTGTGATTTCTTCTATCCCACATAGCAAAAACCTCTTATACAAAATCTCATGCCAATAATCCAAATGCTATCATATTTTATCTTTATGTGAATCACCATCTAATTTGTCAATCAATTGTCAGGAGATTGCTCTGCTGCATTCCGAGAGCTGTTCAGTTCTTTTAACGTAAAGATTTGTTTTAAATAACCACCGTGAAGCCATACAGTCTTTGTCCACCTACAAGCGGAGGTGTTTTTTTTAGGATTTTCGCTTCATGAAATCTACGACCTAATATACTTTTGTTGGATTCTGTAGTAGACTTAGTGTGCACTTTCCTGATATAGGTTTACTATATTGTTATAATGTAACTTAAAACATGATCGTATATAGTACATCGTAAATAAATACAATATCTAATCCTCGATTCAAATATTGTTAAGGTAGTAAGCAGTTTTTGATATTACTATTAATATAATTGATAAATGATGTATTTGTTAGCTTTTTAAAAAATATAGTAATAATAATAATTAGTGTTGTATGAAACAAAATAAAATTTATTCTTTAATATTATGTATCTTAAATACAAACTATTTTTGAATGTATGTTTCTATGGAAATGTTTATTTAAAAAAACACTATTTAAAATCATTCATTCCATTTCAAATCTCATCATGTTAACATGAATTAATATGATAAATATTATTTAGAATTAGAAAATATATATGATGCTCACTTTCAAAAAAACTGATCTTTCCAATTACTTCAAAATATAAAGAATGTGAAATGAAAAATTTCATAAACACAATCAAATATTTCCTAAAAAGAAATAGTTAAGCATACTGAAAAATTATATTAATGTCAGCATTTTAATTACATTATTCATGCAATAATTCTATAAAAATCAAAAATAAGTTCAGATTGAATTTTAACCCTTCAACTTCATGTAAATGATATGAATGGTTAAAATTCAATTTTTATTATGAAGATAAATGATTTAAATGTAGCAACTTAATAAATTAATTCCAGCATTTTTATTAACATAACACGTGTTCAGTAATTA
The DNA here is from genome assembly GCF_047948215.1 of Lycorma delicatula. Lineage (NCBI taxonomy): Eukaryota > Metazoa > Arthropoda > Insecta > Hemiptera > Fulgoridae > Lycorma > Lycorma delicatula. Next base: position 67,005,647 of record NC_134459.1, on the reverse strand, counting down.
TATTGAAATAAAATAAACATATCAGTTTGAATTTTAACCCTTCAACTTCGTTGTAGTGGTGGGTTAAAATTCAATTAAAATATATGTATTTTATTTGCTTAAGAACAACTACTAAATTTCTAAATTATCAATAAATTTGAATTTTAACCCTTCAACTTCATGTAAGTGATGAAAGGTTAAAATTCAATATTAGTAACTGCTCCTAGTATAAAATATTATTATGAAATTAAAATTATTACATAATATTTCACATTGAATTGGACTGCAATTAGGACTCTCTTATAATAGATATGAAATTCGCTCTGCTCATCGTCTTATATTTGCACACTCTCATACACTTTCTGATTGATTGTTATTGTTATATAAGTTGTTTCTGTAGTAGTCGAAGACAGTACTTTTCTCATATTTGTGGTATAAATTATTAAAATTTTCAGATAAAATATGATCGTATATATATATATATATATACATACCATGAAAAGTTATGTTTAATCTAACACAGCTCTATTTTACATTTTCTATTTAGTTTCCGGAACCACAAAAAACTATTACTTCATTGAATATTAATGAGGGTGATGTGTACGAGTTTAAATGAAGAGTACTCTTGTACTCTCTGATGGTGACCATTCCTGCCTGGTTTTTTGAAATCTAACCAACAAAGAACACAGGTATCCACAGTCAGGTATTAAAATGCATATAAAAAAGTAACTGCGTTAACAGTTTAATTTTGTTGACCGATTTCTATAATTTTGACTTGATGTGTACACCTTCCCTATCGATTTTCTATCCCATCTTCATTATAAACACAATTACCATCTTCTTTATGTCTTCTATATGTCTTCTTTATCCCTTTCATGTTCTATCTGTGATTTCTTCTATCCCACATAGCAAAAACCTCTTATACAAAATCTCATGCCAATAATCCAAATGCTATCATATTTTATCTTTATGTGAATCACCATCTAATTTGTCAATCAATTGTCAGGAGATTGCTCTGCTGTATTCCGAGAGCTGTTCAGTTCTTTTAACATAAAGAACCACCGTGAAGCCATACAGTCTTTGTCCACCTACAAGCGGAGGTGTTTTTTTTACGATTTTCGCTTCATGAAATCTACGACCGAATATACTTTTCTTGGATTCTGTAGTAGACTTAGTGTGCTCTTTCCTGATATAGGTTTACTATATTGTTATAATGTAACTTAAAACATGATCGTATACAGTACATCGTAAATAAATACAATATCTAATCCTCGATTCAAATATTGTTAAAGTAGTAAGCAGTTTTTGATATTACTATTAATATAATTGATTAATGTTGTATTTGTTAGCTTTTTAAAAAATATAGTAATAATAATAATTAGTGTTGCATGAAACAAAATAACATTTATTCTTTAATATAATGTATCTTAGATACAAACTATTTTTGAATGTATGTTTCTATGGAAATGTTTATTTAAAAACACTATTTAAAATCATTCATTCCATTTCAAATCTCATCATGTTAACATGAATTAATATGATAAATATTATTTAGAATTAGAAAATATATATGATGCTCACTTTCAAAAAAACTGATCTTTCCAATTACTTCAAAATATAAAGAATGTGAAATGAAAAATTTCATAAACACAATCAAATATTTCCTAAAAAGAAATAGTTAAGCATACTGAAAAATTATATTAATGTTAGCATTTTAATTACATTATTCATGCAATAATTCTATAAAAATCAAAAAAAATGTTCAGATTGAATTTTAACCCTTCAACTTCATGTAAATGATATGAATGGTTAAAATTCAATTTTTATTATCAAGATAAATGATTTAAATGTAGCAACTTAAGAAATTAATTCCAGCATTTTTATTAACATAACACGTGTTCAGTAATTATATTGAAATAAAATAAACAATTCAGTTTGAATTTTAACCCTTCAACTTCTTTGTAGTGGTGGGTTAAAATTCAATTAAAATATATGTATTTTATTTGCTTAAGAACAACTACTAAATTTCTAAATTATCAATAAATTTGAATTTTAACCCTTCAACTTCATGTAAGTGATGAAAGGTTAAAATTCAATATTAGTAACTGCTCCTAGTATAAAATATTATTATGAAATTAAAATTATTACATAATATTTCACGTTGAATTGGACTGCAATTAGGACTCTCTTATAATAGATATGAAATTCGCTCTGCTCATCGTCTTATATTTGCACACTCTCATACACTTTCTGATTGATTGTTATTGTTATATAAGTTGTTTCTGTAGTAGTCGAAGACAGTACTTTTCTCATATTTGTGGTATAAATTATTAAAATTTTCAGATAAAATATGATCTTATATATATATATATATACATACCATGAAAAGTTATGTTTAATCTAACACAGCTCTATTTTACATTTTCTATTTAGTTTCCGGAACCACAAAAAACTATTACTTCATTGAATATTAATGAGGGTGATGTGTACGAGTTTAAATGAAGAGTACTCTTGTACTCTCTGATGGTGACCATTCCTGCCTGGTTTTTTGAAATCTAACCAACAAAGAACACAGGTATCCACAGTCAGGTATTAAAATGCATATAAAAAAGTAACTGCGTTAAACAGTTTAATTTTGTTGACCGATTTCTATAATTTTGACTTGATGTGTACACCTTCCGTATCGATTTTCTATCCCATCTTCATTATAAACACAATTACCATCTTCTTTATGTCTTCTATATGTCTTCTTTATCCCTTTCATGTTCTATCTGTGATTTCTTCTATCCCACATAGCAAAAACCTCTTATACAAAATCTCATGCCAATAATCCAAATGCTATCATATTTTATCTTTATGTGAATCACCATCTAATTTGTCAATCAATTGTCAGGAGATTGCTCTGCTGTATTCCGAGAGCTGTTCAGTTCTTTTAACATAAAGAACCACCGTGAAGCCATACAGTCTTTGTCCACCTACAAGCGGAGGTGTTTTTTTTACGATTTTCGCTTCATGAAATCTACGACCGAATATACTTTTCTTGGATTCTGTAGTAGACTTAGTGTGCTCTTTCCTGATATAGGTTTACTATATTGTTATAATGTAACTTAAAACATGATCGTATACAGTACATCGTAAATAAATACAATATCTAATCCTCGATTCAAATATTGTTAAAGTAGTAAGCAGTTTTTGATATTACTATTAATATAATTGATTAATGTTGTATTTGTTAGCTTTTTAAAAAATATAGTAATAATAATAATTAGTGTTGCATGAAACAAAATAACATTTATTCTTTAATATAATGTATCTTAGATACAAACTATTTTTGAATGTATGTTTCTATGGAAATGTTTATTTAAAAACACTATTTAAAATCATTCATTCCATTTCAAATCTCATCATGTTAACATGAATTAATATGATAAATATTATTTAGAATTAGAAAATATATATGATGCTCACTTTCAAAAAAACTGATCTTTCCAATTACTTCAAAATATAAAGAATGTGAAATGAAAAATTTCATAAACACAATCAAATATTTCCTAAAAAGAAATAGTTAAGCATACTGAAAAATTATATTAATGTTAGCATTTTAATTACATTATTCATGCAATAATTCTATAAAAATCAAAAAAAAAGTTCAGATTGAATTTTAACCCTTCAACTTCATGTAAATGATATGAATGGTTAAAATTCAATTTTTATTATCAAGATAAATGATTTAAATGTAGCAACTTAATAAATTAATTCCAGCATTTTTATTAACATAACACGTGTTCAGTAATTATATTGAAATAAAATAAACAATTCAGTTTGAATTTTAACCCTTCAACTTCTTTGTAGTGGTGGGTTAAAATTCAATTAAAATATATGTATTTTATTTGCTTAAGAACAACTACTAAATTTCTAAATTATCAATAAATTTGAATTTTAACCCTTCAACTTCATGTAAGTGATGAAAGGTTAAAATTCAATATTAGTAACTGCTCCTAGTATAAAATATTATTATGAAATTAAAATTATTACATAATATTTCACGTTGAATTGGACTGCAAATAGGACTCTCTTATAATAGATATGAAATTCGCTCTGCTCATCGTCTTATATTTGCACACTCTCATACACTTTCTGATTGATTGTTATTGTTATATAAGTTGTTTCTGTAGTAGTCGAAGACAGTACTTTTCTCTTATTTGTGGTATAAATTATTAAAATTTTCAGATAAAATATGATCGTTCATATTACATAATAAAAAAATTTAATCTACGATTCACACCTTGTTAGAAAGTAAGCAGTCTTTGTAATTACCATGCTGTATATAATGTAGTTAGTGTGGGTTTACAACAGTCCTTCAGAAAGTGTATTTTGGTGTGTAAATATAAGACGAAGCACATAGCGTTGCTTCTTATATATTATAAGAGTGTCCTCTTCAGATCCAACTGAATGTGACATATGCATGTAAACATTTTAAATTCATACTAATTTATTATACGAGTGGTTATTAAAATTGAATATTAACCTTTCATCTTTTACATGAAGTTGAAGGGTTAAAATTCAATCAGACATTTTTTTTTTGATTTTTGTATCATTGCAACGTGATATGGAAATAGAAAATGGTTACATTAATTTAATTGGTTAGTATACTTAAAAGTTTTTTTTTGTGAATATCTTGTTTTATGTGTATTTTAATATCATATTCTTAATGTATGAAAGTAATTGGAAAGGGCAGTATTTTGTAAACATTGTTAAAAATGTTACATTACAGGAGAGGTTATTTAAAATGAATTTTAACTATTCATCACTTACATTGAAGTTGAAGGGTTAAAATTCAATCTGAACTATTTTTTTTTTCTGATTATATAATTATTGCACTAGTACGTAAATAAAAATTCTGACATTAATTTAGTTTTTCAGTTCACTTAACAAAACATATCTGCTTTATGTTTATGAAAATTTTAGTATCGGGATCATAAAGTTTTTAAGTAATTGTGAGATAATTTTATTTGAAAGGGTACATATATATATTTTGTAATTGTAAAAAATTATTTGCATATTTATTCAAGTTAACATGATGAGATTAAAAATGGAATGAAAGATTATACATAGTTTGTTTTTATCAAACATTTCCATAGAAACATCAACTTAAAAATTTCTTGTATCTATGTTACATAATATTAAAGATGAAAGAAAGTTTATTATGTTTAATACAAAGCCTATTATTATTACAATATATTTAAAAGGTAAACTACTAGTAGAATTGTTATATTTTTTCTTTATAATATATATATATATATATATACATACCATGAAAAGTTATGTTTAATCTAACACAGCTCTATTTTACATTTTCTATTTAGCCTCCGGAACCACAAAAAACTATTACTTCATTGAATATTAATGAGGGTGATGTGTACGAGTGTAAATGAAGAGTACTCTTGTACTCTCTGATGGTGACCATTCCTGCCTGGTTTTTTGAAATCTAACCAACAAAGAACACAGGTATCCACAGTCAAGTATTAAAATGCATATAAAAAAGTAACTGCGTTAAACAGTTTAATTTTGTTGACCGATTTCTATAATTTTGACTTGATTTGTACACCTTCCCTATCGATTTTCTATCCCATCTTCATTATAAACACAATTACCATCTATCTGTCTTCTTTATCCCTCTCATGTTCTATCTGTGATTTCTTCTATCCCACATAGCAAAAACCTCTTATACAAAATCTCATGCCAATAATCCAAATGCTATCATATTTTATCTTTATGTGAATCACCATCTAATTTGTCAATCAATTGTCAGGAGATTGCTCTGCTGCATTCCGAGAGCTGTTCAGTTCTTTTAACATAAAGATTTGTTTTAAATAACCACCGTGAAGCCATACAGTCTTTGTCCACCTACAAGCGGAGGTGTTTTTTTTAGGATTTTCGCTTCATGAAATCTACGACCTAATATACTTTTGTTGGATTCTGTAGTAGACTTAGTGTGCACTTTCCTGATATAGGTTTACTATATTGTTATAATGTAACTTAAAACATGATCGTATATAGTACATCGTAAATAAATACAATATCTAATCCTCGATTCAAATATTGTAAAGGTAGTAAGCAGTTTTTGATATTACTATTAATATAATTGATAAATGATGTATTTGTTAGCTTTTTAAAAAATATAGTAATAATAATAATTAGTGTTGTATGAAACAAAATAAAATTTATTCTTTAATATTATGTATCTTAGATACAAACTATTTTTGAATGTATGTTTCTATGGAAATGTTTATTTAAAAAACACTATTTAAAATCATTCATTCCATTCAAATCTCATCATGTTAACATGAATTAATATGATAAATATTATTTAGAATTAGAAAATATATATGATGCTCACTTTCAAAAAAACTGATCTTTCCAATTACTTCAAAATATAAAGAATGTGAAATGAAAAATTTCATAAACACAATCAAATATTTCCTAAAAAGAAATAGTTAAGCATACTGAAAAATTATATTAATGTTAGCATTTTAATTACATTATTCATGCAATAATTCTATAAAAATCAAAAAAAAAGTTCAGATTGAATTTTAACCCTTCAACTTCATGTAAATGATATGAATGGTTAAAATTCAATTTTTATTATCAAGATAAATGATTTAAATGTAGCAACTTAATAAATTAATTCCAGCATTTTTATTAACATAACACGTGTTCAGTAATTATATTGAAATAAAATAAACATATCAGTTTGAATTTTAACCCTTCAACTTCGTTGTAGTGGTGGGTTAAAATTCAATTAAAATATATGTATTTTATTTGCTTAAGAACAACTACTAAATTTCTAAATTATCAATAAATTTGAATTTTAACCCTTCAACTTCATGTAAGTGATGAAAGGTTAAAATTCAATATTAGTAACTGCTCCTAGTATAAAATATTATTATGAAATTAAAATTATTACATAATATTTCACATTGAATTGGACTGCAATTAGGACTCTCTTATAATAGATATGAAATTCGCTCTGCTCATCGTCTTATATTTGCACACTCTCATACACTTTCTGATTGATTGTTATTGTTATATAAGTTGTTTCTGTAGTAGTCGAAGACAGTACTTTTCTCATATTTGTGGTATAAATTATTAAAATTTTCAGATAAAATATGATCGTATATATATATATATATATACATACCATGAAAAGTTATGTTTAATCTAACACAGCTCTATTTTACATTTTCTATTTAGTTTCCGGAACCACAAAAAACTATTACTTCATTGAATATTAATGAGGGTGATGTGTACGAGTTTAAATGAAGAGTACTCTTGTACTCTCTGATGGTGACCATTCCTGCCTGGTTTTTTGAAATCTAACCAACAAAGAACACAGGTATCCACAGTCAGGTATTAAAATGCATATAAAAAAGTAACTGCGTTAAACAGTTTAATTTTGTTGACCGATTTCTATAATTTTGACTTGATGTGTACACCTTCCCTATCGATTTTCTATCCCATCTTCATTATAAACACAATTACCATCTTCTTTATGTCTTCTATATGTCTTCTTTATCCCTTTCATGTTCTATCTGTGATTTCTTCTATCCCACATAGCAAAAACCTCTTATACAAAATCTCATGCCAATAATCCAAATGCTATCATATTTTATCTTTATGTGAATCACCATCTAATTTGTCAATCAATTGTCAGGAGATTGCTCTGCTGTATTCCGAGAGCTGTTCAGTTCTTTTAACATAAAGAACCACCGTGAAGCCATACAGTCTTTGTCCACCTACAAGCGGAGGTGTTTTTTTTACGATTTTCGCTTCATGAAATCTACGACCGAATATACTTTTCTTGGATTCTGTAGTAGACTTAGTGTGCTCTTTCCTGATATAGGTTTACTATATTGTTATAATGTAACTTAAAACATGATCGTATACAGTACATCGTAAATAAATACAATATCTAATCCTCGATTCAAATATTGTTAAAGTAGTAAGCAGTTTTTGATATTACTATTAATATAATTGATTAATGTTGTATTTGTTAGCTTTTTAAAAAATATAGTAATAATAATAATTAGTGTTGCATGAAACAAAATAACATTTATTCTTTAATATAATGTATCTTAGATACAAACTATTTTTGAATGTATGTTTCTATGGAAATGTTTATTTAAAAACACTATTTAAAATCATTCATTCCATTTCAAATCTCATCATGTTAACATGAATTAATATGATAAATATTATTTAGAATTAGAAAATATATATGATGCTCACTTTCAAAAAAACTGATCTTTCCAATTACTTCAAAATATAAAGAATGTGAAATGAAAAATTTCATAAACACAATCAAATATTTCCTAAAAAGAAATAGTTAAGCATACTGAAAAATTATATTAATGTTAGCATTTTAATTACATTATTCATGCAATAATTCTATAAAAATCAAAAAAAATGTTCAGATTGAATTTTAACCCTTCAACTTCATGTAAATGATATGAATGGTTAAAATTCAATTTTTATTATCAAGATAAATGATTTAAATGTAGCAACTTAAGAAATTAATTCCAGCATTTTTATTAACATAACACGTGTTCAGTAATTATATTGAAATAAAATAAACAATTCAGTTTGAATTTTAACCCTTCAACTTCTTTGTAGTGGTGGGTTAAAATTCAATTAAAATATATGTATTTTATTTGCTTAAGAACAACTACTAAATTTCTAAATTATCAATAAATTTGAATTTTAACCCTTCAACTTCATGTAAGTGATGAAAGGTTAAAATTCAATATTAGTAACTGCTCCTAGTATAAAATATTATTATGAAATTAAAATTATTACATAATATTTCACGTTGAATTGGACTGCAAATAGGACTCTCTTATAATAGATATGAAATTCGCTCTGCTCATCGTCTTATATTTGCACACTCTCATACACTTTCTGATTGATTGTTATTGTTATATAAGTTGTTTCTGTAGTAGTCGAAGACAGTACTTTTCTCTTATTTGTGGTATAAATTATTAAAATTTTCAGATAAAATATGATCGTTCATATTACATAATAAAAAAATTTAATCTACGATTCACACCTTGTTAGAAAGTAAGCAGTCTTTGTAATTACCATGCTGTATATAATGTAGTTAGTGTGGGTTTACAACAGTCCTTCAGAAAGTGTATTTTGGTGTGTAAATATAAGACGAAGCACATAGCGTTGCTTCTTATATATTATAAGAGTGTCCTCTTCAGATCCAACTGAATGTGACATATGCATGTAAACATTTTAAATTCATACTAATTTATTATACGAGTGGTTATTAAAATTGAATATTAACCTTTCATCTTTTACATGAAGTTGAAGGGTTAAAATTCAATCAGACATTTTTTTTTTGATTTTTGTATCATTGCAACGTGATATGGAAATAGAAAATGGTTACAATAATTTAATTGGTTAGTATACTTAAAAGTTTTTTTTGTGAATATCTTGTTTTATGTGTATTTTAATATCATATTCTTAATGTATGAAAGTAATTGGAAAGGGCAGTATTTTGTAAACATTGTTAAAAATGTTACATTACAGGAGAGGTTATTTAAAATGAATTTTAACTATTCATCACTTACATTGAAGTTGAAGGGTTAAAATTCAATCTGAACTATTTTTTTTTTCTGATTATATAATTATTGTGCACTAGTACGTAAATAAAAATTCTGACATTAATTTAGTTTTTCAGTTCACTTAACAAAACATATCTGCTTTATGTTTATGAAAATTTTAGTATCGGGATCATAAAGTTTTTAAGTAATTGTGAGATAATTTTATTTGAAAGGGTACATATATATATTTTGTAATTGTAAAAAATTATTTGCATATTTATTCAAGTTAACATGATGAGATTAAAAATGGAATGAAAGATTATACATAGTTTGTTTTTATCAAACATTTCCATAGAAACATCAACTTAAAAATTTCTTGTATCTATGTTACATAATATTAAAGATGAAAGAAAGTTTATTATGTTTAATACAAAGCCTATTATTATTACAATATATTTAAAAGGTAAACTACTAGTAGAATTGTTATATTTTTTCTTTATAATATATATATATATATACATACCATGAAAAGTTATGTTTAATCTAACACAGCTCTATTTTACATTTTCTATTTAGCCTCCGGAACCACAAAAAACTATTACTTCATTGAATATTAATGAGGGTGATGTGTACGAGTGTAAATGAAGAGTACTCTTGTACTCTCTGATGGTGACCATTCCTGCCTGGTTTTTTGAAATCTAACCAACAAAGAACACAGGTATCCACAGTCAAGTATTAAAATGCATATAAAAAAGTAACTGCGTTAAACAGTTTAATTTTGTTGACCGATTTCTATAATTTTGACTTGATTTGTACACCTTCCCTATCGATTTTCTATCCCATCTTCATTATAAACACAATTACCATCTATCTGTCTTCTTTATCCCTCTCATGTTCTATCTGTGATTTCTTCTATCCCACATAGCAAAAACCTCTTATACAAAATCTCATGCCAATAATCCAAATGCTATCATATTTTATCTTTATGTGAATCACCATCTAATTTGTCAATCAATTGTCAGGAGATTGCTCTGCTGCATTCCGAGAGCTGTTCAGTTCTTTTAACATAAAGATTTGTTTTAAATAACCACCGTGAAGCCATACAGTCTTTGTCCACCTACAAGCGGAGGTGTTTTTTTTAGGATTTTCGCTTCATGAAATCTACGACCTAATATACTTTTGTTGGATTCTGTAGTAGACTTAGTGTGCACTTTCCTGATATAGGTTTACTATATTGTTATAATGTAACTTAAAACATCATCGTATATAGTACATCGTAAATAAATACAATATCTAATCCTCGATTCAAATATTGTTAAGGTAGTAAGCAGTTTTTGATATTACTATTAATATAATTGATAAATGATGTATTTGTTAGCTTTTTAAAAAATATAGTAATAATAATAATTAGTGTTGTATGAAACAAAATAAAATTTATTCTTTAATATTATGTATCTTAGATACAAACTATTTTTGAATGTATGTTTCTATGGAAATGTTTATTTAAAAAACACTATTTAAAATCATTCATTCCATTTCAAATCTCATCATGTTAACATGAATTAATATGATAAATATTATTTAGAATTAGAAAATATATATGATGCTCACTTTCAAAAAAACTGATCTTTCCAATTACTTCAAAATATAAAGAATGTGAAATGAAAAATTTCATAAACACAATCAAATATTTCCTAAAAAGAAATAGTTAAGCATACTGAAAAATTATATTAATGTCAGCATTTTAATTACATTATTCATGCAATAATTCTATAAAAATCAAAAATAAGTTCAGATTGAATTTTAACCCTTCAACTTCATGTAAATGATATGAATGGTTAAAATTCAATTTTTATTATGAAGATAAATGATTTAAATGTAGCAACTTAATAAATTAATTCCAGCATTTTTATTAACATAACACGTGTTCAGTAATTATATTGAAATAAAATAAACATATCAGTTTGAATTTTAACCCTTCAACTTCGTTGTAGTGGTGGGTTAAAATTCAATTAAAATATATGTATTTTATTTGCTTAAGAACAACTACTAAATTTCTAAATTATCAATAAATTTGAATTTTAACCCTTTAACTTCATGTAAGTGATGAAAGGTTAAAATTCAATATTAGTAACTGCTCCTAGTATAAAATATTATTATGAAATTAAAATTATTACATAATATTTCACGTTGAATTGGACTGCAATTAGGACTCTCTTATAATAGATATGAAATTCGCTCTGCTCATAGTCTTATATTTGCACACTCTCATACACTTTCTGATTGATTGTTATTGTTATATAAGTTGTTTCTGTAGTAGTCGAAGACAGTACTTTTCTCATATTTGTGGTATAAATTATTAAAATTTTCAGATAAAATATGATCGTATATATATATACATACCATGAGAAGTTATGTTTAATCTAACACAGCTCTATTTTACATTTTCTATTTAGCCTCCGGAACCACAAAAAACTATTACTTCATTGAATATTAATGAGGGTGATGTGTACGAGTTTAAATGAAGAGTACTCTTGTACTCTCTGATGGTGACCATTCCTGCCTGGTTTTTTGAAATCTAACCAACAAAGAACACAGGTATCCACAGTCAGGTATTAAAATGCATATAAAAAAGTAACTGCGTTAAACAGTTTAATTTTGTTGACCGATTTCTATAATTTTGACTTGATGTGTACACCTTCCCTATCGATTTTCTATCCCATCTTCATTATAAACACAATTACCATCTTCTTTATGTCTTCTATATGTCTTCTTTATCCCTTTCATGTTCTATCTGTGATTTCTTCTATCCCACATAGCAAAAACCTCTTATACAAAATCTCATGCCAATAATCCAAATGCTATCATATTTTATCTTTATGTGAATCACCATCTAATTTGTCAATCAATTGTCAGGAGATTGCTCTGCTGCATTCCGAGAGCTGTTCAGTTCTTTTAACATAAAGATTTGTTTTAAATAACCACCGTGAAGCCATACAGTCTTTGTCCACCTACAAGCGGAGGTGTTTTTTTTAGGATTTTCGCTTCATGAAATCTACGACCTAATATACTTTTGTTGGATTCTGTAGTAGACTTAGTGTGCACTTTCCTGATATAGGTTTACTATATTGTTATAATGTAACTTAAAACATCATCGTATATAGTACATCGTAAATAAATACAATATCTAATCCTCGATTCAAATATTGTTAAGGTAGTAAGCAGTTTTTGATATTACTATTAATATAATTGATAAATGATGTATTTGTTAGCTTTTTAAAAAATATAGTAATAATAATAATCAGTGTTGTATGAAACAAAATAAAATTTATTCTTTAATATTATGTATCTTAGATACAAACTATTTTTGAATGTATGTTTCTATGGAAATGTTTATTTAAAAAAACACTATTTAAAATCATTCATTCCATTTCAAATCTCATCATGTTAACATGAATTAATATGATAAATATTATTTAGAATTAGAAAATATATATGATGCTCACTTTCAAAAAAACTGATCTTTCCAATTACTTCAAAATATAAAGAATGTGAAATGAAAAATTTCATAAACACAATCAAATATTTCCTAAAAAGAAATAGTTAAGCATACTGAAAAATTATATTAATGTCAGCATTTTAATTACATTATTCATGCAATAATTCTATAAAAATCAAAAATAAGTTCAGATTGAATTTTAACCCTTCAACTTCATGTAAATGATATGAATGGTTAAAATTCAATTTTTATTATGAAGATAAATGATTTAAATGTAGCAACTTAATAAATTAATTCCAGCATTTTTATTAACATAACACGTGTTCAGTAATTATATTGAAATAAAATAAACATATCAGTTTGAATTTTAACCCTTCAACTTCGTTGTAGTGGTGGGTTAAAATTCAATTAAAATATATGTATTTTATTTGCTTAAGAACAACTACTAAATTTCTAAATTATCAATAAATTTGAATTTTAACCCTTCAACTTCATGTAAGTGATGAAAGGTTAAAATTCAATATTAGTAACTGCTCCTAGTATAAAATATTATTATGAAATTAAAATTATTACATAATATTTCACGTTGAATTGGACTGCAATTAGGACTCTCTTATAATAGATATGAAATTCGCTCTGCTCATAGTCTTATATTTGCACACTCTCATACACTTTCTGATTGATTGTTATTGTTATATAAGTTGTTTCTGTAGTAGTCGAAGACAGTACTTTTCTCATATTTGTGGTATAAATTATTAAAATTTTCAGATAAAATATGATCGTATATATATATACATACCATGAGAAGTTATGTTTAATCTAACACAGCTCTATTTTACATTTTCTATTTAGCCTCCGGAACCACAAAAAACTATTACTTCATTGAATATTAATGAGGGTGATGTGTACGAGTTTAAATGAAGAGTACTCTTGTACTCTCTGATGGTGGTGACCATTCCTGCCTGGTTTTTTGAAATCTAACCAACAAAGAACACAGGTATCCACAGTCAAGTATTAAAATGCATATAAAAAAGTAACTGCGTTAAACAGTTTAATTTTGTTGACCGATTTCTATAATTTTGACTTGATGTGTACACCTTCCCTATCGATTTTCTATCCCATCTTCATTATAAACACAACTACCATCTTCTTTATGTCTTCTATATGTCTTCTTTATCCCTTTCATGTTCTATCTGTGATTTCTTCTATCCCACATAGCAAAAACCTCTTATACAAAATCTCATGCCAATAATCCAAATGCTATCATATTTTATCTTTATGTGAATCACCATCTAATTTGTCAATCAATTGTCAGGAGATTGCTCTGCTGCATTCCGAGAGCTGTTCAGTTCTTTTAACGTAAAGATTTGTTTTAAATAACCACCGTGAAGCCATACAGTCTTTGTCCACCTACAAGCGGAGGTGTTTTTTTTAGGATTTTCGCTTCATGAAATCTACGACCTAATATACTTTTGTTGGATTCTGTAGTAGACTTAGTGTGCACTTTCCTGATATAGGTTTACTATATTGTTATAATGTAACTTAAAACATGATCGTATATAGTACATCGTAAATAAATACAATATCTAATCCTCGATTCAAATATTGTTAAGGTAGTAAGCAGTTTTTGATATTACTATTAATATAATTGATAAATGATGTATTTGTTAGCTTTTTAAAAAATATAGTAATAATAATAATTAGTGTTGTATGAAACAAAATAAAATTTATTCTTTAATATTATGTATCTTAAATACAAACTATTTTTGAATGTATGTTTCTATGGAAATGTTTATTTAAAAAAACACTATTTAAAATCATTCATTCCATTTCAAATCTCATCATGTTAACATGAATTAATATGATAAATATTATTTAGAATTAGAAAATATATATGATGCTCACTTTCAAAAAAACTGATCTTTCCAATTACTTCAAAATATAAAGAATGTGAAATGAAAAATTTCATAAACACAATCAAATATTTCCTAAAAAGAAATAGTTAAGCATACTGAAAAATTATATTAATGTCAGCATTTTAATTACATTATTCATGCAATAATTCTATAAAAATCAAAAATAAGTTCAGATTGAATTTTAACCCTTCAACTTCATGTAAATGATATGAATGGTTAAAATTCAATTTTTATTATGAAGATAAATGATTTAAATGTAGCAACTTAATAAATTAATTCCAGCATTTTTATTAACATAACACGTGTTCAGTAATTATATTGAAATAAAATAAACATATCAGTTTGAATTTTAACCCTTCAACTTCGTTGTAGTGGTGGGTTAAAATTCAATTAAAATATATGTATTTTATTTGCTTAAGAACAACTACTAAATTTCTAAATTATCAATAAATTTGAATTTTAACCCTTCAACTTCATGTAAGTGATGAAAGGTTAAAATTCAATATTAGTAACTGCTCCTAGTATAAAATATTATTATGAAATTAAAATTATTACATAATATTTCACATTGAATTGGACTGCAATTAGGACTCTCTTATAATAGATATGAAATTCGCTCTGCTCATCGTCTTATATTTGCACACTCTCATACACTTTCTGATTGATTGTTATTGTTATATAAGTTGTTTCTGTAGTAGTCGAAGACAGTACTTTTCTCATATTTGTGGTATAAATTATTAAAATTTTCAGATAAAATATGATCGTATATATATATATATATACATACCATGAAAAGTTATGTTTAATCTAACACAGCTCTATTTTACATTTTCTATTTAGTTTCCGGAACCACAAAAAACTATTACTTCATTGAATATTAATGAGGGTGATGTGTACGAGTTTAAATGAAGAGTACTCTTGTACTCTCTGATGGTGACCATTCCTGCCTGGTTTTTTGAAATCTAACCAACAAAGAACACAGGTATCCACAGTCAGGTATTAAAATGCATATAAAAAAGTAACTGCGTTAACAGTTTAATTTTGTTGACCGATTTCTATAATTTTGACTTGATGTGTACACCTTCCCTATCGATTTTCTATCCCATCTTCATTATAAACACAATTACCATCTTCTTTATGTCTTCTATATGTCTTCTTTATCCCTTTCATGTTCTATCTGTGATTTCTTCTATCCCACATAGCAAAAACCTCTTATACAAAATCTCATGCCAATAATCCAAATGCTATCATATTTTATCTTTATGTGAATCACCATCTAATTTGTCAATCAATTGTCAGGAGATTGCTCTGCTGTATTCCGAGAGCTGTTCAGTTCTTTTAACATAAAGAACCACCGTGAAGCCATACAGTCTTTGTCCACCTACAAGCGGAGGTGTTTTTTTTACGATTTTCGCTTCATGAAATCTACGACCGAATATACTTTTCTTGGATTCTGTAGTAGACTTAGTGTGCTCTTTCCTGATATAGGTTTACTATATTGTTATAATGTAACTTAAAACATGATCGTATACAGTACATCGTAAATAAATACAATATCTAATCCTCGATTCAAATATTGTTAAAGTAGTAAGCAGTTTTTGATATTACTATTAATATAATTGATTAATGTTGTATTTGTTAGCTTTTTAAAAAATATAGTAATAATAATAATTAGTGTTGCATGAAACAAAATAACATTTATTCTTTAATATAATGTATCTTAGATACAAACTATTTTTGAATGTATGTTTCTATGGAAATGTTTATTTAAAAACACTATTTAAAATCATTCATTCCATTTCAAATCTCATCATGTTAACATGAATTAATATGATAAATATTATTTAGAATTAGAAAATATATATGATGCTCACTTTCAAAAAAACTGATCTTTCCAATTACTTCAAAATATAAAGAATGTGAAATGAAAAATTTCATAAACACAATCAAATATTTCCTAAAAAGAAATAGTTAAGCATACTGAAAAATTATATTAATGTTAGCATTTTAATTACATTATTCATGCAATAATTCTATAAAAATCAAAAAAAATGTTCAGATTGAATTTTAACCCTTCAACTTCATGTAAATGATATGAATGGTTAAAATTCAATTTTTATTATCAAGATAAATGATTTAAATGTAGCAACTTAAGAAATTAATTCCAGCATTTTTATTAACATAACACGTGTTCAGTAATTATATTGAAATAAAATAAACAATTCAGTTTGAATTTTAACCCTTCAACTTCTTTGTAGTGGTGGGTTAAAATTCAATTAAAATATATGTATTTTATTTGCTTAAGAACAACTACTAAATTTCTAAATTATCAATAAATTTGAATTTTAACCCTTCAACTTCATGTAAGTGATGAAAGGTTAAAATTCAATATTAGTAACTGCTCCTAGTATAAAATATTATTATGAAATTAAAATTATTACATAATATTTCACGTTGAATTGGACTGCAATTAGGACTCTCTTATAATAGATATGAAATTCGCTCTGCTCATCGTCTTATATTTGCACACTCTCATACACTTTCTGATTGATTGTTATTGTTATATAAGTTGTTTCTGTAGTAGTCGAAGACAGTACTTTTCTCATATTTGTGGTATAAATTATTAAAATTTTCAGATAAAATATGATCTTATATATATATATATATACATACCATGAAAAGTTATGTTTAATCTAACACAGCTCTATTTTACATTTTCTATTTAGTTTCCGGAACCACAAAAAACTATTACTTCATTGAATATTAATGAGGGTGATGTGTACGAGTTTAAATGAAGAGTACTCTTGTACTCTCTGATGGTGACCATTCCTGCCTGGTTTTTTGAAATCTAACCAACAAAGAACACAGGTATCCACAGTCAGGTATTAAAATGCATATAAAAAAGTAACTGCGTTAAACAGTTTAATTTTGTTGACCGATTTCTATAATTTTGACTTGATGTGTACACCTTCCGTATCGATTTTCTATCCCATCTTCATTATAAACACAATTACCATCTTCTTTATGTCTTCTATATGTCTTCTTTATCCCTTTCATGTTCTATCTGTGATTTCTTCTATCCCACATAGCAAAAACCTCTTATACAAAATCTCATGCCAATAATCCAAATGCTATCATATTTTATCTTTATGTGAATCACCATCTAATTTGTCAATCAATTGTCAGGAGATTGCTCTGCTGTATTCCGAGAGCTGTTCAGTTCTTTTAACATAAAGAACCACCGTGAAGCCATACAGTCTTTGTCCACCTACAAGCGGAGGTGTTTTTTTTACGATTTTCGCTTCATGAAATCTACGACCGAATATACTTTTCTTGGATTCTGTAGTAGACTTAGTGTGCTCTTTCCTGATATAGGTTTACTATATTGTTATAATGTAACTTAAAACATGATCGTATACAGTACATCGTAAATAAATACAATATCTAATCCTCGATTCAAATATTGTTAAAGTAGTAAGCAGTTTTTGATATTACTATTAATATAATTGATTAATGTTGTATTTGTTAGCTTTTTAAAAAATATAGTAATAATAATAATTAGTGTTGCATGAAACAAAATAACATTTATTCTTTAATATAATGTATCTTAGATACAAACTATTTTTGAATGTATGTTTCTATGGAAATGTTTATTTAAAAACACTATTTAAAATCATTCATTCCATTTCAAATCTCATCATGTTAACATGAATTAATATGATAAATATTATTTAGAATTAGAAAATATATATGATGCTCACTTTCAAAAAAACTGATCTTTCCAATTACTTCAAAATATAAAGAATGTGAAATGAAAAATTTCATAAACACAATCAAATATTTCCTAAAAAGAAATAGTTAAGCATACTGAAAAATTATATTAATGTTAGCATTTTAATTACATTATTCATGCAATAATTCTATAAAAATCAAAAAAAAAGTTCAGATTGAATTTTAACCCTTCAACTTCATGTAAATGATATGAATGGTTAAAATTCAATTTTTATTATCAAGATAAATGATTTAAATGTAGCAACTTAATAAATTAATTCCAGCATTTTTATTAACATAACACGTGTTCAGTAATTATATTGAAATAAAATAAACAATTCAGTTTGAATTTTAACCCTTCAACTTCTTTGTAGTGGTGGGTTAAAATTCAATTAAAATATATGTATTTTATTTGCTTAAGAACAACTACTAAATTTCTAAATTATCAATAAATTTGAATTTTAACCCTTCAACTTCATGTAAGTGATGAAAGGTTAAAATTCAATATTAGTAACTGCTCCTAGTATAAAATATTATTATGAAATTAAAATTATTACATAATATTTCACGTTGAATTGGACTGCAAATAGGACTCTCTTATAATAGATATGAAATTCGCTCTGCTCATCGTCTTATATTTGCACACTCTCATACACTTTCTGATTGATTGTTATTGTTATATAAGTTGTTTCTGTAGTAGTCGAAGACAGTACTTTTCTCTTATTTGTGGTATAAATTATTAAAATTTTCAGATAAAATATGATCGTTCATATTACATAATAAAAAAATTTAATCTACGATTCACACCTTGTTAGAAAGTAAGCAGTCTTTGTAATTACCATGCTGTATATAATGTAGTTAGTGTGGGTTTACAACAGTCCTTCAGAAAGTGTATTTTGGTGTGTAAATATAAGACGAAGCACATAGCGTTGCTTCTTATATATTATAAGAGTGTCCTCTTCAGATCCAACTGAATGTGACATATGCATGTAAACATTTTAAATTCATACTAATTTATTATACGAGTGGTTATTAAAATTGAATATTAACCTTTCATCTTTTACATGAAGTTGAAGGGTTAAAATTCAATCAGACATTTTTTTTTTGATTTTTGTATCATTGCAACGTGATATGGAAATAGAAAATGGTTACATTAATTTAATTGGTTAGTATACTTAAAAGTTTTTTTTTGTGAATATCTTGTTTTATGTGTATTTTAATATCATATTCTTAATGTATGAAAGTAATTGGAAAGGGCAGTATTTTGTAAACATTGTTAAAAATGTTACATTACAGGAGAGGTTATTTAAAATGAATTTTAACTATTCATCACTTACATTGAAGTTGAAGGGTTAAAATTCAATCTGAACTATTTTTTTTTTCTGATTATATAATTATTGCACTAGTACGTAAATAAAAATTCTGACATTAATTTAGTTTTTCAGTTCACTTAACAAAACATATCTGCTTTATGTTTATGAAAATTTTAGTATCGGGATCATAAAGTTTTTAAGTAATTGTGAGATAATTTTATTTGAAAGGGTACATATATATATTTTGTAATTGTAAAAAATTATTTGCATATTTATTCAAGTTAACATGATGAGATTAAAAATGGAATGAAAGATTATACATAGTTTGTTTTTATCAAACATTTCCATAGAAACATCAACTTAAAAATTTCTTGTATCTATGTTACATAATATTAAAGATGAAAGAAAGTTTATTATGTTTAATACAAAGCCTATTATTATTACAATATATTTAAAAGGTAAACTACTAGTAGAATTGTTATATTTTTTCTTTATAATATATATATATATATATATACATACCATGAAAAGTTATGTTTAATCTAACACAGCTCTATTTTACATTTTCTATTTAGCCTCCGGAACCACAAAAAACTATTACTTCATTGAATATTAATGAGGGTGATGTGTACGAGTGTAAATGAAGAGTACTCTTGTACTCTCTGATGGTGACCATTCCTGCCTGGTTTTTTGAAATCTAACCAACAAAGAACACAGGTATCCACAGTCAAGTATTAAAATGCATATAAAAAAGTAACTGCGTTAAACAGTTTAATTTTGTTGACCGATTTCTATAATTTTGACTTGATTTGTACACCTTCCCTATCGATTTTCTATCCCATCTTCATTATAAACACAATTACCATCTATCTGTCTTCTTTATCCCTCTCATGTTCTATCTGTGATTTCTTCTATCCCACATAGCAAAAACCTCTTATACAAAATCTCATGCCAATAATCCAAATGCTATCATATTTTATCTTTATGTGAATCACCATCTAATTTGTCAATCAATTGTCAGGAGATTGCTCTGCTGCATTCCGAGAGCTGTTCAGTTCTTTTAACATAAAGATTTGTTTTAAATAACCACCGTGAAGCCATACAGTCTTTGTCCACCTACAAGCGGAGGTGTTTTTTTTAGGATTTTCGCTTCATGAAATCTACGACCTAATATACTTTTGTTGGATTCTGTAGTAGACTTAGTGTGCACTTTCCTGATATAGGTTTACTATATTGTTATAATGTAACTTAAAACATGATCGTATATAGTACATCGTAAATAAATACAATATCTAATCCTCGATTCAAATATTGTAAAGGTAGTAAGCAGTTTTTGATATTACTATTAATATAATTGATAAATGATGTATTTGTTAGCTTTTTAAAAAATATAGTAATAATAATAATTAGTGTTGTATGAAACAAAATAAAATTTATTCTTTAATATTATGTATCTTAGATACAAACTATTTTTGAATGTATGTTTCTATGGAAATGTTTATTTAAAAAACACTATTTAAAATCATTCATTCCATTCAAATCTCATCATGTTAACATGAATTAATATGATAAATATTATTTAGAATTAGAAAATATATATGATGCTCACTTTCAAAAAAACTGATCTTTCCAATTACTTCAAAATATAAAGAATGTGAAATGAAAAATTTCATAAACACAATCAAATATTTCCTAAAAAGAAATAGTTAAGCATACTGAAAAATTATATTAATGTTAGCATTTTAATTACATTATTCATGCAATAATTCTATAAAAATCAAAAAAAAAGTTCAGATTGAATTTTAACCCTTCAACTTCATGTAAATGATATGAATGGTTAAAATTCAATTTTTATTATCAAGATAAATGATTTAAATGTAGCAACTTAATAAATTAATTCCAGCATTTTTATTAACATAACACGTGTTCAGTAATTATATTGAAATAAAATAAACAATTCAGTTTGAATTTTAACCCTTCAACTTCTTTGTAGTGGTGGGTTAAAATTCAATTAAAATATATGTATTTTATTTGCTTAAGAACAACTACTAAATTTCTAAATTATCAATAAATTTGAATTTTAACCCTTCAACTTCATGTAAGTGATGAAAGGTTAAAATTCAATATTAGTAACTGCTCCTAGTATAAAATATTATTATGAAATTAAAATTATTACATAATATTTCACGTTGAATTGGACTGCAAATAGGACTCTCTTATAATAGATATGAAATTCGCTCTGCTCATCGTCTTATATTTGCACACTCTCATACACTTTCTGATTGATTGTTATTGTTATATAAGTTGTTTCTGTAGTAGTCGAAGACAGTACTTTTCTCTTATTTGTGGTATAAATTATTAAAATTTTCAGATAAAATATGATCGTTCATATTACATAATAAAAAAATTTAATCTACGATTCACACCTTGTTAGAAAGTAAGCAGTCTTTGTAATTACCATGCTGTATATAATGTAGTTAGTGTGGGTTTACAACAGTCCTTCAGAAAGTGTATTTTGGTGTGTAAATATAAGACGAAGCACATAGCGTTGCTTCTTATATATTATAAGAGTGTCCTCTTCAGATCCAACTGAATGTGACATATGCATGTAAACATTTTAAATTCATACTAATTTATTATACGAGTGGTTATTAAAATTGAATATTAACCTTTCATCTTTTACATGAAGTTGAAGGGTTAAAATTCAATCAGACATTTTTTTTTTGATTTTTGTATCATTGCAACGTGATATGGAAATAGAAAATGGTTACATTAATTTAATTGGTTAGTATACTTAAAAGTTTTTTTTTGTGAATATCTTGTTTTATGTGTATTTTAATATCATATTCTTAATGTATGAAAGTAATTGGAAAGGGCAGTATTTTGTAAACATTGTTAAAAATGTTACATTACAGGAGAGGTTATTTAAAATGAATTTTAACTATTCATCACTTACATTGAAGTTGAAGGGTTAAAATTCAATCTGAACTATTTTTTTTTTCTGATTATATAATTATTGTGCACTAGTACGTAAATAAAAATTCTGACATTAATTTAGTTTTTCAGTTCACTTAACAAAACATATCTGCTTTATGTTTATGAAAATTTTAGTATCGGGATCATAAAGTTTTTAAGTAATTGTGAGATAATTTTATTTGAAAGGGTACATATATATATTTTGTAATTGTAAAAAATTATTTGCATATTTATTCAAGTTAACATGATGAGATTAAAAATGGAATGAAAGATTATACATAGTTTGTTTTTATCAAACATTTCCATAGAAACATCAACTTAAAAATTTCTTGTATCTATGTTACATAATATTAAAGATGAAAGAAAGTTTATTATGTTTAATACAAAGCCTATTATTATTACAATATATTTAAAAGGTAAACTACTAGTAGAATTGTTATATTTTTTCTTTATAATATATATATATATATACATACCATGAAAAGTTATGTTTAATCTAACACAGCTCTATTTTACATTTTCTATTTAGCCTCCGGAACCACAAAAAACTATTACTTCATTGAATATTAATGAGGGTGATGTGTACGAGTGTAAATGAAGAGTACTCTTGTACTCTCTGATGGTGACCATTCCTGCCTGGTTTTTTGAAATCTAACCAACAAAGAACACAGGTATCCACAGTCAAGTATTAAAATGCATATAAAAAAGTAACTGCGTTAAACAGTTTAATTTTGTTGACCGATTTCTATAATTTTGACTTGATTTGTACACCTTCCCTATCGATTTTCTATCCCATCTTCATTATAAACACAATTACCATCTATCTGTCTTCTTTATCCCTCTCATGTTCTATCTGTGATTTCTTCTATCCCACATAGCAAAAACCTCTTATACAAAATCTCATGCCAATAATCCAAATGCTATCATATTTTATCTTTATGTGAATCACCATCTAATTTGTCAATCAATTGTCAGGAGATTGCTCTGCTGCATTCCGAGAGCTGTTCAGTTCTTTTAACATAAAGATTTGTTTTAAATAACCACCGTGAAGCCATACAGTCTTTGTCCACCTACAAGCGGAGGTGTTTTTTTTAGGATTTTCGCTTCATGAAATCTACGACCTAATATACTTTTGTTGGATTCTGTAGTAGACTTAGTGTGCACTTTCCTGATATAGGTTTACTATATTGTTATAATGTAACTTAAAACATGATCGTATATAGTACATCGTAAATAAATACAATATCTAATCCTCGATTCAAATATTGTTAAGGTAGTAAGCAGTTTTTGATATTACTATTAATATAATTGATAAATGATGTATTTGTTAGCTTTTTAAAAAATATAGTAATAATAATAATTAGTGTTGTATGAAACAAAATAAAATTTATTCTTTAATATTATGTATCTTAGATACAAACTATTTTTGAATGTATGTTTCTATTGAAATGTTTATTTAAAAAACACTATTTAAAATCATTCATTCCATTTCAAATCTCATCATGTTAACATGAATTAATATGATAAATATTATTTAGAATTAGAAAATATATATGATGCTCACTTTCAAAAAAACTGATCTTTCCAATTACTTCAAAATATAAAGAATGTGAAATGAAAAATTTCATAAACACAATCAAATATTTCCTAAAAAGAAATAGTTAAGCATACTGAAAAATTATATTAATGTCAGCATTTTAATTACATTATTCATGCAATAATTCTATAAAAATCAAAAATAAGTTCAGATTGAATTTTAACCCTTCAACTTCATGTAAATGATATGAATGGTTAAAATTCAATTTTTATTATGAAGATAAATGATTTAAATGTAGCAACTTAATAAATTAATTCCAGCATTTTTATTAACATAACACGTGTTCAGTAATTATATTGAAATAAAATAAACATATCAGTTTGAATTTTAACCCTTCAACTTCGTTGTAGTGGTGGGTTAAAATTCAATTAAAATATATGTATTTTATTTGCTTAAGAACAACTACTAAATTTCTAAATTATCAATAAATTTGAATTTTAACCCTTCAACTTCATGTAAGTGATGAAAGGTTAAAATTCAATATTAGTAACTGCTCCTAGTATAAAATATTATTATGAAATTAAAATTATTACATAATATTTCACGTTGAATTGGACTGCAATTAGGACTCTCTTATAATAGATATGAAATTCGCTCTGCTCATCGTCTTATATTTGCACACTCTCATACACTTTCTGATTGATTGTTATTGTTATATAAGTTGTTTCTGTAGTAGTCGAAGACAGTACTTTTCTCTTATTTGTGGTATAAATTATTAAAATTTTCAGATAAAATATGATCGTTCATATTACATAATAAAAAAATTTAATCTACGATTCACACCTTGTTAGAAAGTAAGCAGTCTTTGTAATTACCATGCTGTATATAATGTAGTTAGTGTGGGTTTACAACAGTCCTTCAGAAAGTGTATTTTGGTGTGTAAATATAAGACGAAGCACATAGCGTTGCTTCTTATATATTATAAGAGTGTCCTCTTCAGATCCAACTGAATGTGACATATGCATGTAAACATTTTAAATTCATACTAATTTATTATACGAGTGGTTATTAAAATTGAATATTAACCTTTCATCTTTTACATGAAGTTGAAGGGTTAAAATTCAATCAGACATTTTTTTTTTGATTTTTGTATCATTGCAACGTGATATGGAAATAGAAAATGGTTACATTAATTTAATTGGTTAGTATACTTAAAAGTTTTTTTTTGTGAATATCTTGTTTTATGTGTATTTTAATATCATATTCTTAATGTATGAAAGTAATTGGAAAGGGCAGTATTTTGTAAACATTGTTAAAAATGTTACATTACAGGAGAGGTTATTTAAAATGAATTTTAACTATTCATCACTTACATTGAAGTTGAAGGGTTAAAATTCAATCTGAACTATTTTTTTTTTTCTGATTATATAATTATTGTGCACTAGTACGTAAATAAAAATTCTGACATTAATTTAGTTTTTCAGTTCACTTAACAAAACATATCTGCTTTATGTTTATGAAAATTTTAGTATCGGGATCATAAAGTTTTTAAGTAATTGTGAGATAATTTTATTTGAAAGGGTACATATATATATTTTGTAATTGTAAAAAATTATTTGCATATTTATTCAAGTTAACATGATGAGATTAAAAATGGAATGAAAGATTATACATAGTTTGTTTTTATCAAACATTTCCATAGAAACATCAACTTAAAAATTTCTTGTATCTATGTTACATAATATTAAAGATGAAAGAAAGTTTATTATGTTTAATACAAAGCCTATTATTATTACAATATATTTAAAAGGTAAACTACTAGTAGAATTGTTATATTTTTTCTTTATAATATATATATATATATATACATACCATGAAAAGTTATGTTTAATCTAACACAGCTCTATTTTACATTTTCTATTTAGCCTCCGGAACCACAAAAAACTATTACTTCATTGAATATTAATGAGGGTGATGTGTACGAGTGTAAATGAAGAGTACTCTTGTACTCTCTGATGGTGACCATTCCTGCCTGGTTTTTTGAAATCTAACCAACAAAGAACACAGGTATCCACAGTCAAGTATTAAAATGCATATAAAAAAGTAACTGCGTTAAACAGTTTAATTTTGTTGACCGATTTCTATAATTTTGACTTGATTTGTACACCTTCCCTATCGATTTTCTATCCCATCTTCATTATAAACACAATTACCATCTATCTGTCTTCTTTATCCCTCTCATGTTCTATCTGTGATTTCTTCTATCCCACATAGCAAAAACCTCTTATACAAAATCTCATGCCAATAATCCAAATGCTATCATATTTTATCTTTATGTGAATCACCATCTAATTTGTCAATCAATTGTCAGGAGATTGCTCTGCTGCATTCCGAGAGCTGTTCAGTTCTTTTAACATAAAGATTTGTTTTAAATAACCACCGTGAAGCCATACAGTCTTTGTCCACCTACAAGCGGAGGTGTTTTTTTTAGGATTTTCGCTTCATGAAATCTACGACCTAATATACTTTTGTTGGATTCTGTAGTAGACTTAGTGTGCACTTTCCTGATATAGGTTTACTATATTGTTATAATGTAACTTAAAACATGATCGTATATAGTACATCGTAAATAAATACAATATCTAATCCTCGATTCAAATATTGTTAAGGTAGTAAGCAGTTTTTGATATTACTATTAATATAATTGATAAATGATGTATTTGTTAGCTTTTTAAAAAATATAGTAATAATAATAATTAGTGTTGTATGAAACAAAATAAAATTCATTCTTTAATATTATGTATCTTAGATACAAACTATTTTTGAATGTATGTTTCTATTGAAATGTTTATTTAAAAAACACTATTTAAAATCATTCATTCCATTTCAAATCTCATCATGTTAACATGAATTAATATGATAAATATTATTTAGAATTAGAAAATATATATGATGCTCACTTTCAAAAAAACTGATCTTTCCAATTACTTCAAAATATAAAGAATGTGAAATGAAAAATTTCATAAACACAATCAAATATTTCCTAAAAAGAAATAGTTAAGCATACTGAAAAATTATATTAATGTCAGCATTTTAATTACATTATTCATGCAATAATTCTATAAAAATCAAAAATAAGTTCAGATTGAATTTTAACCCTTCAACTTCATGTAAATGATATGAATGGTTAAAATTCAATTTTTATTATGAAGATAAATGATTTAAATGTAGCAACTTAATAAATTAATTCCAGCATTTTTATTAACATAACACGTGTTCAGTAATTATATTGAAATAAAATAAACATATCAGTTTGAATTTTAACCCTTCAACTTCGTTGTAGTGGTGGGTTAAAATTCAATTAAAATATATGTATTTTATTTGCTTAAGAACAACTACTAAATTTCTAAATTATCAATAAATTTGAATTTTAACCCTTCAACTTCATGTAAGTGATGAAAGGTTAAAATTCAATATTAGTAACTGCTCCTAGTATAAAATATTATTATGAAATTAAAATTATTACATAATATTTCACGTTGAATTGGACTGCAATTAGGACTCTCTTATAATAGATATGAAATTCGCTCTGCTCATCGTCTTATATTTGCACACTCTCATACACTTTCTGATTGATTGTTATTGTTATATAAGTTGTTTCTGTAGTAGTCGAAGACAGTACTTTTCTCTTATTTGTGGTATAAATTATTAAAATTTTCAGATAAAATATGATCGTTCATATTACATAATAAAAAAATTTAATCTACGATTCACACCTTGTTAGAAAGTAAGCAGTCTTTGTAATTACCATGCTGTATATAATGTAGTTAGTGTGGGTTTACAACAGTCCTTCAGAAAGTGTATTTTGGTGTGTAAATATAAGACGAAGCACATAGCGTTGCTTCTTATATATTATAAGAGTGTCCTCTTCAGATCCAACTGAATGTGACATATGCATGTAAACATTTTAAATTCATACTAATTTATTATACGAGTGGTTATTAAAATTGAATATTAACCTTTCATCTTTTACATGAAGTTGAAGGGTTAAAATTCAATCAGACATTTTTTTTTTGATTTTTGTATCATTGCAACGTGATATGGAAATAGAAAATGGTTACATTAATTTAATTGGTTAGTATACTTAAAAGTTTTTTTTGTGAATATCTTGTTTTATGTGTATTTTAATATCATATTCTTAATGTATGAAAGTAATTGGAAAGGGCAGTATTTTGTAAACATTGTTAAAAATGTTACATTACAGGAGAGGTTATTTAAAATGAATTTTAACTATTCATCACTTACATTGAAGTTGAAGGGTTAAAATTCAATCTGAACTATTTTTTTTTTCTGATTATATAATTATTGTGCACTAGTACGTAAATAAAAATTCTGACATTAATTTAGTTTTTCAGTTCACTTAACAAAACATATCTGCTTTATGTTTATGAAAATTTTAGTATCGGGATCATAAAGTTTTTAAGTAATTGTGAGATAATTTTATTTGAAAGGGTACATATATATATTTTGTAATTGTAAAAAATTATTTGCATATTTATTCAAGTTAACATGATGAGATTAAAAATGGAATGAAAGATTATACATAGTTTGTTTTTATCAAACATTTCCATAGAAACATCAACTTAAAAATTTCTTGTATCTATGTTACATAATATTAAAGATGAAAGAAAGTTTATTATGTTTAATACAAAGCCTATTATTATTACAATATATTTAAAAGGTAAACTACTAGTAGAATTGTTATATTTTTTCTTTATAATATATATATATATATATACATACCATGAAAAGTTATGTTTAATCTAACACAGCTCTATTTTACATTTTCTATTTAGCCTCCGGAACCACAAAAAACTATTACTTCATTGAATATTAATGAGGGTGATGTGTACGAGTGTAAATGAAGAGTACTCTTGTACTCTCTGATGGTGACCATTCCTGCCTGGTTTTTTGAAATCTAACCAACAAAGAACACAGGTATCCACAGTCAAGTATTAAAATGCATATAAAAAAGTAACTGCGTTAAACAGTTTAATTTTGTTGACCGATTTCTATAATTTTGACTTGATTTGTACACCTTCCCTATCGATTTTCTATCCCATCTTCATTATAAACACAATTACCATCTATCTGTCTTCTTTATCCCTCTCATGTTCTATCTGTGATTTCTTCTATCCCACATAGCAAAAACCTCTTATACAAAATCTCATGCCAATAATCCAAATGCTATCATATTTTATCTTTATGTGAATCACCATCTAATTTGTCAATCAATTGTCAGGAGATTGCTCTGCTGCATTCCGAGAGCTGTTCAGTTCTTTTAACATAAAGATTTGTTTTAAATAACCACCGTGAAGCCATACAGTCTTTGTCCACCTACAAGCGGAGGTGTTTTTTTTAGGATTTTCGCTTCATGAAATCTACGACCTAATATACTTTTGTTGGATTCTGTAGTAGACTTAGTGTGCACTTTCCTCATATAGGTTTACTATATTGTTATAATGTAACTTAAAACATGATCGTATATAGTACATCGTAAATAAATACAATATCTAA
The DNA here is from genome assembly GCF_047948215.1 of Lycorma delicatula. NCBI lineage: Eukaryota > Metazoa > Arthropoda > Insecta > Hemiptera > Fulgoridae > Lycorma > Lycorma delicatula. The sequence continues at coordinate 66,975,471 of NC_134459.1, read as the reverse complement.
TCCTCGATTCAAATATTGTTAAGGTAGTAAGCAGTTTTTGATATTACTATTAATATAATTGATAAATGATGTATTTGTTAGCTTTTTAAAAAATATAGTAAAAATAATAATTAGTGTTGTATGAAACAAAATAAAATTTATTCTTTAATATTATGTATCTTAGATACAAACTATTTTTGAATGTATGTTTCTATGGAAATGTTTATTTAAAAAACACTATTTAAAATCATTCATTCCATTTCAAATCTCATCATGTTAACATGAATTAATATGATAAATATTATTTAGAATTAGAAAATATATATGATGCTCACTTTCAAAAAAACTGATCTTTCCAATTACTTCAAAATATAAAGAATGTGAAATGAAAAATTTCATAAACACAATCAAATATTTCCTAAAAAGAAATAGTTAAGCATACTGAAAAATTATATTAATGTTAGCATTTTAATTACATTATTCATGCAATAATTCTATAAAAATCAAAAAAAAAGTTCAGATTGAATTTTAACCCTTCAACTTCATGTAAATGATATGAATGGTTAAAATTCAATTTTTATTATGAAGATAAATGATTTAAATGTAGCAACTTAATAAATTAATTCCAGCATTTTTATTAACATAACACGTGTTCAGTAATTATATTGAAATAAAATAAACAATTCAGTTTGAATTTTAACCCTTCAACTTCTTTGTAGTGGTGGGTTAAAATTCAATTAAAATATATGTATTTTATTTGCTTAAGAACAACTACTAAATTTCTAAATTATCAATAAATTTGAATTTTAACCCTTCAACTTCATGTAAGTGATGAAAGGTTAAAATTCAATATTAGTAACTGCTCCTAGTATAAAATATTATTATGAAATTAAAATTATTACATAATATTTCACGTTGAATTGGACTGCAAATAGGACTCTCTTATAATAGATATGAAATTCGCTCTGCTCATCGTCTTATATTTGCACACTCTCATACACTTTCTGATTGATTGTTATTGTTATATAAGTTGTTTCTGTAGTAGTCGAAGACAGTACTTTTCTCTTATTTGTGGTATAAATTATTAAAATTTTCAGATAAAATATGATCGTTCATATTACATAATAAAAAAATTTAATCTACGATTCACACCTTGTTAGAAAGTAAGCAGTCTTTGTAATTACCATGCTGTATATAATGTAGTTAGTGTGGGTTTACAACAGTCCTTCAGAAAGTGTATTTTGGTGTGTAAATATAAGACGAAGCACATAGCGTTGCTTCTTATATATTATAAGAGTGTCCTCTTCAGATCCAACTGAATGTGACATATGCATGTAAACATTTTAAATTCATACTAATTTATTATACGAGTGGTTATTAAAATTGAATATTAACCTTTCATCTTTTACATGAAGTTGAAGGGTTAAAATTCAATCAGACATTTTTTTTTTGATTTTTGTATCATTGCAACGTGATATGGAAATAGAAAATGGTTACATTAATTTAATTGGTTAGTATACTTAAAAGTTTTTTTTTGTGAATATCTTGTTTTATGTGTATTTTAATATCATATTCTTAATGTATGAAAGTAATTGGAAAGGGCAGTATTTTGTAAACATTGTTAAAAATGTTACATTACAGGAGAGGTTATTTAAAATGAATTTTAACTATTCATCACTTACATTGAAGTTGAAGGGTTAAAATTCAATCTGAACTATTTTTTTTTTCTGATTATATAATTATTGTGCACTAGTACGTAAATAAAAATTCTGACATTAATTTAGTTTTTCAGTTCACTTAACAAAACATATCTGCTTTATGTTTATGAAAATTTTAGTATCGGGATCATAAAGTTTTTAAGTAATTGTGAGATAATTTTATTTGAAAGGGTACATATATATATTTTGTAATTGTAAAAAATTATTTGCATATTTATTCAAGTTAACATGATGAGATTAAAAATGGAATGAAAGATTATACATAGTTTGTTTTTATCAAACATTTCCATAGAAACATCAACTTAAAAATTTCTTGTATCTATGTTACATAATATTAAAGATGAAAGAAAGTTTATTATGTTTAATACAAAGCCTATTATTATTACAATATATTTAAAAGGTAAACTACTAGTAGAATTGTTATATTTTTTCTTTATAATATATATATATATATACATACCATGAAAAGTTATGTTTAATCTAACACAGCTCTATTTTACATTTTCTATTTAGCCTCCGGAACCACAAAAAACTATTACTTCATTGAATATTAATGAGGGTGATGTGTACGAGTGTAAATGAAGAGTACTCTTGTACTCTCTGATGGTGACCATTCCTGCCTGGTTTTTTGAAATCTAACCAACAAAGAACACAGGTATCCACAGTCAAGTATTAAAATGCATATAAAAAAGTAACTGCGTTAAACAGTTTAATTTTGTTGACCGATTTCTATAATTTTGACTTGATTTGTACACCTTCCCTATCGATTTTCTATCCCATCTTCATTATAAACACAATTACCATCTATCTGTCTTCTTTATCCCTCTCATGTTCTATCTGTGATTTCTTCTATCCCACATAGCAAAAACCTCTTATACAAAATCTCATGCCAATAATCCAAATGCTATCATATTTTATCTTTATGTGAATCACCATCTAATTTGTCAATCAATTGTCAGGAGATTGCTCTGCTGCATTCCGAGAGCTGTTCAGTTCTTTTAACATAAAGATTTGTTTTAAATAACCACCGTGAAGCCATACAGTCTTTGTCCACCTACAAGCGGAGGTGTTTTTTTTAGGATTTTCGCTTCATGAAATCTACGACCTAATATACTTTTGTTGGATTCTGTAGTAGACTTAGTGTGCACTTTCCTCATATAGGTTTACTATATTGTTATAATGTAACTTAAAACATGATCGTATATAGTACATCGTAAATAAATACAATATCTAATCCTCGATTCAAATATTGTTAAGGTAGTAAGCAGTTTTTGATATTACTATTAATATAATTGATAAATGATGTATTTGTTAGCTTTTTAAAAAATATAGTAAAAATAATAATTAGTGTTGTATGAAACAAAATAAAATTTATTCTTTAATATTATGTATCTTAGATACAAACTATTTTTGAATGTATGTTTCTATGGAAATGTTTATTTAAAAAACACTATTTAAAATCATTCATTCCATTTCAAATCTCATCATGTTAACATGAATTAATATGATAAATATTATTTAGAATTAGAAAATATATATGATGCTCACTTTCAAAAAAACTGATCTTTCCAATTACTTCAAAATATAAAGAATGTGAAATGAAAAATTTCATAAACACAATCAAATATTTCCTAAAAAGAAATAGTTAAGCATACTGAAAAATTATATTAATGTTAGCATTTTAATTACATTATTCATGCAATAATTCTATAAAAATCAAAAAAAAAGTTCAGATTGAATTTTAACCCTTCAACTTCATGTAAATGATATGAATGGTTAAAATTCAATTTTTATTATGAAGATAAATGATTTAAATGTAGCAACTTAATAAATTAATTCCAGCATTTTTATTAACATAACACGTGTTCAGTAATTATATTGAAATAAAATAAACAATTCAGTTTGAATTTTAACCCTTCAACTTCTTTGTAGTGGTGGGTTAAAATTCAATTAAAATATATGTATTTTATTTGCTTAAGAACAACTACTAAATTTCTAAATTATCAATAAATTTGAATTTTAACCCTTCAACTTCATGTAAGTGATGAAAGGTTAAAATTCAATATTAGTAACTGCTCCTAGTATAAAATATTATTATGAAATTAAAATTATTACATAATATTTCACGTTGAATTGGACTGCAAATAGGACTCTCTTATAATAGATATGAAATTCGCTCTGCTCATCGTCTTATATTTGCACACTCTCATACACTTTCTGATTGATTGTTATTGTTATATAAGTTGTTTCTGTAGTAGTCGAAGACAGTACTTTTCTCTTATTTGTGGTATAAATTATTAAAATTTTCAGATAAAATATGATCGTTCATATTACATAATAAAAAAATTTAATCTACGATTCACACCTTGTTAGAAAGTAAGTAGTCTTTGTAATTACCATGCTGTATATAATGTAGTTAGTGTGGGTTTACAACAGTCCTTCAGAAAGTGTATTTTGGTGTGTAAATATAAGACGAAGCACATAGCGTTGCTTCTTATATATTATAAGAGTGTCCTCTTCAGATCCAACTGAATGTGACATATGCATGTAAACATTTTAAATTCATACTAATTTATTATACGAGTGGTTATTAAAATTGAATATTAACCTTTCATCTTTTACATGAAGTTGAAGGGTTAAAATTCAATCAGACATTTTTTTTTTGATTTTTGTATCATTGCAACGTGATATGGAAATAGAAAATGGTTACATTAATTTAATTGGTTAGTATACTTAAAAGTTTTTTTTTGTGAATATCTTGTTTTATGTGTATTTTAATATCATATTCTTAATGTATGAAAGTAATTGGAAAGGGCAGTATTTTGTAAACATTGTTAAAAATGTTACATTACAGGAGAGGTTATTTAAAATGAATTTTAACTATTCATCACTTACATTGAAGTTGAAGGGTTAAAATTCAATCTGAACTATTTTTTTTTTCTGATTATATAATTATTGTGCACTAGTACGTAAATAAAAATTCTGACATTAATTTAGTTTTTCAGTTCACTTAACAAAACATATCTGCTTTATGTTTATGAAAATTTTAGTATCGGGATCATAAAGTTTTTAAGTAATTGTGAGATAATTTTATTTGAAAGGGTACATATATATATTTTGTAATTGTAAAAAATTATTTGCATATTTATTCAAGTTAACATGATGAGATTAAAAATGGAATGAAAGATTATACATAGTTTGTTTTTATCAAACATTTCCATAGAAACATCAACTTAAAAATTTCTTGTATCTATGTTACATAATATTAAAGATGAAAGAAAGTTTATTATGTTTAATACAAAGCCTATTATTATTACAATATATTTAAAAGGTAAACTACTAGTAGAATTGTTATATTTTTTCTTTATAATATATATATATATATATACATACCATGAAAAGTTATGTTTAATCTAACACAGCTCTATTTTACATTTTCTATTTAGCCTCCGGAACCACAAAAAACTATTACTTCATTGAATATTAATGAGGGTGATGTGTACGAGTGTAAATGAAGAGTACTCTTGTACTCTCTGATGGTGACCATTCCTGCCTGGTTTTTTGAAATCTAACCAACAAAGAACACAGGTATCCACAGTCAAGTATTAAAATGCATATAAAAAAGTAACTGCGTTAAACAGTTTAATTTTGTTGACCGATTTCTATAATTTTGACTTGATTTGTACACCTTCCCTATCGATTTTCTATCCCATCTTCATTATAAACACAATTACCATCTATCTGTCTTCTTTATCCCTCTCATGTTCTATCTGTGATTTCTTCTATCCCACATAGCAAAAACCTCTTATACAAAATCTCATGCCAATAATCCAAATGCTATCATATTTTATCTTTATGTGAATCACCATCTAATTTGTCAATCAATTGTCAGGAGATTGCTCTGCTGCATTCCGAGAGCTGTTCAGTTCTTTTAACATAAAGATTTGTTTTAAATAACCACCGTGAAGCCATACAGTCTTTGTCCACCTACAAGCGGAGGTGTTTTTTTTAGGATTTTCGCTTCATGAAATCTACGACCTAATATACTTTTGTTGGATTCTGTAGTAGACTTAGTGTGCACTTTCCTCATATAGGTTTACTATATTGTTATAATGTAACTTAAAACATGATCGTATATAGTACATCGTAAATAAATACAATATCTAATCCTCGATTCAAATATTGTTAAGGTAGTAAGCAGTTTTTGATATTACTATTAATATAATTGATAAATGATGTATTTGTTAGCTTTTTAAAAAATATAGTAATAATAATAATTAGTGTTGTATGAAACAAAATAAAATTTATTCTTTAATATTATGTATCTTAGATACAAACTATTTTTGAATGTATGTTTCTATTGAAATGTTTATTTAAAAAACACTATTTAAAATCATTCATTCCATTTCAAATCTCATCATGTTAACATGAATTAATATGATAAATATTATTTAGAATTAGAAAATATATATGATGCTCACTTTCAAAAAAACTGATCTTTCCAATTACTTCAAAATATAAAGAATGTGAAATGAAAAATTTCATAAACACAATCAAATATTTCCTAAAAAGAAATAGTTAAGCATACTGAAAAATTATATTAATGTCAGCATTTTAATTACATTATTCATGCAATAATTCTATAAAAATCAAAAATAAGTTCAGATTGAATTTTAACCCTTCAACTTCATGTAAATGATATGAATGGTTAAAATTCAATTTTTATTATGAAGATAAATGATTTAAATGTAGCAACTTAATAAATTAATTCCAGCATTTTTATTAACATAACACGTGTTCAGTAATTATATTGAAATAAAATAAACATATCAGTTTGAATTTTAACCCTTCAACTTCGTTGTAGTGGTGGGTTAAAATTCAATTAAAATATATGTATTTTATTTGCTTAAGAACAACTACTAAATTTCTAAATTATCAATAAATTTGAATTTTAACCCTTCAACTTCATGTAAGTGATGAAAGGTTAAAATTCAATATTAGTAACTGCTCCTAGTATAAAATATTATTATGAAATTAAAATTATTACATAATATTTCACGTTGAATTGGACTGCAATTAGGACTCTCTTATAATAGATATGAAATTCGCTCTGCTCATCGTCTTATATTTGCACACTCTCATACACTTTCTGATTGATTGTTATTGTTATATAAGTTGTTTCTGTAGTAGTCGAAGACAGTACTTTTCTCTTATTTGTGGTATAAATTATTAAAATTTTCAGATAAAATATGATCGTTCATATTACATAATAAAAAAATTTAATCTACGATTCACACCTTGTTAGAAAGTAAGCAGTCTTTGTAATTACCATGCTGTATATAATGTAGTTAGTGTGGGTTTACAACAGTCCTTCAGAAAGTGTATTTTGGTGTGTAAATATAAGACGAAGCACATAGCGTTGCTTCTTATATATTATAAGAGTGTCCTCTTCAGATCCAACTGAATGTGACATATGCATGTAAACATTTTAAATTCATACTAATTTATTATACGAGTGGTTATTAAAATTGAATATTAACCTTTCATCTTTTACATGAAGTTGAAGGGTTAAAATTCAATCAGACATTTTTTTTTTGATTTTTGTATCATTGCAACGTGATATGGAAATAGAAAATGGTTACATTAATTTAATTGGTTAGTATACTTAAAAGTTTTTTTTGTGAATATCTTGTTTTATGTGTATTTTAATATCATATTCTTAATGTATGAAAGTAATTGGAAAGGGCAGTATTTTGTAAACATTGTTAAAAATGTTACATTACAGGAGAGGTTATTTAAAATGAATTTTAACTATTCATCACTTACATTGAAGTTGAAGGGTTAAAATTCAATCTGAACTATTTTTTTTTTCTGATTATATAATTATTGTGCACTAGTACGTAAATAAAAATTCTGACATTAATTTAGTTTTTCAGTTCACTTAACAAAACATATCTGCTTTATGTTTATGAAAATTTTAGTATCGGGATCATAAAGTTTTTAAGTAATTGTGAGATAATTTTATTTGAAAGGGTACATATATATATTTTGTAATTGTAAAAAATTATTTGCATATTTATTCAAGTTAACATGATGAGATTAAAAATGGAATGAAAGATTATACATAGTTTGTTTTTATCAAACATTTCCATAGAAACATCAACTTAAAAATTTCTTGTATCTATGTTACATAATATTAAAGATGAAAGAAAGTTTATTATGTTTAATACAAAGCCTATTATTATTACAATATATTTAAAAGGTAAACTACTAGTAGAATTGTTATATTTTTTCTTTATAATATATATATATATATATACATACCATGAAAAGTTATGTTTAATCTAACACAGCTCTATTTTACATTTTCTATTTAGCCTCCGGAACCACAAAAAACTATTACTTCATTGAATATTAATGAGGGTGATGTGTACGAGTGTAAATGAAGAGTACTCTTGTACTCTCTGATGGTGACCATTCCTGCCTGGTTTTTTGAAATCTAACCAACAAAGAACACAGGTATCCACAGTCAAGTATTAAAATGCATATAAAAAAGTAACTGCGTTAAACAGTTTAATTTTGTTGACCGATTTCTATAATTTTGACTTGATTTGTACACCTTCCCTATCGATTTTCTATCCCATCTTCATTATAAACACAATTACCATCTATCTGTCTTCTTTATCCCTCTCATGTTCTATCTGTGATTTCTTCTATCCCACATAGCAAAAACCTCTTATACAAAATCTCATGCCAATAATCCAAATGCTATCATATTTTATCTTTATGTGAATCACCATCTAATTTGTCAATCAATTGTCAGGAGATTGCTCTGCTGCATTCCGAGAGCTGTTCAGTTCTTTTAACATAAAGATTTGTTTTAAATAACCACCGTGAAGCCATACAGTCTTTGTCCACCTACAAGCGGAGGTGTTTTTTTTAGGATTTTCGCTTCATGAAATCTACGACCTAATATACTTTTGTTGGATTCTGTAGTAGACTTAGTGTGCACTTTCCTCATATAGGTTTACTATATTGTTATAATGTAACTTAAAACATGATCGTATATAGTACATCGTAAATAAATACAATATCTACTCCTCGATTCAAATATTGTTAAGGTAGTAAGCAGTTTTTGATATTACTATTAATATAATTGATAAATGATGTATTTGTTAGTTTTTTAAAAAATATAGTAAAAATAATAATTAGTGTTGTATGAAACAAAATAAAATTTATTCTTTAATATTATGTATCTTAGATACAAACTATTTTTGAATGTATGTTTCTATGGAAATGTTTATTTAAAAAACACTATTTAAAATCATTCATTCCATTTCAAATCTCATCATGTTAACATGAATTAATATGATAAATATTATTTAGAATTAGAAAATATATATGATGCTCACTTTCAAAAAAACTGATCTTTCCAATTACTTCAAAATATAAAGAATGTGAAATGAAAAATTTCATAAACACAATCAAATATTTCCTAAAAAGAAATAGTTAAGCATACTGAAAAATTATATTAATGTTAGCATTTTAATTACATTATTCATGCAATAATTCTATAAAAATCAAAAAAAAAGTTCAGATTGAATTTTAACCCTTCAACTTCATGTAAATGATATGAATGGTTAAAATTCAATTTTTATTATGAAGATAAATGATTTAAATGTAGCAACTTAATAAATTAATTCCAGCATTTTTATTAACATAACACGTGTTCAGTAATTATATTGAAATAAAATAAACAATTCAGTTTGAATTTTAACCCTTCAACTTCTTTGTAGTGGTGGGTTAAAATTCAATTAAAATATATGTATTTTATTTGCTTAAGAACAACTACTAAATTTCTAAATTATCAATAAATTTGAATTTTAACCCTTCAACTTCATGTAAGTGATGAAAGGTTAAAATTCAATATTAGTAACTGCTCCTAGTATAAAATATTATTATGAAATTAAAATTATTACATAATATTTCACGTTGAATTGGACTGCAAATAGGACTCTCTTATAATAGATATGAAATTCGCTCTGCTCATCGTCTTATATTTGCACACTCTCATACACTTTCTGATTGATTGTTATTGTTATATAAGTTGTTTCTGTAGTAGTCGAAGACAGTACTTTTCTCTTATTTGTGGTATAAATTATTAAAATTTTCAGATAAAATATGATCGTTCATATTACATAATAAAAAAATTTAATCTACGATTCACACCTTGTTAGAAAGTAAGCAGTCTTTGTAATTACCATGCTGTATATAATGTAGTTAGTGTGGGTTTACAACAGTCCTTCAGAAAGTGTATTTTGGTGTGTAAATATAAGACGAAGCACATAGCGTTGCTTCTTATATATTATAAGAGTGTCCTCTTCAGATCCAACTGAATGTGACATATGCATGTAAACATTTTAAATTCATACTAATTTATTATACGAGTGGTTATTAAAATTGAATATTAACCTTTCATCTTTTACATGAAGTTGAAGGGTTAAAATTCAATCAGACATTTTTTTTTTTGATTTTTGTATCATTGCAACGTGATATGGAAATAGAAAATGGTTACATTAATTTAATTGGTTAGTATACTTAAAAGTTTTTTTTTGTGAATATCTTGTTTTATGTGTATTTTAATATCATATTCTTAATGTATGAAAGTAATTGGAAAGGGCAGTATTTTGTAAACATTGTTAAAAATGTTACATTACAGGAGAGGTTATTTAAAATGAATTTTAACTATTCATCACTTACATTGAAGTTGAAGGGTTAAAATTCAATCTGAACTATTTTTTTTTTCTGATTATATAATTATTGTGCACTAGTACGTAAATAAAAATTCTGACATTAATTTAGTTTTTCAGTTCACTTAACAAAACATATCTGCTTTATGTTTATGAAAATTTTAGTATCGGGATCATAAAGTTTTTAAGTAATTGTGAGATAATTTTATTTGAAAGGGTACATATATATATTTTGTAATTGTAAAAAATTATTTGCATATTTATTCAAGTTAACATGATGAGATTAAAAATGGAATGAAAGATTATACATAGTTTGTTTTTATCAAACATTTCCATAGAAACATCAACTTAAAAATTTCTTGTATCTATGTTACATAATATTAAAGATGAAAGAAAGTTTATTATGTTTAATACAAAGCCTATTATTATTACAATATATTTAAAAGGTAAACTACTAGTAGAATTGTTATATTTTTTCTTTATAATATATATATATATACATACCATGAAAAGTTATGTTTAATCTAACACAGCTCTATTTTACATTTTCTATTTAGCCTCCGGAACCACAAAAAACTATTACTTCATTGAATATTAATGAGGGTGATGTGTACGAGTGTAAATGAAGAGTACTCTTGTACTCTCTGATGGTGACCATTCCTGCCTGGTTTTTTGAAATCTAACCAACAAAGAACACAGGTATCCACAGTCAAGTATTAAAATGCATATAAAAAAGTAACTGCGTTAAACAGTTTAATTTTGTTGACCGATTTCTATAATTTTGACTTGATTTGTACACCTTCCCTATCGATTTTCTATCCCATCTTCATTATAAACACAATTACCATCTATCTGTCTTCTTTATCCCTCTCATGTTCTATCTGTGATTTCTTCTATCCCACATAGCAAAAACCTCTTATACAAAATCTCATGCCAATAATCCAAATGCTATCATATTTTATCTTTATGTGAATCACCATCTAATTTGTCAATCAATTGTCAGGAGATTGCTCTGCTGCATTCCGAGAGCTGTTCAGTTCTTTTAACATAAAGATTTGTTTTAAATAACCACCGTGAAGCCATACAGTCTTTGTCCACCTACAAGCGGAGGTGTTTTTTTTAGGATTTTCGCTTCATGAAATCTACGACCTAATATACTTTTGTTGGATTCTGTAGTAGACTTAGTGTGCACTTTCCTCATATAGGTTTACTATATTGTTATAATGTAACTTAAAACATGATCGTATATAGTACATCGTAAATAAATACAATATCTAATCCTCGATTCAAATATTGTTAAGGTAGTAAGCAGTTTTTGATATTACTATTAATATAATTGATAAATGATGTATTTGTTAGCTTTTTAAAAAATATAGTAAAAATAATAATTAGTGTTGTATGAAACAAAATAAAATTTATTCTTTAATATTATGTATCTTAGATACAAACTATTTTTGAATGTATGTTTCTATGGAAATGTTTATTTAAAAAACACTATTTAAAATCATTCATTCCATTTCAAATCTCATCATGTTAACATGAATTAATATGATAAATATTATTTAGAATTAGAAAATATATATGATGCTCACTTTCAAAAAAACTGATCTTTCCAATTACTTCAAAATATAAAGAATGTGAAATGAAAAATTTCATAAACACAATCAAATATTTCCTAAAAAGAAATAGTTAAGCATACTGAAAAATTATATTAATGTTAGCATTTTAATTACATTATTCATGCAATAATTCTATAAAAATCAAAAAAAAAGTTCAGATTGAATTTTAACCCTTCAACTTCATGTAAATGATATGAATGGTTAAAATTCAATTTTTATTATGAAGATAAATGATTTAAATGTAGCAACTTAATAAATTAATTCCAGCATTTTTATTAACATAACACGTGTTCAGTAATTATATTGAAATAAAATAAACAATTCAGTTTGAATTTTAACCCTTCAACTTCTTTGTAGTGGTGGGTTAAAATTCAATTAAAATATATGTATTTTATTTGCTTAAGAACAACTACTAAATTTCTAAATTATCAATAAATTTGAATTTTAACCCTTCAACTTCATGTAAGTGATGAAAGGTTAAAATTCAATATTAGTAACTGCTCCTAGTATAAAATATTATTATGAAATTAAAATTATTACATAATATTTCACGTTGAATTGGACTGCAAATAGGACTCTCTTATAATAGATATGAAATTCGCTCTGCTCATCGTCTTATATTTGCACACTCTCATACACTTTCTGATTGATTGTTATTGTTATATAAGTTGTTTCTGTAGTAGTCGAAGACAGTACTTTTCTCTTATTTGTGGTATAAATTATTAAAATTTTCAGATAAAATATGATCGTTCATATTACATAATAAAAAAATTTAATCTACGATTCACACCTTGTTAGAAAGTAAGTAGTCTTTGTAATTACCATGCTGTATATAATGTAGTTAGTGTGGGTTTACAACAGTCCTTCAGAAAGTGTATTTTGGTGTGTAAATATAAGACGAAGCACATAGCGTTGCTTCTTATATATTATAAGAGTGTCCTCTTCAGATCCAACTGAATGTGACATATGCATGTAAACATTTTAAATTCATACTAATTTATTATACGAGTGGTTATTAAAATTGAATATTAACCTTTCATCTTTTACATGAAGTTGAAGGGTTAAAATTCAATCAGACATTTTTTTTTTGATTTTTGTATCATTGCAACATGATATGGAAATAGAAAATGGTTACATTAATTTAATTGGTTAGTATACTTAAAAGTTTTTTTTTGTGAATATCTTGTTTTATGTGTATTTTAATATCATATTCTTAATGTATGAAAGTAATTGGAAAGGGCAGTATTTTGTAAACATTGTTAAAAATGTTACATTACAGGAGAGGTTATTTAAAATGAATTTTAACTATTCATCACTTACATTGAAGTTGAAGGGTTAAAATTCAATCTGAACTATTTTTTTTTTCTGATTATATAATTATTGTGCACTAGTACGTAAATAAAAATTCTGACATTAATTTAGTTTTTCAGTTCACTTAACAAAACATATCTGCTTTATGTTTATGAAAATTTTAGTATCGGGATCATAAAGTTTTTAAGTAATTGTGAGATAATTTTATTTGAAAGGGTACATATATATATTTTGTAATTGTAAAAAATTATTTGCATATTTATTCAAGTTAACATGATGAGATTAAAAATGGAATGAAAGATTATACATAGTTTGTTTTTATCAAACATTTCCATAGAAACATCAACTTAAAAATTTCTTGTATCTATGTTACATAATATTAAAGATGAAAGAAAGTTTATTATGTTTAATACAAAGCCTATTATTATTACAATATATTTAAAAGGTAAACTACTAGTAGAATTGTTATATTTTTTCTTTATAATATATATATATATATACATACCATGAAAAGTTATGTTTAATCTAACACAGCTCTATTTTACATTTTCTATTTAGCCTCCGGAACCACAAAAAACTATTACTTCATTGAATATTAATGAGGGTGATGTGTACGAGTGTAAATGAAGAGTACTCTTGTACTCTCTGATGGTGACCATTCCTGCCTGGTTTTTTGAAATCTAACCAACAAAGAACACAGGTATCCACAGTCAAGTATTAAAATGCATATAAAAAAGTAACTGCGTTAAACAGTTTAATTTTGTTGACCGATTTCTATAATTTTGACTTGATTTGTACACCTTCCCTATCGATTTTCTATCCCATCTTCATTATAAACACAATTACCATCTATCTGTCTTCTTTATCCCTCTCATGTTCTATCTGTGATTTCTTCTATCCCACATAGCAAAAACCTCTTATACAAAATCTCATGCCAATAATCCAAATGCTATCATATTTTATCTTTATGTGAATCACCATCTAATTTGTCAATCAATTGTCAGGAGATTGCTCTGCTGCATTCCGAGAGCTGTTCAGTTCTTTTAACATAAAGATTTGTTTTAAATAACCACCGTGAAGCCATACAGTCTTTGTCCACCTACAAGCGGAGGTGTTTTTTTTAGGATTTTCGCTTCATGAAATCTACGACCTAATATACTTTTGTTGGATTCTGTAGTAGACTTAGTGTGCACTTTCCTGATATAGGTTTACTATATTGTTATAATGTAACTTAAAACATGATCGTATATAGTACATCGTAAATAAATACAATATCTAATCCTCGATTCAAATATTGTTAAGGTAGTAAGCAGTTTTTGATATTACTATTAATATAATTGATAAATGATGTATTTGTTAGCTTTTTAAAAAATATAGTAAAAATAATAATTAGTGTTGTATGAAACAAAATAAAATTTATTCTTTAATATTATGTATCTTAGATACAAACTATTTTTGAATGTATGTTTCTATGGAAATGTTTATTTAAAAAACACTATTTAAAATCAATCATTCCATTTCAAATCTCATCATGTTAACATGAATTAATATGATAAATATTATTTAGAATTAGAAAATATATATGATGCTCACTTTCAAAAAAACTGATCTTTCCAATTACTTCAAAATATAAAGAATGTGAAATGAAAAATTTCATAAACACAATCAAATATTTCCTAAAAAGAAATAGTTAAGCATACTGAAAAATTATATTAATGTCAGCATTTTAATTACATTATTCATGCAATAATTCTATAAAAATCAAAAATAAGTTCAGATTGAATTTTAACCCTTCAACTTCATGTAAATGATATGAATGGTTAAAATTCAATTTTTATTATGAAGATAAATGATTTAAATGTAGCAACTTAATAAATTAATTCCAGCATTTTTATTAACATAACACGTGTTCAGTAATTATATTGAAATAAAATAAACATATCAGTTTGAATTTTAACCCTTCAACTTCGTTGTAGTGGTGGGTTAAAATTCAATTAAAATATATGTATTTTATTTGCTTAAGAACAACTACTAAATTTCTAAATTATCAATAAATTTGAATTTTAACCCTTCAACTTCATGTAAGTGATGAAAGGTTAAAATTCAATATTAGTAACTGCTCCTGGTATAAAATATTATTATGAAATTAAAATTATTACATAATATTTCACGTTGAATTGGACTGCAATTAGGACTCTCTTATAATAGATATGAAATTCGCTCTGCTCATAGTCTTATATTTGCACACACTCATACACTTTCTGATTGATTGTTTTTGTTATGTAAGTTGTTTCTGTAGTAGTCGAAGACAGTACTTTTCTCATATTTGTGGTATAAATTATTAAAATTTTCAGATAAAATATGATCGTATATATATATACATACCATGAGAAGTTATGTTTAATCTAACACAGCTCTATTTTACATTTTCTATTTAGCCTCCGGAACCACAAAAAACTATTACTTCATTGAATATTAATGAGGGTGATGTGTACGAGTTTAAATGAAGAGTACTCTTGTACTCTCTGATGGTGACCATTCCTGCCTGGTTTTTTGAAATCTAACCAACAAAGAACACAGGTATCCACAGTCAAGTATTAAAATGCATATAAAAAAGTAACTGCGTTAAACAGTTTAATTTTGTTGACCGATTTCTATAATTTTGACTTGATTTGTACACCTTCCCTATCGATTTTCTATCCCATCTTCATTATAAACACAATTACCATCTATCTGTCTTCTTTATCCCTCTCATGTTCTATCTGTGATTTCTTCTATCCCACATAGCAAAAACCTCTTATACAAAATCTCATGCCAATAATCCAAATGCTATCATATTTTATCTTTATGTGAATCACCATCTAATTTGTCAATCAATTGTCAGGAGATTGCTCTGCTGTATTCCGAGAGCTGTTCAGTTCTTTTAACATAAAGATTTGTTTTAAATAACCACCGTGAAGCCATACAGTCTTTGTCCACCTACAAGCGGAGGTGTTTTTTTTACGATTTTCGCTTCATGAAATCTACGACCGAATATACTTTTCTTGGATTCTGTAGTAGACTTAGTGTGCTCTTTCCTGATATAGGTTTACTATATTGTTATAATGTAACTTAAAACATGATCGTATACAGTACATCGTAAATAAATACAATATCTAATCCTCGATTCAAATATTGTTAAAGTAGTAAGCAGTTTTTGATATTACTATTAATATAATTGATAAATGTTGTATTTGTTAGCTTTTTAAAAAATATAGTAATAATAATAATTAGTGTTGTATGAAACAAAATAACATTTATTCTTTAATATAATGTATCTTAGATACAAACTATTTTTGAATGTATGTTTCTATGGAAATGTTTATTTAAAAAACACTATTTAAAATCATTCATTCCATTTCAAATCTCATCATGTTAACATGAATTAATATGATAAATATTATTTAGAATTAGAAAATATATATGATGCTCACTTTCAAAAAAACTGACCTTTCCAATTACTTCAAAATATAAAGAATGTGAAATGAAAAATTTCATAAACACAATCAAATATTTCCTAAAAAGAAATAGTTAAGCATACTGAAAAATTATATTAATGTCAGCATTTTAATTACATTATTCATGCAATAATTCTATAAAAATCAAAAATAAGTTCAGATTGAATTTTAACCCTTCAACTTCATGTAAATGATATGAATGGTTAAAATTCAATTTTTATTATGAAGATAAATGATTTAAATGTAGCAACTTAATAAATTAATTCCAGCATTTTTATTAACATAACACGTGTTCAGTAATTATATTGAAATAAAATAAACATATCAGTTTGAATTTTAACCCTTCAACTTCGTTGTAGTGGTGGGTTAAAATTCAATTAAAATATATGTATTTTATTTGCTTAAGAACAACTACTAAATTTCTAAATTATCAATAAATTTGAATTTTAACCCTTCAACTTCATGTAAGTGATGAAAGGTTAAAATTCAATATTAGTAACTGCTCCTGGTATAAAATATTATTATGAAATTAAAATTATTACATAATATTTCACGTTGAATTGGACTGCAATTAGGACTCTCTTATAATAGATATGAAATTCGCTCTGCTCATAGTCTTATATTTGCACACACTCATACACTTTCTGATTGATTGTTTTTGTTATGTAAGTTGTTTCTGTAGTAGTCGAAGACAGTACTTTTCTCATATTTGTGGTATAAATTATTAAAATTTTCAGATAAAATATGATCGTATATATATATACATACCATGAGAAGTTATGTTTAATCTAACACAGCTCTATTTTACATTTTCTATTTAGCCTCCGGAACCACAAAAAACTATTACTTCATTGAATATTAATGAGGGTGATGTGTACGAGTTTAAATGAAGAGTACTCTTGTACTCTCTGATGGTGACCATTCCTGCCTGGTTTTTTGAAATCTAACCAACAAAGAACACAGGTATCCACAGTCAAGTATTAAAATGCATATAAAAAAGTAACTGCGTTAAACAGTTTAATTTTGTTGACCGATTTCTATAATTTTGACTTGATTTGTACACCTTCCCTATCGATTTTCTATCCCATCTTCATTATAAACACAATTACCATCTATCTGTCTTCTTTATCCCTCTCATGTTCTATCTGTGATTTCTTCTATCCCACATAGCAAAAACCTCTTATACAAAATCTCATGCCAATAATCCAAATGCTATCATATTTTATCTTTATGTGAATCACCATCTAATTTGTCAATCAATTGTCAGGAGATTGCTCTGCTGTATTCCGAGAGCTGTTCAGTTCTTTTAACATAAAGATTTGTTTTAAATAACCACCGTGAAGCCATACAGTCTTTGTCCACCTACAAGCGGAGGTGTTTTTTTTACGATTTTCGCTTCATGAAATCTACGACCGAATATACTTTTCTTGGATTCTGTAGTAGACTTAGTGTGCTCTTTCCTGATATAGGTTTACTATATTGTTATAATGTAACTTAAAACATGATCGTATACAGTACATCGTAAATAAATACAATATCTAATCCTCGATTCAAATATTGTTAAAGTAGTAAGCAGTTTTTGATATTACTATTAATATAATTGATAAATGTTGTATTTGTTAGCTTTTTAAAAAATATAGTAATAATAATAATTAGTGTTGTATGAAACAAAATAACATTTATTCTTTAATATAATGTATCTTAGATACAAACTATTTTTGAATGTATGTTTCTATGGAAATGTTTATTTAAAAAACACTATTTAAAATCATTCATTCCATTTCAAATCTCATCATGTTAACATGAATTAATATGATAAATATTATTTAGAATTAGAAAATATATATGATGCTCACTTTCAAAAAAACTGACCTTTCCAATTACTTCAAAATATAAAGAATGTGAAATGAAAAATTTCATAAACACAATCAAATATTTCCTAAAAAGAAATAGTTAAGCATACTGAAAAATTATATTAATGTCAGCATTTTAATTACATTATTCATGCAATAATTCTATAAAAATCAAAAATAAGTTCAGATTGAATTTTAACCCTTCAACTTCATGTAAATGATATGAATGGTTAAAATTCAATTTTTATTATGAAGATAAATGATTTAAATGTAGCAACTTAATAAATTAATTCCAGCATTTTTATTAACATAACACGTGTTCAGTAATTATATTGAAATAAAATAAACATATCAGTTTGAATTTTAACCCTTCAACTTCGTTGTAGTGGTGGGTTAAAATTCAATTAAAATATATGTATTTTATTTGCTTAAGAACAACTACTAAATTTCTAAATTATCAATAAATTTGAATTTTAACCCTTCAACTTCATGTAAGTGATGAAAGGTTAAAATTCAATATTAGTAACTGCTCCTAGTATAAAATATTATTATGAAATTAAAATTATTACATAATATTTCACGTTGAATTGGACTGCAATTAGGACTCTCTTATAATAGATATGAAATTCGCTCTGCTCATAGTCTTATATTTGCACACACTCATACACTTTCTGATTGATTGTTATTGTTATGTAAGTTGTTTCTGTAGTAGTCGAAGACAGTACTTTTCTCATATTTGTGGTATAAATTATTAAAATTTTCAGATAAAATATGATCGTATATATATATACATACCATGAGAAGTTATGTTTAATCTAACACAGCTCTATTTTACATTTTCTATTTAGCCTCCGGAACCACAAAAAACTATTACTTCATTGAATATTAATGAGGGTGATGTGTACGAGTTTAAATGAAGAGTACTCTTGTACTCTCTGATGGTGACCATTCCTGCCTGGTTTTTTGAAATCTAACCAACAAAGAACACAGGTATCCACAGTCAAGTATTAAAATGCATATAAAAAAGTAACTGCGTTAAACAGTTTAATTTTGTTGACCGATTTCTATAATTTTGACTTGATTTGTACACCTTCCCTATCGATTTTCTATCCCATCTTCATTATAAACACAATTACCATCTATCTGTCTTCTTTATCCCTCTCATGTTCTATCTGTGATTTCTTCTATCCCACATAGCAAAAACCTCTTATACAAAATCTCATGCCAATAATCCAAATGCTATCATATTTTATCTTTATGTGAATCACCATCTAATTTGTCAATCAATTGTCAGGAGATTGCTCTGCTGTATTCCGAGAGCTGTTCAGTTCTTTTAACATAAAGATTTGTTTTAAATAACCACCGTGAAGCCATACAGTCTTTGTCCACCTACAAGCGGAGGTGTTTTTTTTACGATTTTCGCTTCATGAAATCTACGACCGAATATACTTTTCTTGGATTCTGTAGTAGACTTAGTGTGCTCTTTCCTGATATAGGTTTACTATATTGTTATAATGTAACTTAAAACATGATCGTATACAGTACATCGTAAATAAATACAATATCTAATCCTCGATTCAAATATTGTTAAAGTAGTAAGCAGTTTTTGATATTACTATTAATATAATTGATAAATGTTGTATTTGTTAGCTTTTTAAAAAATATAGTAATAATAATAATTAGTGTTGTATGAAACAAAATAACATTTATTCTTTAATATAATGTATCTTAGATACAAACTATTTTTGAATGTATGTTTCTATGGAAATGTTTATTTAAAAACACTATTTAAAATCATTCATTCCATTTCAAATCTCATCATGTTAACATGAATTAATATGATAAATATTATTTAGAATTAGAAAATATATATGATGCTCACTTTCAAAAAAACTGATCTTTCCAATTACTTCAAAATATAAAGAATGTGAAATGAAAAATTTCATAAACACAATCAAATATTTCCTAAAAAGAAATAGTTAAGCATACTGAAAAATTATATTAATGTTAGCATTTTAATTACATTATTCATGCAATAATTCTATAAAAATCAAAAAAAAAAGTTCAGATTGAATTTTAACCCTTCAACTTCATGTAAATGATATGAATGGTTAAAATTCAATTTTTATTATGAAGATAAATGATTTAAATGTAGCAACTTAATAAATTAATTCCAGCATTTTTATTAACATAACACGTGTTCAGTAATTATATTGAAATAAAATAAACAATTCAGTTTGAATTTTAACCCTTCAACTTCTTTGTAGTGGTGGGTTAAAATTCAATTAAAATATATGTATTTTATTTGCTTAAGAACAACTACTAAATTTCTAAATTATCAATAAATTTGAATTTTAACCCTTCAACTTCATGTAAGTGATGAAAGGTTAAAATTCAATATTAGTAACTGCTCCTAGTATAAAATATTATTATGAAATTAAAATTATTACATAATATTTCACGTTGAATTGGACTGCAAATAGGACTCTCTTATAATAGATATGAAATTCGCTCTGCTCATCGTCTTATATTTGCACACTCTCATACACTTTCTGATTGATTGTTATTGTTATATAAGTTGTTTCTGTAGTAGTCGAAGACAGTACTTTTCTCTTATTTGTGGTATAAATTATTAAAATTTTCAGATAAAATATGATCGTTCATATTACATAATAAAAAAATTTAATCTACGATTCACACCTTGTTAGAAAGTAAGCAGTCTTTGTAATTACCATGCTGTATATAATGTAGTTAGTGTGGGTTTACAACAGTCCTTCAGAAAGTGTATTTTGGTGTGTAAATATAAGACGAAGCACATAGCGTTGCTTCTTATATATTATAAGAGTGTCCTCTTCAGATCCAACTGAATGTGACATATGCATGTAAACATTTTAAATTCATACTAATTTATTATACGAGTGGTTATTAAAATTGAATATTAACCTTTCATCTTTTACATGAAGTTGAAGGGTTAAAATTCAATCAGACATTTTTTTTTTTGATTTTTGTATCATTGCAACGTGATATGGAAATAGAAAATGGTTACATTAATTTAATTGGTTAGTATACTTAAAAGTTTTTTTTTGTGAATATCTTGTTTTATGTGTATTTTAATATCATATTCTTAATGTATGAAAGTAATTGGAAAGGGCAGTATTTTGTAAACATTGTTAAAAATGTTACATTACAGGAGAGGTTATTTAAAATGAATTTTAACTATTCATCACTTACATTGAAGTTGAAGGGTTAAAATTCAATCTGAACTATTTTTTTTTTCTGATTATATAATTATTGTGCACTAGTACGTAAATAAAAATTCTGACATTAATTTAGTTTTTCAGTTCACTTAACAAAACATATCTGCTTTATGTTTATGAAAATTTTAGTATCGGGATCATAAAGTTTTTAAGTAATTGTGAGATAATTTTATTTGAAAGGGTACATATATATATTTTGTAATTGTAAAAAATTATTTGCATATTTATTCAAGTTAACATGATGAGATTAAAAATGGAATGAAAGATTATACATAGTTTGTTTTTATCAAACATTTCCATAGAAACATCAACTTAAAAATTTCTTGTATCTATGTTACATAATATTAAAGATGAAAGAAAGTTTATTATGTTTAATACAAAGCCTATTATTATTACAATATATTTAAAAGGTAAACTACTAGTAGAATTGTTATATTTTTTCTTTATAATATATATATATATATATACATACCATGAAAAGTTATGTTTAATCTAACACAGCTCTATTTTACATTTTCTATTTAGCCTCCGGAACCACAAAAAACTATTACTTCATTGAATATTAATGAGGGTGATGTGTACGAGTGTAAATGAAGAGTACTCTTGTACTCTCTGATGGTGACCATTCCTGCCTGGTTTTTTGAAATCTAACCAACAAAGAACACAGGTATCCACAGTCAAGTATTAAAATGCATATAAAAAAGTAACTGCGTTAAACAGTTTAATTTTGTTGACCGATTTCTATAATTTTGACTTGATTTGTACACCTTCCCTATCGATTTTCTATCCCATCTTCATTATAAACACAATTACCATCTATCTGTCTTCTTTATCCCTCTCATGTTCTATCTGTGATTTCTTCTATCCCACATAGCAAAAACCTCTTATACAAAATCTCATGCCAATAATCCAAATGCTATCATATTTTATCTTTATGTGAATCACCATCTAATTTGTCAATCAATTGTCAGGAGATTGCTCTGCTGCATTCCGAGAGCTGTTCAGTTCTTTTAACATAAAGATTTGTTTTAAATAACCACCGTGAAGCCATACAGTCTTTGTCCACCTACAAGCGGAGGTGTTTTTTTAGGATTTTCGCTTCATGAAATCTACGACCTAATATACTTTTGTTGGATTCTGTAGTAGACTTAGTGTGCACTTTCCTGATATAGGTTTACTATATTGTTATAATGTAACTTAAAACATGATCGTATATAGTACATCGTAAATAAATACAATATCTAATCCTCGATTCAAATATTGTTAAGGTAGTAAGCAGTTTTTGATATTACTATTAATATAATTGATAAATGATGTATTTGTTAGCTTTTTAAAAAATATAGTAAAAATAATAATTAGTGTTGTATGAAACAAAATAAAATTTATTCTTTAATATTATGTATCTTAGATACAAACTATTTTTGAATGTATGTTTCTATGGAAATGTTTATTTAAAAAACACTATTTAAAATCATTCATTCCATTTCAAATCTCATCATGTTAACATGAATTAATATGATAAATATTATTTAGAATTAGAAAATATATATGATGCTCACTTTCAAAAAAACTGATCTTTCCAATTACTTCAAAATATAAAGAATGTGAAATGAAAAATTTCATAAACACAATCAAATATTTCCTAAAAAGAAATAGTTAAGCATACTGAAAAATTATATTAATGTCAGCATTTTAATTACATTATTCATGCAATAATTCTATAAAAATCAAAAATAAGTTCAGATTGAATTTTAACCCTTCAACTTCATGTAAATGATATGAATGGTTAAAATTCAATTTTTATTATGAAGATAAATGATTTAAATGTAGCAACTTAATAAATTAATTCCAGCATTTTTATTAACATAACACGTGTTCAGTAATTATATTGAAATAAAATAAACATATCAGTTTGAATTTTAACCCTTCAACTTCGTTGTAGTGGTGGGTTAAAATTCAATTAAAATATATGTATTTTATTTGCTTAAGAACAACTACTAAATTTCTAAATTATCAATAAATTTGAATTTTAACCCTTCAACTTCATGTAAGTGATGAAAGGTTAAAATTCAATATTAGTAACTGCTCCTAGTATAAAATATTATTATGAAATTAAAATTATTACATAATATTTCACGTTGATTGGACTGCAATTAGGACTCTCTTATAATAGATATGAAATTCGCTCTGCTCATAGTCTATTATTTGCACACACTCATACACTTTCTGATTGATTGTTATTGTTATGTAAGTTGTTTCTGTAGTAGTCGAAGACAGTACTTTTCTCATATTTGTGGTATAAATTATTAAAATTTTCAGATAAAATATGATCGTATATATATATATACATACCATGAGAAGTTATGTTTAATCTAACACAGCTCTATTTTACATTTTCTATTTAGCCTCCGGAACCACAAAAAACTATTACTTCATTGAATATTAATGAGGGTGATGTGTACGAGTTTAAATGAAGAGTACTCTTGTACTCTCTGATGGTGACCATTCCTGCCTGGTTTTTTGAAATCTAACCAACAAAGAACACAGGTATCCACAGTCAAGTATTAAAATGCATATAAAAAAGTAACTGCGTTAAACAGTTTAATTTTGTTGACCGATTTCTATAATTTTGACTTGATTTGTACACCTTCCCTATCGATTTTCTATCCCATCTTCATTATAAACACAATTACCATCTATCTGTCTTCTTTATCCCTCTCATGTTCTATCTGTGATTTCTTCTATCCCACATAGCAAAAACCTCTTATACAAAATCTCATGCCAATAATCCAAATGCTATCATATTTTATCTTTATGTGAATCACCATCTAATTTGTCAATCAATTGTCAGGAGATTGCTCTGCTGCATTCCGAGAGCTGTTCAGTTCTTTTAACATAAAGATTTGTTTTAAATAACCACCGTGAAGCCATACAGTCTTTGTCCACCTACAAGCGGAGGTGTTTTTTTTAGGATTTTCGCTTCATGAAATCTACGACCTAATATACTTTTGTTGGATTCTGTAGTAGACTTAGTGTGCACTTTCCTGATATAGGTTTACTATATTGTTATAATGTAACTTAAAACATGATCGTATATAGTACATCGTAAATAAATACAATATCTAATCCTCGATTCAAATATTGTTAAGGTAGTAAGCAGTTTTTGATATTACTATTAATATAATTGATAAATGATGTATTTGTTAGCTTTTTAAAAAATATAGTAAAAATAATAATTAGTGTTGTATGAAACAAAATAAAATTTATTCTTTAATATTATGTATCTTAGATACAAACTATTTTTGAATGTATGTTTCTATGGAAATGTTTATTTAAAAAACACTATTTAAAATCATTCATTCCATTTCAAATCTCATCATGTTAACATGAATTAATATGATAAATATTATTTAGAATTAGAAAATATATATGATGCTCACTTTCAAAAAAACTGATCTTTCCAATTACTTCAAAATATAAAGAATGTGAAATGAAAAATTTCATAAACACAATCAAATATTTCCTAAAAAGAAATAGTTAAGCATACTGAAAAATTATATTAATGTCAGCATTTTAATTACATTATTCATGCAATAATTCTATAAAAATCAAAAATAAGTTCAGATTGAATTTTAACCCTTCAACTTCATGTAAATGATATGAATGGTTAAAATTCAATTTTTATTATGAAGATAAATGATTTAAATGTAGCAACTTAATAAATTAATTCCAGCATTTTTATTAACATAACACGTGTTCAGTAATTATATTGAAATAAAATAAACATATCAGTTTGAATTTTAACCCTTCAACTTCGTTGTAGTGGTGGGTTAAAATTCAATTAAAATATATGTATTTTATTTGCTTAAGAACAACTACTAAATTTCTAAATTATCAATAAATTTGAATTTTAACCCTTCAACTTCATGTAAGTGATGAAAGGTTAAAATTCAATATTAGTAACTGCTCCTAGTATAAAATATTATTATGAAATTAAAATTATTACATAATATTTCACGTTGAATTGGACTGCAATTAGGACTCTCTTATAATAGATATGAAATTCGCTCTGCTCATAGTCTTATATTTGCACACACTCATACACTTTCTGATTGATTGTTATTGTTATGTAAGTTGTTTCTGTAGTAGTCGAAGACAGTACTTTTCTCATATTTGTGGTATAAATTATTAAAATTTTCAGATAAAATATGATCGTATATATATATACATACCATGAGAAGTTATGTTTAATCTAACACAGCTCTATTTTACATTTTCTATTTAGCCTCCGGAACCACAAAAAACTATTACTTCATTGAATATTAATGAGGGTGATGTGTACGAGTTTAAATGAAGAGTACTCTTGTACTCTCTGATGGTGACCATTCCTGCCTGGTTTTTTGAAATCTAACCAACAAAGAACACAGGTATCCACAGTCAAGTATTAAAATGCATATAAAAAAGTAACTGCGTTAAACAGTTTAATTTTGTTGACCGATTTCTATAATTTTGACTTGATTTGTACACCTTCCCTATCGATTTTCTATCCCATCTTCATTATAAACACAATTACCATCTATCTGTCTTCTTTATCCCTCTCATGTTCTATCTGTGATTTCTTCTATCCCACATAGCAAAAACCTCTTATACAAAATCTCATGCCAATAATCCAAATGCTATCATATTTTATCTTTATGTGAATCACCATCTAATTTGTCAATCAATTGTCAGGAGATTGCTCTGCTGTATTCCGAGAGCTGTTCAGTTCTTTTAACATAAAGATTTGTTTTAAATAACCACCGTGAAGCCATACAGTCTTTGTCCACCTACAAGCGGAGGTGTTTTTTTTACGATTTTCGCTTCATGAAATCTACGACCGAATATACTTTTCTTGGATTCTGTAGTAGACTTAGTGTGCTCTTTCCTGATATAGGTTTACTATATTGTTATAATGTAACTTAAAACATGATCGTATACAGTACATCGTAAATAAATACAATATCTAATCCTCGATTCAAATATTGTTAAAGTAGTAAGCAGTTTTTGATATTACTATTAATATAATTGATAAATGTTGTATTTGTTAGCTTTTTAAAAAATATAGTAATAATAATAATTAGTGTTGTATGAAACAAAATAACATTTATTCTTTAATATAATGTATCTTAGATACAAACTATTTTTGAATGTATGTTTCTATGGAAATGTTTATTTAAAAACACTATTTAAAATCATTCATTCCATTTCAAATCTCATCATGTTAACATGAATTAATATGATAAATATTATTTAGAATTAGAAAATATATATAATGCTCACTTTCAAAAAAACTGATCTTTCCAATTACTTCAAAATATAAAGAATGTGAAATGAAAAATTTCATAAACACAATCAAATATTTCCTAAAAAGAAATAGTTAAGCATACTGAAAAATTATATTAATGTTAGCATTTTAATTACATTATTCATGCAATAATTCTATAAAAATCAAAAAAAAAAGTTCAGATTGAATTTTAACCCTTCAACTTCATGTAAATGATATGAATGGTTAAAATTCAATTTTTATTATGAAGATAAATGATTTAAATGTAGCAACTTAATAAATTAATTCCAGCATTTTTATTAACATAACACGTGTTCAGTAATTATATTGAAATAAAATAAACAATTCAGTTTGAATTTTAACCCTTCAACTTCTTTGTAGTGGTGGGTTAAAATTCAATTAAAATATATGTATTTTATTTGCTTAAGAACAACTACTAAATTTCTAAATTATCAATAAATTTGAATTTTAACCCTTCAACTTCATGTAAGTGATGAAAGGTTAAAATTCAATATTAGTAACTGCTCCTAGTATAAAATATTATTATGAAATTAAAATTATTACATAATATTTCACGTTGAATTGGACTGCAAATAGGACTCTCTTATAATAGATATGAAATTCGCTCTGCTCATCGTCTTATATTTGCACACTCTCATACACTTTCTGATTGATTGTTATTGTTATATAAGTTGTTTCTGTAGTAGTCGAAGACAGTACTTTTCTCTTATTTGTGGTATAAATTATTAAAATTTTCAGATAAAATATGATCGTTCATATTACATAATAAAAAAATTTAATCTACGATTCACACCTTGTTAGAAAGTAAGCAGTCTTTGTAATTACCATGCTGTATATAATGTAGTTAGTGTGGGTTTACAACAGTCCTTCAGAAAGTGTATTTTGGTGTGTAAATATAAGACGAAGCACATAGCGTTGCTTCTTATATATTATAAGAGTGTCCTCTTCAGATCCAACTGAATGTGACATATGCATGTAAACATTTTAAATTCATACTAATTTATTATACGAGTGGTTATTAAAATTGAATATTAACCTTTCATCTTTTACATGAAGTTGAAGGGTTAAAATTCAATCAGACATTTTTTTTTTGATTTTTGTATCATTGCAACGTGATATGGAAATAGAAAATGGTTACATTAATTTAATTGGTTAGTATACTTAAAAGTTTTTTTTTGTGAATATCTTGTTTTATGTGTATTTTAATATCATATTCTTAATGTATGAAAGTAATTGGAAAGGGCAGTATTTTGTAAACATTGTTAAAAATGTTACATTACAGGAGAGGTTATTTAAAATGAATTTTAACTATTCATCACTTACATTGAAGTTGAAGGGTTAAAATTCAATCTGAACTATTTTTTTTTTCTGATTATATAATTATTGTGCACTAGTACGTAAATAAAAATTCTGACATTAATTTAGTTTTTCAGTTCACTTAACAAAACATATCTGCTTTATGTTTATGAAAATTTTAGTATCGGGATCATAAAGTTTTTAAGTAATTGTGAGATAATTTTATTTGAAAGGGTACATATATATATTTTGTAATTGTAAAAAATTATTTGCATATTTATTCAAGTTAACATGATGAGATTAAAAATGGAATGAAAGATTATACATAGTTTGTTTTTATCAAACATTTCCATAGAAACATCAACTTAAAAATTTCTTGTATCTATGTTACATAATATTAAAGATGAAAGAAAGTTTATTATGTTTAATACAAAGCCTATTATTATTACAATATATTTAAAACGTAAACTACTAGTAGAATTGTTATATTTTTTCTTTATAATATATATATATATATATACATACCATGAAAAGTTATGTTTAATCTAACACAGCTCTATTTTACATTTTCTATTTAGCCTCCGGAACCACAAAAAACTATTACTTCATTGAATATTAATGAGGGTGATGTGTACGAGTGTAAATGAAGAGTACTCTTGTACTCTCTGATGGTGACCATTCCTGCCTGGTTTTTTGAAATCTAACCAACAAAGAACACAGGTATCCACAGTCAAGTATTAAAATGCATATAAAAAAGTAACTGCGTTAAACAGTTTAATTTTGTTGACCGATTTCTATAATTTTGACTTGATTTGTACACCTTCCCTATCGATTTTCTATCCCATCTTCATTATAAACACAATTACCATCTATCTGTCTTCTTTATCCCTCTCATGTTCTATCTGTGATTTCTTCTATCCCACATAGCAAAAACCTCTTATACAAAATCTCATGCCAATAATCCAAATGCTATCATATTTTATCTTTATGTGAATCACCATCTAATTTGTCAATCAATTGTCAGGAGATTGCTCTGCTGCATTCCGAGAGCTGTTCAGTTCTTTTAACATAAAGATTTGTTTTAAATAACCACCGTGAAGCCATACAGTCTTTGTCCACCTACAAGCGGAGGTGTTTTTTTTAGGATTTTCGCTTCATGAAATCTACGACCTAATATACTTTTGTTGGATTCTGTAGTAGACTTAGTGTGCACTTTCCTGATATAGGTTTACTATATTGTTATAATGTAACTTAAAACATGATCGTATATAGTACATCGTAAATAAATACAATATCTAATCCTCGATTCAAATATTGTTAAGGTAGTAAGCAGTTTTTGATATTACTATTAATATAATTGATAAATGATGTATTTGTTAGCTTTTTAAAAAATATAGTAAAAATAATAATTAGTGTTGTATGAAACAAAATAAAATTTATTCTTTAATATTATGTATCTTAGATACAAACTATTTTTGAATGTATGTTTCTATGGAAATGTTTATTTAAAAAACACTATTTAAAATCATTCATTCCATTTCAAATCTCATCATGTTAACATGAATTAATATGATAAATATTATTTAGAATTAGAAAATATATATGATGCTCACTTTCAAAAAAACTGATCTTTCCAATTACTTCAAAATATAAAGAATGTGAAATGAAAAATTTCATAAACACAATCAAATATTTCCTAAAAAGAAATAGTTAAGCATACTGAAAAATTATATTAATGTCAGCATTTTAATTACATTATTCATGCAATAATTCTATAAAAATCAAAAATAAGTTCAGAGTGAATTTTCACCCTTTAACTTCATGTAAATGATATGAATGGTTAAAATTCAATTTTTATTATGAAGATAAATGATTTAAATGTAGCAACTTAATAAATTAATTCCAGCATTTTTATTAACATAACACGTGTTCAGTAATTATATTGAAATAAAATAAACATATCAGTTTGAATTTTAACCCTTCAACTTCGTTGTAGTGGTGGGTTAAAATTCAATTAAAATATATGTATTTTATTTGCTTAAGAACAACTACTAAATTTCTAAATTATCAATAAATTTGAATTTTAACCCTTCAACTTCATGTAAGTGATGAAAGGTTAAAATTCAATATTAGTAACTGCTCCTAGTATAAAATATTATTATGAAATTAAAATTATTACATAATATTTCACGTTGAATTGGACTGCAATTAGGACTCTCTTATAATAGATATGAAATTCGCTCTGCTCATAGTCTTATATTTGCACACTCTCATACACTTTCTGATTGATTGTTATTGTTATATAAGTTGTTTCTGTAGTAGTCGAAGACAGTACTTTTCTCTTATTTGTGGTATAAATTATTAAAATTTTCAGATAAAATATGATCGTTCATATTACATAATAAAAAAATTTAATCTACGATTCACACCTTGTTAGAAAGTAAGCAGTCTTTGTAATTACCATGCTGTATATAATGTAGTTAGTGTGGGTTTACAACAGTCCTTCAGAAAGTGTATTTTGGTGTGTAAATATAAGACGAAGCACATAGCGTTGCTTCTTATATATTATAAGAGTGTCCTCTTCAGATCCAACTGAATGTGACATATGCATGTAAACATTTTAAATTCATACTAATTTATTATACGAGTGGTTATTAAAATTGAATATTAACCTTTCATCTTTTACATGAAGTTGAAGGGTTAAAATTCAATCAGACATTTTTTTTTTGATTTTTGTATCATTGCAACGTGATATGGAAATAGAAAATGGTTACATTAATTTAATTGGTTAGTATACTTAAAAGTTTTTTTTTGTGAATATCTTGTTTTATGTGTATTTTAATATCATATTCTTAATGTATGAAAGTAATTGGAAAGGGCAGTATTTTGTAAACATTGTTAAAAATGTTACATTACAGGAGAGGTTATTTAAAATGAATTTTAACTATTCATCACTTACATTGAAGTTGAAGGGTTAAAATTCAATCTGAACTATTTTTTTTTTCTGATTATATAATTATTGTGTACTAGTACGTAAATAAAAATTCTGACATTAATTTAGTTTTTCAGTTCACTTAACAAAACATATCTGCTTTATGTTTATGAAAATTTTAGTATCGGGATCATAAAGTTTTTAAGTAATTGTGAGATAATTTTATTTGAAAGGGTACATATATATATTTTGTAATTGTAAAAAATTATTTGCATATTTATTCAAGTTAACATGATGAGATTAAAAATGGAATGAAAGATTATACATAGTTTATTTTTATCAAACATTTCCATAGAAACATCAACTTAAAAATTTCTTGTATCTATGTTACATAATATTAAAGATGAAAGAAAGTTTATTATGTTTAATACAAAGCCTATTATTATTACAATATATTTAAAACGTAAACTACTAGTAGAATTGTTATATTTTTTCTTTATAATATATATATATATATATACATACCATGAAAAGTTATGTTTAATCTAACACAGCTCTATTTTACATTTTCTATTTAGCCTCCGGAACCACAAAAAACTATTACTTCATTGAATATTAATGAGGGTGATGTGTACGAGTGTAAATGAAGAGTACTCTTGTACTCTCTGATGGTGACCATTCCTGCCTGGTTTTTTGAAATCTAACCAACAAAGAACACAGGTATCCACAGTCAAGTATTAAAATGCATATAAAAAAGTAACTGCGTTAAACAGTTTAATTTTGTTGACCGATTTCTATAATTTTGACTTGATTTGTACACCTTCCCTATCGATTTTCTATCCCATCTTCATTATAAACACAATTACCATCTATCTGTCTTCTTTATCCCTCTCATGTTCTATCTGTGATTTCTTCTATCCCACATAGCAAAAACCTCTTATACAAAATCTCATGCCAATAATCCAAATGCTATCATATTTTATCTTTATGTGAATCACCATCTAATTTGTCAATCAATTGTCAGGAGATTGCTCTGCTGCATTCCGAGAGCTGTTCAGTTCTTTTAACATAAAGATTTGTTTTAAATAACCACCGTGAAGCCATACAGTCTTTGTCCACCTACAAGCGGAGGTGTTTTTTTTAGGATTTTCGCTTCATGAAATCTACGACCTAATATACTTTTGTTGGATTCTGTAGTAGACTTAGTGTGCACTTTCCTGATATAGGTTTACTATATTGTTATAATGTAACTTAAAACATGATCGTATATAGTACATCGTAAATAAATACAATATCTAATCCTCGATTCAAATATTGTTAAGGTAGTAAGCAGTTTTTGATATTACTATTAATATAATTGATAAATGATGTATTTGTTAGCTTTTTAAAAAATATAGTAAAAATAATAATTAGTGTTGTATGAAACAAAATAAAATTTATTCTTTAATATTATGTATCTTAGATACAAACTATTTTTGAATGTATGTTTCTATGGAAATGTTTATTTAAAAAACACTATTTAAAATCATTCATTCCATTTCAAATCTCATCATGTTAACATGAATTAATATGATAAATATTATTTAGAATTAGAAAATATATATGATGCTCACTTTCAAAAAAACTGATCTTTCCAATTACTTCAAAATATAAAGAATGTGAAATGAAAAATTTCATAAACACAATCAAATATTTCCTAAAAAGAAATAGTTAAGCATACTGAAAAATTATATTAATGTCAGCATTTTAATTACATTATTCATGCAATAATTCTATAAAAATCAAAAATAAGTTCAGAGTGAATTTTCACCCTTTAACTTCATGTAAATGATATGAATGGTTAAAATTCAATTTTTATTATGAAGATAAATGATTTAAATGTAGCAACTTAATAAATTAATTCCAGCATTTTTATTAACATAACACGTGTTCAGTAATTATATTGAAATAAAATAAACATATCAGTTTGAATTTTAACCCTTCAACTTCGTTGTAGTGGTGGGTTAAAATTCAATTAAAATATATGTATTTTATTTGCTTAAGAACAACTACTAAATTTCTAAATTATCAATAAATTTGAATTTTAACCCTTCAACTTCATGTAAGTGATGAAAGGTTAAAATTCAATATTAGTAACTGCTCCTAGTATAAAATATTATTATGAAATTAAAATTATTACATAATATTTCACGTTGAATTTGACTGCAATTAGGACTCTCTTATAATAGATATGAAATTCGCTCTGCTCATAGTCTTATATTTGCACACTCTCATACACTTTCTGATTGATTGTTATTGTTATATAAGTTGTTTCTGTAGTAGTCGAAGACAGTACTTTTCTCTTATTTGTGGTATAAATTATTAAAATTTTCAGATAAAATATGATCGTTCATATTACATAATAAAAAAATTTAATCTACGATTCACACCTTGTTAGAAAGTAAGCAGTCTTTGTAATTACCATGCTGTATATAATGTAGTTAGTGTGGGTTTACAACAGTCCTTCAGAAATTGTATTTTGGTGTGTAAATATAAGACGAAGCACATAGCGTTGCTTCTTATATATTATAAGAGTGTCCTCTTCAGATCCAACTGAATGTGACATATGCATGTAAACATTTTAAATTCATACTAATTTATTATACGAGTGGTTATTAAAATTGAATATTAACCTTTCATCTTTTACATGAAGTTGAAGGGTTAAAATTCAATCAGACATTTTTTTTTTGATTTTTGTATCATTGCAACGTGATATGGAAATAGAAAATGGTTACATTAATTTACTTGGTTAGTATACTTAAAAGTTTTTTTTTGTGAATATCTTGTTTTATGTGTATTTTAATATCATATTCCTAATGTATGAAAGTAATTGGAAAGGGCAGTATTTTGTAAACATTGTTAAAAATGTTACATTACAGGAGAGGTTATTTAAAATGAATTTTAACTATTCATCACTTACATTGAAGTTGAAGGGTTAAAATTCAATCTGAACTATTTTTTTTTCAGATTATATAATTATTGCACTAGTACGTAAATAAAAATTCTGACATTAATTTAGTTTTTCAGTTCACTTAACAAAACATATCTGCTTTATGTTTATGAAAATTTTAGTATCGGGATCATAAAGTTTTTAAGTAATTGTGAGATAATTTTATTTGAAAGGGTACATATATATATTTTGTAATTGTAAAAAATTATTTGCATATTTATTCAAGTTAACATGATGAGATTAAAAATGGAATGAAAGATTATACATAGTTTGTTTTTATCAAACATTTCCATAGAAACATCAACTTAAAAATTTCTTGTATCTATGTTACATAATATTAAAGATGAAAGAAAGTTTATTATGTTTAATACAAAGCCTATTATTATTACAATATATTTAAAAGGTAAACTACTAGTAGAATTGTTATATTTTTTCTTTATAATATATATATATATATACCATGAAAAGTTATGTTTAATCTAACACAGCTCTATTTTACATTTTCTATTTAGCCTCCGGAACCACAAAAAACTATTACTTCATTGAATATTAATGAGGGTGATGTGTACGAGTGTAAATGAAGAGTACTCTTGTACTCTCTGATGGTGACCATTCCTGCCTGGTTTTTTGAAATCTAACCAACAAAGAACACAGGTATCCACAGTCAAGTATTAAAATGCATATAAAAAAGTAACTGCGTTAAACAGTTTAATTTTGTTGACCGATTTCTATAATTTTGACTTGATTTGTACACCTTCCCTATCGATTTTCTATCCCATCTTCATTATAAACACAATTACCATCTATCTGTCTTCTTTATCCCTCTCATGTTCTATCTGTGATTTCTTCTATCCCACATAGCAAAAACCTCTTATACAAAATCTCATGCCAATAATCCAAATGCTATCATATTTTATCTTTATGTGAATCACCATCTAATTTGTCAATCAATTGTCAGGAGATTGCTCTGCTGTATTCCGAGAGCTGTTCAGTTCTTTTAACATAAAGATTTGTTTTAAATAACCACCGTGAAGCCATACAGTCTTTGTCCACCTACAAGCGGAGGTGTTTTTTTTACGATTTTCGCTTCATGAAATCTACGACCGAATATACTTTTCTTGGATTCTGTAGTAGACTTAGTGTGCTCTTTCCTGATATAGGTTTACTATATTGTTATAATGTAACTTAAAACATGATCGTATACAGTACATCGTAAATAAATACAATATCTAATCCTCGATTCAAATATTGTTAAAGTAGTAAGCAGTTTTTGATATTACTATTAATATAATTGATAAATGTTGTATTTGTTAGCTTTTTAAAAAATATAGTAATAATAATAATTAGTGTTGTATGAAACAAAATAACATTTATTCTTTAATATAATGTATCTTAGATACAAACTATTTTTGAATGTATGTTTCTATGGAAATGTTTATTTAAAAACACTATTTAAAATCATTCATTCCATTTCAAATCTCATCATGTTAACATGAATTAATATGATAAATATTATTTAGAATTAGAAAATATATATGATGCTCACTTTCAAAAAAACTGATCTTTCCAATTACTTCAAAATATAAAGAATGTGAAATGAAAAATTTCATAAACACAATCAAATATTTCCTAAAAAGAAATAGTTAAGCATACTGAAAAATTATATTAATGTCAGCATTTTAATTACATTATTCATGCAATAATTCTATAAAAATCAAAAATAAGTTCAGAGTGAATTTTCACCCTTTAACTTCATGTAAATGATATGAATGGTTAAAATTCAATTTTTATTATGAAGATAAATGATTTAAATGTAGCAACTTAATAAATTAATTCCAGCATTTTTATTAACATAACACGTGTTCAGTAATTATATTGAAATAAAATAAACATATCAGTTTGAATTTTAACCCTTCAACTTCTTTGTAGTGGTGGGTTAAAATTCAATTAAAATATATGTATTTTATTTGCTTAAGAACAACTACTAAATTTCTAAATTATCAATAAATTTGAATTTTAACCCTTCAACTTCATGTAAGTGATGAAAGGTTAAAATTCAATATTAGTAACTGCTCCTAGTATAAAATATTATTATGAAATTAAAATTATTACATAATATTTCACGTTGAATTGGACTGCAATTAGGACTCTCTTATAATAGATATGAAATTCGCTCTGCTCATAGTCTTATATTTGCACACTCTCATACACTTTCTGATTGATTGTTATTGTTATATAAGTTGTTTCTGTAGTAGTCGAAGACAGTACTTTTCTCTTATTTGTGGTATAAATTATTAAAATTTTCAGATAAAATATGATCGTTCATATTACATAATAAAAAAATTTAATCTACGATTCACACCTTGTTAGAAAGTAAGCAGTCTTTGTAATTACCATGCTGTATATAATGTAGTTAGTGTGGGTTTACAACAGTCCTTCAGAAAGTGTATTTTGGTGTGTAAATATAAGACGAAGCACATAGCGTTGCTTCTTATATATTATAAGAGTGTCCTCTTCAGATCCAACTGAATGTGACATATGCATGTAAACATTTTAAATTCATACTAATTTATTATACGAGTGGTTATTAAAATTGAATATTAACCTTTCATCTTTTACATGAAGTTGAAGGGTTAAAATTCAATCAGACATTTTTTTTTTGATTTTTGTATCATTGCAACGTGATATGGAAATAGAAAATGGTTACATTAATTTAATTGGTTAGTATACTTAAAAGTTTTTTTTTGTGAATATCTTGTTTTATGTGTATTTTAATATCATATTCTTAATGTATGAAAGTAATTGGAAAGGGCAGTATTTTGTAAACATTGTTAAAAATGTTACATTACAGGAGAGGTTATTTAAAATGAATTTTAACTATTCATCACTTACATTGAAGTTGAAGGGTTAAAATTCAATCTGAACTATTTTTTTTTCAGATTATATAATTATTGCACTAGTACGTAAATAAAAATTCTGACATTAATTTAGTTTTTCAGTTCACTTAACAAAACATATCTGCTTTATGTTTATGAAAATTTTAGTATCGGGATCATAAAGTTTTTAAGTAATTGTGAGATAATTTTATTTGAAAGGGTACATATATATATTTTGTAATTGTAAAAAATTATTTGCATATTTATTCAAGTTAACATGATGAGATTAAAAATGGAATGAAAGATTATACATAGTTTGTTTTTATCAAACATTTCCATAGAAACATCAACTTAAAAATTTCTTGTATCTATGTTACATAATATTAAAGATGAAAGAAAGTTTATTATGTTTAATACAAAGCCTATTATTATTACAATATATTTAAAAGGTAAACTACTAGTAGAATTGTTATATTTTTTCTTTATAATATATATATATATATACATACCATGAAAAGTTATGTTTAATCTAACACAGCTCTATTTTACATTTTCTATTTAGCCTCCGGAACCACAAAAAACTATTACTTCATTGAATATTAATGAGGGTGATGTGTACGAGTGTAAATGAAGAGTACTCTTGTACTCTCTGATGGTGACCATTCCTGCCTGGTTTTTTGAAATCTAACCAACAAAGAACACAGGTATCCACAGTCAAGTATTAAAATGCATATAAAAAAGTAACTGCGTTAAACAGTTTAATTTTGTTGACCGATTTCTATAATTTTGACTTGATTTGTACACCTTCCCTATCGATTTTCTATCCCATCTTCATTATAAACACAATTACCATCTATCTGTCTTCTTTATCCCTCTCATGTTCTATCTGTGATTTCTTCTATCCCACATAGCAAAAACCTCTTATACAAAATCTCATGCCAATAATCCAAATGCTATCATATTTTATCTTTATGTGAATCACCATCTAATTTGTCAATCAATTGTCAGGAGATTGCTCTGCTGCATTCCGAGAGCTGTTCAGTTCTTTTAACATAAAGATTTGTTTTAAATAACCACCGTGAAGCCATACAGTCTTTGTCCACCTACAAGCGGAGGTGTTTTTTTTAGGATTTTCGCTTCATGAAATCTACGACCTAATATACTTTTGTTGGATTCTGTAGTAGACTTAGTGTGCACTTTCCTGATATAGGTTTACTATATTGTTATAATGTAACTTAAAACATGATCGTATATAGTACATCGTAAATAAATACAATATCTAATCCTCGATTCAAATATTGTTAAGGTAGTAAGCAGTTTTTGATATTACTATTAATATAATTGATAAATGATGTATTTGTTAGCTTTTTAAAAAATATAGTAAAAATAATAATTAGTGTTGTATGAAACAAAATAAAATTTATTCTTTAATATTATGTATCTTAGATACAAACTATTTTTGAATGTATGTTTCTATGGAAATGTTTATTTAAAAAACACTATTTAAAATCATTCATTCCATTTCAAATCTCATCATGTTAACATGAATTAATATGATAAATATTATTTAGAATTAGAAAATATATATGATGCTCACTTTCAAAAAAACTGATCTTTCCAATTACTTCAAAATATAAAGAATGTGAAATGAAAAATTTCATAAACACAATCAAATATTTCCTAAAAAGAAATAGTTAAGCATACTGAAAAATTATATTAATGTCAGCATTTTAATTACATTATTCATGCAATAATTCTATAAAAATCAAAAATAAGTTCAGAGTGAATTTTCACCCTTTAACTTCATGTAAATGATATGAATGGTTAAAATTCAATTTTTATTATGAAGATAAATGATTTAAATGTAGCAACTTAATAAATTAATTCCAGCATTTTTATTAACATAACACGTGTTCAGTAATTATATTGAAATAAAATAAACATATCAGTTTGAATTTTAACCCTTCAACTTCGTTGTAGTGGTGGGTTAAAATTCAATTAAAATATATGTATTTTATTTGCTTAAGAACAACTACTAAATTTCTAAATTATCAATAAATTTGAATTTTAACCCTTCAACTTCATGTAAGTGATGAAAGGTTAAAATTCAATATTAGTAACTGCTCCTAGTATAAAATATTATTATGAAATTAAAATTATTACATAATATTTCACGTTGAATTGGACTGCAATTAGGACTCTTATAATAGATATGAAATTCGCTCTGCTCATAGTCTTATATTTGCACACTCTCATACACTTTCTGATTGATTGTTATTGTTATATAAGTTGTTTCTGTAGTAGTCGAAGACAGTACTTTTCTCTTATTTGTGGTATAAATTATTAAAATTTTCAGATAAAATATGATCGTTCATATTACATAATAAAAAAATTTAATCTACGATTCACACCTTGTTAGAAAGTAAGCAGTCTTTGTAATTACCATGCTGTATATAATGTAGTTAGTGTGGGTTTACAACAGTCCTTCAGAAAGTGTATTTTGGTGTGTAAATATAAGACGAAGCACATAGCGTTGCTTCTTATATATTATAAGAGTGTCCTCTTCATATCCAACTGAATGTGACATATGCATGTAAACATTTTAAATTCATACTAATTTATTATACGAGTGGTTATTAAAATTGAATATTAACCTTTCATCTTTTACATGAAGTTGAAGGGTTAAAATTCAATCAGACATTTTTTTTTTGATTTTTGTATCATTGCAACGTGATATGGAAATAGAAAATGGTTACATTAATTTAATTGGTTAGTATACTTAAAAGTTTTTTTTTGTGAATATCTTGTTTTATGTGTATTTTAATATCATATTCTTAATGTATGAAAGTAATTGGAAAGGGCAGTATTTTGTAAACATTGTTAAAAATGTTACATTACAGGAGAGGTTATTTAAAATGAATTTTAACTATTCATCACTTACATTGAAGTTGAAGGGTTAAAATTCAATCTGAACTATTTTTTTTTCAGATTATATAATTATTGCACTAGTACGTAAATAAAAATTCTGACATTAATTTAGTTTTTCAGTTCACTTAACAAAACATATCTGCTTTATGTTTATGAAAATTTTAGTATCGGGATCATAAAGTTTTTAAGTAATTGTGAGATAATTTTATTTGAAAGGGTACATATATATATTTTGTAATTGTAAAAAATTATTTGCATATTTATTCAAGTTAACATGATGAGATTAAAAATGGAATGAAAGATTATACATAGTTTGTTTTTATCAAACATTTCCATAGAAACATCAACTTAAAAATTTCTTGTATCTATGTTACATAATATTAAAGATGAAAGAAAGTTTATTATGTTTAATACAAAGCCTATTATTATTACAATATATTTAAAAGGTAAACTACTAGTAGAATTGTTATATTTTTTCTTTATAATATATATATATATATATACCATGAAAAGTTATGTTTAATCTAACACAGCTCTATTTTACATTTTCTATTTAGCCTCCGGAACCACAAAAAACTATTACTTCATTGAATATTAATGAGGGTGATGTGTACGAGTGTAAATGAAGAGTACTCTTGTACTCTCTGATGGTGACCATTCCTGCCTGGTTTTTTGAAATCTAACCAACAAAGAACACAGGTATCCACAGTCAAGTATTAAAATGCATATAAAAAAGTAACTGCGTTAAACAGTTTAATTTTGTTGACCGATTTCTATAATTTTGACTTTATTTGTACACCTTCCCTATCGATTTTCTATCCCATCTTCATTATAAACACAATTACCATCTATCTGTCTTCTTTATCCCTCTCATGTTCTATCTGTGATTTCTTCTATCCCACATAGCAAAAACCTCTTATACAAAATCTCATGCCAATAATCCAAATGCTATCATATTTTATCTTTATGTGAATCACCATCTAATTTGTCAATCAATTGTCAGGAGATTGCTCTGCTGTATTCCGAGAGCTGTTCAGTTCTTTTAACATAAAGATTTGTTTTAAATAACCACCGTGAAGCCATACAGTCTTTGTCCACCTACAAGCGGAGGTGTTTTTTTTACGATTTTCGCTTCATGAAATCTACGACCGAATATACTTTTCTTGGATTCTGTAGTAGACTTAGTGTGCTCTTTCCTGATATAGGTTTACTATATTGTTATAATGTAACTTAAAACATGATCGTATACAGTACATCGTAAATAAATACAATATCTAATCCTCGATTCAAATATTGTTAAAGTAGTAAGCAGTTTTTGATATTACTATTAATATAATTGATAAATGTTGTATTTGTTAGCTTTTTAAAAAATATAGTAATAATAATAATTAGTGTTGTATGAAACAAAATAACATTTATTCTTTAATATTATGTATCTTAGATACAAACTATTTTTGAATGTATGTTTCTATGGAAATGTTTATTTAAAAACACTATTTAAAATCATTCATTCCATTTCAAATCTCATCATGTTAACATGAATTAATATGATAAATATTATTTAGAATTAGAAAATATATATGATGCTCACTTTCAAAAAAACTGATCTTTCCAATTACTTCAAAATATAAAGAATGTGAAATGAAAAATTTCATAAACACAATCAAATATTTCCTAAAAAGAAATAGTTAAGCATACTGAAAAATTATATTAATGTTAGCATTTTAATTACATTATTCATGCAATAATTCTATAAAAATCAAAAAAAAAAGTTCAGATTGAATTTTAACCCTTCAACTTCATGTAAATGATATGAATGGTTAAAATTCAATTTTTATTATGAAGATAAATGATTTAAATGTAGCAACTTAATAAATTAATTCCAGAATTTTTATTAACATAACACGTGTTCAGTAATTATATTGAAATAAAATAAACATATCAGTTTGAATTTTAACCCTTCAACTTCGTTGTAGTGGTGGGTTAAAATTCAATTAAAATATATGTATTTTATTTGCTTAAGAACAACTACTAAATTTCTAAATTATCAATAAATTTGAATTTTAACCCTTCAACTTCATGTAAGTGATGAAAGGTTAAAATTCAATATTAGTAACTGCTCCTAGTATAAAATATTATTATGAAATTAAAATTATTACATAATATTTCACGTTGAATTTGACTGCAATTAGGACTCTCTTATAATAGATATGAAATTCGCTCTGCTCATAGTCTTATATTTGCACACTCTCATACACTTTCTGATTGATTGTTATTGTTATATAAGTTGTTTCTGTAGTAGTCGAAGACAGTACTTTTCTCTTATTTGTGGTATAAATTATTAAAATTTTCAGATAAAATATGATCGTTCATATTACATAATAAAAAAATTTAATCTACGATTCACACCTTGTTAGAAAGTAAGCAGTCTTTGTAATTACCATGCTGTATATAATGTAGTTAGTGTGGGTTTACAACAGTCCTTCAGAAATTGTATTTTGGTGTGTAAATATAAGACGAAGCACATAGCGTTGCTTCTTATATATTATAAGAGTGTCCTCTTCAGATCCAACTGAATGTGACATATGCATGTAAACATTTTAAATTCATACTAATTTATTATACGAGTGGTTATTAAAATTGAATATTAACCTTTCATCTTTTACATGAAGTTGAAGGGTTAAAATTCAATCAGACATTTTTTTTTTGATTTTTGTATCATTGCAACGTGATATGGAAATAGAAAATGGTTACATTAATTTAAT
Source organism: Lycorma delicatula (assembly GCF_047948215.1). NCBI lineage: Eukaryota > Metazoa > Arthropoda > Insecta > Hemiptera > Fulgoridae > Lycorma > Lycorma delicatula. The sequence continues at coordinate 66,932,357 of NC_134459.1, read as the reverse complement.
TGGTTAGTATACTTAAAAGTTTTTTTTTGTGAATATCTTGTTTTATGTGTATTTTAATATCATATTCTTAATGTATGAAAGTAATTGGAAAGGGCAGTATTTTGTAAACATTGTTAAAAATGTTACATTACAGGAGAGGTTATTTAAAATGAATTTTAACTATTCATCACTTACATTGAAGTTGAAGGGTTAAAATTCAATCTGAACTATTTTTTTTTCAGATTATATAATTATTGCACTAGTACGTAAATAAAAATTCTGACATTAATTTAGTTTTTCAGTTCACTTAACAAAACATATCTGCTTTATGTTTATGAAAATTTTAGTATCGGGATCATAAAGTTTTTAAGTAATTGTGAGATAATTTTATTTGAAAGGGTACATATATATATTTTGTAATTGTAAAAAATTATTTGCATATTTATTCAAGTTAACATGATGAGATTAAAAATGGAATGAAAGATTATACATAGTTTGTTTTTATCAAACATTTCCATAGAAACATCAACTTAAAAATTTCTTGTATCTATGTTACATAATATTAAAGATGAAAGAAAGTTTATTATGTTTAATACAAAGCCTATTATTATTACAATATATTTAAAAGGTAAACTACTAGTAGAATTGTTATATTTTTTCTTTATAATATATATATATATATATACCATGAAAAGTTATGTTTAATCTAACACAGCTCTATTTTACATTTTCTATTTAGCCTCCGGAACCACAAAAAACTATTACTTCATTGAATATTAATGAGGGTGATGTGTACGAGTGTAAATGAAGAGTACTCTTGTACTCTCTGATGGTGACCATTCCTGCCTGGTTTTTTGAAATCTAACCAACAAAGAACACAGGTATCCACAGTCAAGTATTAAAATGCATATAAAAAAGTAACTGCGTTAAACAGTTTAATTTTGTTGACCGATTTCTATAATTTTGACTTTATTTGTACACCTTCCCTATCGATTTTCTATCCCATCTTCATTATAAACACAATTACCATCTATCTGTCTTCTTTATCCCTCTCATGTTCTATCTGTGATTTCTTCTATCCCACATAGCAAAAACCTCTTATACAAAATCTCATGCCAATAATCCAAATGCTATCATATTTTATCTTTATGTGAATCACCATCTAATTTGTCAATCAATTGTCAGGAGATTGCTCTGCTGTATTCCGAGAGCTGTTCAGTTCTTTTAACATAAAGATTTGTTTTAAATAACCACCGTGAAGCCATACAGTCTTTGTCCACCTACAAGCGGAGGTGTTTTTTTTACGATTTTCGCTTCATGAAATCTACGACCGAATATACTTTTCTTGGATTCTGTAGTAGACTTAGTGTGCTCTTTCCTGATATAGGTTTACTATATTGTTATAATGTAACTTAAAACATGATCGTATACAGTACATCGTAAATAAATACAATATCTAATCCTCGATTCAAATATTGTTAAAGTAGTAAGCAGTTTTTGATATTACTATTAATATAATTGATAAATGTTGTATTTGTTAGCTTTTTAAAAAATATAGTAATAATAATAATTAGTGTTGTATGAAACAAAATAACATTTATTCTTTAATATTATGTATCTTAGATACAAACTATTTTTGAATGTATGTTTCTATGGAAATGTTTATTTAAAAACACTATTTAAAATCATTCATTCCATTTCAAATCTCATCATGTTAACATGAATTAATATGATAAATATTATTTAGAATTAGAAAATATATATGATGCTCACTTTCAAAAAAACTGATCTTTCCAATTACTTCAAAATATAAAGAATGTGAAATGAAAAATTTCATAAACACAATCAAATATTTCCTAAAAAGAAATAGTTAAGCATACTGAAAAATTATATTAATGTTAGCATTTTAATTACATTATTCATGCAATAATTCTATAAAAATCAAAAAAAAAAGTTCAGATTGAATTTTAACCCTTCAACTTCATGTAAATGATATGAATGGTTAAAATTCAATTTTTATTATGAAGATAAATGATTTAAATGTAGCAACTTAATAAATTAATTCCAGAATTTTTATTAACATAACACGTGTTCAGTAATTATATTGAAATAAAATAAACATATCAGTTTGAATTTTAACCCTTCAACTTCGTTGTAGTGGTGGGTTAAAATTCAATTAAAATATATGTATTTTATTTGCTTAAGAACAACTACTAAATTTCTAAATTATCAATAAATTTGAATTTTAACCCTTCAACTTCATGTAAGTGATGAAAGGTTAAAATTCAATATTAGTAACTGCTCCTAGTATAAAATATTATTATGAAATTAAAATTATTACATAATATTTCACGTTGAATTTGACTGCAATTAGGACTCTCTTATAATAGATATGAAATTCGCTCTGCTCATAGTCTTATATTTGCACACTCTCATACACTTTCTGATTGATTGTTATTGTTATATAAGTTGTTTCTGTAGTAGTCGAAGACAGTACTTTTCTCTTATTTGTGGTATAAATTATTAAAATTTTCAGATAAAATATGATCGTTCATATTACATAATAAAAAAATTTAATCTACGATTCACACCTTGTTAGAAAGTAAGCAGTCTTTGTAATTACCATGCTGTATATAATGTAGTTAGTGTGGGTTTACAACAGTCCTTCAGAAATTGTATTTTGGTGTGTAAATATAAGACGAAGCACATAGCGTTGCTTCTTATATATTATAAGAGTGTCCTCTTCAGATCCAACTGAATGTGACATATGCATGTAAACATTTTAAATTCATACTAATTTATTATACGAGTGGTTATTAAAATTGAATATTAACCTTTCATCTTTTACATGAAGTTGAAGGGTTAAAATTCAATCAGACATTTTTTTTTTGATTTTTGTATCATTGCAACGTGATATGGAAATAGAAAATGGTTACATTAATTTAATTGGTTAGTATACTTAAAAGTTTTTTTTTGTGAATATCTTGTTTTATGTGTATTTTAATATCATATTCTTAATGTATGAAAGTAATTGGAAAGGGCAGTATTTTGTAAACATTGTTAAAAATGTTACATTACAGGAGAGGTTATTTAAAATGAATTTTAACTATTCATCACTTACATTGAAGTTGAAGGGTTAAAATTCAATCTGAACTATTTTTTTTTCAGATTATATAATTATTGCACTAGTACGTAAATAAAAATTCTGACATTAATTTAGTTTTTCAGTTCACTTAACAAAACATATCTGCTTTATGTTTATGAAAATTTTAGTATCGGGATCATAAAGTTTTTAAGTAATTGTGAGATAATTTTATTTGAAAGGGTACATATATATATTTTGTAATTGTAAAAAATTATTTGCATATTTATTCAAGTTAACATGATGAGATTAAAAATGGAATGAAAGATTATACATAGTTTGTTTTTATCAAACATTTCCATAGAAACATCAACTTAAAAATTTCTTGTATCTATGTTACATAATATTAAAGATGAAAGAAAGTTTATTATGTTTAATACAAAGCCTATTATTATTACAATATATTTAAAAGGTAAACTACTAGTAGAATTGTTATATTTTTTCTTTATAATATATATATATATATACCATGAAAAGTTATGTTTAATCTAACACAGCTCTATTTTACATTTTCTATTTAGCCTCCGGAACCACAAAAAACTATTACTTCATTGAATATTAATGAGGGTGATGTGTACGAGTGTAAATGAAGAGTACTCTTGTACTCTCTGATGGTGACCATTCCTGCCTGGTTTTTTGAAATCTAACCAACAAAGAACACAGGTATCCACAGTCAAGTATTAAAATGCATATAAAAAAGTAACTGCGTTAAACAGTTTAATTTTGTTGACCGATTTCTATAATTTTGACTTGATTTGTACACCTTCCCTATCGATTTTCTATCCCATCTTCATTATAAACACAATTACCATCTATCTGTCTTCTTTATCCCTCTCATGTTCTATCTGTGATTTCTTCTATCCCACATAGCAAAAACCTCTTATACAAAATCTCATGCCAATAATCCAAATGCTATCATATTTTATCTTTATGTGAATCACCATCTAATTTGTCAATCAATTGTCAGGAGATTGCTCTGCTGTATTCCGAGAGCTGTTCAGTTCTTTTAACATAAAGATTTGTTTTAAATAACCACCGTGAAGCCATACAGTCTTTGTCCACCTACAAGCGGAGGTGTTTTTTTTTCGATTTTCGCTTCATGAAATCTACGACCGAATATACTTTTCTTGGATTCTGTAGTAGACTTAGTGTGCTCTTTCCTGATATAGGTTTACTATATTGTTATAATGTAACTTAAAACATGATCGTATACAGTACATCGTAAATAAATACAATATCTAATCCTCGATTCAAATATTGTTAAGGTAGTAAGCAGTTTTTGATATTACTATTAATATAATTGATAAATGATGTATTTGTTAGCTTTTTAAAAAATATAGTAAAAATAATAATTAGTGTTGTATGAAACAAAATAAAATTTATTCTTTAATATTATGTATCTTAGATACAAACTATTTTTGAATGTATGTTTCTATGGAAATGTTTATTTAAAAAACACTATTTAAAATCATTCATTCCATTTCAAATCTCATCATGTTAACATGAATTAATATGATAAATATTATTTAGAATTAGAAAATATATATGATGCTCACTTTCAAAAAAACTGATCTTTCCAATTACTTCAAAATATAAAGAATGTGAAATGAAAAATTTCATAAACACAATCAAATATTTCCTAAAAAGAAATAGTTAAGCATACTGAAAAATTATATTAATGTCAGCATTTTAATTACATTATTCATGCAATAATTCTATAAAAATCAAAAATAAGTTCAGAGTGAATTTTCACCCTTTAACTTCATGTAAATGATATGAATGGTTAAAATTCAATTTTTATTATGAAGATAAATGATTTAAATGTAGCAACTTAATAAATTAATTCCAGCATTTTTATTAACATAACACGTGTTCAGTAATTATATTGAAATAAAATAAACATATCAGTTTGAATTTTAACCCTTCAACTTCGTTGTAGTGGTGGGTTAAAATTCAATTAAAATATATGTATTTTATTTGCTTAAGAACAACTACTAAATTTCTAAATTATCAATAAATTTGAATTTTAACCCTTCAACTTCATGTAAGTGATGAAAGGTTAAAATTCAATATTAGTAACTGCTCCTAGTATAAAATATTATTATGAAATTAAAATTATTACATAATATTTCACGTTGAATTGGACTGCAATTAGGACTCTTATAATAGATATGAAATTCGCTCTGCTCATAGTCTTATATTTGCACACTCTCATACACTTTCTGATTGATTGTTATTGTTATATAAGTTGTTTCTGTAGTAGTCGAAGACAGTACTTTTCTCTTATTTGTGGTATAAATTATTAAAATTTTCAGATAAAATATGATCGTTCATATTACATAATAAAAAAATTTAATCTACGATTCACACCTTGTTAGAAAGTAAGCAGTCTTTGTAATTACCATGCTGTATATAATGTAGTTAGTGTGGGTTTACAACAGTCCTTCAGAAAGTGTATTTTGGTGTGTAAATATAAGACGAAGCACATAGCGTTGCTTCTTATATATTATAAGAGTGTCCTCTTCAGATCCAACTGAATGTGACATATGCATGTAAACATTTTAAATTCATACTAATTTATTATACGAGTGGTTATTAAAATTGAATATTAACCTTTCATCTTTTACATGAAGTTGAAGGGTTAAAATTCAATCAGACATTTTTTTTTTGATTTTTGTATCATTGCAACGTGATATGGAAATAGAAAATGGTTACATTAATTTAATTGGTTAGTATACTTAAAAGTTTTTTTTTGTGAATATCTTGTTTTATGTGTATTTTAATATCATATTCTTAATGTATGAAAGTAATTGGAAAGGGCAGTATTTTGTAAACATTGTTAAAAATGTTACATTACAGGAGAGGTTATTTAAAATGAATTTTAACTATTCATCACTTACATTGAAGTTGAAGGGTTAAAATTCAATCTGAACTATTTTTTTTTCAGATTATATAATTATTGCACTAGTACGTAAATAAAAATTCTGACATTAATTTAGTTTTTCAGTTCACTTAACAAAACATATCTGCTTTATGTTTATGAAAATTTTAGTATCGGGATCATAAAGTTTTTAAGTAATTGTGAGATAATTTTATTTGAAAGGGTACATATATATATTTTGTAATTGTAAAAAATTATTTGCATATTTATTCAAGTTAACATGATGAGATTAAAAATGGAATGAAAGATTATACATAGTTTGTTTTTATCAAACATTTCCATAGAAACATCAACTTAAAAATTTCTTGTATCTATGTTACATAATATTAAAGATGAAAGAAAGTTTATTATGTTTAATACAAAGCCTATTATTATTACAATATATTTAAAAGGTAAACTACTAGTAGAATTGTTATATTTTTTCTTTATAATATATATATATATATATACATACCATGAAAAGTTATGTTTAATCTAACACAGCTCTATTTTACATTTTCTATTTAGCCTCCGGAACCACAAAAAACTATTACTTCATTGAATATTAATGAGGGTGATGTGTACGAGTGTAAATGAAGAGTACTCTTGTACTCTCTGATGGTGACCATTCCTGCCTGGTTTTTTGAAATCTAACCAACAAAGAACACAGGTATCCACAGTCAAGTATTAAAATGCATATAAAAAAGTAACTGCGTTAAACAGTTTAATTTTGTTGACCGATTTCTATAATTTTGACTTGATTTGTACACCTTCCCTATCGATTTTCTATCCCATCTTCATTATAAACACAATTACCATCTATCTGTCTTCTTTATCCCTCTCATGTTCTATCTGTGATTTCTTCTATCCCACATAGCAAAAACCTCTTATACAAAATCTCATGCCAATAATCCAAATGCTATCATATTTTATCTTTATGTGAATCACCATCTAATTTGTCAATCAATTGTCAGGAGATTGCTCTGCTGTATTCCGAGAGCTGTTCAGTTCTTTTAACATAAAGATTTGTTTTAAATAACCACCGTGAAGCCATACAGTCTTTGTCCACCTACAAGCGGAGGTGTTTTTTTTACGATTTTCGCTTCATGAAATCTACGACCGAATATACTTTTCTTGGATTCTGTAGTAGACTTAGTGTGCTCTTTCCTGATATAGGTTTACTATATTGTTATAATGTAACTTAAAACATGATCGTATACAGTACATCGTAAATAAATACAATATCTAATCCTCGATTCAATTATTGTTGAAGTAGTAAGCAGTTTTTGATATTACTATTAATATAATTGATAAATGTTGTATTTGTTAGCTTTTTAAAAAATATAGTAATAATAATAATTAGTGTTGTATGAAACAAAATAACATTTATTCTTTAATATAATGTATCTTAGATACAAACTATTTTTGAATGTATGTTTCTATGGAAATGTTTATTTAAAAACACTATTTAAAATCATTCATTCCATTTCAAATCTCATCATGTTAACATGAATTAATATGATAAATATTATTTAGAATTAGAAAATATATATGATGCTCACTTTCAAAAAAACTGATCTTTCCAATTACTTCAAAATATAAAGAATGTGAAATGAAAAATTTCATAAACACAATCAAATATTTCCTAAAAAGAAATAGTTAAGCATACTGAAAAATTATATTAATGTTAGCATTTTAATTACATTATTCATGCAATAATTCTATAAAAATGAAAAAAAAAAGTTCAGATTGAATTTTAACCCTTCAACTTCATGTAAATGATATGAATGGTTAAAATTCAATTTTTATTATGAAGATAAATGATTTAAATGTAGCAACTTAATAAATTAATTCCAGCATTTTTATTAACATAACACGTGTTCAGTAATTATATTGAAATAAAATAAACAATTCAGTTTGAATTTTAACCCTTCAACTTCTTTGTAGTGGTGGGTTAAAATTCAATTAAAATATATGTATTTTATTTGCTTAAGAACAACTACTAAATTTCTAAATTATCAATAAATTTGAATTTTAACCCTTCAACTTCATGTAAGTGATGAAAGGTTAAAATTCAATATTAGTAACTGCTCCTAGTATAAAATATTATTATGAAATTAAAATTATTACATAATATTTCACGTTGAATTGGACTGCAAATAGGACTCTCTTATAATAGATATGAAATTCGCTCTGCTCATCGTCTTATATTTGCACACTCTCATACACTTTCTGATTGATTGTTATTGTTATATAAGTTGTTTCTGTAGTAGTCGAAGACAGTACTTTTCTCTTATTTGTGGTATAAATTATTAAAATTTTCAGATAAAATATGATCGTTCATATTACATAATAAAAAAATTTAATCTACGATTCACACCTTGTTAGAAAGTAAGCAGTCTTTGTAATTACCATGCTGTATATAATGTAGTTAGTGTGGGTTTACAACAGTCCTTCAGAAAGTGTATTTTGGTGTGTAAATATAAGACGAAGCACATAGCGTTGCTTCTTATATATTATAAGAGTGTCCTCTTCAGATCCAACTGAATGTGACATATGCATGTAAACATTTTAAATTCATACTAATTTATTATACGAGTGGTTATTAAAATTGAATATTAACCTTTCATCTTTTACATGAAGTTGAAGGGTTAAAATTCAATCAGACATTTTTTTTTTGATTTTTGTATCATTGCAACGTGATATGGAAATAGAAAATGGTTACATTAATTTAATTGGTTAGTATACTTAAAAGTTTTTTTTTGTGAATATCTTGTTTTATGTGTATTTTAATATCATATTCTTAATGTATGAAAGTAATTGGAAAGGGCAGTATTTTGTAAACATTGTTAAAAATGTTACATTACAGGAGAGGTTATTTAAAATGAATTTTAACTATTCATCACTTACATTGAAGTTGAAGGGTTAAAATTCAATCTGAACTATTTTTTTTTCAGATTATATAATTATTGCACTAGTACGTAAATAAAAATTCTGACATTAATTTAGTTTTTCAGTTCACTTAACAAAACATATCTGCTTTATGTTTATGAAAATTTTAGTATCGGGATCATAAAGTTTTTAAGTAATTGTGAGATAATTTTATTTGAAAGGGTACATATATATATTTTGTAATTGTAAAAAATTATTTGCATATTTATTCAAGTTAACATGATGAGATTAAAAATGGAATGAAAGATTATACATAGTTTGTTTTTATCAAACATTTCCATAGAAACATCAACTTAAAAATTTCTTGTATCTATGTTACATAATATTAAAGATGAAAGAAAGTTTATTATGTTTAATACAAAGCCTATTATTATTACAATATATTTAAAAGGTAAACTACTAGTAGAATTGTTATATTTTTTCTTTATAATATATATATATATATACCATGAAAAGTTATGTTTAATCTAACACAGCTCTATTTTACATTTTCTATTTAGCCTCCGGAACCACAAAAAACTATTACTTCATTGAATATTAATGAGGGTGATGTGTACGAGTGTAAATGAAGAGTACTCTTGTACTCTCTGATGGTGACCATTCCTGCCTGGTTTTTTGAAATCTAACCAACAAAGAACACAGGTATCCACAGTCAAGTATTAAAATGCATATAAAAAAGTAACTGCGTTAAACAGTTTAATTTTGTTGACCGATTTCTATAATTTTGACTTGATTTGTACACCTTCCCTATCGATTTTCTATCCCATCTTCATTATAAACACAATTACCATCTATCTGTCTTCTTTATCCCTCTCATGTTCTATCTGTGATTTCTTCTATCCCACATAGCAAAAACCTCTTATACAAAATCTCATGCCAATAATCCAAATGCTATCATATTTTATCTTTATGTGAATCACCATCTAATTTGTCAATCAATTGTCAGGAGATTGCTCTGCTGTATTCCGAGAGCTGTTCAGTTCTTTTAACATAAAGATTTGTTTTAAATAACCACCGTGAAGCCATACAGTCTTTGTCCACCTACAAGCGGAGGTGTTTTTTTTACGATTTTCGCTTCATGAAATCTACGACCGAATATACTTTTCTTGGATTCTGTAGTAGACTTAGTGTGCTCTTTCCTGATATAGGTTTACTATATTGTTATGTAACTTAAAACATGATCGTATACAGTACATCGTAAATAAATACAATATCTAATCCTCGATTAAAATATTGTTAAAGTAGTAAGCAGTTTTTGATATTACTATTAATATAATTGATAAATGTTGTATTTGTTAGCTTTTTAAAAAATATAGTAATAATAATAATTAGTGTTGTATGAAACAAAATAACATTTATTCTTTAATATTATGTATCTTAGATACAAACTATTTTTGAATGTATGTTTCTATGGAAATGTTTATTTAAAAACACTATTTAAAATCATTCATTCCATTTCAAATCTCATCATGTTAACATGAATTAATATGATAAATATTATTTAGAATTAGAAAATATATATGATGCTCACTTTCAAAAAAACTGATCTTTCCAATTACTTCAAAATATAAAGAATGTGAAATGAAAAATTTCATAAACACAATCAAATATTTCCTAAAAAGAAATAGTTAAGCATACTGAAAAATTATATTAATGTTAGCATTTTAATTACATTATTCATGCAATAATTCTATAAAAATGAAAAAAAAAAGTTCAGATTGAATTTTAACCCTTCAACTTCATGTAAATGATATGAATGGTTAAAATTCAATTTTTATTATGAAGATAAATGATTTAAATGTAGCAACTTAATAAATTAATTCCAGCATTTTTATTAACATAACACGTGTTCAGTAATTATATTGAAATAAAATAAACAATTCAGTTTGAATTTTAACCCTTCAACTTCTTTGTAGTGGTGGGTTAAAATTCAATTAAAATATATGTATTTTATTTGCTTAAGAACAACTACTAAATTTCTAAATTATCAATAAATTTGAATTTTAACCCTTCAACTTCATGTAAGTGATGAAAGGTTAAAATTCAATATTAGTAACTGCTCCTAGTATAAAATATTATTATGAAATTAAAATTATTACATAATATTTCACGTTGAATTGGACTGCAAATAGGACTCTCTTATAATAGATATGAAATTCGCTCTGCTCATCGTCTTATATTTGCACACTCTCATACACTTTCTGATTGATTGTTATTGTTATATAAGTTGTTTCTGTAGTAGTCGAAGACAGTACTTTTCTCTTATTTGTGGTATAAATTATTAAAATTTTCAGATAAAATATGATCGTTCATATTACATAATAAAAAAATTTAATCTACGATTCACACCTTGTTAGAAAGTAAGCAGTCTTTGTAATTACCATGCTGTATATAATGTAGTTAGTGTGGGTTTACAACAGTCCTTCAGAAAGTGTATTTTGGTGTGTAAATATAAGACGAAGCACATAGCGTTGCTTCTTATATATTATAAGAGTGTCCTCTTCAGATCCAACTGAATGTGACATATGCATGTAAACATTTTAAATTCATACTAATTTATTATACGAGTGGTTATTAAAATTGAATATTAACCTTTCATCTTTTACATGAAGTTGAAGGGTTAAAATTCAATCAGACATTTTTTTTTTGATTTTTGTATCATTGCAACGTGATATGGAAATAGAAAATGGTTACATTAATTTAATTGGTTAGTATACTTAAAAGTTTTTTTTTGTGAATATCTTGTTTTATGTGTATTTTAATATCATATTCTTAATGTATGAAAGTAATTGGAAAGGGCAGTATTTTGTAAACATTGTTAAAAATGTTACATTACAGGAGAGGTTATTTAAAATGAATTTTAACTATTCATCACTTACATTGAAGTTGAAGGGTTAAAATTCAATCTGAACTATTTTTTTTTTCTGATTATATAATTATTGTGCACTAGTACGTAAATAAAAATTCTGACATTAATTTAGTTTTTCAGTTCACTTAACAAAACATATCTGCTTTATGTTTATGAAAATTTTAGTATCGGGATCATAAAGTTTTTAAGTAATTGTGAGATAATTTTATTTGAAAGGGTACATATATATATTTTGTAATTGTAAAAAATTATTTGCATATTTATTCAAGTTAACATGATGAGATTAAAAATGGAATGAAAGATTATACATAGTTTGTTTTTATCAAACATTTCCATAGAAACATCAACTTAAAAATTTCTTGTATCTATGTTACATAATATTAAAGATGAAAGAAAGTTTATTATGTTTAATACAAAGCCTATTATTATTACAATATATTTAAAAGGTAAACTACTAGTAGAATTGTTATATTTTTTCTTTATAATATATATATATATATATATACATACCATGAAAAGTTATGTTTAATCTAACACAGCTCTATTTTACATTTTCTATTTAGCCTCCGGAACCACAAAAAACTATTACTTCATTGAATATTAATGAGGGTGATGTGTACGAGTGTAAATGAAGAGTACTCTTGTACTCTCTGATGGTGACCATTCCTGCCTGGTTTTTTGAAATCTAACCAACAAAGAACACAGGTATCCACAGTCAAGTATTAAAATGCATATAAAAAAGTAACTGCGTTAAACAGTTTAATTTTGTTGACCGATTTCTATAATTTTGACTTGATTTGTACACCTTCCCTATCGATTTTCTATCCCATCTTCATTATAAACACAATTACCATCTATCTGTCTTCTTTATCCCTCTCATGTTCTATCTGTGATTTCTTCTATCCCACATAGCAAAAACCTCTTATACAAAATCTCATGCCAATAATCCAAATGCTATCATATTTTATCTTTATGTGAATCACCATCTAATTTGTCAATCAATTGTCAGGAGATTGCTCTGCTGTATTCCGAGAGCTGTTCAGTTCTTTTAACATAAAGATTTGTTTTAAATAACCACCGTGAAGCCATACAGTCTTTGTCCACCTACAAGCGGAGGTGTTTTTTTTACGATTTTCGCTTCATGAAATCTACGACCGAATATACTTTTCTTGGATTCTGTAGTAGACTTAGTGTGCTCTTTCCTGATATAGGTTTACTATATTGTTATAATGTAACTTAAAACATGATCGTATACAGTACATCGTAAATAAATACAATATCTAATCCTCGATTCAATTATTGTTGAAGTAGTAAGCAGTTTTTGATATTACTATTAATATAATTGATAAATGTTGTATTTGTTAGCTTTTTAAAAAATATAGTAATAATAATAATTAGTGTTGTATGAAACAAAATAACATTTATTCTTTAATATAATGTATCTTAGATACAAACTATTTTTGAATGTATGTTTCTATGGAAATGTTTATTTAAAAACACTATTTAAAATCATTCATTCCATTTCAAATCTCATCATGTTAACATGAATTAATATGATAAATATTATTTAGAATTAGAAAATATATATGATGCTCACTTTCAAAAAAACTGATCTTTCCAATTACTTCAAAATATAAAGAATGTGAAATGAAAAATTTCATAAACACAATCAAATATTTCCTAAAAAGAAATAGTTAAGCATACTGAAAAATTATATTAATGTTAGCATTTTAATTACATTATTCATGCAATAATTCTATAAAAATGAAAAAAAAAAGTTCAGATTGAATTTTAACCCTTCAACTTCATGTAAATGATATGAATGGTTAAAATTCAATTTTTATTATGAAGATAAATGATTTAAATGTAGCAACTTAATAAATTAATTCCAGCATTTTTATTAACATAACACGTGTTCAGTAATTATATTGAAATAAAATAAACAATTCAGTTTGAATTTTAACCCTTCAACTTCTTTGTAGTGGTGGGTTAAAATTCAATTAAAATATATGTATTTTATTTGCTTAAGAACAACTACTAAATTTCTAAATTATCAATAAATTTGAATTTTAACCCTTCAACTTCATGTAAGTGATGAAAGGTTAAAATTCAATATTAGTAACTGCTCCTAGTATAAAATATTATTATGAAATTAAAATTATTACATAATATTTCACGTTGAATTGGACTGCAAATAGGACTCTCTTATAATAGATATGAAATTCGCTCTGCTCATCGTCTTATATTTGCACACTCTCATACACTTTCTGATTGATTGTTATTGTTATATAAGTTGTTTCTGTAGTAGTCGAAGACAGTACTTTTCTCTTATTTGTGGTATAAATTATTAAAATTTTCAGATAAAATATGATCGTTCATATTACATAATAAAAAAATTTAATCTACGATTCACACCTTGTTAGAAAGTAAGCAGTCTTTGTAATTACCATGCTGTATATAATGTAGTTAGTGTGGGTTTACAACAGTCCTTCAGAAAGTGTATTTTGGTGTGTAAATATAAGACGAAGCACATAGCGTTGCTTCTTATATATTATAAGAGTGTCCTCTTCAGATCCAACTGAATGTGACATATGCATGTAAACATTTTAAATTCATACTAATTTATTATACGAGTGGTTATTAAAATTGAATATTAACCTTTCATCTTTTACATGAAGTTGAAGGGTTAAAATTCAATCAGACATTTTTTTTTTGATTTTTGTATCATTGCAACGTGATATGGAAATAGAAAATGGTTACATTAATTTAATTGGTTAGTATACTTAAAAGTTTTTTTTTGTGAATATCTTGTTTTATGTGTATTTTAATATCATATTCTTAATGTATGAAAGTAATTGGAAAGGGCAGTATTTTGTAAACATTGTTAAAAATGTTACATTACAGGAGAGGTTATTTAAAATGAATTTTAACTATTCATCACTTACATTGAAGTTGAAGGGTTAAAATTCAATCTGAACTATTTTTTTTTCAGATTATATAATTATTGCACTAGTACGTAAATAAAAATTCTGACATTAATTTAGTTTTTCAGTTCACTTAACAAAACATATCTGCTTTATGTTTATGAAAATTTTAGTATCGGGATCATAAAGTTTTTAAGTAATTGTGAGATAATTTTATTTGAAAGGGTACATATATATATTTTGTAATTGTAAAAAATTATTTGCATATTTATTCAAGTTAACATGATGAGATTAAAAATGGAATGAAAGATTATACATAGTTTGTTTTTATCAAACATTTCCATAGAAACATCAACTTAAAAATTTCTTGTATCTATGTTACATAATATTAAAGATGAAAGAAAGTTTATTATGTTTAATACAAAGCCTATTATTATTACAATATATTTAAAAGGTAAACTACTAGTAGAATTGTTATATTTTTTCTTTATAATATATATATATATATATACCATGAAAAGTTATGTTTAATCTAACACAGCTCTATTTTACATTTTCTATTTAGCCTCCGGAACCACAAAAAACTATTACTTCATTGAATATTAATGAGGGTGATGTGTACGAGTGTAAATGAAGAGTACTCTTGTACTCTCTGATGGTGACCATTCCTGCCTGGTTTTTTGAAATCTAACCAACAAAGAACACAGGTATCCACAGTCAAGTATTAAAATGCATATAAAAAAGTAACTGCGTTAAACAGTTTAATTTTGTTGACCGATTTCTATAATTTTGACTTGATTTGTACACCTTCCCTATCGATTTTCTATCCCATCTTCATTATAAACACAATTACCATCTATCTGTCTTCTTTATCCCTCTCATGTTCTATCTGTGATTTCTTCTATCCCACATAGCAAAAACCTCTTATACAAAATCTCATGCCAATAATCCAAATGCTATCATATTTTATCTTTATGTGAATCACCATCTAATTTGTCAATCAATTGTCAGGAGATTGCTCTGCTGTATTCCGAGAGCTGTTCAGTTCTTTTAACATAAAGATTTGTTTTAAATAACCACCGTGAAGCCATACAGTCTTTGTCCACCTACAAGCGGAGGTGTTTTTTTTACGATTTTCGCTTCATGAAATCTACGACCGAATATACTTTTCTTGGATTCTGTAGTAGACTTAGTGTGCTCTTTCCTGATATAGGTTTACTATATTGTTATGTAACTTAAAACATGATCGTATACAGTACATCGTAAATAAATACAATATCTAATCCTCGATTAAAATATTGTTAAAGTAGTAAGCAGTTTTTGATATTACTATTAATATAATTGATAAATGTTGTATTTGTTAGCTTTTTAAAAAATATAGTAATAATAATAATTAGTGTTGTATGAAACAAAATAACATTTATTCTTTAATATTATGTATCTTAGATACAAACTATTTTTGAATGTATGTTTCTATGGAAATGTTTATTTAAAAACACTATTTAAAATCATTCATTCCATTTCAAATCTCATCATGTTAACATGAATTAATATGATAAATATTATTTAGAATTAGAAAATATATATGATGCTCACTTTCAAAAAAACTGATCTTTCCAATTACTTCAAAATATAAAGAATGTGAAATGAAAAATTTCATAAACACAATCAAATATTTCCTAAAAAGAAATAGTTAAGCATACTGAAAAATTATATTAATGTTAGCATTTTAATTACATTATTCATGCAATAATTCTATAAAAATGAAAAAAAAAAGTTCAGATTGAATTTTAACCCTTCAACTTCATGTAAATGATATGAATGGTTAAAATTCAATTTTTATTATGAAGATAAATGATTTAAATGTAGCAACTTAATAAATTAATTCCAGCATTTTTATTAACATAACACGTGTTCAGTAATTATATTGAAATAAAATAAACAATTCAGTTTGAATTTTAACCCTTCAACTTCTTTGTAGTGGTGGGTTAAAATTCAATTAAAATATATGTATTTTATTTGCTTAAGAACAACTACTAAATTTCTAAATTATCAATAAATTTGAATTTTAACCCTTCAACTTCATGTAAGTGATGAAAGGTTAAAATTCAATATTAGTAACTGCTCCTAGTATAAAATATTATTATGAAATTAAAATTATTACATAATATTTCACGTTGAATTGGACTGCAAATAGGACTCTCTTATAATAGATATGAAATTCGCTCTGCTCATCGTCTTATATTTGCACACTCTCATACACTTTCTGATTGATTGTTATTGTTATATAAGTTGTTTCTGTAGTAGTCGAAGACAGTACTTTTCTCTTATTTGTGGTATAAATTATTAAAATTTTCAGATAAAATATGATCGTTCATATTACATAATAAAAAAATTTAATCTACGATTCACACCTTGTTAGAAAGTAAGCAGTCTTTGTAATTACCATGCTGTATATAATGTAGTTAGTGTGGGTTTACAACAGTCCTTCAGAAAGTGTATTTTGGTGTGTAAATATAAGACGAAGCACATAGCGTTGCTTCTTATATATTATAAGAGTGTCCTCTTCAGATCCAACTGAATGTGACATATGCATGTAAACATTTTAAATTCATACTAATTTATTATACGAGTGGTTATTAAAATTGAATATTAACCTTTCATCTTTTACATGAAGTTGAAGGGTTAAAATTCAATCAGACATTTTTTTTTTGATTTTTGTATCATTGCAACGTGATATGGAAATAGAAAATGGTTACATTAATTTAATTGGTTAGTATACTTAAAAGTTTTTTTTTGTGAATATCTTGTTTTATGTGTATTTTAATATCATATTCTTAATGTATGAAAGTAATTGGAAAGGGCAGTATTTTGTAAACATTGTTAAAAATGTTACATTACAGGAGAGGTTATTTAAAATGAATTTTAACTATTCATCACTTACATTGAAGTTGAAGGGTTAAAATTCAATCTGAACTATTTTTTTTTCAGATTATATAATTATTGCACTAGTACGTAAATAAAAATTCTGACATTAATTTAGTTTTTCAGTTCACTTAACAAAACATATCTGCTTTATGTTTATGAAAATTTTAGTATCGGGATCATAAAGTTTTTAAGTAATTGTGAGATAATTTTATTTGAAAGGGTACATATATATATTTTGTAATTGTAAAAAATTATTTGCATATTTATTCAAGTTAACATGATGAGATTAAAAATGGAATGAAAGATTATACATAGTTTGTTTTTATCAAACATTTCCATAGAAACATCAACTTAAAAATTTCTTGTATCTATGTTACATAATATTAAAGATGAAAGAAAGTTTATTATGTTTAATACAAAGCCTATTATTATTACAATATATTTAAAAGGTAAACTACTAGTAGAATTGTTATATTTTTTCTTTATAATATATATATATATATACCATGAAAAGTTATGTTTAATCTAACACAGCTCTATTTTACATTTTCTATTTAGCCTCCGGAACCACAAAAAACTATTACTTCATTGAATATTAATGAGGGTGATGTGTACGAGTGTAAATGAAGAGTACTCTTGTACTCTCTGATGGTGACCATTCCTGCCTGGTTTTTTGAAATCTAACCAACAAAGAACACAGGTATCCACAGTCAAGTATTAAAATGCATATAAAAAAGTAACTGCGTTAAACAGTTTAATTTTGTTGACCGATTTCTATAATTTTGACTTGATTTGTACACCTTCCCTATCGATTTTCTATCCCATCTTCATTATAAACACAATTACCATCTATCTGTCTTCTTTATCCCTCTCATGTTCTATCTGTGATTTCTTCTATCCCACATAGCAAAAACCTCTTATACAAAATCTCATGCCAATAATCCAAATGCTATCATATTTTATCTTTATGTGAATCACCATCTAATTTGTCAATCAATTGTCAGGAGATTGCTCTGCTGTATTCCGAGAGCTGTTCAGTTCTTTTAACATAAAGATTTGTTTTAAATAACCACCGTGAAGCCATACAGTCTTTGTCCACCTACAAGCGGAGGTGTTTTTTTTACGATTTTCGCTTCATGAAATCTACGACCGAATATACTTTTCTTGGATTCTGTAGTAGACTTAGTGTGCTCTTTCCTGATATAGGTTTACTATATTGTTATGTAACTTAAAACATGATCGTATACAGTACATCGTAAATAAATACAATATCTAATCCTCGATTAAAATATTGTTAAAGTAGTAAGCAGTTTTTGATATTACTATTAATATAATTGATAAATGTTGTATTTGTTAGCTTTTTAAAAAATATAGTAATAATAATAATTAGTGTTGTATGAAACAAAATAACATTTATTCTTTAATATTATGTATCTTAGATACAAACTATTTTTGAATGTATGTTTCTATGGAAATGTTTATTTAAAAACACTATTTAAAATCATTCATTCCATTTCAAATCTCATCATGTTAACATGAATTAATATGATAAATATTATTTAGAATTAGAAAATATATATGATGCTCACTTTCAAAAAAACTGATCTTTCCAATTACTTCAAAATATAAAGAATGTGAAATGAAAAATTTCATAAACACAATCAAATATTTCCTAAAAAGAAATAGTTAAGCATACTGAAAAATTATATTAATGTTAGCATTTTAATTACATTATTCATGCAATAATTCTATAAAAATGAAAAAAAAAAGTTCAGATTGAATTTTAACCCTTCAACTTCATGTAAATGATATGAATGGTTAAAATTCAATTTTTATTATGAAGATAAATGATTTAAATGTAGCAACTTAATAAATTAATTCCAGCATTTTTATTAACATAACACGTGTTCAGTAATTATATTGAAATAAAATAAACAATTCAGTTTGAATTTTAACCCTTCAACTTCTTTGTAGTGGTGGGTTAAAATTCAATTAAAATATATGTATTTTATTTGCTTAAGAACAACTACTAAATTTCTAAATTATCAATAAATTTGAATTTTAACCCTTCAACTTCATGTAAGTGATGAAAGGTTAAAATTCAATATTAGTAACTGCTCCTAGTATAAAATATTATTATGAAATTAAAATTATTACATAATATTTCACGTTGAATTGGACTGCAAATAGGACTCTCTTATAATAGATATGAAATTCGCTCTGCTCATCGTCTTATATTTGCACACTCTCATACACTTTCTGATTGATTGTTATTGTTATATAAGTTGTTTCTGTAGTAGTCGAAGACAGTACTTTTCTCTTATTTGTGGTATAAATTATTAAAATTTTCAGATAAAATATGATCGTTCATATTACATAATAAAAAAATTTAATCTACGATTCACACCTTGTTAGAAAGTAAGCAGTCTTTGTAATTACCATGCTGTATATAATGTAGTTAGTGTGGGTTTACAACAGTCCTTCAGAAAGTGTATTTTGGTGTGTAAATATAAGACGAAGCACATAGCGTTGCTTCTTATATATTATAAGAGTGTCCTCTTCAGATCCAACTGAATGTGACATATGCATGTAAACATTTTAAATTCATACTAATTTATTATACGAGTGGTTATTAAAATTGAATATTAACCTTTCATCTTTTACATGAAGTTGAAGGGTTAAAATTCAATCAGACATTTTTTTTTTGATTTTTGTATCATTGCAACGTGATATGGAAATAGAAAATGGTTACATTAATTTAATTGGTTAGTATACTTAAAAGTTTTTTTTTGTGAATATCTTGTTTTATGTGTATTTTAATATCATATTCTTAATGTATGAAAGTAATTGGAAAGGGCAGTATTTTGTAAACATTGTTAAAAATGTTACATTACAGGAGAGGTTATTTAAAATGAATTTTAACTATTCATCACTTACATTGAAGTTGAAGGGTTAAAATTCAATCTGAACTATTTTTTTTTTCTGATTATATAATTATTGTGCACTAGTACGTAAATAAAAATTCTGACATTAATTTAGTTTTTCAGTTCACTTAACAAAACATATCTGCTTTATGTTTATGAAAATTTTAGTATCGGGATCATAAAGTTTTTAAGTAATTGTGAGATAATTTTATTTGAAAGGGTACATATATATATTTTGTAATTGTAAAAAATTATTTGCATATTTATTCAAGTTAACATGATGAGATTAAAAATGGAATGAAAGATTATACATAGTTTGTTTTTATCAAACATTTCCATAGAAACATCAACTTAAAAATTTCTTGTATCTATGTTACATAATATTAAAGATGAAAGAAAGTTTATTATGTTTAATACAAAGCCTATTATTATTACAATATATTTAAAAGGTAAACTACTAGTAGAATTGTTATATTTTTTCTTTATAATATATATATATATATATATACATACCATGAAAAGTTATGTTTAATCTAACACAGCTCTATTTTACATTTTCTATTTAGCCTCCGGAACCACAAAAAACTATTACTTCATTGAATATTAATGAGGGTGATGTGTACGAGTGTAAATGAAGAGTACTCTTGTACTCTCTGATGGTGACCATTCCTGCCTGGTTTTTTGAAATCTAACCAACAAAGAACACAGGTATCCACAGTCAAGTATTAAAATGCATATAAAAAAGTAACTGCGTTAAACAGTTTAATTTTGTTGACCGATTTCTATAATTTTGACTTGATTTGTACACCTTCCCTATCGATTTTCTATCCCATCTTCATTATAAACACAATTACCATCTATCTGTCTTCTTTATCCCTCTCATGTTCTATCTGTGATTTCTTCTATCCCACATAGCAAAAACCTCTTATACAAAATCTCATGCCAATAATCCAAATGCTATCATATTTTATCTTTATGTGAATCACCATCTAATTTGTCAATCAATTGTCAGGAGATTGCTCTGCTGTATTCCGAGAGCTGTTCAGTTCTTTTAACATAAAGATTTGTTTTAAATAACCACCGTGAAGCCATACAGTCTTTGTCCACCTACAAGCGGAGGTGTTTTTTTTACGATTTTCGCTTCATGAAATCTACGACCGAATATACTTTTCTTGGATTCTGTAGTAGACTTAGTGTGCTCTTTCCTGATATAGGTTTACTATATTGTTATAATGTAACTTAAAACATGATCGTATACAGTACATCGTAAATAAATACAATATCTAATCCTCGATTCAATTATTGTTGAAGTAGTAAGCAGTTTTTGATATTACTATTAATATAATTGATAAATGTTGTATTTGTTAGCTTTTTAAAAAATATAGTAATAATAATAATTAGTGTTGTATGAAACAAAATAACATTTATTCTTTAATATAATGTATCTTAGATACAAACTATTTTTGAATGTATGTTTCTATGGAAATGTTTATTTAAAAACACTATTTAAAATCATTCATTCCATTTCAAATCTCATCATGTTAACATGAATTAATATGATAAATATTATTTAGAATTAGAAAATATATATGATGCTCACTTTCAAAAAAACTGATCTTTCCAATTACTTCAAAATATAAAGAATGTGAAATGAAAAATTTCATAAACACAATCAAATATTTCCTAAAAAGAAATAGTTAAGCATACTGAAAAATTATATTAATGTTAGCATTTTAATTACATTATTCATGCAATAATTCTATAAAAATGAAAAAAAAAAGTTCAGATTGAATTTTAACCCTTCAACTTCATGTAAATGATATGAATGGTTAAAATTCAATTTTTATTATGAAGATAAATGATTTAAATGTAGCAACTTAATAAATTAATTCCAGCATTTTTATTAACATAACACGTGTTCAGTAATTATATTGAAATAAAATAAACAATTCAGTTTGAATTTTAACCCTTCAACTTCTTTGTAGTGGTGGGTTAAAATTCAATTAAAATATATGTATTTTATTTGCTTAAGAACAACTACTAAATTTCTAAATTATCAATAAATTTGAATTTTAACCCTTCAACTTCATGTAAGTGATGAAAGGTTAAAATTCAATATTAGTAACTGCTCCTAGTATAAAATATTATTATGAAATTAAAATTATTACATAATATTTCACGTTGAATTGGACTGCAAATAGGACTCTCTTATAATAGATATGAAATTCGCTCTGCTCATCGTCTTATATTTGCACACTCTCATACACTTTCTGATTGATTGTTATTGTTATATAAGTTGTTTCTGTAGTAGTCGAAGACAGTACTTTTCTCTTATTTGTGGTATAAATTATTAAAATTTTCAGATAAAATATGATCGTTCATATTACATAATAAAAAAATTTAATCTACGATTCACACCTTGTTAGAAAGTAAGCAGTCTTTGTAATTACCATGCTGTATATAATGTAGTTAGTGTGGGTTTACAACAGTCCTTCAGAAAGTGTATTTTGGTGTGTAAATATAAGACGAAGCACATAGCGTTGCTTCTTATATATTATAAGAGTGTCCTCTTCAGATCCAACTGAATGTGACATATGCATGTAAACATTTTAAATTCATACTAATTTATTATACGAGTGGTTATTAAAATTGAATATTAACCTTTCATCTTTTACATGAAGTTGAAGGGTTAAAATTCAATCAGACATTTTTTTTTTGATTTTTGTATCATTGCAACGTGATATGGAAATAGAAAATGGTTACATTAATTTAATTGGTTAGTATACTTAAAAGTTTTTTTTTGTGAATATCTTGTTTTATGTGTATTTTAATATCATATTCTTAATGTATGAAAGTAATTGGAAAGGGCAGTATTTTGTAAACATTGTTAAAAATGTTACATTACAGGAGAGGTTATTTAAAATGAATTTTAACTATTCATCACTTACATTGAAGTTGAAGGGTTAAAATTCAATCTGAACTATTTTTTTTTCAGATTATATAATTATTGCACTAGTACGTAAATAAAAATTCTGACATTAATTTAGTTTTTCAGTTCACTTAACAAAACATATCTGCTTTATGTTTATGAAAATTTTAGTATCGGGATCATAAAGTTTTTAAGTAATTGTGAGATAATTTTATTTGAAAGGGTACATATATATATTTTGTAATTGTAAAAAATTATTTGCATATTTATTCAAGTTAACATGATGAGATTAAAAATGGAATGAAAGATTATACATAGTTTGTTTTTATCAAACATTTCCATAGAAACATCAACTTAAAAATTTCTTGTATCTATGTTACATAATATTAAAGATGAAAGAAAGTTTATTATGTTTAATACAAAGCCTATTATTATTACAATATATTTAAAAGGTAAACTACTAGTAGAATTGTTATATTTTTTCTTTATAATATATATATATATATATACCATGAAAAGTTATGTTTAATCTAACACAGCTCTATTTTACATTTTCTATTTAGCCTCCGGAACCACAAAAAACTATTACTTCATTGAATATTAATGAGGGTGATGTGTACGAGTGTAAATGAAGAGTACTCTTGTACTCTCTGATGGTGACCATTCCTGCCTGGTTTTTTGAAATCTAACCAACAAAGAACACAGGTATCCACAGTCAAGTATTAAAATGCATATAAAAAAGTAACTGCGTTAAACAGTTTAATTTTGTTGACCGATTTCTATAATTTTGACTTGATTTGTACACCTTCCCTATCGATTTTCTATCCCATCTTCATTATAAACACAATTACCATCTATCTGTCTTCTTTATCCCTCTCATGTTCTATCTGTGATTTCTTCTATCCCACATAGCAAAAACCTCTTATACAAAATCTCATGCCAATAATCCAAATGCTATCATATTTTATCTTTATGTGAATCACCATCTAATTTGTCAATCAATTGTCAGGAGATTGCTCTGCTGTATTCCGAGAGCTGTTCAGTTCTTTTAACATAAAGATTTGTTTTAAATAACCACCGTGAAGCCATACAGTCTTTGTCCACCTACAAGCGGAGGTGTTTTTTTTACGATTTTCGCTTCATGAAATCTACGACCGAATATACTTTTCTTGGATTCTGTAGTAGACTTAGTGTGCTCTTTCCTGATATAGGTTTACTATATTGTTATGTAACTTAAAACATGATCGTATACAGTACATCGTAAATAAATACAATATCTAATCCTCGATTAAAATATTGTTAAAGTAGTAAGCAGTTTTTGATATTACTATTAATATAATTGATAAATGTTGTATTTGTTAGCTTTTTAAAAAATATAGTAATAATAATAATTAGTGTTGTATGAAACAAAATAACATTTATTCTTTAATATTATGTATCTTAGATACAAACTATTTTTGAATGTATGTTTCTATGGAAATGTTTATTTAAAAACACTATTTAAAATCATTCATTCCATTTCAAATCTCATCATGTTAACATGAATTAATATGATAAATATTATTTAGAATTAGAAAATATATATGATGCTCACTTTCAAAAAAACTGATCTTTCCAATTACTTCAAAATATAAAGAATGTGAAATGAAAAATTTCATAAACACAATCAAATATTTCCTAAAAAGAAATAGTTAAGCATACTGAAAAATTATATTAATGTTAGCATTTTAATTACATTATTCATGCAATAATTCTATAAAAATGAAAAAAAAAAGTTCAGATTGAATTTTAACCCTTCAACTTCATGTAAATGATATGAATGGTTAAAATTCAATTTTTATTATGAAGATAAATGATTTAAATGTAGCAACTTAATAAATTAATTCCAGCATTTTTATTAACATAACACGTGTTCAGTAATTATATTGAAATAAAATAAACAATTCAGTTTGAATTTTAACCCTTCAACTTCTTTGTAGTGGTGGGTTAAAATTCAATTAAAATATATGTATTTTATTTGCTTAAGAACAACTACTAAATTTCTAAATTATCAATAAATTTGAATTTTAACCCTTCAACTTCATGTAAGTGATGAAAGGTTAAAATTCAATATTAGTAACTGCTCCTAGTATAAAATATTATTATGAAATTAAAATTATTACATAATATTTCACGTTGAATTGGACTGCAAATAGGACTCTCTTATAATAGATATGAAATTCGCTCTGCTCATCGTCTTATATTTGCACACTCTCATACACTTTCTGATTGATTGTTATTGTTATATAAGTTGTTTCTGTAGTAGTCGAAGACAGTACTTTTCTCTTATTTGTGGTATAAATTATTAAAATTTTCAGATAAAATATGATCGTTCATATTACATAATAAAAAAATTTAATCTACGATTCACACCTTGTTAGAAAGTAAGCAGTCTTTGTAATTACCATGCTGTATATAATGTAGTTAGTGTGGGTTTACAACAGTCCTTCAGAAAGTGTATTTTGGTGTGTAAATATAAGACGAAGCACATAGCGTTGCTTCTTATATATTATAAGAGTGTCCTCTTCAGATCCAACTGAATGTGACATATGCATGTAAACATTTTAAATTCATACTAATTTATTATACGAGTGGTTATTAAAATTGAATATTAACCTTTCATCTTTTACATGAAGTTGAAGGGTTAAAATTCAATCAGACATTTTTTTTTTGATTTTTGTATCATTGCAACGTGATATGGAAATAGAAAATGGTTACATTAATTTAATTGGTTAGTATACTTAAAAGTTTTTTTTTGTGAATATCTTGTTTTATGTGTATTTTAATATCATATTCTTAATGTATGAAAGTAATTGGAAAGGGCAGTATTTTGTAAACATTGTTAAAAATGTTACATTACAGGAGAGGTTATTTAAAATGAATTTTAACTATTCATCACTTACATTGAAGTTGAAGGGTTAAAATTCAATCTGAACTATTTTTTTTTTCTGATTATATAATTATTGTGCACTAGTACGTAAATAAAAATTCTGACATTAATTTAGTTTTTCAGTTCACTTAACAAAACATATCTGCTTTATGTTTATGAAAATTTTAGTATCGGGATCATAAAGTTTTTAAGTAATTGTGAGATAATTTTATTTGAAAGGGTACATATATATATTTTGTAATTGTAAAAAATTATTTGCATATTTATTCAAGTTAACATGATGAGATTAAAAATGGAATGAAAGATTATACATAGTTTGTTTTTATCAAACATTTCCATAGAAACATCAACTTAAAAATTTCTTGTATCTATGTTACATAATATTAAAGATGAAAGAAAGTTTATTATGTTTAATACAAAGCCTATTATTATTACAATATATTTAAAAGGTAAACTACTAGTAGAATTGTTATATTTTTTCTTTATAATATATATATATATATACATACCATGAAAAGTTATGTTTAATCTAACACAGCTCTATTTTACATTTTCTATTTAGCCTCCGGAACCACAAAAAACTATTACTTCATTGAATATTAATGAGGGTGATGTGTACGAGTGTAAATGAAGAGTACTCTTGTACTCTCTGATGGTGACCATTCCTGCCTGGTTTTTTGAAATCTAACCAACAAAGAACACAGGTATCCACAGTCAAGTATTAAAATGCATATAAAAAAGTAACTGCGTTAAACAGTTTAATTTTGTTGACCGATTTCTATAATTTTGACTTGATTTGTACACCTTCCCTATCGATTTTCTATCCCATCTTCATTATAAACACAATTACCATCTATCTGTCTTCTTTATCCCTCTCATGTTCTATCTGTGATTTCTTCTATCCCACATAGCAAAAACCTCTTATACAAAATCTCATGCCAATAATCCAAATGCTATCATATTTTATCTTTATGTGAATCACCATCTAATTTGTCAATCAATTGTCAGGAGATTGCTCTGCTGCATTCCGAGAGCTGTTCAGTTCTTTTAACATAAAGATTTGTTTTAAATAACCACCGTGAAGCCATACAGTCTTTGTCCACCTACAAGCGGAGGTGTTTTTTTTACGATTTTCGCTTCATGAAATCTACGACCGAATATACTTTTGTTGGATTCTGTAGTAGACTTAGTGTGCACTTTCCTGATATAGGTTTACTATATTGTTATAATGTAACTTAAAACATGATCGTATATAGTACATCGTAAATAAATACAATATCTAATCCTCGATTCAAATATTGTTAAGGTAGTAAGCAGTTTTTGATATTACTATTAATATAATTGATAAATGATGTATTTGTTAGCTTTTTAAAAAATATAGTAAAAATAATAATTAGTGTTGTATGAAACAAAATAAAATTTATTCTTTAATATTATGTATCTTAGATACAAACTATTTTTGAATGTATGTTTCTATGGAAATGTTTATTTAAAAAACACTATTTAAAATCATTCATTCCATTTCAAATCTCATCATGTTAACATGAATTAATATGATAAATATTATTTAGAATTAGAAAATATATATGATGCTCACTTTCAAAAAAACTGATCTTTCCAATTACTTCAAAATATAAAGAATGTGAAATGAAAAATTTCATAAACACAATCAAATATTTCCTAAAAAGAAATAGTTAAGCATACTGAAAAATTATATTAATGTCAGCATTTTAATTACATTATTCATGCAATAATTCTATAAAAATCAAAAATAAGTTCAGATTGAATTTTAACCCTTCAACTTCATGTAAATGATATGAATGGTTAAAATTCAATTTTTATTATGAAGATAAATGATTTAAATGTAGCAACTTAATAAATTAATTCCAGCATTTTTATTAACATAACACGTGTTCAGTAATTATATTGAAATAAAATAAACATATCAGTTTGAATTTTAACCCTTCAACTTCGTTGTAGTGGTGGGTTAAAATTCAATTAAAATATATGTATTTTATTTGCTTAAGAACAACTACTAAATTTCTAAATTATCAATAAATTTGAATTTTAACCCTTCAACTTCATGTAAGTGATGAAAGGTTAAAATTCAATATTAGTAACTGCTCCTAGTATAAAATATTATTATGAAATTAAAATTATTACATAATATTTCACGTTGAATTGGACTGCAATTAGGACTCTCTTATAATAGATATGAAATTCGCTCTGCTCATAGTCTTATATTTGCACACTCTCATACACTTTCTGATTGATTGTTATTGTTATATAAGTTGTTTCTGTAGTAGTCGAAGACAGTACTTTTCTCATATTTGTGGTATAAATTATTAAAATTTTCAGATAAAATATGATCGTATATATATATACATACCATGAGAAGTTATGTTTAATCTAACACAGCTCTATTTTACATTTTCTATTTAGCCTCCGGAACCACAAAAAACTATTACTTCATTGAATATTAATGAGGGTGATGTGTACGAGTTTAAATGAAGAGTACTCTTGTACTCTCTGATGGTGACCATTCCTGCCTGGTTTTTTGAAATCTAACCAACAAAGAACACAGGTATCCACAGTCAAGTATTAAAATGCATATAAAAAAGTAACTGCGTTAAACAGTTTAATTTTGTTGACCGATTTCTATAATTTTGACTTGATGTGTACACCTTCCCTATCGATTTTCTATCCCATCTTCATTATAAACACAATTACCATCTTCTTTATGTCTTCTATATGTCTTCTTTATCCCTTTCATGTTCTATCTGTGATTTCTTCTATCCCACATAGCAAAAACCTCTTATACAAAATCTCATGCCAATAATCCAAATGCTATCATATTTTATCTTTATGTGAATCACCATCTAATTTGTCAATCAATTGTCAGGAGATTGCTCTGCTGTATTCCGAGAGCTGTTCAGTTCTTTTAACATAAAGAACCACCGTGAAGCCATACAGTCTTTGTCCACCTACAAGCGGAGGTGTTTTTTTTACGATTTTCGCTTCATGAAATCCACGACCGAATATACTTTTCTTGGATTCTGTAGTAGACTTAGTGTGCTCTTTCCTGATATAGGTTTACTATATTGTTATAATGTAACTTAAAACATGATCGTATACAGTACATCGTAAATAAATACAATATCTAATCCTCGATTCAAATATTGTTAAAGTTGTAAGCAGTTTTTGATATTACTATTAATATAATTGATAAATGATGTATTTGTTAGCTTTTTAAAAAATATAGTAATAATAATAATTAGTGTTGTATGAAACAAAATAAAATTTATTCTTTAATATTATGTATCTTAGATACAAACTATTTTTGAATGTATGTTTCTATGGAAATGTTTATTTAAAAAACACTATTTAAAATCATTCATTCCATTTCAAATCTCATCATGTTAACATGAATTAATATGATAAATATTATTTAGAATTAGAAAATATATATGATGCTCACTTTCAAAAAAACTGATCTTTCCAATTACTTCAAAATATAAAGAATGTGAAATGAAAAATTTCATAAACACAATCAAATATTTCCTAAAAAGAAATAGTTAAGCATACTGAAAAATTATATTAATGTTAGCATTTTAATTACATTATTCATGCAATAATTCTATAAAAATCAAAAAAAAAGTTCAGATTGAATTTTAACCCTTCAACTTCATGTAAATGATATGAATGGTTAAAATTCAATTTTTATTATGAAGATAAATGATTTAAATGTAGGAACTTAATAAATTAATTCCAGCATTTTTATTAACATAACACGTGTTCAGTAATTATATTGAAATAAAATAAACAATTCAGTTTGAATTTTAACCCTTCAACTTCTTTGTAGTGGTGGGTTAAAATTCAATGAAAATATATATATTTTATTTTCTTAAGAACAACTACTAAATTTCTAAATTATCAATAAATTTGAATTTTAACCCTTCAACTTCATGTAAGTGATGAAAGGTTAAAATTCAATATTAGTAACTGCTCCTAGTATAAAATATTATTATGAAATTAAAATTATTACATAATATTTCACGTTGAATTGGACTGCAAATAGGACTCTCTTATAATAGATATGAAATTCGCTCTGCTCATCGTCTTATATTTGCACACTCTCATACACTTTCTGATTGATTGTTATTGTTATATAAGTTGTTTCTGTAGTAGTCGAAGACAGTACTTTTCTCTTATTTGTGGTATAAATTATTAAAATTTTCAGATAAAATATGATCGTTCATATTACATAATAAAAAAATTTAATCTACGATTCACACCTTGTTAGAAAGTAAGCAGTCTTTGTAATTACCATGCTGTATATAATGTAGTTAGTGTGGGTTTACAACAGTCCTTCAGAAAGTGTATTTTGGTGTGTAAATATAAGACGAAGCACATAGCGTTGCTTCTTATATATTATAAGAGTGTCCTCTTCAGATCCAACTGAATGTGACATATGCATGTAAACATTTTAAATTCATACTAATTTATTATACGAGTGGTTATTAAAATTGAATATTAACCTTTCATCTTTTACATGAAGTTGAAGGGTTAAAATTCAATCAGACATTTTTTTTTTGATTTTTGTATCATTGCAACGTGATATGGAAATAGAAAATGGTTACAATAATTTAATTGGTTAGTATACTTAAAAGTTTCTTTTTGTGAATATCTTGTTTTATGTGTATTTTAATATCATATTCTTAATGTATGAAAGTAATTGGAAAGGGCAGTATTTTGTAAACATTGTTAAAAATGTTACATTACAGGAGAGGTTATTTAAAATGAATTTTAACTATTCATCACTTACATTGAAGTTGAAGGGTTAAAATTCAATCTGAACTATTTTTTTTTTCTGATTATATAATTATTGTGCACTAGTACGTAAATAAAAATTCTGACATTAATTTAGTTTTTCAGTTCACTTAACAAAACATATCTGCTTTATGTTTATGAAAATTTTAGTATCGGGATCATAAAGTTTTTAAGTAATTGTGAGATAATTTTATTTGAAAGGGTACATATATATATTTTGTAATTGTAAAAAATTATTTGCATATTTATTCAAGTTAACATGATGAGATTAAAAATGGAATGAAAGATTATACATAGTTTGTTTTTATCAAACATTTCCATAGAAACATCAACTTAAAAATTTCTTGTATCTATGTTACATAATATTAAAGATGAAAGAAAGTTTATTATGTTTAATACAAAGCCTATTATTATTACAATATATTTAAAAGGTAAACTACTAGTAGAATTGTTATATTTTTTCTTTATAATATATATATATATATACATACCATGAAAAGTTATGTTTAATCTAACACAGCTCTATTTTACATTTTCTATTTAGCCTCCGGAACCACAAAAAACTATTACTTCATTGAATATTAATGAGGGTGATGTGTACGAATGTAAATGAAGAGTACTCTTGTACTCTCTGATGGTGACCATTCCTGCCTGGTTTTTTGAAATCTAACCAACAAAGAACACAGGTATCCACAGTCAAGTATTAAAATGCATATAAAAAAGTAACTGCGTTAAACAGTTTAATTTTGTTGACCGATTTCTATAATTTTGACTTGATTTGTACACCTTCCCTATCGATTTTCTATCCCATCTTCATTATAAACACAATTACCATCTATCTGTCTTCTTTATCCCTCTCATGTTCTATCTGTGATTTCTTCTATCCCACATAGCAAAAACCTCTTATACAAAATCTCATGCCAATAATCCAAATGCTATCATATTTTATCTTTATGTGAATCACCATCTAATTTGTCAATCAATTGTCAGGAGATTGCTCTGCTGCATTCCGAGAGCTGTTCAGTTCTTTTAACATAAAGATTTGTTTTAAATAACCACCGTGAAGCCATACAGTCTTTGTCCACCTACAAGCGGAGGTGTTTTTTTTACGATTTTCGCTTCATGAAATCTACGACCGAATATACTTTTGTTGGATTCTGTAGTAGACTTAGTGTGCACTTTCCTGATATAGGTTTACTATATTGTTATAATGTAACTTAAAACATGATCGTATATAGTACATCGTAAATAAATACAATATCTAATCCTCGATTCAAATATTGTTAAGGTAGTAAGCAGTTTTTGATATTACTATTAATATAATTGATAAATGATGTATTTGTTAGCTTTTTAAAAAATATAGTAAAAATAATAATTAGTGTTGTATGAAACAAAATAAAATTTATTCTTTAATATTATGTATCTTAGATACAAACTATTTTTGAATGTATGTTTCTATGGAAATGTTTATTTAAAAAACACTATTTAAAATCATTCATTCCATTTCAAATCTCATCATGTTAACATGAATTAATATGATAAATATTATTTAGAATTAGAAAATATATATGATGCTCACTTTCAAAAAAACTGATCTTTCCAATTACTTCAAAATATAAAGAATGTGAAATGAAAAATTTCATAAACACAATCAAATATTTCCTAAAAAGAAATAGTTAAGCATACTGAAAAATTATATTAATGTCAGCATTTTAATTACATTATTCATGCAATAATTCTATAAAAATCAAAAATAAGTTCAGATTGAATTTTAACCCTTCAACTTCATGTAAATGATATGAATGGTTAAAATTCAATTTTTATTATGAAGATAAATGATTTAAATGTAGCAACTTAATAAATTAATTCCAGCATTTTTATTAACATAACACGTGTTCAGTAATTATATTGAAATAAAATAAACATATCAGTTTGAATTTTAACCCTTCAACTTCGTTGTAGTGGTGGGTTAAAATTCAATTAAAATATATGTATTTTATTTGCTTAAGAACAACTACTAAATTTCTAAATTATCAATAAATTTGAATTTTAACCCTTCAACTTCATGTAAGTGATGAAAGGTTAAAATTCAATATTAGTAACTGCTCCTAGTATAAAATATTATTATGAAATTAAAATTATTACATAATATTTCACGTTGAATTGGACTGCAATTAGGACTCTCTTATAATAGATATGAAATTCGCTCTGCTCATAGTCTTATATTTGCACACTCTCATACACTTTCTGATTGATTGTTATTGTTATATAAGTTGTTTCTGTAGTAGTCGAAGACAGTACTTTTCTCATATTTGTGGTATAAATTATTAAAATTTTCAGATAAAATATGATCGTATATATATATACATACCATGAGAAGTTATGTTTAATCTAACACAGCTCTATTTTACATTTTCTATTTAGCCTCCGGAACCACAAAAAACTATTACTTCATTGAATATTAATGAGGGTGATGTGTACGAGTTTAAATGAAGAGTACTCTTGTACTCTCTGATGGTGACCATTCCTGCCTGGTTTTTTGAAATCTAACCAACAAAGAACACAGGTATCCACAGTCAAGTATTAAAATGCATATAAAAAAGTAACTGCGTTAAACAGTTTAATTTTGTTGACCGATTTCTATAATTTTGACTTGATGTGTACACCTTCCCTATCGATTTTCTATCCCATCTTCATTATAAACACAATTACCATCTTCTTTATGTCTTCTATATGTCTTCTTTATCCCTTTCATGTTCTATCTGTGATTTCTTCTATCCCACATAGCAAAAACCTCTTATACAAAATCTCATGCCAATAATCCAAATGCTATCATATTTTATCTTTATGTGAATCACCATCTAATTTGTCAATCAATTGTCAGGAGATTGCTCTGCTGTATTCCGAGAGCTGTTCAGTTCTTTTAACATAAAGAACCACCGTGAAGCCATACAGTCTTTGTCCACCTACAAGCGGAGGTGTTTTTTTTACGATTTTCGCTTCATGAAATCCACGACCGAATATACTTTTCTTGGATTCTGTAGTAGACTTAGTGTGCTCTTTCCTGATATAGGTTTACTATATTGTTATAATGTAACTTAAAACATGATCGTATACAGTACATCGTAAATAAATACAATATCTAATCCTCGATTCAAATATTGTTAAAGTTGTAAGCAGTTTTTGATATTACTATTAATATAATTGATAAATGATGTATTTGTTAGCTTTTTAAAAAATATAGTAATAATAATAATTAGTGTTGTATGAAACAAAATAAAATTTATTCTTTAATATTATGTATCTTAGATACAAACTATTTTTGAATGTATGTTTCTATGGAAATGTTTATTTAAAAAACACTATTTAAAATCATTCATTCCATTTCAAATCTCATCATGTTAACATGAATTAATATGATAAATATTATTTAGAATTAGAAAATATATATGATGCTCACTTTCAAAAAAACTGATCTTTCCAATTACTTCAAAATATAAAGAATGTGAAATGAAAAATTTCATAAACACAATCAAATATTTCCTAAAAAGAAATAGTTAAGCATACTGAAAAATTATATTAATGTTAGCATTTTAATTACATTATTCATGCAATAATTCTATAAAAATCAAAAAAAAAGTTCAGATTGAATTTTAACCCTTCAACTTCATGTAAATGATATGAATGGTTAAAATTCAATTTTTATTATGAAGATAAATGATTTAAATGTAGGAACTTAATAAATTAATTCCAGCATTTTTATTAACATAACACGTGTTCAGTAATTATATTGAAATAAAATAAACAATTCAGTTTGAATTTTAACCCTTCAACTTCTTTGTAGTGGTGGGTTAAAATTCAATGAAAATATATATATTTTATTTTCTTAAGAACAACTACTAAATTTCTAAATTATCAATAAATTTGAATTTTAACCCTTCAACTTCATGTAAGTGATGAAAGGTTAAAATTCAATATTAGTAACTGCTCCTAGTATAAAATATTATTATGAAATTAAAATTATTACATAATATTTCACGTTGAATTGGACTGCAAATAGGACTCTCTTATAATAGATATGAAATTCGCTCTGCTCATCGTCTTATATTTGCACACTCTCATACACTTTCTGATTGATTGTTATTGTTATATAAGTTGTTTCTGTAGTAGTCGAAGACAGTACTTTTCTCTTATTTGTGGTATAAATTATTAAAATTTTCAGATAAAATATGATCGTTCATATTACATAATAAAAAAATTTAATCTACGATTCACACCTTGTTAGAAAGTAAGCAGTCTTTGTAATTACCATGCTGTATATAATGTAGTTAGTGTGGGTTTACAACAGTCCTTCAGAAAGTGTATTTTGGTGTGTAAATATAAGACGAAGCACATAGCGTTGCTTCTTATATATTATAAGAGTGTCCTCTTCAGATCCAACTGAATGTGACATATGCATGTAAACATTTTAAATTCATACTAATTTATTATACGAGTGGTTATTAAAATTGAATATTAACCTTTCATCTTTTACATGAAGTTGAAGGGTTAAAATTCAATCAGACATTTTTTTTTTGATTTTTGTATCATTGCAACGTGATATGGAAATAGAAAATGGTTACAATAATTTAATTGGTTAGTATACTTAAAAGTTTCTTTTTGTGAATATCTTGTTTTATGTGTATTTTAATATCATATTCTTAATGTATGAAAGTAATTGGAAAGGGCAGTATTTTGTAAACATTGTTAAAAATGTTACATTACAGGAGAGGTTATTTAAAATGAATTTTAACTATTCATCACTTACATTGAAGTTGAAGGGTTAAAATTCAATCTGAACTATTTTTTTTTTCTGATTATATAATTATTGTGCACTAGTACGTAAATAAAAATTCTGACATTAATTTAGTTTTTCAGTTCACTTAACAAAACATATCTGCTTTATGTTTATGAAAATTTTAGTATCGGGATCATAAAGTTTTTAAGTAATTGTGAGATAATTTTATTTGAAAGGGTACATATATATATTTTGTAATTGTAAAAAATTATTTGCATATTTATTCAAGTTAACATGATGAGATTAAAAATGGAATGAAAGATTATACATAGTTTGTTTTTATCAAACATTTCCATAGAAACATCAACTTAAAAATTTCTTGTATCTATGTTACATAATATTAAAGATGAAAGAAAGTTTATTATGTTTAATACAAAGCCTATTATTATTACAATATATTTAAAACGTAAACTACTAGTAGAATTGTTATATTTTTTCTTTATAATATATATATATATATATATACATACCATGAAAAGTTATGTTACTAACACAGCTCTATTTTACATTTTCTATTTAGCCTCCGGAACCACAAAAAACTATTACTTCATTGAATATTAATGAGGGTGATGTGTACGAGTGTAAATGAAGAGTACTCTTGTACTCTCTGATGGTGACCATTCCTGCCTGGTTTTTTGAAATCTAACCAACAAAGAACACAGGTATCCACAGTCAAGTATTAAAATGCATATAAAAAAGTAACTGCGTTAAACAGTTTAATTTTGTTGACCGATTTCTATAATTTTGACTTGATTTGTACACCTTCCCTATCGATTTTCTATCCCATCTTCATTATAAACACAATTACCATCTATCTGTCTTCTTTATCCCTCTCATGTTCTATCTGTGATTTCTTCTATCCCACATAGCAAAAACCTCTTATACAAAATCTCATGCCAATAATCCAAATGCTATCATATTTTATCTTTATGTGAATCACCATCTAATTTGTCAATCAATTGTCAGGAGATTGCTCTGCTGTATTCCGAGAGCTGTTCAGTTCTTTTAACATAAAGATTTGTTTTAAATAACCACCGTGAAGCCATACAGTCTTTGTCCACCTACAAGCGGAGGTGTTTTTTTTAGGATTTTCGCTTCATGAAATCTACGACCTAATATACTTTTGTTGGATTCTGTAGTAGACTTAGTGTGCACTTTCCTGATATAGGTTTACTATATTGTTATAATGTAACTTAAAACATGATCGTATATAGTACATCGTAAATAAATACAATATCTAATCCTCGATTCAAATATTGTTAAAGTAGTAAGCAGTTTTTGATATTACTTTTAATATAATTGATAAATGATGTATTTGTTAGCTTTTTAAAAAATATAGTAAAAATAATAATTAGTGTTGTATGAAACAAAATAAAATTTATTCTTTAATATTATGTATCTTAGATACAAACTATTTTTGAATGTATGTTTCTATGGAAATGTTTATTTAAAAAACACTATTTAAAATCATTCATTCCATTTCAAATCTCATCATGTTAACATGAATTAATATGATAAATATTATTTAGAATTAGAAAATATATATGATGCTCACTTTCAAAAAAACTGATCTTTCCAATTACTTCAAAATATAAAGAATGTGAAATGAAAAATTTCATAAACACAATCAAATATTTCCTAAAAAGAAATAGTTAAGCATACTGAAAAATTATATTAATGTCAGCATTTTAATTACATTATTCATGCAATAATTCTATAAAAATCAAAAATAAGTTCAGATTGAATTTTAACCCTTCAACTTCATGTAAATGATATGAATGGTTAAAATTCAATTTTTATTATGAAGATAAATGATTTAAATGTAGCAACTTAATAAATTAATTCCAGCATTTTTATTAACATAACACGTGTTCAGTAATTATATTGAAATAAAATAAACATATCAGTTTGAATTTTAACCCTTCAACTTCGTTGTAGTGGTGGGTTAAAATTCAATTAAAATATATGTATTTTATTTGCTTAAGAACAACTACTAAATTTCTAAATTATCAATAAATTTGAATTTTAACCCTTCAACTTCATGTAAGTGATGAAAGGTTAAAATTCAATATTAGTAACTGCTCCTAGTATAAAATATTATTATGAAATTAAAATTATTACATAATATTTCACGTTGAATTGGACTGCAATTAGGACTCTCTTATAATAGATATGAAATTCGCTCTGCTCATAGTCTTATATTTGCACACTCTCATACACTTTCTGATTGATTGTTATTGTTATATAAGTTGTTTCTGTAGTAGTCGAAGACAGTACTTTTCTCATATTTGTGGTATAAATTATTAAAATTTTCAGATAAAATATGATCGTATATATATATACATACCATGAGAAGTTATGTTTAATCTAACACAGCTCTATTTTACATTTTCTATTTAGCCTCCGGAACCACAAAAAACTATTACTTCATTGAATATTAATGAGGGTGATGTGTACGAGTTTAAATGAAGAGTACTCTTGTACTCTCTGATGGTGACCATTCCTGCCTGGTTTTTTGAAATCTAACCAACAAAGAACACAGGTATCCACAGTCAAGTATTAAAATGCATATAAAAAAGTAACTGCGTTAAACAGTTTAATTTTGTTGACCGATTTCTATAATTTTGACTTGATGTGTACACCTTCCCTATCGATTTTCTATCCCATCTTCATTATAAACACAATTACCATCTTCTTTATGTCTTCTATATGTCTTCTTTATCCCTTTCATGTTCTATCTGTGATTTCTTCTATCCCACATAGCAAAAACCTCTTATACAAAATCTCATGCCAATAATCCAAATGCTATCATATTTTATCTTTATGTGAATCACCATCTAATTTGTCAATCAATTGTCAGGAGATTGCTCTGCTGTATTCCGAGAGCTGTTCAGTTCTTTTAACATAAAGAACCACCGTGAAGCCATACAGTCTTTGTCCACCTACAAGCGGAGGTGTTTTTTTTACGATTTTCGCTTCATGAAATCCACGACCGAATATACTTTTCTTGGATTCTGTAGTAGACTTAGTGTGCTCTTTCCTGATATAGGTTTACTATATTGTTATAATGTAACTTAAAACATGATCGTATACAGTACATCGTAAATAAATACAATATCTAATCCTCGATTCAAATATTGTTAAAGTTGTAAGCAGTTTTTGATATTACTATTAATATAATTGATAAATGATGTATTTGTTAGCTTTTTAAAAAATATAGTAATAATAATAATTAGTGTTGTATGAAACAAAATAAAATTTATTCTTTAATATTATGTATCTTAGATACAAACTATTTTTGAATGTATGTTTCTATGGAAATGTTTATTTAAAAAACACTATTTAAAATCATTCATTCCATTTCAAATCTCATCATGTTAACATGAATTAATATGATAAATATTATTTAGAATTAGAAAATATATATGATGCTCACTTTCAAAAAAACTGATCTTTCCAATTACTTCAAAATATAAAGAATGTGAAATGAAAAATTTCATAAACACAATCAAATATTTCCTAAAAAGAAATAGTTAAGCATACTGAAAAATTATATTAATGTTAGCATTTTAATTACATTATTCATGCAATAATTCTATAAAAATCAAAAAAAAAGTTCAGATTGAATTTTAACCCTTCAACTTCATGTAAATGATATGAATGGTTAAAATTCAATTTTTATTATGAAGATAAATGATTTAAATGTAGGAACTTAATAAATTAATTCCAGCATTTTTATTAACATAACACGTGTTCAGTAATTATATTGAAATAAAATAAACAATTCAGTTTGAATTTTAACCCTTCAACTTCTTTGTAGTGGTGGGTTAAAATTCAATGAAAATATATATATTTTATTTTCTTAAGAACAACTACTAAATTTCTAAATTATCAATAAATTTGAATTTTAACCCTTCAACTTCATGTAAGTGATGAAAGGTTAAAATTCAATATTAGTAACTGCTCCTAGTATAAAATATTATTATGAAATTAAAATTATTACATAATATTTCACGTTGAATTGGACTGCAAATAGGACTCTCTTATAATAGATATGAAATTCGCTCTGCTCATCGTCTTATATTTGCACACTCTCATACACTTTCTGATTGATTGTTATTGTTATATAAGTTGTTTCTGTAGTAGTCGAAGACAGTACTTTTCTCTTATTTGTGGTATAAATTATTAAAATTTTCAGATAAAATATGATCGTTCATATTACATAATAAAAAAATTTAATCTACGATTCACACCTTGTTAGAAAGTAAGCAGTCTTTGTAATTACCATGCTGTATATAATGTAGTTAGTGTGGGTTTACAACAGTCCTTCAGAAAGTGTATTTTGGTGTGTAAATATAAGACGAAGCACATAGCGTTGCTTCTTATATATTATAAGAGTGTCCTCTTCAGATCCAACTGAATGTGACATATGCATGTAAACATTTTAAATTCATACTAATTTATTATACGAGTGGTTATTAAAATTGAATATTAACCTTTCATCTTTTACATGAAGTTGAAGGGTTAAAATTCAATCAGACATTTTTTTTTTGATTTTTGTATCATTGCAACGTGATATGGAAATAGAAAATGGTTACAATAATTTAATTGGTTAGTATACTTAAAAGTTTTTTTTTGTGAATATCTTGTTTTATGTGTATTTTAATATCATATTCTTAATGTATGAAAGTAATTGGAAAGGGCAGTATTTTGTAAACATTGTTAAAAATGTTACATTACAGGAGAGGTTATTTAAAATGAATTTTAACTATTCATCACTTACATTGAAGTTGAAGGGTTAAAATTCAATCTGAACTATTTTTTTTTTCTGATTATATAATTATTGTGCACTAGTACGTAAATAAAAATTCTGACATTAATTTAGTTTTTCAGTTCACTTAACAAAACATATCTGCTTTATGTTTATGAAAATTTTAGTATCGGGATCATAAAGTTTTTAAGTAATTGTGAGATAATTTTATTTGAAAGGGTACATATATATATTTTGTAATTGTAAAAAATTATTTGCATATTTATTCAAGTTAACATGATGAGATTAAAAATGGAATGAAAGATTATACATAGTTTGTTTTTATCAAACATTTCCATAGAAACATCAACTTAAAAATTTCTTGTATCTATGTTACATAATATTAAAGATGAAAGAAAGTTTATTATGTTTAATACAAAGCCTATTATTATTACAATATATTTAAAACGTAAACTACTAGTAGAATTGTTATATTTTTTCTTTATAATATATATATATATATATACATACCATGAAAAGTTATGTTTAATCTAACACAGCTCTATTTTACATTTTCTATTTAGCCTCCGGAACCACAAAAAACTATTACTTCATTGAATATTAATGAGGGTGATGTGTACGAGTGTAAATGAAGAGTACTCTTGTACTCTCTGATGGTGACCATTCCTGCCTGGTTTTTTGAAATCTAACCAACAAAGAACACAGGTATCCACAGTCAAGTATTAAAATGCATATAAAAAAGTAACTGCGTTAAACAGTTTAATTTTGTTGACCGATTTCTATAATTTTGACTTGATTTGTACACCTTCCCTATCGATTTTCTATCCCATCTTCATTATAAACACAATTACCATCTATCTGTCTTCTTTATCCCTCTCATGTTCTATCTGTGATTTCTTCTATCCCACATAGCAAAAACCTCTTATACAAAATCTCATGCCAATAATCCAAATGCTATCATATTTTATATTTATGTGAATCACCATCTAATTTGTCAATCAATTGTCAGGAGATTGCTCTGCTGTATTCCGAGAGCTGTTCAGTTCTTTTAACATAAAGATTTGTTTTAAATAACCACCGTGAAGCCATACAGTCTTTGTCCACCTACAAGCGGAGGTGTTTTTTTTACGATTTTCGCTTCATGAAATCTACGACCGAATATACTTTTCTTGGATTCTGTAGTAGACTTAGTGTGCTCTTTCCTGATATAGGTTTACTATATTGTTATAATGTAACTTAAAACATGATCGTATACAGTACATCGTAAATAAATACAATATCTAATCCTCGATTCAAATATTGTTAAAGTAGTAAGCAGTTTTTGATATTACTATTAATATAATTGATAAATGTTGTATTTGTTAGCTTTTTAAAAAATATAGTAATAATAATAATTAGTGTTGTATAAAACAAAATAACATTTATTCTTTAATATAATGTATCTTAGATACAAACTATTTTTGAATGTATGTTTCTATGGAAATGTTTATTTAAAAACACTATTTAAAATCATTCATTCCATTTCAAATCTCATCATGTTAACATGAATTAATATGATAAATATTATTTAGAATTAGAAAATATATATGATGCTCACTTTCAAAAAAACTGATCTTTCCAATTACTTCAAAATATAAAGAATGTGAAATGAAAAATTTCATAAACACAATCAAATATTTCCTAAAAAGAAATAGTTAAGCATACTGAAAAATTATATTAATGTTAGCATTTTAATTACATTATTCATGCAATAATTCTATAAAAATGAAAAAAAAAAGTTCAGATTGAATTTTAACCCTTCAACTTCATGTAAATGATATGAATGGTTAAAATTCAATTTTTATTATGAAGATAAATGATTTAAATGTAGCAACTTAATAAATTAATTCCAGCATTTTTATTAACATAACACGTGTTCAGTAATTATATTGAAATAAAATAAACAATTCAGTTTGAATTTTAACCCTTCAACTTCTTTGTAGTGGTG
This sequence comes from Lycorma delicatula, assembly GCF_047948215.1. Classification (NCBI taxonomy): domain Eukaryota; kingdom Metazoa; phylum Arthropoda; class Insecta; order Hemiptera; family Fulgoridae; genus Lycorma; species Lycorma delicatula. The sequence continues at coordinate 66,889,436 of NC_134459.1, read as the reverse complement.
GGTTAAAATTCAATTAAAATATATGTATTTTATTTGCTTAAGAACAACTACTAAATTTCTAAATTATCAATAAATTTGAATTTTAACCCTTCAACTTCATGTAAGTGATGAAAGGTTAAAATTCAATATTAGTAACTGCTCCTAGTATAAAATATTATTATGAAATTAAAATTATTACATAATATTTCACGTTGAATTGGACTGCAAATAGGACTCTCTTATAATAGATATGAAATTCGCTCTGCTCATCGTCTTATATTTGCACACTCTCATACACTTTCTGATTGATGGTTATTGTTATATAAGTTGTTTCTGTAGTAGTCGAAGACAGTACTTTTCTCTTATTTGTGGTATAAATTATTAAAATTTTCAGATAAAATATGATCGTTCATATTACATAATAAAAAAATTTAATCTACGATTCACACCTTGTTAGAAAGTAAGCAGTCTTTGTAATTACCATGCTGTATATAATGTAGTTAGTGTGGGTTTACAACAGTCCTTCAGAAAGTGTATTTTGGTGTGTAAATATAAGACGAAGCACATAGCGTTGCTTCTTATATATTATAAGAGTGTCCTCTTCAGATCCAACTGAATGTGACATATGCATGTAAACATTTTAAATTCATACTAATTTATTATACGAGTGGTTATTAAAATTGAATATTAACCTTTCATCTTTTACATGAAGTTGAAGGGTTAAAATTCAATCAGACATTTTTTTTTTTGATTTTTGTATCATTGCAACGTGATATGGAAATAGAAAATGGTTACATTAATTTAATTGGTTAGTATACTTAAAAGTTTTTTTTTGTGAATATCTTGTTTTATGTGTATTTTAATATCATATTCTTAATGTATGAAAGTAATTGGAAAGGGCAGTATTTTGTAAACATTGTTAAAAATGTTACATTACAGGAGAGGTTATTTAAAATGAATTTTAACTATTCATCACTTACATTGAAGTTGAAGGGTTAAAATTCAATCTGAACTATTTTTTTTTCTGATTATATAATTATTGCACTAGTACGTAAATAAAAATTCTGACATTAATTTAGTTTTTCAGTTCACTTAACAAAACATATCTGCTTTATGTTTATGAAAATTTTAGTATCGGGATCATAAAGTTTTTAAGTAATTGTGAGATAATTTTATTTGAAAGGGTACATATATATATTTTGTAATTGTAAAAAATTATTTGCATATTTATTCAAGTTAACATGATGAGATTAAAAATGGAATGAAAGATTATACATAGTTTGTTTTTATCAAACATTTCCATAGAAACATCAACTTAAAAATTTCTTGTATCTATGTTACATAATATTAAAGATGAAAGAAAGTTTATTATGTTTAATACAAAGCCTATTATTATTACAATATATTTAAAAGGTAAACTACTAGTAGAATTGTTATATTTTTTCTTTATAATATATATATATATATATACATACCATGAAAAGTTATGTTTAATCTAACACAGCTCTATTTTACATTTTCTATTTAGCCTCCGGAACCACAAAAAACTATTACTTCATTGAATATTAATGAGGGTGATGTGTACGAGTGTAAATGAAGAGTACTCTTGTACTCTCTGATGGGGTGACCATTCCTGCCTGGTTTTTTGAAATCTAACCAACAAAGAACACAGGTATCCACAGTCAAGTATTAAAATGCATATAAAAAAGTAACTGCGTTAAACAGTTTAATTTTGTTGACCGATTTCTATAATTTTGACTTGATTTGTACACCTTCCCTATCGATTTTCTATCCCATCTTCATTATAAACACAATTACCATCTGTCTGTCTTCTTTATCCCCTCATGTTCTATCTGTGATTTCTTCTATCCCACATAGCAAAAACCTCTTATACAAAATCTCATGCCAATAATCCAAATGCTATCATATTTTATCTTTATGTGAATCACCATCTAATTTGTCAATCAATTGTCAGGAGATTGCTCTGCTGTATTCCGAGAGCTGTTCAGTTCTTTTAACATAAAGAACCACCGTGAAGCCATACAGTCTTTGTCCACCTACAAGCGGAGGTGTTTTTTTTAGGATTTTCGCTTCATGAAATCTACGACCTAATATACTTTTGTTGGATTCTGTAGTAGACTTAGTGTGCACTTTCCTGATATTGGTTTACTATATTGTTATAATGTAACTTAAAACATTATCGTATATAGTACATCGTAAATAAATACAATATCTAATCCTCGATTCAAATATTGTTAAGGTAGTAAGCAGTTTTTGATATTACTATTAATATAATTGATAAATGATGTATTTGTTAGCTTTTTAAAAAATATAGTAATAATAATAATTAGTGTTGTATGAAACAAAATAAAATTTATTCTTTAATATTATGTATCTTAGATACAAACTATTTTTGAATGTATGTTTCTATGGAAATGTTTATTTAAAAAACACTATTTAAAATCATTCATTCCATTTCAAATCTCATCATGTTAACATGAATTAATATGATAAATATTATTTAGAATTAGAAAATATATATGATGCTCACTTTCAAAAAAACTGATCTTTCCAATTACTTCAAAATATAAAGAATGTGAAATGAAAAATTTCATAAACACAATCAAATATTTCCTAAAAAGAAATAGTTAAGCATACTGAAAAATTATATTAATGTTAGCATTTTAATTACATTATTCATGCAATAATTCTATAAAAATGAAAAAAAAAAGTTCAGATTGAATTTTAACCCTTCAACTTCATGTAAATGATATGAATGGTTAAAATTCAATTTTTATTATGAAGATAAATGATTTAAATGTAGCAACTTAATAAATTAATTCCAGCATTTTTATTAACATAACACGTGTTCAGTAATTATATTGAAATAAAATAAACAATTCAGTTTGAATTTTAACCCTTCAACTTCTTTGTAGTGGTGGGTTAAAATTCAATTAAAATATATGTATTTTATTTGCTTAAGAACAACTACTAAATTTCTAAATTATCAATAAATTTGAATTTTAACCCTTCAACTTCATGTAAGTGATGAAAGGTTAAAATTCAATATTAGTAACTGCTCCTAGTATAAAATATTATTATGAAATTAAAATTATTACATAATATTTCACGTTGAATTGGACTGCAAATAGGACTCTCTTATAATAGATATGAAATTCGCTCTGCTCATCGTCTTATATTTGCACACTCTCATACACTTTCTGATTGATGGTTATTGTTATATAAGTTGTTTCTGTAGTAGTCGAAGACAGTACTTTTCTCTTATTTGTGGTATAAATTATTAAAATTTTCAGATAAAATATGATCGTTCATATTACATAATAAAAAAATTTAATCTACGATTCACACCTTGTTAGAAAGTAAGCAGTCTTTGTAATTACCATGCTGTATATAATGTAGTTAGTGTGGGTTTACAACAGTCCTTCAGAAAGTGTATTTTGGTGTGTAAATATAAGACGAAGCACATAGCGTTGCTTCTTATATATTATAAGAGTGTCCTCTTCAGATCCAACTGAATGTGACATATGCATGTAAACATTTTAAATTCATACTAATTTATTATACGAGTGGTTATTAAAATTGAATATTAACCTTTCATCTTTTACATGAAGTTGAAGGGTTAAAATTCAATCAGACATTTTTTTTTTGATTTTTGTATCATTGCAACGTGATATGGAAATAGAAAATGGTTACATTAATTTAATTGGTTAGTATACTTAAAAGTTTTTTTTTGTGAATATCTTGTTTTATGTGTATTTTAATATCATATTCTTAATGTATGAAAGTAATTGGAAAGGGCAGTATTTTGTAAACATTGTTAAAAATGTTACATTACAGGAGAGGTTATTTAAAATGAATTTTAACTATTCATCACTTACATTGAAGTTGAAGGGTTAAAATTCAATCTGAACTATTTTTTTTTCTGATTATATAATTATTGCACTAGTACGTAAATAAAAATTCTGACATTAATTTAGTTTTTCAGTTCACTTAACAAAACATATCTGCTTTATGTTTATGAAAATTTTAGTATCGGGATCATAAAGTTTTTAAGTAATTGTGAGATAATTTTATTTGAAAGGGTACATATATATATTTTGTAATTGTAAAAAATTATTTGCATATTTATTCAAGTTAACATGATGAGATTAAAAATGGAATGAAAGATTATACATAGTTTGTTTTTATCAAACATTTCCATAGAAACATCAACTTAAAAATTTCTTGTATCTATGTTACATAATATTAAAGATGAAAGAAAGTTTATTATGTTTAATACAAAGCCTATTATTATTACAATATATTTAAAAGGTAAACTACTAGTAGAATTGTTATATTTTTTCTTTATAATATATATATATATATATACATACCATGAAAAGTTATGTTTAATCTAACACAGCTCTATTTTACATTTTCTATTTAGCCTCCGGAACCACAAAAAACTATTACTTCATTGAATATTAATGAGGGTGATGTGTACGAGTGTAAATGAAGAGTACTCTTGTACTCTCTGATGGGGTGACCATTCCTGCCTGGTTTTTTGAAATCTAACCAACAAAGAACACAGGTATCCACAGTCAAGTATTAAAATGCATATAAAAAAGTAACTGCGTTAAACAGTTTAATTTTGTTGACCGATTTCTATAATTTTGACTTGATTTGTACACCTTCCCTATCGATTTTCTATCCCATCTTCATTATAAACACAATTACCATCTGTCTGTCTTCTTTATCCCCTCATGTTCTATCTGTGATTTCTTCTATCCCACATAGCAAAAACCTCTTATACAAAATCTCATGCCAATAATCCAAATGCTATCATATTTTATCTTTATGTGAATCACCATCTAATTTGTCAATCAATTGTCAGGAGATTGCTCTGCTGTATTCCGAGAGCTGTTCAGTTCTTTTAACATAAAGATTTGTTTTAAATAACCACCGTGAAGCCATACAGTCTTTGTCCACCTACAAGCGGAGGTGTTTTTTTTACGATTTTCGCTTCATGAAATCTACGACCGAATATACTTTTCTTGGATTCTGTAGTAGACTTAGTGTGCTCTTTCCTGATATAGGTTTACTATATTGTTATAATGTAACTTAAAACATGATCGTATACAGTACATCGTAAATAAATACAATATCTAATCCTCGATTCAAATATTGTTAAAGTAGTAAGCAGTTTTTGATATTACTATTAATATAATTGATAAATGTTGTAAATGTTAGCTTTTTAAAAAATATAGTAATAATAATAATTAGTGTTGTATGAAACAAAATAACATTTATTCTTTAATATTATGTATCTTAGATACAAACTATTTTTGAATGTATGTTTCTATGGAAATGTTTATTTAAAAACACTATTTAAAATCATTCATTCCATTTCAAATCTCATCATGTTAACATGAATTAATATGATAAATATTATTTAGAATTAGAAAATATATATGATGCTCACTTTCAAAAAAACTGATCTTTCCAATTACTTCAAAATATAAAGAATGTGAAATGAAAAATTTCATAAACACAATCAAATATTTCCTAAAAAGAAATAGTTAAGCATACTGAAAAATTATATTAATGTTAGCATTTTAATTACATTATTCATGCAATAATTCTATAAAAATGAAAAAAAAAAGTTCAGATTGAATTTTAACCCTTCAACTTCATGTAAATGATATGAATGGTTAAAATTCAATTTTTATTATGAAGATAAATGATTTAAATGTAGCAACTTAATAAATTAATTCCAGCATTTTTATTAACATAACACGTGTTCAGTAATTATATTGAAATAAAATAAACAATTCAGTTTGAATTTTAACCCTTCAACTTCTTTGTAGTGGTGGGTTAAAATTCAATTAAAATATATGTATTTTATTTGCTTAAGAACAACTACTAAATTTCTAAATTATCAATAAATTTGAATTTTAACCCTTCAACTTCATGTAAGTGATGAAAGGTTAAAATTCAATATTAGTAACTGCTCCTAGTATAAAATATTATTATGAAATTAAAATTATTACATAATATTTCACGTTGAATTGGACTGCAAATAGGACTCTCTTATAATAGATATGAAATTCGCTCTGCTCATCGTCTTATATTTGCACACTCTCATACACTTTCTGATTGATTGTTATTGTTATATAAGTTGTTTCTGTAGTAGTCGAAGACAGTACTTTTCTCATATTTGTGGTATAAATTATTAAAATTTTCAGATAAAATATGATCGTATATATATATACATACCATGAGAAGTTATGTTTAATCTAACACAGCTCTATTTTACATTTTCTATTTAGCCTCCGGAACCACAAAAAACTATTACTTCATTGAATATTAATGAGGGTGATTTGTACGAGTTTAAATGAAGAGTACTCTTGTACTCTCTGATGGTGACCATTCCTGCCTGGTTTTTTGAAATCTAACCAACAAAGAACACAGGTATCCACAGTCAAGTATTAAAATGCATATAAAAAAGTAACTGCGTTAAACAGTTTAATTTTGTTGACCGATTTCTATAATTTTGACTTGATGTGTACACCTTCCCTATCGATTTTCTATCCCATCTTCATTATAAACACAATTACCATTTTCTTTATGTCTTCTATATGTCTTCTTTATCCCTTTCATGTTCTATCTGTGATTTCTTCTATCCCACATAGCAAAAACCTCTTATACAAAATCTCATGCCAATAATCCAAATGCTATCATATTTTATCTTTATGTGAATCACCATCTAATTTGTCAATCAATTGTCAGGAGATTGCTCTGCTGTATTCCGAGAGCTGTTCAGTTCTTTTAACATAAAGAACCACCGTGAAGCCATACAGTCTTTGTCCACCTACAAGCGGAGGTGTTTTTTTTACGATTTTCGCTTCATGAAATCCACGACCGAATATACTTTTCTTGGATTCTGTAGTAGACTTAGTGTGCTCTTTCCTGATATAGGTTTACTATATTGTTATAATGTAACTTAAAACATGATCGTATACAGTACATCGTAAATAAATACAATATCTAATCCTCGATTCAAATATTGTTAAAGTAGTAAGCAGTTTTTGATATTACTATTAATATAATTGATAAATGTTGTATTTGTTAGCTTTTTAAAAAATATAGTAATAATAATAATTAGTGTTGCATGAAACAAAATAACATTTATTCTTTAATATAATGTATCGTAGATACAAACTATTTTTGAATGTATGTTTCTATGGAAATGTTTATTTAAAAACACTATTTAAAATCATTCATTCCATTTCAAATCTCATCATGTTAACATGAATTAATATGATAAATATTATTTAGAATTAGAAAATATATATGATGCTCACTTTCAAAAAAACTGATCTTTCCAATTACTTCAAAATATAAAGAATGTAAAATGAAAAATTTCATAAACACAATCAAATATTTCCTAAAAAGAAATAGTTAAGCATACTGAAAAATTATATTAATGTTAGCATTTTAATTACATTATTCATGCAATAATTCTATAAAAATGAAAAAAAAAAGTTCAGATTGAATTTTAACCCTTCAACTTCATGTAAATGATATGAATGGTTAAAATTCAATTTTTATTATGAAGATAAATGATTTAAATGTAGCAACTTAATAAATTAATTCCAGCATTTTTATTAACATAACACGTGTTCAGTAATTATATTGAAATAAAATAAACAATTCAGTTTGAATTTTAACCCTTCAACTTCTTTGTAGTGGTGGGTTAAAATTCAATTAAAATATATGTATTTTATTTGCTTAAGAACAACTACTAAATTTCTAAATTATCAATAAATTTGAATTTTAACCCTTCAACTTCATGTAAGTGATGAAAGGTTAAAATTCAATATTAGTAACTGCTCCTAGTATAAAATATTATTATGAAATTAAAATTATTACATAATATTTCACGTTGAATTGGACTGCAAATAGGACTCTCTTATAATAGATATGAAATTCGCTCTGCTCATCGTCTTATATTTGCACACTCTCATACACTTTCTGATTGATTGTTATTGTTATATAAGTTGTTTCTGTAGTAGTCGAAGACAGTACTTTTCTCTTATTTGTGGTATAAATTATTAAAATTTTCAGATAAAATATGATCGTTCATATTACATAATAAAAAAATTTAATCTACGATTCACACCTTGTTAGAAAGTAAGCAGTCTTTGTAATTACCATGCTGTATATAATGTAGTTAGTGTGGGTTTACAACAGTCCTTCAGAAAGTGTATTTTGGTGTGTAAATATAAGACGAAGCACATAGCGTTGCTTCTTATATATTATAAGAGTGTCCTCTTCAGATCCGACTGAATGTGACATATGCATGTAAACATTTTAAATTCATACTAATTTATTATACGAGTGGTTATTAAAATTGAATATTAACCTTTCATCTTTTACATGAAGTTGAAGGGTTAAAATTCAATCAGACATTTTTTTTTTGATTTTTGTATCATTGCAACGTGATATGGAAATAGAAAATGGTTACATTAATTTAATTGGTTAGTATACTTAAAAGTTTTTTTTTGTGAATATCTTGTTTTATGTGTATTTTAATATCATATTCTTAATGTATGAAAGTAATTGGAAAGGGCAGTATTTTGTAAACATTGTTAAAAATGTTACATTACAGGAGAGGTTATTTAAAATGAATTTTAACTATTCATCACTTACATTGAAGTTGAAGGGTTAAAATTCAATCTGAACTATTTTTTTTTCTGATTATATAATTATTGCACTAGTACGTAAATAAAAATTCTGACATTAATTTAGTTTTTCAGTTCACTTAACAAAACATATCTGCTTTATGTTTATGAAAATTTTAGTATCGGGATCATAAAGTTTTTAAGTAATTGTGAGATAATTTTATTTGAAAGGGTACATATATATATTTTGTAATTGTAAAAAATTATTTGCATATTTATTCAAGTTAACATGATGAGATTAAAAATGGAATGAAAGATTATACATAGTTTGTTTTTATCAAACATTTCCATAGAAACATCAACTTAAAAATTTCTTGTATCTATGTTACATAATATTAAAGATGAAAGAAAGTTTATTATGTTTAATACAAAGCCTATTATTATTACAATATATTTAAAAGGTAAACTACTAGTAGAATTGTTATATTATTTTTTTATAATATATATATATATATACATACCATGAAAAGTTATGTTTAATCTAACACAGCTCTATTTTACATTTTCTATTTAGCCTCCGGAACCACAAAAAACTATTACTTCATTGAATATTAATGAGGGTGATGTGTACGAGTGTAAATGAAGAGTACTCTTGTACTCTCTGATGGTGACCATTCCTGCCTGGTTTTTTGAAATCTAACCAACAAAGAACACAGGTATCCACAGTCAAGTATTAAAATGCATATAAAAAAGTAACTGCGTTAAACAGTTTAATTTTGTTGACCGATTTCTATAATTTTGACTTGATTTGTACACCTTCCCTATCGATTTTCTATCCCATCTTCATTATAAACACAATTACCATCTATCTGTCTTCTTTATCCCTCTCATGTTCTATCTGTGATTTCTTCTATCCCACATAGCAAAAACCTCTTATACAAAATCTCATGCCAATAATCCAAATGCTATCATATTTTATCTTTATGTGAATCACCATCTAATTTGTCAATCAATTGTCAGGAGATTGCTCTGCTGTATTCCGAGAGCTGTTCAGTTCTTTTAACATAAAGATTTGTTTTAAATAACCACCGTGAAGCCATACAGTCTTTGTCCACCTACAAGCGGAGGTGTTTTTTTTACGATTTTCGCTTCATGAAATCTACGACCGAATATACTTTTCTTGGATTCTGTAGTAGACTTAGTGTGCTCTTTCCTGATATAGGTTTACTATATTGTTATAATGTAACTTAAAACATGATCGTATACAGTACATCGTAAATAAATACAATATCTAATCCTCGATTCAAATATTGTTAAAGTAGTAAGCAGTTTTTGATATTACTATTAATATAATTGATAAATGTTGTATTTGTTAGCTTTTTAAAAAATATAGTAATAATAATAATTAGTGTTGTATGAAACAAAATAACATTTATTCTTTAATATTATGTATCTTAGATACAAACTATTTTTGAATGTATGTTTCTATGGAAATGTTTATTTAAAAACACTTTTTAAAATCATTCATTCCATTTCAAATCTCATCATGTTAACATGAATTAATATGATAAATATTATTTAGAATTAGAAAATATATATGATGCTCACTTTCAAAAAAACTGATCTTTCCAATTACTTCAAAATATAAAGAATGTGAAATGAAAAATTTCATAAACACAATCAAATATTTCCTAAAAAGAAATAGTTAAGCATACTGAAAAATTATATTAATGTTAGCATTTTAATTACATTATTCATGCAATAATTCTATAAAAATGAAAAAAAATAGTTCAGATTGAATTTTAACCCTTCAACTTCATGTAAATGATATGAATGGTTAAAATTCAATTTTTATTATGAAGATAAATGATTTAAATGTAGCAACTTAATAAATTAATTCCAGCATTTTTATTAACATAACACGTGTTCAGTAATTATATTGAAATAAAATAAACAATTCAGTTTGAATTTTAACCCTTCAACTTCTTTGTAGTGGTGGGTTAAAATTCAATTAAAATATATGTATTTTATTTGCTTAAGAACAACTACTAAATTTCTAAATTATCAATAAATTTGAATTTTAACCCTTCAACTTCATGTAAGTGATAAAAGGTTAAAATTCAATATTAGTAACTGCTCCTAGTATAAAATATTATTATGAAATTAAAATTATTACATAATATTTCACGTTGAATTGGACTGCAAATAGGACTCTCTTATAATAGATATGAAATTCGCTCTGCTCATCGTCTTATATTTGCACACTCTCATACACTTTCTGATTGATTGTTATTGTTATATAAGTTGTTTCTGTAGTAGTCGAAGACAGTACTTTTCTCTTATTTGTGGTATAAATTATTAAAATTTTCAGATAAAATATGATCGTTCATATTACATAATAAAAAAATTTAATCTACGATTCACACCTTGTTAGAAAGTAAGCAGTCTTTGTAATTACCATGCTGTATATAATGTAGTTAGTGTGGGTTTACAACAGTCCTTCAGAAAGTGTATTTTGGTGTGTAAATATAAGACGAAGCACATAGCGTTGCTTCTTATATATTATAAGAGTGTCCTCTTCAGATCCAACTGAATGTGACATATGCATGTAAACATTTTAAATTCATACTAATTTATTATACGAGTGGTTATTAAAATTGAATATTAACCTTTCATCTTTTACATGAAGTTGAAGGGTTAAAATTCAATCAGACATTTTTTTTTTGATTTTTGTATCATTGCAACGTGATATGGAAATAGAAAATGGTTACATTAATTTAATTGGTTAGTATACTTAAAAGTTTTTTTTTGTGAATATCTTGTTTTATGTGTATTTTAATATCATATTCTTAATGTATGAAAGTAATTGGAAAGGGCAGTATTTTGTAAACATTGTTAAAAATGTTACATTACAGGAGAGGTTATTTAAAATGAATTTTAACTATTCATCACTTACATTGAAGTTGAAGGGTTAAAATTCAATCTGAACTATTTTTTTTTCTGATTATATAATTATTGCACTAGTACGTAAATAAAAATTCTGACATTAATTTAGTTTTTCAGTTCACTTAACAAAACATATCTGCTTTATGTTTATGAAAATTTTAGTATCGGGATCATAAAGTTTTTAAGTAATTGTGAGATAATTTTATTTGAAAGGGTACATATATATATTTTGTAATTGTAAAAAATTATTTGCATATTTATTCAAGTTAACATGATGAGATTAAAAATGGAATGAAAGATTATACATAGTTTGTTTTTATCAAACATTTCCATAGAAACATCAACTTAAAAATTTCTTGTATCTATGTTACATAATATTAAAGATGAAAGAAAGTTTATTATGTTTAATACAAAGCCTATTATTATTACAATATATTTAAAAGGTAAACTACTAGTAGAATTGTTATATTTTTTCTTTATAATATATATATATATATACATACCATGAAAAGTTATGTCTAACACAGCTCTATTTTACATTTTCTATTTAGCCTCCGGAACCACAAAAAACTATTACTTCATTGAATATTAATGAGGGTGATGTGTACGAGTGTAAATGAAGAGTACTCTTGTACTCTCTGATGGGGTGACCATTCCTGCCTGGTTTTTTGAAATCTAACCAACAAAGAACACAGGTATCCACAGTCAAGTATTAAAATGCATATAAAAAAGTAACTGCGTTAAACAGTTTAATTTTGTTGACCGATTTCTATAATTTTGACTTGATTTGTACACCTTCCCTATCGATTTTCTATCCCATCTTCATTATAAACACAATTACCATCTGTCTGTCTTCTTTATCCCTCTCATGTTCTATCTGTGATTTCTTCTATCCCACATAGCAAAAACCTCTTATACAAAATCTCATGCCAATAATCCAAATGCTATCATATTTTATCTTTATGTGAATCACCATCTAATTTGTCAATCAATTGTCAGGAGATTGCTCTGCTGTATTCCGAGAGCTGTTCAGTTCTTTTAACATAAAGATTTGTTTTAAATAACCACCGTGAAGCCATACAGTCTTTGTCCACCTACAAGCGGAGGTGTTTTTTTTACGATTTTCGCTTCATGAAATCTACGACCGAATATACTTTTCTTGGATTCTGTAGTAGACTTAGTGTGCTCTTTCCTGATATAGGTTTACTATATTGTTATAATGTAACTTAAAACATGATCGTATACAGTACATCGTAAATAAATACAATATCTAATCCTCGATTCAAATATTGTTAAAGTAGTAAGCAGTTTTTGATATTACTATTAATATAATTGATAAATGTTGTATTTGTTAGCTTTTTAAAAAATATAGTAATAATAATAATTAGTGTTGTATGAAACAAAATAACATTTATTCTTTAATATTATGTATCTTAGATACAAACTATTTTTGAATGTATGTTTCTATGGAAATGTTTATTTAAAAACACTATTTAAAATCATTCATTCCATTTCAAATCTCATCATGTTAACATGAATTAATATGATAAATATTATTTAGAATTAGAAAATATATATGATGCTCACTTTCAAAAAAACTGATCTTTCCAATTACTTCAAAATATAAAGAATGTGAAATGAAAAATTTCATAAACACAATCAAATATTTCCTAAAAAGAAATAGTTAAGCATACTGAAAAATTATATTAATGTTAGCATTTTAATTACATTATTCATGCAATAATTCTATAAAAATGAAAAAAAAAAGTTCAGATTGAATTTTAACCCTTCAACTTCATGTAAATGATATGAATGGTTAAAATTCAATTTTTATTATGAAGATAAATGATTTAAATGTAGCAACTTAATAAATTAATTCCAGCATTTTTATTAACATAACACGTGTTCAGTAATTATATTGAAATAAAATAAACAATTCAGTTTGAATTTTAACCCTTCAACTTCTTTGTAGTGGTGGGTTAAAATTCAATTAAAATATATGTATTTTATTTGCTTAAGAACAACTACTAAATTTCTAAATTATCAATAAATTTGAATTTTAACCCTTCAACTTCATGTAAGTGATGAAAGGTTAAAATTCAATATTAGTAACTGCTCCTAGTATAAAATATTATTATGAAATTAAAATTATTACATAATATTTCACGTTGAATTGGACTGCAAATAGGACTCTCTTATAATAGATATGAAATTCGCTCTGCTCATCGTCTTATATTTGCACACTCTCATACACTTTCTGATTGATTGTTATTGTTATATAAGTTGTTTCTGTAGTAGTCGAAGACAGTACTTTTCTCATATTTGTGGTATAAATTATTAAAATTTTCAGATAAAATATGATCGTATATATATATACATACAATGAGAAGTTATGTTTAATCTAACACAGCTCTATTTTACATTTTCTATTTAGCCTCCGGAACCACAAAAAACTATTACTTCATTGAATATTAATGAGGGTGATTTGTACGAGTTTAAATGAAGAGTACTCTTGTACTCTCTGATGGTGACCATTCCTGCCTGGTTTTTTGAAATCTAACCAACAAAGAACACAGGTATCCACAGTCAAGTATTAAAATGCATATAAAAAAGTAACTGCGTTAAACAGTTTAATTTTGTTGACCGATTTCTATAATTTTGACTTGATGTGTACACCTTCCCTATCGATTTTCTATCCCATCTTCATTATAAACACAATTACCATCTTCTTTATGTCTTCTATATGTCTTCTTTATCCCTTTCATGTTCTATCTGTGATTTCTTCTATCCCACATAGCAAAAACCTCTTATACAAAATCTCATGCCAATAATCCAAATGCTATCATATTTTATCTTTATGTGAATCACCATCTAATTTGTCAATCAATTGTCAGGAGATTGCTCTGCTGTATTCCGAGAGCTGTTCAGTTCTTTTAACATAAAGAACCACCGTGAAGCCATACAGTCTTTGTCCACCTACAAGCGGAGGTGTTTTTTTTACGATTTTCGCTTCATGAAATCCACGACCGAATATACTTTTCTTGGATTCTGTCGTAGACTTAGTGTGCTCTTTCCTGATATAGGTTTACTATATTGTTATAATGTAACTTTAAACATGATCGTATACAGTACATCGTAAATAAATACAATATCTAATCCTCGATTCAAATATTGTTAAAGTAGTAAGCAGTTTTTGATATTACTATTAATATAATTGATAAATGTTGTATTTGTTAGCTTTTTAAAAAATATAGTAATAATAATAATTAGTGTTGTATGAAACAAAATAACATTTATTCTTTAATATAATGTATCTTAGATACAAACTATTTTTGAATGTATGTTTCTATGGAAATGTTTATTTAAAAACACTATTTAAAATCATTCATTCCATTTCAAATCTCATCATGTTAACATGAATTAATATGATAAATATTATTTAGAATTAGAAAATATATATGATGCTCACTTTCAAAAAAACTGATCTTTCCAATTACTTCAAAATATAAAGAATGTGAAATGAAAAATTTCATAAACACAATCAAATATTTCCTAAAAAGAAATAGTTAAGCATACTGAAAAATTATATTAATGTTAGCATTTTAATTACATTATTCATGCAATAATTCTATAAAAATGAAAAAAAATAGTTCAGATTGAATTTTAACCCTTCAACTTCATGTAAATGATATGAATGGTTAAAATTCAATTTTTATTATGAAGATAAATGATTTAAATGTAGCAACTTAATAAATTAATTCCAGCATTTTTATTAACATAACACGTGTTCAGTAATTATATTGAAATAAAATAAACAATTCAGTTTGAATTTTAACCCTTCAACTTCTTTGTAGTGGTGGGTTAAAATTCAATTAAAATATATGTATTTTATTTGCTTAAGAACAACTACTAAATTTCTAAATTATCAATAAATTTGAATTTTAACCCTTCAACTTCATGTAAGTGATGAAAGGTTAAAATTCAATATTAGTAACTGCTCCTAGTATAAAATATTATTATGAAATTAAAATTATTACATAATATTTCACGTTGAATTGGACTGCAAATAGGACTCTCTTATAATAGATATGAAATTCGCTCTGCTCATCGTCTTATATTTGCACACTCTCATACACTTTCTGATTGATTGTTATTGTTATATAAGTTGTTTCTGTAGTAGTCGAAGACAGTACTTTTCTCTTATTTGTGGTATAAATTATTAAAATTTTCAGATAAAATATGATCGTTCATATTACATAATAAAAAAATTTAATCTACGATTCACACCTTGTTAGAAAGTAAGCAGTCTTTGTAATTACCATGCTGTATATAATGTAGTTAGTGTGGGTTTACAACAGTCCTTCAGAAAGTGTATTTTGGTGTGTAAATATAAGACGAAGCACATAGCGTTGCTTCTTATATATTATAAGAGTGTCCTCTTCAGATCCAACTGAATGTGACATATGCATGTAAACATTTTAAATTCATACTAATTTATTATACGAGTGGTTATTAAAATTGAATATTAACCTTTCATCTTTTACATGAAGTTGAAGGGTTAAAATTCAATCAGACATTTTTTTTTTGATTTTTGTATCATTGCAACGTGATATGGAAATAGAAAATGGTTACATTAATTTAATTGGTTAGTATACTTAAAAGTTTTTTTTTGTGAATATCTTGTTTTATGTGTATTTTAATATCATATTCTTAATGTATGAAAGTAATTGGAAAGGGCAGTATTTTGTAAACATTGTTAAAAATGTTACATTACAGGAGAGGTTATTTAAAATGAATTTTAACTATTCATCACTTACATTGAAGTTGAAGGGTTAAAATTCAATCTGAACTATTTTTTTTTCTGATTATATAATTATTGCACTAGTACGTAAATAAAAATTCTGACATTAATTTAGTTTTTCAGTTCACTTAACAAAACATATCTGCTTTATGTTTATGAAAATTTTAGTATCGGGATCATAAAGTTTTTAAGTAATTGTGAGATAATTTTATTTGAAAGGGTACATATATATATTTTGTAATTGTAAAAAATTATTTGCATATTTATTCAAGTTAACATGATGAGATTAAAAATGGAATGAAAGATTATACATAGTTTGTTTTTATCAAACATTTCCATAGAAACATCAACTTAAAAATTTCTTGTATCTATGTTACATAATATTAAAGATGAAAGAAAGTTTATTATGTTTAATACAAAGCCTATTATTATTACAATATATTTAAAAGGTAAACTACTAGTAGAATTGTTATATTTTTTCTTTATAATATATATATATATATATACATACCATGAAAAGTTATGTTTAATCTAACACAGCTCTATTTTACATTTTCTATTTAGCCTCCGGAACCACAAAAAACTATTACTTCATTGAATATTAATGAGGGTGATGTGTACGAGTGTAAATGAAGAGTACTCTTGTACTCTCTGATGGTGACCATTCCTGCCTGGTTTTTTGAAATCTAACCAACAAAGAACACAGGTATCCACAGTCAAGTATTAAAATGCATATAAAAAAGTAACTGCGTTAAACAGTTTAATTTTGTTGACCGATTTCTATAATTTTGACTTGATTTGTACACTTTCCCTATCGATTTTCTATCCCATCTTCATTATAAACACAATTACCATCTATCTGTCTTCTTTATCCCTCTCATGTTCTATCTGTGATTTCTTCTATCCCACATAGCAAAAACCTCTTATACAAAATCTCATGCCAATAATCCAAATGCTATCATATTTTATCTTTATGTGAATCACCATCTAATTTGTCAATCAATTGTCAGGAGATTGCTCTGCTGCATTCCGAGAGCTGTTCAGTTCTTTTAACATAAAGATTTGTTTTAAATAACCACCGTGAAGCCATACAGTCTTTGTCCACCTACAAGCGGAGGTGTTTTTTTTACGATTTTCGCTTCATGAAATCTACGACCGAATATACTTTTCTTGGATTCTGTAGTAGACTTAGTGTGCTCTTTCCTGATATAGGTTTACTATATTGTTATAATGTAACTTAAAACATGATCGTATACAGTACATCGTAAATAAATACAATATCTAATCCTCGATTCAAATATTGTTAAAGTAGTAAGCAGTTTTTGATATTACTATTAATATAATTGATAAATGTTGTATTTGTTAGCTTTTTAAAAAATATAGTAATAATAATAATTAGTGTTGTATGAAACAAAATAACATTTATTCTTTAATATTATGTATCTTAGATACAAACTATTTTTGAATGTATGTTTCTATGGAAATGTTTATTTAAAAACACTATTTAAAATCATTCATTCCATTTCAAATCTCATCATGTTAACATGAATTAATATGATAAATATTATTTAGAATTAGAAAATATATATGATGCTCACTTTCAAAAAAACTGATCTTTCCAATTACTTCAAAATATAAAGAATGTGAAATGAAAAATTTCATAAACACAATCAAATATTTCCTAAAAAGAAATAGTTAAGCATACTGAAAAATTATATTAATGTTAGCATTTTAATTACATTATTCATGCAATAATTCTATAAAAATCAAAAAAAAAAGTTCAGATTGAATTTTAACCCTTCAACTTCATGTAAATGATATGAATGGTTAAAATTCAATTTTTATTATGAAGATAAATGATTTAAATGTAGCAACTTAATAAATTAATTCCAGCATTTTTATTAACATAACACGTGTTCAGTAATTATATTGAAATAAAATAAACAATTCAGTTTGAATTTTAACCCTTCAACTTCTTTGTAGTGGTGGGTTAAAATTCAATTAAAATATATGTATTTTATTTGCTTAAGAACAACTACTAAATTTCTAAATTATCAATAAATTTGAATTTTAACCCTTCAACTTCATGTAAGTGATGAAAGGTTAAAATTCAATATTAGTAACTGCTCCTAGTATAAAATATTATTATGAAATTAAAATTATTACATAATATTTCACGTTGAATTGGACTGCAAATAGGACTCTCTTATAATAGATATGAAATTCGCTCTGCTCATCGTCTTATATTTGCACACTCTCATACACTTTCTGATTGATTGTTATTGTTATATAAGTTGTTTCTGTAGTAGTCGAAGACAGTACTTTTCTCTTATTTGTGGTATAAATTATTAAAATTTTCAGATAAAATGTGATCGTTCATATTACATAATAAAAAAATTTAATCTACGATTCACACCTTGTTAGAAAGTAAGCAGTCTTTGTAATTACCATGCTGTATATAATGTAGTTAGTGTGGGTTTACAACAGTCCTTCAGAAAGTGTATTTTGGTGTGTAAATATAAGACGAAGCACATAGCGTTGCTTCTTATATATTATAAGAGTGTCCTCTTCAGATCCAACTGAATGTGACATATGCATGTAAACATTTTAAATTCATACTAATTTATTATACGAGTGGTTATTAAAATTGAATATTAACCTTTCATCTTTTACATGAAGTTGAAGGGTTAAAATTCAATCAGACATTTTTTTTTTGATTTTTGTATCATTGCAACGTGATATGGAAATAGAAAATGGTTACATTAATTTAATTGGTTAGTATACTTAAAAGTTTTTTTTTGTGAATATCTTGTTTTATGTGTATTTTAATATCATATTCTTAATGTATGAAAGTAATTGGAAAGGGCAGTATTTTGTAAACATTGTTAAAAATGTTACATTACAGGAGAGGTTATTTAAAATGAATTTTAACTATTCATCACTTACATTGAAGTTGAAGGGTTAAAATTCAATCTGAACTATTTTTTTTTTCTGATTATATAATTATTGCACTAGTACGTAAATAAAAATTCTGACATTAATTTAGTTTTTCAGTTCACTTAACAAAACATATCTGCTTTATGTTTATGAAAATTTTAGTATCGGGATCATAAAGTTTTTAAGTAATTGTGAGATAATTTTATTTGAAAGGGTACATATATATATTTTGTAATTGTAAAAAATTATTTGCATATTTATTCAAGTTAACATGATGAGATTAAAAATGGAATGAAAGATTATACATAGTTTGTTTTTATCAAACATTTCCATAGAAACATCAACTTAAAAATTTCTTGTATCTATGTTACATAATATTAAAGATGAAAGAAAGTTTATTATGTTTAATACAAAGCCTATTATTATTACAATATATTTAAAAGGTAAACTACTAGTAGAATTGTTATATTTTTTCTTTATAATATATATATATATATATACATACCATGAAAAGTTATGTTTAATCTAACACAGCTCTATTTTACATTTTCTATTTAGCCTCCGGAACCACAAAAAACTATTACTTCATTGAATATTAATGAGGGTGATGTGTACGAGTGTAAATGAAGAGTACTCTTGTACTCTCTGATGGTGACCATCCCTGCCTGGTTTTTTGAAATCTAACCAACAAAGAACACAGGTATCCACAGTCAAGTATTAAAATGCATATAAAAAAGTAACTGCGTTAAACAGTGTAATTTTGTTGACCGATTTCTATAATTTTGACTTGATTTTTACACCTTCCCTATCGATTTTCTATCCCATCTTCATTATAAACACAATTACCATCTATCTGTCTTCTTTATCCCTCTCATGTTCTATCTGTGATTTCTTCTATCCCACATAGCAAAAACCTCTTATACAAAATCTCATGCCAATAATCCAAATGCTATCATATTTTATCTTTATGTGAATCACCATCTAATTTGTCAATCAATTGTCAGGAGATTGCTCTGCTGCATTCCGAGAGCTGTTCAGTTCTTTTAACATAAAGATTTGTTTTAAATAACCACCGTGAAGCCATACAGTCTTTGTCCACCTACAAGCGGAGGTGTTTTTTTTAGGATTTTCGCTTCATGAAATCTACGACCTAATATACTTTTGTTGGATTCTGTAGTAGACTTAGTGTGCACTTTCCTGATATAGGTTTACTATATTGTTATAATGTAACTTAAAACATGATCGTATATAGTGCATCGTAAATAAATACAATATCTAATCCTCGATTCAAATATTGTTAAGGTAGTAAGCAGTTTTTGATATTACTATTAATATAATTGATAAATGATGTATTTGTTAGCTTTTTAAAAAATATAGTAATAATAATAATTAGTGTTGTATGAAACAAAATAAAATTTATTCTTTAATATTATGTATCTTAGATACAAACTATTTTTGAATGTATGTTTCTATGGAAATGTTTATTTAAAAAACATTATTTAAAATCATTCATTCCATTTCAAATCTCATCATGTTAACATGAATTAATATGATAAATATTATTTAGAATTAGAAAATATATATGATGCTCACTTTCAAAAAAACTGATCTTTCCAATTACTTCAAAATATAAAGAATGTGAAATGAAAAATTTCATAAACACAATCAAATATTTCCTAAAAAGAAATAGTTAAGCATACTGAAAAATTATATTAATGTCAGCATTTTAATTACATTATTCATGCAATAATTCTATAAAAATCAAAAATAAGTTCAGATTGAATTTTAACCCTTCAACTTCATGTAAATGATATGAATGGTTAAAATTCAATTTTTATTATGAAGATAAATGATTTAAATGTAGCAACTTAATAAATTAATTCCAGCATTTTTATTAACATAACACGTGTTCAGTAATTATATTGAAATAAAATAAACATATCAGTTTGAATTTTAACCCTTCAACTTCGTTGTAGTGGTGGGTTAAAATTCAATTAAAATATATGTATTTTATTTGCTTAAGAACAACTACTAAATTTCTAAATTATCAATAAATTTGAATTTTAACCCTTCAACTTCATGTAAGTGATGAAAGGTTAAAATTCAATATTAGTAACTGCTCCTAGTATAAAATATTATTATGAAATTAAAATTATTACATAATATTTCACGTTGAATTGGACTGCAATTAGGACTCTCTTATAATAGATATGAAATTCGCTCTGCTCATAGTCTTATATTTGCACACTCTCATACACTTTCTGATTGATTGTTATTGTTATATAAGTTGTTTCTGTAGTAGTCGAAGACAGTACTTTTCTCATATTTGTGGTATAAATTATTAAAATTTTCAGATAAAATATGATCGTATATATATATACATACCATGAGAAGTTATGTTTAATCTAACACAGCTCTATTTTACATTTTCTATTTAGCCTCCGGAACCACAAAAAACTATTACTTCATTGAATATTAATGAGGGTGATGTGTACGAGTTTAAATGAAGAGTACTCTTGTACTCTCTGATGGTGACCATTCCTGCCTGGTTTTTTGAAATCTAACCAACAAAGAACACAGGTATCCACTGTCAAGTATTAAAATGCATATAAAAAAGTAACTGCGTTAAACAGTTTAATTTTGTTGACCGATTTCTATAATTTTGACTTGATGTGTACACCTTCCCTATCGATTTTCTATCCCATCTTCATTATAAACACAATTACCATCTTCTTTATGTCTTCTATATGTCTTCTTTATCCCTTTCATGTTCTATCTGTGATTTCTTCTATCCCACATAGCAAAAACCTCTTATACAAAATCTCATGCCAATAATCCAAATGCTATCATATTTTATCTTTATGTGAATCACCATCTAATTTGTCAATCAATTGTCAGGAGATTGCTCTGCTGTATTCCGAGAGCTGTTCAGTTCTTTTAACATAAAGAACCACCGTGAAGCCATACAGTCTTTGTCCACCTACAAGCGGAGGTGTTTTTTTTACGATTTTCGCTTTATGAAATCTACGACCGAATATACTTTTCTTGGATTCTGTAGTAGACTTAGTGTGCTCTTTCCTGATATAGGTTTACTATATTGTTATAATGTAACTTAAAACATGATCGTATACAGTACATCGTAAATAAATACAATATCTAATCCTCGATTCAAATATTGTTAAAGTAGTAAGCAGTTTTTGATATTACTATTAATATAATTGATAAATGATGTATTTGTTAGCTTTTTAAAAAATATAGTAATAATAATAATTAGTGTTGTATGAAACAAAATAAAATTTATTCTTTAATATTATGTATCTTAGATACAAACTATTTTTGAATGTATGTTTCTATGGAAATGTTTATTTAAAAAACACTATTTAAAATCATTCATTCCATTTCAAATCTCATCATGTTAACATGAATTAATATGATAAATATTATTTAGAATTAGAAAATATATATGATGCTCACTTTCAAAAAAACTGATCTTTCCAATTACTTCAAAATATAAAGAATGTGAAATGAAAAATTTCATAAACACAATCAAATATTTCCTAAAAAGAAATAGTTAAGCATACTGAAAAATTATATTAATGTTAGCATTTTAATTACATTATTCATGCAATAATTCTATAAAAATCAAAAAAAAAGTTCAGATTGAATTTTAACCCTTCAACTTCATGTAAATGATATGAATGGTTAAAATTCAATTTTTATTATGAAGATAAATGATTTAAATGTAGCAACTTAATAAATTAATTCCAGCATTTTTATTAACATAACACGTGTTCAGTAATTATATTGAAATAAAATAAACAATTCAGTTTGAATTTTAACCCTTCAACTTCTTTGTAGTGGTGGGTTAAAATTCAATTAAAATATATGTATTTTATTTGCTTAAGAACAACTACTAAATTTCTAAATTATCAATAAATTTGAATTTTAACCCTTCAACTTCATGTAAGTGATGAAAGGTTAAAATTCAATATTAGTAACTGCTCCTAGTATAAAATATTATTATGAAATTAAAATTATTACATAATATTTCACGTTGAATTGGACTGCAAATAGGACTCTCTTATAATAGATATGAAATTCGCTCTGCTCATCGTCTTATATTTGCACACTCTCATACACTTTCTGATTGATTGTTATTGTTATATAAGTTGTTTCTGTAGTAGTCGAAGACAGTACTTTTCTCTTATTTGTGGTATAAATTATTAAAATTTTCAGATAAAATATGATCGTTCATATTACATAATAAAAAAATTTAATCTACGATTCACACCTTGTTAGAAAGTAAGCAGTCTTTGTAATTACCATGCTGTATATAATGTAGTTAGTGTGGGTTTACAACAATCCTTCAGAAAGTGTATTTTGGTGTGTAAATATAAGACGAAGCACATAGCGTTGCTTCTTATATATTATAAGAGTGTCCTCTTCAGATCCAACTGAATGTGACATATGCATGTAAACATTTTAAATTCATACTAATTTATTATACGAGTGGTTATTAAAATTGAATATTAACCTTTCATCTTTTACATGAAGTTGAAGGGTTAAAATTCAATCAGACATTTTTTTTTTTGATTTTTGTATCATTGCAACGTGATATGGAAATAGAAAATGGTTACATTAATTTAATTGGTTAGTATACTTAAAAGTTTTTTTTTGTGAATATCTTGTTTTATGTGTATTTTAATATCATATTCTTAATGTATGAAAGTAATTGGAAAGGGCAGTATTTTGTAAACATTGTTAAAAATGTTACATTACAGGAGAGGTTATTTAAAATGAATTTTAACTATTCATCACTTACATTGAAGTTGAAGGGTTAAAATTCAATCAGACATTTTTTTTTTGATTTTTGTATCATTGCAACGTGATATGGAAATAGAAAATGGTTACATTAATTTAATTGGTTAGTATACTTAAAAGTTTTTTTTTGTGAATATCTTGTTTTATGTGTATTTTAATATCATATTCTTAATGTATGAAAGTAATTGGAAAGGGCAGTATTTTGTAAACATTGTTAAAAATGTTACATTACAGGAGAGGTTATTTAAAATGAATTTTAACTATTCATCACTTACATTGAAGTTGAAGGGTTAAAATTCAATCTGAACTATTTTTTTTTTCTGATTAAATAATTATTGCACTAGTACGTAAATAAAAATTCTGACATTAATTTAGTTTTTCAGTTCACTTAACAAAACATATCTGCTTTATGTTTATGAAAATTTTAGTATCGGGATCATAAAGTTTTTAAGTAATTGTGAGATAATTTTATTTGAAAGGGTACATATATATATTTTGTAATTGTAAAAAATTATTTGCATATTTATTCAAGTTAACATGATGAGATTAAAAATGGAATGAAAGATTATACATAGTTTGTTTTTATCAAACATTTCCATAGAAACATCAACTTAAAAATTTCTTGTATCTATGTTACATAATATTAAAGATGAAAGAAAGTTTATTATGTTTAATACAAAGCCTATTATTATTACAATATATTTAAAAGGTAAACTACTAGTAGAATTGTTATATTTTTTCTTTATAATATATATATATATATACATACCATGAAAAGTTATGTTTAATCTAACACAGCTCTATTTTACATTTTCTATTTAGCCTCCGGAACCACAAAAAACTATTACTTCATTGAATATTAATGAGGGTGATGTGTACGAGTGTAAATGAAGAGTACTCTTGTACTCTCTGATGGTGACCATTCCTGCCTGGTTTTTTGAAATCTAACCAACAAAGAACACAGGTATCCACAGTCAAGTATTAAAATGCATATAAAAAAGTAACTGCGTTAAACAGTTTAATTTTGTTGACCGATTTCTATAATTTTGACTTGATTTGTACACCTTCCCTATCGATTTTCTATCCCATCTTCATTATAAACACAATTACCATCTATCTGTCTTCTTTATCCCTCTCATGTTCTATCTGTGATTTCTTCTATCCCACATAGCAAAAACCTCTTATACAAAATCTCATGCCAATAATCCAAATGCTATCATATTTTATCTTTATGTGAATCACCATCTAATTTGTCAATCAATTGTCAGGAGATTGCTCTGCTGCATTCCGAGAGCTGTTCAGTTCTTTTAACATAAAGATTTGTTTTAAATAACCACCGTGAAGCCATACAGTCTTTGTCCACCTACAAGCGGAGGTGTTTTTTTTAGGATTTTCGCTTCATGAAATCTACGACCTAATATACTTTTGTTGGATTCTGTAGTAGACTTAGTGTGCACTTTCCTGATATAGGTTTACTATATTGTTATAATGTAACTTAAAACATGATCGTATATAGTGCATCGTAAATAAATACAATATCTAATCCTCGATTCAAATATTGTTAAGGTAGTAAGCAGTTTTTGATATTACTATTAATATAATTGATAAATGATGTATTTGTTAGCTTTTTAAAAAATATAGTAATAATAATAATTAGTGTTGTATGAAACAAAATAAAATTTATTCTTTAATATTATGTATCTTAGATACAAACTATTTTTGAATGTATGTTTCTATGGAAATGTTTATTTAAAAAACATTATTTAAAATCATTCATTCCATTTCAAATCTCATCATGTTAACATGAATTAATATGATAAATATTATTTAGAATTAGAAAATATATATGATGCTCACTTTCAAAAAAACTGATCTTTCCAATTACTTCAAAATATAAAGAATGTGAAATGAAAAATTTCATAAACACAATCAAATATTTCCTAAAAAGAAATAGTTAAGCATACTGAAAAATTATATTAATGTCAGCATTTTAATTACATTATTCATGCAATAATTCTATAAAAATCAAAAATAAGTTCAGATTGAATTTTAACCCTTCAACTTCATGTAAATGATATGAATGGTTAAAATTCAATTTTTATTATGAAGATAAATGATTTAAATGTAGCAACTTAATAAATTAATTCCAGCATTTTTATTAACATAACACGTGTTCAGTAATTATATTGAAATAAAATAAACATATCAGTTTGAATTTTAACCCTTCAACTTCGTTGTAGTGGTGGGTTAAAATTCAATTAAAATATATGTATTTTATTTGCTTAAGAACAACTACTAAATTTCTAAATTATCAATAAATTTGAATTTTAACCCTTCAACTTCATGTAAGTGATGAAAGGTTAAAATTCAATATTAGTAACTGCTCCTAGTATAAAATATTATTATGAAATTAAAATTATTACATAATATTTCACGTTGAATTGGACTGCAATTAGGACTCTCTTATAATAGATATGAAATTCGCTCTGCTCATAGTCTTATATTTGCACACTCTCATACACTTTCTGATTGATTGTTATTGTTATATAAGTTGTTTCTGTAGTAGTCGAAGACAGTACTTTTCTCATATTTGTGGTATAAATTATTAAAATTTTCAGATAAAATATGATCGTATATATATATACATACCATGAGAAGTTATGTTTAATCTAACACAGCTCTATTTTACATTTTCTATTTAGCCTCCGGAACCACAAAAAACTATTACTTCATTGAATATTAATGAGGGTGATGTGTACGAGTTTAAATGAAGAGTACTCTTGTACTCTCTGATGGTGACCATTCCTGCCTGGTTTTTTGAAATCTAACCAACAAAGAACACAGGTATCCACTGTCAAGTATTAAAATGCATATAAAAAAGTAACTGCGTTAAACAGTTTAATTTTGTTGACCGATTTCTATAATTTTGACTTGATGTGTACACCTTCCCTATCGATTTTCTATCCCATCTTCATTATAAACACAATTACCATCTTCTTTATGTCTTCTATATGTCTTCTTTATCCCTTTCATGTTCTATCTGTGATTTCTTCTATCCCACATAGCAAAAACCTCTTATACAAAATCTCATGCCAATAATCCAAATGCTATCATATTTTATCTTTATGTGAATCACCATCTAATTTGTCAATCAATTGTCAGGAGATTGCTCTGCTGTATTCCGAGAGCTGTTCAGTTCTTTTAACATAAAGAACCACCGTGAAGCCATACAGTCTTTGTCCACCTACAAGCGGAGGTGTTTTTTTTACGATTTTCGCTTTATGAAATCTACGACCGAATATACTTTTCTTGGATTCTGTAGTAGACTTAGTGTGCTCTTTCCTGATATAGGTTTACTATATTGTTATAATGTAACTTAAAACATGATCGTATACAGTACATCGTAAATAAATACAATATCTAATCCTCGATTCAAATATTGTTAAAGTAGTAAGCAGTTTTTGATATTACTATTAATATAATTGATAAATGATGTATTTGTTAGCTTTTTAAAAAATATAGTAATAATAATAATTAGTGTTGTATGAAACAAAATAAAATTTATTCTTTAATATTATGTATCTTAGATACAAACTATTTTAGAATGTATGTTTCTATGGAAATGTTTATTTAAAAAACACTATTTAAAATCATTCATTCCATTTCAAATCTCATCATGTTAACATGAATTAATATGATAAATATTATTTAGAATTAGAAAATATATATGATGCTCACTTTCAAAAAAACTGATCTTTCCAATTACTTCAAAATATAAAGAATGTGAAATGAAAAATTTTATAAACACAATCAAATATTTCCTAAAAAGAAATAGTTAAGCATACTGAAAAATTATATTAATGTTAGCATTTTAATTACATTATTCATGCAATAATTCTATAAAAATCAAAAAAAAAGTTCAGATTGAATTTTAACCCTTCAACTTCATGTAAATGATATGAATGGTTAAAATTCAATTTTTATTATGAAGATAAATGATTTAAATGTAGCAACTTAATAAATTAATTCCAGCATTTTTATTAACATAACACGTGTTCAGTAATTATATTGAAATAAAATAAACAATTCAGTTTGAATTTTAACCCTTCAACTTCTTTGTAGTGGTGGGTTAAAATTCAATTAAAATATATGTATTTTATTTGCTTAAGAACAACTACTAAATTTCTAAATTATCAATAAATTTGAATTTTAACCCTTCAACTTCATGTAAGTGATGAAAGGTTAAAATTCAATATTAGTAACTGCTCCTAGTATAAAATATTATTATGAAATTAAAATTATTACATAATATTTCACGTTGAATTGGACTGCAAATAGGACTCTCTTATAATAGATATGAAATTCGCTCTGCTCATAGTCTTATATTTGCACACTCTCATACACTTTCTGATTGATTGTTATTGTTATATAAGTTGTTTCTGTAGTAGTCGAAGACAGTACTTTTCTCTTATTTGTGGTATAAATTATTAAAATTTTCAGATAAAATATGATCGTTCATATTACATAATAAAAAAATTTAATCTACGATTCACACCTTGTTAGAAAGTAAGCAGTCTTTGTAATTACCATGCTGTATATAATGTAGTTAGTGTGGGTTTACAACAATCCTTCAGAAAGTGTATTTTGGTGTGTAAATATAAGACGAAGCACATAGCGTTGCTTCTTATATATTATAAGAGTGTCCTCTTCAGATCCAACTGAATGTGACATATGCATGTAAACATTTTAAATTCATACTAATTTATTATACGAGTGGTTATTAAAATTGAATATTAACCTTTCATCTTTTACATGAAGTTGAAGGGTTAAAATTCAATCAGACATTTTTTTTTTGATTTTTGTATCATTGCAACGTGATATGGAAATAGAAAATGGTTACATTAATTTAATTGGTTAGTATACTTAAAAGTTTTTTTTTGTGAATATCTTGTTTTATGTGTATTTTAATATCATATTCTTAATGTATGAAAGTAATTGGAAAGGGCAGTATGTTGTAAACATTGTTAAAAATGTTACATTACAGGAGAGGTTATTTAAAATGAATTTTAACTATTCATCACTTACATTGAAGTTGAAGGGTTAAAATTCAATCAGACATTTTTTTTTTGATTTTTGTATCATTGCAACGTGATATGGAAATAGAAAATGGTTACATTAATTTAATTGGTTAGTATACTTAAAAGTTTTTTTTTGTGAATATCTTGTTTTATGTGTATTTTAATATCATATTCTTAATGTATGAAAGTAATTGGAAAGGGCAGTATTTTGTAAACATTGTTAAAAATGTTACATTACAGGAGAGGTTATTTAAAATGAATTTTAACTATTCATCACTTACATTGAAGTTGAAGGGTTAAAATTCAATCTGAACTATTTTTTTTTTCTGATTAAATAATTATTGCACTAGTACGTAAATAAAAATTCTGACATTAATTTAGTTTTTCAGTTCACTTAACAAAACATATCTGCTTTATGTTTATGAAAATTTTAGTATCGGGATCATAAAGTTTTTAAGTAATTGTGAGATAATTTTATTTGAAAGGGTACATGTATATATTTTGTAATTGTAAAAAATTATTTGCATATTTATTCAAGTTAACATGATGAGATTAAAAATGGAATGAAAGATTATACATAGTTTGTTTTTATCAAACATTTCCATAGAAACATCAACTTAAAAATTTCTTGTATCTATGTTACATAATATTAAAGATGAAAGAAAGTTTATTATGTTTAATACAAAGCCTATTATTATTACAATATATTTAAAAGGTAAACTACTAGTAGAATTGTTATATTTTTTCTTTATAATATATATATATATATACATACCATGAAAAGTTATGTTTAATCTAACACAGCTCTATTTTACATTTTCTATTTAGCCTCCGGAACCACAAAAAACTATTACTTCATTGAATATTAATGAGGGTGATGTGTACGAGTGTAAATGAAGAGTACTCTTGTACTCTCTGATGGTGACCATTCCTGCCTGGTTTTTTGAAATCTAACCAACAAAGAACACAGGTATCCACAGTCAAGTATTAAAATGCATATAAAAAAGTAACTGCGTTAAACAGTTTAATTTTGTTGACCGATTTCTATAATTTTGACTTGATTTGTACACCTTCCCTATCGATTTTCTATCCCATCTTCATTATAAACACAATTACCATCTATCTGTCTTCTTTATCCCTCTCATGTTCTATCTGTGATTTCTTCTATCCCACATAGCAAAAACCTCTTATACAAAATCTCATGCCAATAATCCAAATGCTATCATATTTTATCTTTATGTGAATCACCATCTAATTTGTCAATCAATTGTCAGGAGATTGCTCTGCTGCATTCCGAGAGCTGTTCAGTTCTTTTAACATAAAGATTTGTTTTAAATAACCACCGTGAAGCCATACAGTCTTTGTCCACCTACAAGCGGAGGTGTTTTTTTTAGGATTTTCGCTTCATGAAATCTACGACCTAATATACTTTTGTTGGATTCTGTAGTAGACTTAGTGTGCACTTTCCTGATATAGGTTTACTATATTGTTATAATGTAACTTAAAACATGATCGTATATAGTGCATCGTAAATAAATACAATATCTAATCCTCGATTCAAATATTGTTAAGGTAGTAAGCAGTTTTTGATATTACTATTAATATAATTGATAAATGATGTATTTGTTAGCTTTTTAAAAAATATAGTAATAATAATAATTAGTGTTGTATGAAACAAAATAAAATTTATTCTTTAATATTATGTATCTTAGATACAAACTATTTTTGAATGTATGTTTCTATGGAAATGTTTATTTAAAAAACATTATTTAAAATCATTCATTGCATTTCAAATCTCATCATGTTAACATGAATTAATATGATAAATATTATTTAGAATTAGAAAATATATATGATGCTCACTTTCAAAAAAACTGATCTTTCCAATTACTTCAAAATATAAAGAATGTGAAATGAAAAATTTCATAAACACAATCAAATATTTCCTAAAAAGAAATAGTTAAGCATACTGAAAAATTATATTAATGTCAGCATTTTAATTACATTATTCATGCAATAATTCTATAAAAATCAAAAATAAGTTCAGATTGAATTTTAACCCTTCAACTTCATGTAAATGATATGAATGGTTAAAATTCAATTTTTATTATGAAGATAAATGATTTAAATGTAGCAACTTAATAAATTAATTCCAGCATTTTTATTAACATAACACGTGTTCAGTAATTATATTGAAATAAAATAAACATATCAGTTTGAATTTTAACCCTTCAACTTCGTTGTAGTGGTGGGTTAAAATTCAATTAAAATATATGTATTTTATTTGCTTAAGAACAACTACTAAATTTCTAAATTATCAATAAATTTGAATTTTAACCCTTCAACTTCATGTAAGTGATGAAAGGTTAAAATTCAATATTAGTAACTGCTCCTAGTATAAAATATTATTATGAAATTAAAATTATTACATAATATTTCACGTTGAATTGGACTGCAATTAGGACTCTCTTATAATAGATATGAAATTCGCTCTGCTCATAGTCTTATATTTGCACACTCTCATACACTTTCTGATTGATTGTTATTGTTATATAAGTTGTTTCTGTAGTAGTCGAAGACAGTACTTTTCTCATATTTGTGGTATAAATTATTAAAATTTTCAGATAAAATATGATCGTATATATATATATACATACCATGAGAAGTTATGTTTAATCTAACACAGCTCTATTTTACATTTTCTATTTAGCCTCCGGAACCACAAAAAACTATTACTTCATTGAATATTAATGAGGGTGATGTGTACGAGTTTAAATGAAGAGTACTCTTGTACTCTCTGATGGTGACCATTCCTGCCTGGTTTTTTGAAATCTAACCAACAAAGAACACAGGTATCCACTGTCAAGTATTAAAATGCATATAAAAAAGTAACTGCGTTAAACAGTTTAATTTTGTTGACCGATTTCTATAATTTTGACTTGATGTGTACACCTTCCCTATCGATTTTCTATCCCATCTTCATTATAAACACAATTACCATCTTCTTTATGTCTTCTATATGTCTTCTTTATCCCTTTCATGTTCTATCTGTGATTTCTTCTATCCCACATAGCAAAAACCTCTTATACAAAATCTCATGCCAATAATCCAAATGCTATCATATTTTATCTTTATGTGAATCACCATCTAATTTGTCAATCAATTGTCAGGAGATTGCTCTGCTGTATTCCGAGAGCTGTTCAGTTCTTTTAACATAAAGAACCACCGTGAAGCCATACAGTCTTTGTCCACCTACAAGCGGAGGTGTTTTTTTTACGATTTTCGCTTTATGAAATCTACGACCGAATATACTTTTCTTGGATTCTGTAGTAGACTTAGTGTGCTCTTTCCTGATATAGGTTTACTATATTGTTATAATGTAACTTAAAACATGATCGTATACAGTACATCGTAAATAAATACAATATCTAATCCTCGATTCAAATATTGTTAAAGTAGTAAGCAGTTTTTGATATTACTATTAATATAATTGATAAATGATGTATTTGTTAGCTTTTTAAAAAATATAGTAATAATAATAATTAGTGTTGTATGAAACAAAATAAAATTTATTCTTTAATATTATGTATCTTAGATACAAACTATTTTTGAATGTATGTTTCTATGGAAATGTTTATTTAAAAAACACTATTTAAAATCATTCATTCCATTTCAAATCTCATCATGTTAACATGAATTAATATGATAAATATTATTTAGAATTAGAAAATATATATGATGCTCACTTTCAAAAAAACTGATCTTTCCAATTACTTCAAAATATAAAGAATGTGAAATGAAAAATTTTATAAACACAATCAAATATTTCCTAAAAAGAAATAGTTAAGCATACTGAAAAATTATATTAATGTTAGCATTTTAATTACATTATTCATGCAATAATTCTATAAAAATCAAAAAAAAAGTTCAGATTGAATTTTAACCCTTCAACTTCATGTAAATGATATGAATGGTTAAAATTCAATTTTTATTATGAAGATAAATGATTTAAATGTAGCAACTTAATAAATTAATTCCAGCATTTTTATTAACATAACACGTGTTCAGTAATTATATTGAAATAAAATAAACAATTCAGTTTGAATTTTAACCCTTCAACTTCTTTGTAGTGGTGGGTTAAAATTCAATTAAAATATATGTATTTTATTTGCTTAAGAACAACTACTAAATTTCTAAATTATCAATAAATTTGAATTTTAACCCTTCAACTTCATGTAAGTGATGAAAGGTTAAAATTCAATATTAGTAACTGCTCCTAGTATAAAATATTATTATGAAATTAAAATTATTACATAATATTTCACGTTGAATTGGACTGCAAATAGGACTCTCTTATAATAGATATG
This sequence comes from Lycorma delicatula, assembly GCF_047948215.1. Taxonomy (NCBI): domain Eukaryota; kingdom Metazoa; phylum Arthropoda; class Insecta; order Hemiptera; family Fulgoridae; genus Lycorma; species Lycorma delicatula. Next base: position 66,855,823 of record NC_134459.1, on the reverse strand, counting down.
AAATTCGCTCTGCTCATCGTCTTATATTTGCACACTCTCATACACTTTCTGATTGATTGTTATTGTTATATAAGTTGTTTCTGTAGTAGTCGAAGACAGTACTTTTCTCTTATTTGTGGTATAAATTATTAAAATTTTCAGATAAAATATGATCGTTCATATTACATAATAAAAAAATTTAATCTACGATTCACACCTTGTTAGAAAGTAAGCAGTCTTTGTAATTACCATGCTGTATATAATGTAGTTAGTGTGGGTTTACAACAATCCTTCAGAAAGTGTATTTTGGTGTGTAAATATAAGACGAAGCACATAGCGTTGCTTCTTATATATTATAAGAGTGTCCTCTTCAGATCCAACTGAATGTGACATATGCATGTAAACATTTTAAATTCATACTAATTTATTATACGAGTGGTTATTAAAATTGAATATTAACCTTTCATCTTTTACATGAAGTTGAAGGGTTAAAATTCAATCAGACATTTTTTTTTTGATTTTTGTATCATTGCAACGTGATATGGAAATAGAAAATGGTTACATTAATTTAATTGGTTAGTATACTTAAAAGTTTTTTTTTGTGAATATCTTGTTTTATGTGTATTTTAATATCATATTCTTAATGTATGAAAGTAATTGGAAAGGGCAGTATTTTGTAAACATTGTTAAAAATGTTACATTACAGGAGAGGTTATTTAAAATGAATTTTAACTATTCATCACTTACATTGAAGTTGAAGGGTTAAAATTCAATCAGACATTTTTTTTTTTGATTTTTGTATCATTGCAACGTGATATGGAAATAGAAAATGGTTACATTAATTTAATTGGTTAGTATACTTAAAAGTTTTTTTTTGTGAATATCTTGTTTTATGTGTATTTTAATATCATATTCTTAATGTATGAAAGTAATTGGAAAGGGCAGTATTTTGTAAACATTGTTAAAAATGTTACATTACAGGAGAGGTTATTTAAAATGAATTTTAACTATTCATCACTTACATTGAAGTTGAAGGGTTAAAATTCAATCTGAACTATTTTTTTTTTCTGATTAAATAATTATTGCACTAGTACGTAAATAAAAATTCTGACATTAATTTAGTTTTTCAGTTCACTTAACAAAACATATCTGCTTTATGTTTATGAAAATTTTAGTATCGGGATCATAAAGTTTTTAAGTAATTGTGAGATAATTTTATTTGAAAGGGTACATATATATATTTTGTAATTGTAAAAAATTATTTGCATATTTATTCAAGTTAACATGATGAGATTAAAAATGGAATGAAAGATTATACATAGTTTGTTTTTATCAAACATTTCCATAGAAACATCAACTTAAAAATTTCTTGTATCTATGTTACATAATATTAAAGATGAAAGAAAGTTTATTATGTTTAATACAAAGCCTATTATTATTACAATATATTTAAAAGGTAAACTACTAGTAGAATTGTTATATTTTTTCTTTATAATATATATATATATATATACATACCATGAAAAGTTATGTTTAATCTAACACAGCTCTATTTTACATTTTCTATTTAGCCTCCGGAACCACAAAAAACTATTACTTCATTGAATATTAATGAGGGTGATGTGTACGAGTGTAAATGAAGAGTACTCTTGTACTCTCTGATGGTGACCATTCCTGCCTGGTTTTTTGAAATCTAACCAACAAAGAACACAGGTATCCACAGTCAAGTATTAAAATGCATATAAAAAAGTAACTGCGTTAAACAGTTTAATTTTGTTGACCGATTTCTATAATTTTGACTTGATTTGTACACCTTCCCTATCGATTTTCTATCCCATCTTCATTATAAACACAATTACCATCTATCTGTCTTCTTTATCCCTCTCATGTTCTATCTGTGATTTCTTCTATCCCACATAGCAAAAACCTCTTATACAAAATCTCATGCCAATAATCCAAATGCTATCATATTTTATCTTTATGTGAATCACCATCTAATTTGTCAATCAATTGTCAGGAGATTGCTCTGCTGCATTCCGAGAGCTGTTCAGTTCTTTTAACATAAAGATTTGTTTTAAATAACCACCGTGAAGCCATACAGTCTTTGTCCACCTACAAGCGGAGGTGTTTTTTTTAGGATTTTCGCTTCATGAAATCTACGACCTAATATACTTTTGTTGGATTCTGTAGTAGACTTAGTGTGCACTTTCCTGATATAGGTTTACTATATTGTTATAATGTAACTTAAAACATGATCGTATATAGTACATCGTAAATAAATACAATATCTAATCCTCGATTCAAATATTGTTAAGGTAGTAAGCAGTTTTTGATATTACTATTAATATAATTGATAAATGATGTATTTGTTAGCTTTTTAAAAAATATAGTAATAATAATAATTAGTGTTGTATGAAACAAAATAAAATTTATTCTTTAATATTATGTATCTTAGATACAAACTATTTTTGAATGTATGTTTCTATGGAAATGTTTATTTAAAAAACACTATTTAAAATCATTCATTCCATTTCAAATCTCATCATGTTAACATGAATTAATATGATAAATATTATTTAGAATTAGAAAATATATATGATGCTCACTTTCAAAAAAACTGATCTTTCCAATTACTTCAAAATATAAAGAATGTGAAATGAAAAATTTCATAAACACAATCAAATATTTCCTAAAAAGAAATAGTTAAGCATACTGAAAAATTATATTAATGTCAGCATTTTAATTACATTATTCATGCAATAATTCTATAAAAATCAAAAATAAGTTCAGATTGAATTTTAACCCTTCAACTTCATGTAAATGATATGAATGGTTAAAATTCAATTTTTATTATGAAGATAAATGATTTAAATGTAGCAACTTAATAAATTAATTCCAGCATTTTTATTAACATAACACGTGTTCAGTAATTATATTGAAATAAAATAAACATATCAGTTTGAATTTTAACCCTTCAACTTCGTTGTAGTGGTGGGTTAAAATTCAATTAAAATATATGTATTTTATTTGCTTAAGAACAACTACTAAATTTCTAAATTATCAATAAATTTGAATTTTAACCCTTCAACTTCATGTAAGTGATGAAAGGTTAAAATTCAATATTAGTAACTGCTCCTAGTATAAAATATTATTATGAAATTAAAATTATTACATAATATTTCACGTTGAATTGGACTGCAATTAGGACTCTCTTATAATAGATATGAAATTCGCTCTGCTCATAGTCTTATATTTGCACACTCTCATACACTTTCTGATTGATTGTTATTGTTATATAAGTTGTTTCTGTAGTAGTCGAAGACAGTACTTTTCTCATATTTGTGGTATAAATTATTAAAATTTTCAGATAAAATATGATCGTATATATATATATACATACCATGAGAAGTTATGTTTAATCTAACACAGCTCTATTTTACATTTTCTATTTAGCCTCCGGAACCACAAAAAACTATTACTTCATTGAATATTAATGAGGGTGATGTGTACGAGTTTAAATGAAGAGTACTCTTGTACTCTCTGATGGTGACCATTCCTGCCTGGTTTTTTGAAATCTAACCAACAAAGAACACAGGTATCCACTGTCAAGTATTAAAATGCATATAAAAAAGTAACTGCGTTAAACAGTTTAATTTTGTTGACCGATTTCTATAATTTTGACTTGATGTGTACACCTTCCCTATCGATTTTCTATCCCATCTTCATTATAAACACAATTACCATCTTCTTTATGTCTTCTATATGTCTTCTTTATCCCTTTCATGTTCTATCTGTGATTTCTTCTATCCCACATAGCAAAAACCTCTTATACAAAATCTCATGCCAATAATCCAAATGCTATCATATTTTATCTTTATGTGAATCACCATCTAATTTGTCAATCAATTGTCAGGAGATTGCTCTGCTGTATTCCGAGAGCTGTTCAGTTCTTTTAACATAAAGAACCACCGTGAAGCCATACAGTCTTTGTCCACCTACAAGCGGAGGTGTTTTTTTTACGATTTTCGCTTTATGAAATCTACGACCGAATATACTTTTCTTGGATTCTGTAGTAGACTTAGTGTGCTCTTTCCTGATATAGGTTTACTATATTGTTATAATGTAACTTAAAACATGATCGTATACAGTACATCGTAAATAAATACAATATCTAATCCTCGATTCAAATATTGTTAAAGTAGTAAGCAGTTTTTGATATTACTATTAATATAATTGATAAATGATGTATTTGTTAGCTTTTTAAAAAATATAGTAATAATAATAATTAGTGTTGTATGAAACAAAATAAAATTTATTCTTTAATATTATGTATCTTAGATACAAACTATTTTTGAATGTATGTTTCTATGGAAATGTTTATTTAAAAAACACTATTTAAAATCATTCATTCCATTTCAAATCTCATCATGTTAACATGAATTAATATGATAAATATTATTTAGAATTAGAAAATATATATGATGCTCACTTTCAAAAAAACTGATCTTTCCAATTACTTCAAAATATAAAGAATGTGAAATGAAAAATTTCATAAACACAATCAAATATTTCCTAAAAAGAAATAGTTAAGCATACTGAAAAATTATATTAATGTTAGCATTTTAATTACATTATTCATGCAATAATTCTATAAAAATCAAAAAAAAATTTCAGATTGAATTTTAACCCTTCAACTTCATGTAAATGATATGAATGGTTAAAATTCAATTTTTATTATGAAGATAAATGATTTAAATGTAGCAACTTAATAAATTAATTCCAGCATTTTTATTAACATAACACGTGTTCAGTAATTATATTGAAATAAAATAAACAATTCAGTTTGAATTTTAACCCTTCAACTTCTTTGTAGTGGTGGGTTAAAATTCAATTAAAATATATGTATTTTATTTGCTTAAGAACAACTACTAAATTTCTAAATTATCAATAAATTTGAATTTTAACCCTTCAACTTCATGTAAGTGATGAAAGGTTAAAATTCAATATTAGTAACTGCTCCTAGTATAAAATATTATTATGAAATTAAAATTATTACATAATATTTCACGTTGAATTGGACTGCAAATAGGACTCTCTTATAATAGATATGAAATTCGCTCTGCTCATCGTCTTATATTTGCACACTCTCATACACTTTCTGATTGATTGTTATTGTTATATAAGTTGTTTCTGTAGTAGTCGAAGACAGTACTTTTCTCTTATTTGTGGTATAAATTATTAAAATTTTCAGATAAAATATGATCGTTCATATTACATAATAAAAAAATTTAATCTACGATTCACACCTTGTTAGAAAGTAAGCAGTCTTTGTAATTACCATGCTGTATATAATGTAGTTAGTGTGGGTTTACAACAATCCTTCAGAAAGTGTATTTTGGTGTGTAAATATAAGACGAAGCACATAGCGTTGCTTCTTATATATTATAAGAGTGTCCTCTTCAGATCCAACTGAATGTGACATATGCATGTAAACATTTTAAATTCATACTAATTTATTATACGAGTGGTTATTAAAATTGAATATTAACCTTTCATCTTTTACATGAAGTTGAAGGGTTAAAATTCAATCAGACATTTTTTTTTTTGATTTTTGTATCATTGCAACGTGATATGGAAATAGAAAATGGTTACATTAATTTAATTGGTTAGTATACTTAAAAGTTTTTTTTTGTGAATATCTTGTTTTATGTGTATTTTAATATCATATTCTTAATGTATGAAAGTAATTGGAAAGGGCAGTATTTTGTAAACATTGTTAAAAATGTTACATTACAGGAGAGGTTATTTAAAATGAATTTTAACTATTCATCACTTACATTGAAGTTGAAGGGTTAAAATTCAATCAGACATTTTTTTTTTGATTTTTGTATCATTGCAACGTGATATGGAAATAGAAAATGGTTACATTAATTTAATTGGTTAGTATACTTAAAAGTTTTTTTTTGTGAATATCTTGTTTTATGTGTATTTTAATATCATATTCTTAATGTATGAAAGTAATTGGAAAGGGCAGTATTTTGTAAACATTGTTAAAAATGTTACATTACAGGAGAGGTTATTTAAAATGAATTTTAACTATTCATCACTTACATTGAAGTTGAAGGGTTAAAATTCAATCTGAACTATTTTTTTTTTCTGATTAAATAATTATTGCACTAGTACGTAAATAAAAATTCTGACATTAATTTAGTTTTTCAGTTCACTTAACAAAACATATCTGCTTTATGTTTATGAAAATTTTAGTATCGGGATCATAAAGTTTTTAAGTAATTGTGAGATAATTTTATTTGAAAGGGTACATATATATATTTTGTAATTGTAAAAAATTATTTGCATATTTATTCAAGTTAACATGATGAGATTAAAAATGGAATGAAAGATTATACATAGTTTGTTTTTATCAAACATTTCCATAGAAACATCAACTTAAAAATTTCTTGTATCTATGTTACATAATATTAAAGATGAAAGAAAGTTTATTATGTTTAATACAAAGCCTATTATTATTACAATATATTTAAAAGGTAAACTACTAGTAGAATTGTTATATTTTTTCTTTATAATATATATATATATATACATACCATGAAAAGTTATGTTTAATCTAACACAGCTCTATTTTACATTTTCTATTTAGCCTCCGGAACCACAAAAAACTATTACTTCATTGAATATTAATGAGGGTGATGTGTACGAGTGTAAATGAAGAGTACTCTTGTACTCTCTGATGGTGACCATTCCTGCCTGGTTTTTTGAAATCTAACCAACAAAGAACACAGGTATCCACAGTCAAGTATTAAAATGCATATAAAAAAGTAACTGCGTTAAACAGTTTAATTTTGTTGACCGATTTCTATAATTTTGACTTGATTTGTACACCTTCCCTATCGATTTTCTATCCCATCTTCATTATAAACACAATTACCATCTATCTGTCTTCTTTATCCCTCTCATGTTCTATCTGTGATTTCTTCTATCCCACATAGCAAAAACCTCTTATACAAAATCTCATGCCAATAATCCAAATGCTATCATATTTTATCTTTATGTGAATCACCATCTAATTTGTCAATCAATTGTCAGGAGATTGCTCTGCTGCATTCCGAGAGCTGTTCAGTTCTTTTAACATAAAGATTTGTTTTAAATAACCACCGTGAAGCCATACAGTCTTTGTCCACCTACAAGCGGAGGTGTTTTTTTTAGGATTTTCGCTTCATGAAATCTACGACCTAATATACTTTTGTTGGATTCTGTAGTAGACTTAGTGTGCACTTTCCTGATATAGGTTTACTATATTGTTATAATGTAACTTAAAACATGATCGTATATAGTGCATCGTAAATAAATACAATATCTAATCCTCGATTCAAATATTGTTAAGGTAGTAAGCAGTTTTTGATATTACTATTAATATAATTGATAAATGATGTATTTGTTAGCTTTTTAAAAAATATAGTAATAATAATAATTAGTGTTGTATGAAACAAAATAAAATTTATTCTTTAATATTATGTATCTTAGATACAAACTATTTTTGAATGTATGTTTCTATGGAAATGTTTATTTAAAAAACATTATTTAAAATCATTCATTCCATTTCAAATCTCATCATGTTAACATGAATTAATATGATAAATATTATTTAGAATTAGAAAATATATATGATGCTCACTTTCAAAAAAACTGATCTTTCCAATTACTTCAAAATATAAAGAATGTGAAATGAAAAATTTCATAAACACAATCAAATATTTCCTAAAAAGAAATAGTTAAGCATACTGAAAAATTATATTAATGTCAGCATTTTAATTACATTATTCATGCAATAATTCTATAAAAATCAAAAATAAGTTCAGATTGAATTTTAACCCTTCAACTTCATGTAAATGATATGAATGGTTAAAATTCAATTTTTATTATGAAGATAAATGATTTAAATGTAGCAACTTAATAAATTAATTCCAGCATTTTTATTAACATAACACGTGTTCAGTAATTATATTGAAATAAAATAAACATATCAGTTTGAATTTTAACCCTTCAACTTCGTTGTAGTGGTGGGTTAAAATTCAATTAAAATATATGTATTTTATTTGCTTAAGAACAACTACTAAATTTCTAAATTATCAATAAATTTGAATTTTAACCCTTCAACTTCATGTAAGTGATGAAAGGTTAAAATTCAATATTAGTAACTGCTCCTAGTATAAAATATTATTATGAAATTAAAATTATTACATAATATTTCACGTTGAATTGGACTGCAATTAGGACTCTCTTATAATAGATATGAAATTCGCTCTGCTCATAGTCTTATATTTGCACACTCTCATACACTTTCTGATTGATTGTTATTGTTATATAAGTTGTTTCTGTAGTAGTCGAAGACAGTACTTTTCTCATATTTGTGGTATAAATTATTAAAATTTTCAGATAAAATATGATCGTATATATATATACATACCATGAGAAGTTATGTTTAATCTAACACAGCTCTATTTTACATTTTCTATTTAGCCTCCGGAACCACAAAAAACTATTACTTCATTGAATATTAATGAGGGTGATGTGTACGAGTTTAAATGAAGAGTACTCTTGTACTCTCTGATGGTGACCATTCCTGCCTGGTTTTTTGAAATCTAACCAACAAAGAACACAGGTATCCACTGTCAAGTATTAAAATGCATATAAAAAAGTAACTGCGTTAAACAGTTTAATTTTGTTGACCGATTTCTATAATTTTGACTTGATGTGTACACCTTCCCTATCGATTTTCTATCCCATCTTCATTATAAACACAATTACCATCTTCTTTATGTCTTCTATATGTCTTCTTTATCCCTTTCATGTTCTATCTGTGATTTCTTCTATCCCACATAGCAAAAACCTCTTATACAAAATCTCATGCCAATAATCCAAATGCTATCATATTTTATCTTTATGTGAATCACCATCTAATTTGTCAATCAATTGTCAGGAGATTGCTCTGCTGTATTCCGAGAGCTGTTCAGTTCTTTTAACATAAAGAACCACCGTGAAGCCATACAGTCTTTGTCCACCTACAAGCGGAGGTGTTTTTTTTACGATTTTCGCTTTATGAAATCTACGACCGAATATACTTTTCTTGGATTCTGTAGTAGACTTAGTGTGCTCTTTCCTGATATAGGTTTACTATATTGTTATAATGTAACTTAAAACATGATCGTATACAGTACATCGTAAATAAATACAATATCTAATCCTCGATTCAAATATTGTTAAAGTAGTAAGCAGTTTTTGATATTACTATTAATATAATTGATAAATGATGTATTTGTTAGCTTTTTAAAAAATATAGTAATAATAATAATTAGTGTTGTATGAAACAAAATAAAATTTATTCTTTAATATTATGTATCTTAGATACAAACTATTTTAGAATGTATGTTTCTATGGAAATGTTTATTTAAAAAACACTATTTAAAATCATTCATTCCATTTCAAATCTCATCATGTTAACATGAATTAATATGATAAATATTATTTAGAATTAGAAAATATATATGATGCTCACTTTCAAAAAAACTGATCTTTCCAATTACTTCAAAATATAAAGAATGTGAAATGAAAAATTTTATAAACACAATCAAATATTTCCTAAAAAGAAATAGTTAAGCATACTGAAAAATTATATTAATGTTAGCATTTTAATTACATTATTCATGCAATAATTCTATAAAAATCAAAAAAAAAGTTCAGATTGAATTTTAACCCTTCAACTTCATGTAAATGATATGAATGGTTAAAATTCAATTTTTATTATGAAGATAAATGATTTAAATGTAGCAACTTAATAAATTAATTCCAGCATTTTTATTAACATAACACGTGTTCAGTAATTATATTGAAATAAAATAAACAATTCAGTTTGAATTTTAACCCTTCAACTTCTTTGTAGTGGTGGGTTAAAATTCAATTAAAATATATGTATTTTATTTGCTTAAGAACAACTACTAAATTTCTAAATTATCAATAAATTTGAATTTTAACCCTTCAACTTCATGTAAGTGATGAAAGGTTAAAATTCAATATTAGTAACTGCTCCTAGTATAAAATATTATTATGAAATTAAAATTATTACATAATATTTCACGTTGAATTGGACTGCAAATAGGACTCTCTTATAATAGATATGAAATTCGCTCTGCTCATAGTCTTATATTTGCACACTCTCATACACTTTCTGATTGATTGTTATTGTTATATAAGTTGTTTCTGTAGTAGTCGAAGACAGTACTTTTCTCTTATTTGTGGTATAAATTATTAAAATTTTCAGATAAAATATGATCGTTCATATTACATAATAAAAAAATTTAATCTACGATTCACACCTTGTTAGAAAGTAAGCAGTCTTTGTAATTACCATGCTGTATATAATGTAGTTAGTGTGGGTTTACAACAATCCTTCAGAAAGTGTATTTTGGTGTGTAAATATAAGACGAAGCACATAGCGTTGCTTCTTATATATTATAAGAGTGTCCTCTTCAGATCCAACTGAATGTGACATATGCATGTAAACATTTTAAATTCATACTAATTTATTATACGAGTGGTTATTAAAATTGAATATTAACCTTTCATCTTTTACATGAAGTTGAAGGGTTAAAATTCAATCAGACATTTTTTTTTTGATTTTTGTATCATTGCAACGTGATATGGAAATAGAAAATGGTTACATTAATTTAATTGGTTAGTATACTTAAAAGTTTTTTTTTGTGAATATCTTGTTTTATGTGTATTTTAATATCATATTCTTAATGTATGAAAGTAATTGGAAAGGGCAGTATGTTGTAAACATTGTTAAAAATGTTACATTACAGGAGAGGTTATTTAAAATGAATTTTAACTATTCATCACTTACATTGAAGTTGAAGGGTTAAAATTCAATCAGACATTTTTTTTTTGATTTTTGTATCATTGCAACGTGATATGGAAATAGAAAATGGTTACATTAATTTAATTGGTTAGTATACTTAAAAGTTTTTTTTTGTGAATATCTTGTTTTATGTGTATTTTAATATCATATTCTTAATGTATGAAAGTAATTGGAAAGGGCAGTATTTTGTAAACATTGTTAAAAATGTTACATTACAGGAGAGGTTATTTAAAATGAATTTTAACTATTCATCACTTACATTGAAGTTGAAGGGTTAAAATTCAATCTGAACTATTTTTTTTTTCTGATTAAATAATTATTGCACTAGTACGTAAATAAAAATTCTGACATTAATTTAGTTTTTCAGTTCACTTAACAAAACATATCTGCTTTATGTTTATGAAAATTTTAGTATCGGGATCATAAAGTTTTTAAGTAATTGTGAGATAATTTTATTTGAAAGGGTACATGTATATATTTTGTAATTGTAAAAAATTATTTGCATATTTATTCAAGTTAACATGATGAGATTAAAAATGGAATGAAAGATTATACATAGTTTGTTTTTATCAAACATTTCCATAGAAACATCAACTTAAAAATTTCTTGTATCTATGTTACATAATATTAAAGATGAAAGAAAGTTTATTATGTTTAATACAAAGCCTATTATTATTACAATATATTTAAAAGGTAAACTACTAGTAGAATTGTTATATTTTTTCTTTATAATATATATATATATATACATACCATGAAAAGTTATGTTTAATCTAACACAGCTCTATTTTACATTTTCTATTTAGCCTCCGGAACCACAAAAAACTATTACTTCATTGAATATTAATGAGGGTGATGTGTACGAGTGTAAATGAAGAGTACTCTTGTACTCTCTGATGGTGACCATTCCTGCCTGGTTTTTTGAAATCTAACCAACAAAGAACACAGGTATCCACAGTCAAGTATTAAAATGCATATAAAAAAGTAACTGCGTTAAACAGTTTAATTTTGTTGACCGATTTCTATAATTTTGACTTGATTTGTACACCTTCCCTATCGATTTTCTATCCCATCTTCATTATAAACACAATTACCATCTATCTGTCTTCTTTATCCCTCTCATGTTCTATCTGTGATTTCTTCTATCCCACATAGCAAAAACCTCTTATACAAAATCTCATGCCAATAATCCAAATGCTATCATATTTTATCTTTATGTGAATCACCATCTAATTTGTCAATCAATTGTCAGGAGATTGCTCTGCTGCATTCCGAGAGCTGTTCAGTTCTTTTAACATAAAGATTTGTTTTAAATAACCACCGTGAAGCCATACAGTCTTTGTCCACCTACAAGCGGAGGTGTTTTTTTTAGGATTTTCGCTTCATGAAATCTACGACCTAATATACTTTTGTTGGATTCTGTAGTAGACTTAGTGTGCACTTTCCTGATATAGGTTTACTATATTGTTATAATGTAACTTAAAACATGATCGTATATAGTGCATCGTAAATAAATACAATATCTAATCCTCGATTCAAATATTGTTAAGGTAGTAAGCAGTTTTTGATATTACTATTAATATAATTGATAAATGATGTATTTGTTAGCTTTTTAAAAAATATAGTAATAATAATAATTAGTGTTGTATGAAACAAAATAAAATTTATTCTTTAATATTATGTATCTTAGATACAAACTATTTTTGAATGTATGTTTCTATGGAAATGTTTATTTAAAAAACATTATTTAAAATCATTCATTGCATTTCAAATCTCATCATGTTAACATGAATTAATATGATAAATATTATTTAGAATTAGAAAATATATATGATGCTCACTTTCAAAAAAACTGATCTTTCCAATTACTTCAAAATATAAAGAATGTGAAATGAAAAATTTCATAAACACAATCAAATATTTCCTAAAAAGAAATAGTTAAGCATACTGAAAAATTATATTAATGTCAGCATTTTAATTACATTATTCATGCAATAATTCTATAAAAATCAAAAATAAGTTCAGATTGAATTTTAACCCTTCAACTTCATGTAAATGATATGAATGGTTAAAATTCAATTTTTATTATGAAGATAAATGATTTAAATGTAGCAACTTAATAAATTAATTCCAGCATTTTTATTAACATAACACGTGTTCAGTAATTATATTGAAATAAAATAAACATATCAGTTTGAATTTTAACCCTTCAACTTCGTTGTAGTGGTGGGTTAAAATTCAATTAAAATATATGTATTTTATTTGCTTAAGAACAACTACTAAATTTCTAAATTATCAATAAATTTGAATTTTAACCCTTCAACTTCATGTAAGTGATGAAAGGTTAAAATTCAATATTAGTAACTGCTCCTAGTATAAAATATTATTATGAAATTAAAATTATTACATAATATTTCACGTTGAATTGGACTGCAATTAGGACTCTCTTATAATAGATATGAAATTCGCTCTGCTCATAGTCTTATATTTGCACACTCTCATACACTTTCTGATTGATTGTTATTGTTATATAAGTTGTTTCTGTAGTAGTCGAAGACAGTACTTTTCTCATATTTGTGGTATAAATTATTAAAATTTTCAGATAAAATATGATCGTATATATATATATACATACCATGAGAAGTTATGTTTAATCTAACACAGCTCTATTTTACATTTTCTATTTAGCCTCCGGAACCACAAAAAACTATTACTTCATTGAATATTAATGAGGGTGATGTGTACGAGTTTAAATGAAGAGTACTCTTGTACTCTCTGATGGTGACCATTCCTGCCTGGTTTTTTGAAATCTAACCAACAAAGAACACAGGTATCCACTGTCAAGTATTAAAATGCATATAAAAAAGTAACTGCGTTAAACAGTTTAATTTTGTTGACCGATTTCTATAATTTTGACTTGATGTGTACACCTTCCCTATCGATTTTCTATCCCATCTTCATTATAAACACAATTACCATCTTCTTTATGTCTTCTATATGTCTTCTTTATCCCTTTCATGTTCTATCTGTGATTTCTTCTATCCCACATAGCAAAAACCTCTTATACAAAATCTCATGCCAATAATCCAAATGCTATCATATTTTATCTTTATGTGAATCACCATCTAATTTGTCAATCAATTGTCAGGAGATTGCTCTGCTGTATTCCGAGAGCTGTTCAGTTCTTTTAACATAAAGAACCACCGTGAAGCCATACAGTCTTTGTCCACCTACAAGCGGAGGTGTTTTTTTTACGATTTTCGCTTTATGAAATCTACGACCGAATATACTTTTCTTGGATTCTGTAGTAGACTTAGTGTGCTCTTTCCTGATATAGGTTTACTATATTGTTATAATGTAACTTAAAACATGATCGTATACAGTACATCGTAAATAAATACAATATCTAATCCTCGATTCAAATATTGTTAAAGTAGTAAGCAGTTTTTGATATTACTATTAATATAATTGATAAATGATGTATTTGTTAGCTTTTTAAAAAATATAGTAATAATAATAATTAGTGTTGTATGAAACAAAATAAAATTTATTCTTTAATATTATGTATCTTAGATACAAACTATTTTTGAATGTATGTTTCTATGGAAATGTTTATTTAAAAAACACTATTTAAAATCATTCATTCCATTTCAAATCTCATCATGTTAACATGAATTAATATGATAAATATTATTTAGAATTAGAAAATATATATGATGCTCACTTTCAAAAAAACTGATCTTTCCAATTACTTCAAAATATAAAGAATGTGAAATGAAAAATTTTATAAACACAATCAAATATTTCCTAAAAAGAAATAGTTAAGCATACTGAAAAATTATATTAATGTTAGCATTTTAATTACATTATTCATGCAATAATTCTATAAAAATCAAAAAAAAAGTTCAGATTGAATTTTAACCCTTCAACTTCATGTAAATGATATGAATGGTTAAAATTCAATTTTTATTATGAAGATAAATGATTTAAATGTAGCAACTTAATAAATTAATTCCAGCATTTTTATTAACATAACACGTGTTCAGTAATTATATTGAAATAAAATAAACAATTCAGTTTGAATTTTAACCCTTCAACTTCTTTGTAGTGGTGGGTTAAAATTCAATTAAAATATATGTATTTTATTTGCTTAAGAACAACTACTAAATTTCTAAATTATCAATAAATTTGAATTTTAACCCTTCAACTTCATGTAAGTGATGAAAGGTTAAAATTCAATATTAGTAACTGCTCCTAGTATAAAATATTATTATGAAATTAAAATTATTACATAATATTTCACGTTGAATTGGACTGCAAATAGGACTCTCTTATAATAGATATGAAATTCGCTCTGCTCATCGTCTTATATTTGCACACTCTCATACACTTTCTGATTGATTGTTATTGTTATATAAGTTGTTTCTGTAGTAGTCGAAGACAGTACTTTTCTCTTATTTGTGGTATAAATTATTAAAATTTTCAGATAAAATATGATCGTTCATATTACATAATAAAAAAATTTAATCTACGATTCACACCTTGTTAGAAAGTAAGCAGTCTTTGTAATTACCATGCTGTATATAATGTAGTTAGTGTGGGTTTACAACAATCCTTCAGAAAGTGTATTTTGGTGTGTAAATATAAGACGAAGCACATAGCGTTGCTTCTTATATATTATAAGAGTGTCCTCTTCAGATCCAACTGAATGTGACATATGCATGTAAACATTTTAAATTCATACTAATTTATTATACGAGTGGTTATTAAAATTGAATATTAACCTTTCATCTTTTACATGAAGTTGAAGGGTTAAAATTCAATCAGACATTTTTTTTTTGATTTTTGTATCATTGCAACGTGATATGGAAATAGAAAATGGTTACATTAATTTAATTGGTTAGTATACTTAAAAGTTTTTTTTTGTGAATATCTTGTTTTATGTGTATTTTAATATCATATTCTTAATGTATGAAAGTAATTGGAAAGGGCAGTATTTTGTAAACATTGTTAAAAATGTTACATTACAGGAGAGGTTATTTAAAATGAATTTTAACTATTCATCACTTACATTGAAGTTGAAGGGTTAAAATTCAATCAGACATTTTTTTTTTTGATTTTTGTATCATTGCAACGTGATATGGAAATAGAAAATGGTTACATTAATTTAATTGGTTAGTATACTTAAAAGTTTTTTTTTGTGAATATCTTGTTTTATGTGTATTTTAATATCATATTCTTAATGTATGAAAGTAATTGGAAAGGGCAGTATTTTGTAAACATTGTTAAAAATGTTACATTACAGGAGAGGTTATTTAAAATGAATTTTAACTATTCATCACTTACATTGAAGTTGAAGGGTTAAAATTCAATCTGAACTATTTTTTTTTTCTGATTAAATAATTATTGCACTAGTACGTAAATAAAAATTCTGACATTAATTTAGTTTTTCAGTTCACTTAACAAAACATATCTGCTTTATGTTTATGAAAATTTTAGTATCGGGATCATAAAGTTTTTAAGTAATTGTGAGATAATTTTATTTGAAAGGGTACATATATATATTTTGTAATTGTAAAAAATTATTTGCATATTTATTCAAGTTAACATGATGAGATTAAAAATGGAATGAAAGATTATACATAGTTTGTTTTTATCAAACATTTCCATAGAAACATCAACTTAAAAATTTCTTGTATCTATGTTACATAATATTAAAGATGAAAGAAAGTTTATTATGTTTAATACAAAGCCTATTATTATTACAATATATTTAAAAGGTAAACTACTAGTAGAATTGTTATATTTTTTCTTTATAATATATATATATATATATACATACCATGAAAAGTTATGTTTAATCTAACACAGCTCTATTTTACATTTTCTATTTAGCCTCCGGAACCACAAAAAACTATTACTTCATTGAATATTAATGAGGGTGATGTGTACGAGTGTAAATGAAGAGTACTCTTGTACTCTCTGATGGTGACCATTCCTGCCTGGTTTTTTGAAATCTAACCAACAAAGAACACAGGTATCCACAGTCAAGTATTAAAATGCATATAAAAAAGTAACTGCGTTAAACAGTTTAATTTTGTTGACCGATTTCTATAATTTTGACTTGATTTGTACACCTTCCCTATCGATTTTCTATCCCATCTTCATTATAAACACAATTACCATCTATCTGTCTTCTTTATCCCTCTCATGTTCTATCTGTGATTTCTTCTATCCCACATAGCAAAAACCTCTTATACAAAATCTCATGCCAATAATCCAAATGCTATCATATTTTATCTTTATGTGAATCACCATCTAATTTGTCAATCAATTGTCAGGAGATTGCTCTGCTGCATTCCGAGAGCTGTTCAGTTCTTTTAACATAAAGATTTGTTTTAAATAACCACCGTGAAGCCATACAGTCTTTGTCCACCTACAAGCGGAGGTGTTTTTTTTAGGATTTTCGCTTCATGAAATCTACGACCTAATATACTTTTGTTGGATTCTGTAGTAGACTTAGTGTGCACTTTCCTGATATAGGTTTACTATATTGTTATAATGTAACTTAAAACATGATCGTATATAGTACATCGTAAATAAATACAATATCTAATCCTCGATTCAAATATTGTTAAGGTAGTAAGCAGTTTTTGATATTACTATTAATATAATTGATAAATGATGTATTTGTTAGCTTTTTAAAAAATATAGTAATAATAATAATTAGTGTTGTATGAAACAAAATAAAATTTATTCTTTAATATTATGTATCTTAGATACAAACTATTTTTGAATGTATGTTTCTATGGAAATGTTTATTTAAAAAACACTATTTAAAATCATTCATTCCATTTCAAATCTCATCATGTTAACATGAATTAATATGATAAATATTATTTAGAATTAGAAAATATATATGATGCTCACTTTCAAAAAAACTGATCTTTCCAATTACTTCAAAATATAAAGAATGTGAAATGAAAAATTTCATAAACACAATCAAATATTTCCTAAAAAGAAATAGTTAAGCATACTGAAAAATTATATTAATGTCAGCATTTTAATTACATTATTCATGCAATAATTCTATAAAAATCAAAAATAAGTTCAGATTGAATTTTAACCCTTCAACTTCATGTAAATGATATGAATGGTTAAAATTCAATTTTTATTATGAAGATAAATGATTTAAATGTAGCAACTTAATAAATTAATTCCAGCATTTTTATTAACATAACACGTGTTCAGTAATTATATTGAAATAAAATAAACATATCAGTTTGAATTTTAACCCTTCAACTTCGTTGTAGTGGTGGGTTAAAATTCAATTAAAATATATGTATTTTATTTGCTTAAGAACAACTACTAAATTTCTAAATTATCAATAAATTTGAATTTTAACCCTTCAACTTCATGTAAGTGATGAAAGGTTAAAATTCAATATTAGTAACTGCTCCTAGTATAAAATATTATTATGAAATTAAAATTATTACATAATATTTCACGTTGAATTGGACTGCAATTAGGACTCTCTTATAATAGATATGAAATTCGCTCTGCTCATAGTCTTATATTTGCACACTCTCATACACTTTCTGATTGATTGTTATTGTTATATAAGTTGTTTCTGTAGTAGTCGAAGACAGTACTTTTCTCATATTTGTGGTATAAATTATTAAAATTTTCAGATAAAATATGATCGTATATATATATATACATACCATGAGAAGTTATGTTTAATCTAACACAGCTCTATTTTACATTTTCTATTTAGCCTCCGGAACCACAAAAAACTATTACTTCATTGAATATTAATGAGGGTGATGTGTACGAGTTTAAATGAAGAGTACTCTTGTACTCTCTGATGGTGACCATTCCTGCCTGGTTTTTTGAAATCTAACCAACAAAGAACACAGGTATCCACTGTCAAGTATTAAAATGCATATAAAAAAGTAACTGCGTTAAACAGTTTAATTTTGTTGACCGATTTCTATAATTTTGACTTGATGTGTACACCTTCCCTATCGATTTTCTATCCCATCTTCATTATAAACACAATTACCATCTTCTTTATGTCTTCTATATGTCTTCTTTATCCCTTTCATGTTCTATCTGTGATTTCTTCTATCCCACATAGCAAAAACCTCTTATACAAAATCTCATGCCAATAATCCAAATGCTATCATATTTTATCTTTATGTGAATCACCATCTAATTTGTCAATCAATTGTCAGGAGATTGCTCTGCTGTATTCCGAGAGCTGTTCAGTTCTTTTAACATAAAGAACCACCGTGAAGCCATACAGTCTTTGTCCACCTACAAGCGGAGGTGTTTTTTTTACGATTTTCGCTTTATGAAATCTACGACCGAATATACTTTTCTTGGATTCTGTAGTAGACTTAGTGTGCTCTTTCCTGATATAGGTTTACTATATTGTTATAATGTAACTTAAAACATGATCGTATACAGTACATCGTAAATAAATACAATATCTAATCCTCGATTCAAATATTGTTAAAGTAGTAAGCAGTTTTTGATATTACTATTAATATAATTGATAAATGATGTATTTGTTAGCTTTTTAAAAAATATAGTAATAATAATAATTAGTGTTGTATGAAACAAAATAAAATTTATTCTTTAATATTATGTATCTTAGATACAAACTATTTTTGAATGTATGTTTCTATGGAAATGTTTATTTAAAAAACACTATTTAAAATCATTCATTCCATTTCAAATCTCATCATGTTAACATGAATTAATATGATAAATATTATTTAGAATTAGAAAATATATATGATGCTCACTTTCAAAAAAACTGATCTTTCCAATTACTTCAAAATATAAAGAATGTGAAATGAAAAATTTCATAAACACAATCAAATATTTCCTAAAAAGAAATAGTTAAGCATACTGAAAAATTATATTAATGTTAGCATTTTAATTACATTATTCATGCAATAATTCTATAAAAATCAAAAAAAAATTTCAGATTGAATTTTAACCCTTCAACTTCATGTAAATGATATGAATGGTTAAAATTCAATTTTTATTATGAAGATAAATGATTTAAATGTAGCAACTTAATAAATTAATTCCAGCATTTTTATTAACATAACACGTGTTCAGTAATTATATTGAAATAAAATAAACAATTCAGTTTGAATTTTAACCCTTCAACTTCTTTGTAGTGGTGGGTTAAAATTCAATTAAAATATATGTATTTTATTTGCTTAAGAACAACTACTAAATTTCTAAATTATCAATAAATTTGAATTTTAACCCTTCAACTTCATGTAAGTGATGAAAGGTTAAAATTCAATATTAGTAACTGCTCCTAGTATAAAATATTATTATGAAATTAAAATTATTACATAATATTTCACGTTGAATTGGACTGCAAATAGGACTCTCTTATAATAGATATGAAATTCGCTCTGCTCATCGTCTTATATTTGCACACTCTCATACACTTTCTGATTGATTGTTATTGTTATATAAGTTGTTTCTGTAGTAGTCGAAGACAGTACTTTTCTCTTATTTGTGGTATAAATTATTAAAATTTTCAGATAAAATATGATCGTTCATATTACATAATAAAAAAATTTAATCTACGATTCACACCTTGTTAGAAAGTAAGCAGTCTTTGTAATTACCATGCTGTATATAATGTAGTTAGTGTGGGTTTACAACAATCCTTCAGAAAGTGTATTTTGGTGTGTAAATATAAGACGAAGCACATAGCGTTGCTTCTTATATATTATAAGAGTGTCCTCTTCAGATCCAACTGAATGTGACATATGCATGTAAACATTTTAAATTCATACTAATTTATTATACGAGTGGTTATTAAAATTGAATATTAACCTTTCATCTTTTACATGAAGTTGAAGGGTTAAAATTCAATCAGACATTTTTTTTTTTGATTTTTGTATCATTGCAACGTGATATGGAAATAGAAAATGGTTACATTAATTTAATTGGTTAGTATACTTAAAAGTTTTTTTTTGTGAATATCTTGTTTTATGTGTATTTTAATATCATATTCTTAATGTATGAAAGTAATTGGAAAGGGCAGTATTTTGTAAACATTGTTAAAAATGTTACATTACAGGAGAGGTTATTTAAAATGAATTTTAACTATTCATCACTTACATTGAAGTTGAAGGGTTAAAATTCAATCAGACATTTTTTTTTTGATTTTTGTATCATTGCAACGTGATATGGAAATAGAAAATGGTTACATTAATTTAATTGGTTAGTATACTTAAAAGTTTTTTTTTGTGAATATCTTGTTTTATGTGTATTTTAATATCATATTCTTAATGTATGAAAGTAATTGGAAAGGGCAGTATTTTGTAAACATTGTTAAAAATGTTACATTACAGGAGAGGTTATTTAAAATGAATTTTAACTATTCATCACTTACATTGAAGTTGAAGGGTTAAAATTCAATCTGAACTATTTTTTTTTTCTGATTAAATAATTATTGCACTAGTACGTAAATAAAAATTCTGACATTAATTTAGTTTTTCAGTTCACTTAACAAAACATATCTGCTTTATGTTTATGAAAATTTTAGTATCGGGATCATAAAGTTTTTAAGTAATTGTGAGATAATTTTATTTGAAAGGGTACATATATATATTTTGTAATTGTAAAAAATTATTTGCATATTTATTCAAGTTAACATGATGAGATTAAAAATGGAATGAAAGATTATACATAGTTTGTTTTTATCAAACATTTCCATAGAAACATCAACTTAAAAATTTCTTGTATCTATGTTACATAATATTAAAGATGAAAGAAAGTTTATTATGTTTAATACAAAGCCTATTATTATTACAATATATTTAAAAGGTAAACTACTAGTAGAATTGTTATATTTTTTCTTTATAATATATATATATATATACATACCATGAAAAGTTATGTTTAATCTAACACAGCTCTATTTTACATTTTCTATTTAGCCTCCGGAACCACAAAAAACTATTACTTCATTGAATATTAATGAGGGTGATGTGTACGAGTGTAAATGAAGAGTACTCTTGTACTCTCTGATGGTGACCATTCCTGCCTGGTTTTTTGAAATCTAACCAACAAAGAACACAGGTATCCACAGTCAAGTATTAAAATGCATATAAAAAAGTAACTGCGTTAAACAGTTTAATTTTGTTGACCGATTTCTATAATTTTGACTTGATTTGTACACCTTCCCTATCGATTTTCTATCCCATCTTCATTATAAACACAATTACCATCTATCTGTCTTCTTTATCCCTCTCATGTTCTATCTGTGATTTCTTCTATCCCACATAGCAAAAACCTCTTATACAAAATCTCATGCCAATAATCCAAATGCTATCATATTTTATTTTTATGTGAATCACCATCTAATTTGTCAATCAATTGTCAGGAGATTGCTCTGCTGCATTCCGAGAGCTGTTCAGTTCTTTTAACATAAAGATTTGTTTTAAATAACCACCGTGAAGCCATACAGTCTTTGTCCACCTACAAGCGGAGGTGTTTTTTTTAGGATTTTCGCTTCATGAAATCTACGACCTAATATACTTTTGTTGGATTCTGTAGTAGACTTAGTGTGCACTTTCCTGATATAGGTTTACTATATTGTTATAATGTAACTTAAAACATGATCGTATATAGTGCATCGTAAATAAATACAATATCTAATCCTCGATTCAAATATTGTTAAGGTAGTAAGCAGTTTTTGATATTACTATTAATATAATTGATAAATGATGTATTTGTTAGCTTTTTAAAAAATATAGTAATAATAATAATTAGTGTTGTATGAAACAAAATAAAATTTATTCTTTAATATTATGTATCTTAGATACAAACTATTTTTGAATGTATGTTTCTATGGAAATGTTTATTTAAAAAACATTATTTAAAATCATTCATTCCATTTCAAATCTCATCATGTTAACATGAATTAATATGATAAATATTATTTAGAATTAGAAAATATATATGATGCTCACTTTCAAAAAAACTGATCTTTCCAATTACTTCAAAATATAAAGAATGTGAAATGAAAAATTTCATAAACACAATCAAATATTTCCTAAAAAGAAATAGTTAAGCATACTGAAAAATTATATTAATGTCAGCATTTTAATTACATTATTCATGCAATAATTCTATAAAAATCAAAAATAAGTTCAGATTGAATTTTAACCCTTCAACTTCATGTAAATGATATGAATGGTTAAAATTCAATTTTTATTATGAAGATAAATGATTTAAATGTAGCAACTTAATAAATTAATTCCAGCATTTTTATTAACATAACACGTGTTCAGTAATTATATTGAAATAAAATAAACATATCAGTTTGAATTTTAACCCTTCAACTTCGTTGTAGTGGTGGGTTAAAATTCAATTAAAATATATGTATTTTATTTGCTTAAGAACAACTACTAAATTTCTAAATTATCAATAAATTTGAATTTTAACCCTTCAACTTCATGTAAGTGATGAAAGGTTAAAATTCAATATTAGTAACTGCTCCTAGTATAAAATATTATTATGAAATTAAAATTATTACATAATATTTCACGTTGAATTGGACTGCAATTAGGACTCTCTTATAATAGATATGAAATTCGCTCTGCTCATAGTCTTATATTTGCACACTCTCATACACTTTCTGATTGATTGTTATTGTTATATAAGTTGTTTCTGTAGTAGTCGAAGACAGTACTTTTCTCATATTTGTGGTATAAATTATTAAAATTTTCAGATAAAATATGATCGTATATATATATACATACCATGAGAAGTTATGTTTAATCTAACACAGCTCTATTTTACATTTTCTATTTAGCCTCCGGAACCACAAAAAACTATTACTTCATTGAATATTAATGAGGGTGATGTGTACGAGTTTAAATGAAGAGTACTCTTGTACTCTCTGATGGTGACCATTCCTGCCTGGTTTTTTGAAATCTAACCAACAAAGAACACAGGTATCCACTGTCAAGTATTAAAATGCATATAAAAAAGTAACTGCGTTAAACAGTTTAATTTTGTTGACCGATTTCTATAATTTTGACTTGATGTGTACACCTTCCCTATCGATTTTCTATCCCATCTTCATTATAAACACAATTACCATCTTCTTTATGTCTTCTATATGTCTTCTTTATCCCTTTCATGTTCTATCTGTGATTTCTTCTATCCCACATAGCAAAAACCTCTTATACAAAATCTCATGCCAATAATCCAAATGCTATCATATTTTATCTTTATGTGAATCACCATCTAATTTGTCAATCAATTGTCAGGAGATTGCTCTGCTGTATTCCGAGAGCTGTTCAGTTCTTTTAACATAAAGAACCACCGTGAAGCCATACAGTCTTTGTCCACCTACAAGCGGAGGTGTTTTTTTTACGATTTTCGCTTTATGAAATCTACGACCGAATATACTTTTCTTGGATTCTGTAGTAGACTTAGTGTGCTCTTTCCTGATATAGGTTTACTATATTGTTATAATGTAACTTAAAACATGATCGTATACAGTACATCGTAAATAAATACAATATCTAATCCTCGATTCAAATATTGTTAAAGTAGTAAGCAGTTTTTGATATTACTATTAATATAATTGATAAATGATGTATTTGTTAGCTTTTTAAAAAATATAGTAATAATAATAATTAGTGTTGTATGAAACAAAATAAAATTTATTCTTTAATATTATGTATCTTAGATACAAACTATTTTAGAATGTATGTTTCTATGGAAATGTTTATTTAAAAAACACTATTTAAAATCATTCATTCCATTTCAAATCTCATCATGTTAACATGAATTAATATGATAAATATTATTTAGAATTAGAAAATATATATGATGCTCACTTTCAAAAAAACTGATCTTTCCAATTACTTCAAAATATAAAGAATGTGAAATGAAAAATTTTATAAACACAATCAAATATTTCCTAAAAAGAAATAGTTAAGCATACTGAAAAATTATATTAATGTTAGCATTTTAATTACATTATTCATGCAATAATTCTATAAAAATCAAAAAAAAAGTTCAGATTGAATTTTAACCCTTCAACTTCATGTAAATGATATGAATGGTTAAAATTCAATTTTTATTATGAAGATAAATGATTTAAATGTAGCAACTTAATAAATTAATTCCAGCATTTTTATTAACATAACACGTGTTCAGTAATTATATTGAAATAAAATAAACAATTCAGTTTGAATTTTAACCCTTCAACTTCTTTGTAGTGGTGGGTTAAAATTCAATTAAAATATATGTATTTTATTTGCTTAAGAACAACTACTAAATTTCTAAATTATCAATAAATTTGAATTTTAACCCTTCAACTTCATGTAAGTGATGAAAGGTTAAAATTCAATATTAGTAACTGCTCCTAGTATAAAATATTATTATGAAATTAAAATTATTACATAATATTTCACGTTGAATTGGACTGCAAATAGGACTCTCTTATAATAGATATGAAATTCGCTCTGCTCATAGTCTTATATTTGCACACTCTCATACACTTTCTGATTGATTGTTATTGTTATATAAGTTGTTTCTGTAGTAGTCGAAGACAGTACTTTTCTCTTATTTGTGGTATAAATTATTAAAATTTTCAGATAAAATATGATCGTTCATATTACATAATAAAAAAATTTAATCTACGATTCACACCTTGTTAGAAAGTAAGCAGTCTTTGTAATTACCATGCTGTATATAATGTAGTTAGTGTGGGTTTACAACAATCCTTCAGAAAGTGTATTTTGGTGTGTAAATATAAGACGAAGCACATAGCGTTGCTTCTTATATATTATAAGAGTGTCCTCTTCAGATCCAACTGAATGTGACATATGCATGTAAACATTTTAAATTCATACTAATTTATTATACGAGTGGTTATTAAAATTGAATATTAACCTTTCATCTTTTACATGAAGTTGAAGGGTTAAAATTCAATCAGACATTTTTTTTTTGATTTTTGTATCATTGCAACGTGATATGGAAATAGAAAATGGTTACATTAATTTAATTGGTTAGTATACTTAAAAGTTTTTTTTTGTGAATATCTTGTTTTATGTGTATTTTAATATCATATTCTTAATGTATGAAAGTAATTGGAAAGGGCAGTATGTTGTAAACATTGTTAAAAATGTTACATTACAGGAGAGGTTATTTAAAATGAATTTTAACTATTCATCACTTACATTGAAGTTGAAGGGTTAAAATTCAATCAGACATTTTTTTTTTGATTTTTGTATCATTGCAACGTGATATGGAAATAGAAAATGGTTACATTAATTTAATTGGTTAGTATACTTAAAAGTTTTTTTTTGTGAATATCTTGTTTTATGTGTATTTTAATATCATATTCTTAATGTATGAAAGTAATTGGAAAGGGCAGTATTTTGTAAACATTGTTAAAAATGTTACATTACAGGAGAGGTTATTTAAAATGAATTTTAACTATTCATCACTTACATTGAAGTTGAAGGGTTAAAATTCAATCTGAACTATTTTTTTTTTCTGATTAAATAATTATTGCACTAGTACGTAAATAAAAATTCTGACATTAATTTAGTTTTTCAGTTCACTTAACAAAACATATCTGCTTTATGTTTATGAAAATTTTAGTATCGGGATCATAAAGTTTTTAAGTAATTGTGAGATAATTTTATTTGAAAGGGTACATGTATATATTTTGTAATTGTAAAAAATTATTTGCATATTTATTCAAGTTAACATGATGAGATTAAAAATGGAATGAAAGATTATACATAGTTTGTTTTTATCAAACATTTCCATAGAAACATCAACTTAAAAATTTCTTGTATCTATGTTACATAATATTAAAGATGAAAGAAAGTTTATTATGTTTAATACAAAGCCTATTATTATTACAATATATTTAAAAGGTAAACTACTAGTAGAATTGTTATATTTTTTCTTTATAATATATATATATATATACATACCATGAAAAGTTATGTTTAATCTAACACAGCTCTATTTTACATTTTCTATTTAGCCTCCGGAACCACAAAAAACTATTACTTCATTGAATATTAATGAGGGTGATGTGTACGAGTGTAAATGAAGAGTACTCTTGTACTCTCTGATGGTGACCATTCCTGCCTGGTTTTTTGAAATCTAACCAACAAAGAACACAGGTATCCACAGTCAAGTATTAAAATGCATATAAAAAAGTAACTGCGTTAAACAGTTTAATTTTGTTGACCGATTTCTATAATTTTGACTTGATTTGTACACCTTCCCTATCGATTTTCTATCCCATCTTCATTATAAACACAATTACCATCTATCTGTCTTCTTTATCCCTCTCATGTTCTATCTGTGATTTCTTCTATCCCACATAGCAAAAACCTCTTATACAAAATCTCATGCCAATAATCCAAATGCTATCATATTTTATCTTTATGTGAATCACCATCTAATTTGTCAATCAATTGTCAGGAGATTGCTCTGCTGCATTCCGAGAGCTGTTCAGTTCTTTTAACATAAAGATTTGTTTTAAATAACCACCGTGAAGCCATACAGTCTTTGTCCACCTACAAGCGGAGGTGTTTTTTTTAGGATTTTCGCTTCATGAAATCTACGACCTAATATACTTTTGTTGGATTCTGTAGTAGACTTAGTGTGCACTTTCCTGATATAGGTTTACTATATTGTTATAATGTAACTTAAAACATGATCGTATATAGTGCATCGTAAATAAATACAATATCTAATCCTCGATTCAAATATTGTTAAGGTAGTAAGCAGTTTTTGATATTACTATTAATATAATTGATAAATGATGTATTTGTTAGCTTTTTAAAAAATATAGTAATAATAATAATTAGTGTTGTATGAAACAAAATAAAATTTATTCTTTAATATTATGTATCTTAGATACAAACTATTTTTGAATGTATGTTTCTATGGAAATGTTTATTTAAAAAACATTATTTAAAATCATTCATTGCATTTCAAATCTCATCATGTTAACATGAATTAATATGATAAATATTATTTAGAATTAGAAAATATATATGATGCTCACTTTCAAAAAAACTGATCTTTCCAATTACTTCAAAATATAAAGAATGTGAAATGAAAAATTTCATAAACACAATCAAATATTTCCTAAAAAGAAATAGTTAAGCATACTGAAAAATTATATTAATGTCAGCATTTTAATTACATTATTCATGCAATAATTCTATAAAAATCAAAAATAAGTTCAGATTGAATTTTAACCCTTCAACTTCATGTAAATGATATGAATGGTTAAAATTCAATTTTTATTATGAAGATAAATGATTTAAATGTAGCAACTTAATAAATTAATTCCAGCATTTTTATTAACATAACACGTGTTCAGTAATTATATTGAAATAAAATAAACATATCAGTTTGAATTTTAACCCTTCAACTTCGTTGTAGTGGTGGGTTAAAATTCAATTAAAATATATGTATTTTATTTGCTTAAGAACAACTACTAAATTTCTAAATTATCAATAAATTTGAATTTTAACCCTTCAACTTCATGTAAGTGATGAAAGGTTAAAATTCAATATTAGTAACTGCTCCTAGTATAAAATATTATTATGAAATTAAAATTATTACATAATATTTCACGTTGAATTGGACTGCAATTAGGACTCTCTTATAATAGATATGAAATTCGCTCTGCTCATAGTCTTATATTTGCACACTCTCATACACTTTCTGATTGATTGTTATTGTTATATAAGTTGTTTCTGTAGTAGTCGAAGACAGTACTTTTCTCATATTTGTGGTATAAATTATTAAAATTTTCAGATAAAATATGATCGTATATATATATATACATACCATGAGAAGTTATGTTTAATCTAACACAGCTCTATTTTACATTTTCTATTTAGCCTCCGGAACCACAAAAAACTATTACTTCATTGAATATTAATGAGGGTGATGTGTACGAGTTTAAATGAAGAGTACTCTTGTACTCTCTGATGGTGACCATTCCTGCCTGGTTTTTTGAAATCTAACCAACAAAGAACACAGGTATCCACTGTCAAGTATTAAAATGCATATAAAAAAGTAACTGCGTTAAACAGTTTAATTTTGTTGACCGATTTCTATAATTTTGACTTGATGTGTACACCTTCCCTATCGATTTTCTATCCCATCTTCATTATAAACACAATTACCATCTTCTTTATGTCTTCTATATGTCTTCTTTATCCCTTTCATGTTCTATCTGTGATTTCTTCTATCCCACATAGCAAAAACCTCTTATACAAAATCTCATGCCAATAATCCAAATGCTATCATATTTTATCTTTATGTGAATCACCATCTAATTTGTCAATCAATTGTCAGGAGATTGCTCTGCTGTATTCCGAGAGCTGTTCAGTTCTTTTAACATAAAGAACCACCGTGAAGCCATACAGTCTTTGTCCACCTACAAGCGGAGGTGTTTTTTTTACGATTTTCGCTTTATGAAATCTACGACCGAATATACTTTTCTTGGATTCTGTAGTAGACTTAGTGTGCTCTTTCCTGATATAGGTTTACTATATTGTTATAATGTAACTTAAAACATGATCGTATACAGTACATCGTAAATAAATACAATATCTAATCCTCGATTCAAATATTGTTAAAGTAGTAAGCAGTTTTTGATATTACTATTAATATAATTGATAAATGATGTATTTGTTAGCTTTTTAAAAAATATAGTAATAATAATAATTAGTGTTGTATGAAACAAAATAAAATTTATTCTTTAATATTATGTATCTTAGATACAAACTATTTTTGAATGTATGTTTCTATGGAAATGTTTATTTAAAAAACACTATTTAAAATCATTCATTCCATTTCAAATCTCATCATGTTAACATGAATTAATATGATAAATATTATTTAGAATTAGAAAATATATATGATGCTCACTTTCAAAAAAACTGATCTTTCCAATTACTTCAAAATATAAAGAATGTGAAATGAAAAATTTTATAAACACAATCAAATATTTCCTAAAAAGAAATAGTTAAGCATACTGAAAAATTATATTAATGTTAGCATTTTAATTACATTATTCATGCAATAATTCTATAAAAATCAAAAAAAAAGTTCAGATTGAATTTTAACCCTTCAACTTCATGTAAATGATATGAATGGTTAAAATTCAATTTTTATTATGAAGATAAATGATTTAAATGTAGCAACTTAATAAATTAATTCCAGCATTTTTATTAACATAACACGTGTTCAGTAATTATATTGAAATAAAATAAACAATTCAGTTTGAATTTTAACCCTTCAACTTCTTTGTAGTGGTGGGTTAAAATTCAATTAAAATATATGTATTTTATTTGCTTAAGAACAACTACTAAATTTCTAAATTATCAATAAATTTGAATTTTAACCCTTCAACTTCATGTAAGTGATGAAAGGTTAAAATTCAATATTAGTAACTGCTCCTAGTATAAAATATTATTATGAAATTAAAATTATTACATAATATTTCACGTTGAATTGGACTGCAAATAGGACTCTCTTATAATAGATATGAAATTCGCTCTGCTCATCGTCTTATATTTGCACACTCTCATACACTTTCTGATTGATTGTTATTGTTATATAAGTTGTTTCTGTAGTAGTCGAAGACAGTACTTTTCTCTTATTTGTGGTATAAATTATTAAAATTTTCAGATAAAATATGATCGTTCATATTACATAATAAAAAAATTTAATCTACGATTCACACCTTGTTAGAAAGTAAGCAGTCTTTGTAATTACCATGCTGTATATAATGTAGTTAGTGTGGGTTTACAACAATCCTTCAGAAAGTGTATTTTGGTGTGTAAATATAAGACGAAGCACATAGCGTTGCTTCTTATATATTATAAGAGTGTCCTCTTCAGATCCAACTGAATGTGACATATGCATGTAAACATTTTAAATTCATACTAATTTATTATACGAGTGGTTATTAAAATTGAATATTAACCTTTCATCTTTTACATGAAGTTGAAGGGTTAAAATTCAATCAGACATTTTTTTTTTGATTTTTGTATCATTGCAACGTGATATGGAAATAGAAAATGGTTACATTAATTTAATTGGTTAGTATACTTAAAAGTTTTTTTTTGTGAATATCTTGTTTTATGTGTATTTTAATATCATATTCTTAATGTATGAAAGTAATTGGAAAGGGCAGTATTTTGTAAACATTGTTAAAAATGTTACATTACAGGAGAGGTTATTTAAAATGAATTTTAACTATTCATCACTTACATTGAAGTTGAAGGGTTAAAATTCAATCAGACATTTTTTTTTTTGATTTTTGTATCATTGCAACGTGATATGGAAATAGAAAATGGTTACATTAATTTAATTGGTTAGTATACTTAAAAGTTTTTTTTTGTGAATATCTTGTTTTATGTGTATTTTAATATCATATTCTTAATGTATGAAAGTAATTGGAAAGGGCAGTATTTTGTAAACATTGTTAAAAATGTTACATTACAGGAGAGGTTATTTAAAATGAATTTTAACTATTCATCACTTACATTGAAGTTGAAGGGTTAAAATTCAATCTGAACTATTTTTTTTTTCTGATTAAATAATTATTGCACTAGTACGTAAATAAAAATTCTGACATTAATTTAGTTTTTCAGTTCACTTAACAAAACATATCTGCTTTATGTTTATGAAAATTTTAGTATCGGGATCATAAAGTTTTTAAGTAATTGTGAGATAATTTTATTTGAAAGGGTACATATATATATTTTGTAATTGTAAAAAATTATTTGCATATTTATTCAAGTTAACATGATGAGATTAAAAATGGAATGAAAGATTATACATAGTTTGTTTTTATCAAACATTTCCATAGAAACATCAACTTAAAAATTTCTTGTATCTATGTTACATAATATTAAAGATGAAAGAAAGTTTATTATGTTTAATACAAAGCCTATTATTATTACAATATATTTAAAAGGTAAACTACTAGTAGAATTGTTATATTTTTTCTTTATAATATATATATATATATATACATACCATGAAAAGTTATGTTTAATCTAACACAGCTCTATTTTACATTTTCTATTTAGCCTCCGGAACCACAAAAAACTATTACTTCATTGAATATTAATGAGGGTGATGTGTACGAGTGTAAATGAAGAGTACTCTTGTACTCTCTGATGGTGACCATTCCTGCCTGGTTTTTTGAAATCTAACCAACAAAGAACACAGGTATCCACAGTCAAGTATTAAAATGCATATAAAAAAGTAACTGCGTTAAACAGTTTAATTTTGTTGACCGATTTCTATAATTTTGA
This sequence comes from Lycorma delicatula, assembly GCF_047948215.1. Classification (NCBI taxonomy): domain Eukaryota; kingdom Metazoa; phylum Arthropoda; class Insecta; order Hemiptera; family Fulgoridae; genus Lycorma; species Lycorma delicatula. The sequence goes on along the minus strand of NC_134459.1, from coordinate 66,823,525 downwards.
CTTGATTTGTACACCTTCCCTATCGATTTTCTATCCCATCTTCATTATAAACACAATTACCATCTATCTGTCTTCTTTATCCCTCTCATGTTCTATCTGTGATTTCTTCTATCCCACATAGCAAAAACCTCTTATACAAAATCTCATGCCAATAATCCAAATGCTATCATATTTTATCTTTATGTGAATCACCATCTAATTTGTCAATCAATTGTCAGGAGATTGCTCTGCTGCATTCCGAGAGCTGTTCAGTTCTTTTAACATAAAGATTTGTTTTAAATAACCACCGTGAAGCCATACAGTCTTTGTCCACCTACAAGCGGAGGTGTTTTTTTTAGGATTTTCGCTTCATGAAATCTACGACCTAATATACTTTTGTTGGATTCTGTAGTAGACTTAGTGTGCACTTTCCTGATATAGGTTTACTATATTGTTATAATGTAACTTAAAACATGATCGTATATAGTACATCGTAAATAAATACAATATCTAATCCTCGATTCAAATATTGTTAAGGTAGTAAGCAGTTTTTGATATTACTATTAATATAATTGATAAATGATGTATTTGTTAGCTTTTTAAAAAATATAGTAATAATAATAATTAGTGTTGTATGAAACAAAATAAAATTTATTCTTTAATATTATGTATCTTAGATACAAACTATTTTTGAATGTATGTTTCTATGGAAATGTTTATTTAAAAAACACTATTTAAAATCATTCATTCCATTTCAAATCTCATCATGTTAACATGAATTAATATGATAAATATTATTTAGAATTAGAAAATATATATGATGCTCACTTTCAAAAAAACTGATCTTTCCAATTACTTCAAAATATAAAGAATGTGAAATGAAAAATTTCATAAACACAATCAAATATTTCCTAAAAAGAAATAGTTAAGCATACTGAAAAATTATATTAATGTCAGCATTTTAATTACATTATTCATGCAATAATTCTATAAAAATCAAAAATAAGTTCAGATTGAATTTTAACCCTTCAACTTCATGTAAATGATATGAATGGTTAAAATTCAATTTTTATTATGAAGATAAATGATTTAAATGTAGCAACTTAATAAATTAATTCCAGCATTTTTATTAACATAACACGTGTTCAGTAATTATATTGAAATAAAATAAACATATCAGTTTGAATTTTAACCCTTCAACTTCGTTGTAGTGGTGGGTTAAAATTCAATTAAAATATATGTATTTTATTTGCTTAAGAACAACTACTAAATTTCTAAATTATCAATAAATTTGAATTTTAACCCTTCAACTTCATGTAAGTGATGAAAGGTTAAAATTCAATATTAGTAACTGCTCCTAGTATAAAATATTATTATGAAATTAAAATTATTACATAATATTTCACGTTGAATTGGACTGCAATTAGGACTCTCTTATAATAGATATGAAATTCGCTCTGCTCATAGTCTTATATTTGCACACTCTCATACACTTTCTGATTGATTGTTATTGTTATATAAGTTGTTTCTGTAGTAGTCGAAGACAGTACTTTTCTCATATTTGTGGTATAAATTATTAAAATTTTCAGATAAAATATGATCGTATATATATATATACATACCATGAGAAGTTATGTTTAATCTAACACAGCTCTATTTTACATTTTCTATTTAGCCTCCGGAACCACAAAAAACTATTACTTCATTGAATATTAATGAGGGTGATGTGTACGAGTTTAAATGAAGAGTACTCTTGTACTCTCTGATGGTGACCATTCCTGCCTGGTTTTTTGAAATCTAACCAACAAAGAACACAGGTATCCACTGTCAAGTATTAAAATGCATATAAAAAAGTAACTGCGTTAAACAGTTTAATTTTGTTGACCGATTTCTATAATTTTGACTTGATGTGTACACCTTCCCTATCGATTTTCTATCCCATCTTCATTATAAACACAATTACCATCTTCTTTATGTCTTCTATATGTCTTCTTTATCCCTTTCATGTTCTATCTGTGATTTCTTCTATCCCACATAGCAAAAACCTCTTATACAAAATCTCATGCCAATAATCCAAATGCTATCATATTTTATCTTTATGTGAATCACCATCTAATTTGTCAATCAATTGTCAGGAGATTGCTCTGCTGTATTCCGAGAGCTGTTCAGTTCTTTTAACATAAAGAACCACCGTGAAGCCATACAGTCTTTGTCCACCTACAAGCGGAGGTGTTTTTTTTACGATTTTCGCTTTATGAAATCTACGACCGAATATACTTTTCTTGGATTCTGTAGTAGACTTAGTGTGCTCTTTCCTGATATAGGTTTACTATATTGTTATAATGTAACTTAAAACATGATCGTATACAGTACATCGTAAATAAATACAATATCTAATCCTCGATTCAAATATTGTTAAAGTAGTAAGCAGTTTTTGATATTACTATTAATATAATTGATAAATGATGTATTTGTTAGCTTTTTAAAAAATATAGTAATAATAATAATTAGTGTTGTATGAAACAAAATAAAATTTATTCTTTAATATTATGTATCTTAGATACAAACTATTTTTGAATGTATGTTTCTATGGAAATGTTTATTTAAAAAACACTATTTAAAATCATTCATTCCATTTCAAATCTCATCATGTTAACATGAATTAATATGATAAATATTATTTAGAATTAGAAAATATATATGATGCTCACTTTCAAAAAAACTGATCTTTCCAATTACTTCAAAATATAAAGAATGTGAAATGAAAAATTTCATAAACACAATCAAATATTTCCTAAAAAGAAATAGTTAAGCATACTGAAAAATTATATTAATGTTAGCATTTTAATTACATTATTCATGCAATAATTCTATAAAAATCAAAAAAAAATTTCAGATTGAATTTTAACCCTTCAACTTCATGTAAATGATATGAATGGTTAAAATTCAATTTTTATTATGAAGATAAATGATTTAAATGTAGCAACTTAATAAATTAATTCCAGCATTTTTATTAACATAACACGTGTTCAGTAATTATATTGAAATAAAATAAACAATTCAGTTTGAATTTTAACCCTTCAACTTCTTTGTAGTGGTGGGTTAAAATTCAATTAAAATATATGTATTTTATTTGCTTAAGAACAACTACTAAATTTCTAAATTATCAATAAATTTGAATTTTAACCCTTCAACTTCATGTAAGTGATGAAAGGTTAAAATTCAATATTAGTAACTGCTCCTAGTATAAAATATTATTATGAAATTAAAATTATTACATAATATTTCACGTTGAATTGGACTGCAAATAGGACTCTCTTATAATAGATATGAAATTCGCTCTGCTCATCGTCTTATATTTGCACACTCTCATACACTTTCTGATTGATTGTTATTGTTATATAAGTTGTTTCTGTAGTAGTCGAAGACAGTACTTTTCTCTTATTTGTGGTATAAATTATTAAAATTTTCAGATAAAATATGATCGTATATATATATATACATACCATGAGAAGTTATGTTTAATCTAACACAGCTCTATTTTACATTTTCTATTTAGCCTCCGGAACCACAAAAAACTATTACTTCATTGAATATTAATGAGGGTGATGTGTACGAGTGTAAATGAAGAGTACTCTTGTACTCTCTGATGGTGACCATTCCTGCCTGGTTTTTTGAAATCTAACCAACAAAGAACACAGGTATCCACAGTCAAGTATTAAAATGCATATAAAAAAGTAACTGCGTTAAACAGTTTAATTTTGTTGACCGATTTCTATAATTTTGACTTGATTTGTACACCTTCCCTATCGATTTTCTATCCCATCTTCATTATAAACACAATTACCATCTATCTGTCTTCTTTATCCCTCTCATGTTCTATCTGTGATTTCTTCTATCCCACATAGCAAAAACCTCTTATACAAAATCTCATGCCAATAATCCAAATGCTATCATATTTTATCTTTATGTGAATCACCATCTAATTTGTCAATCAATTGTCAGGAGATTGCTCTGCTGCATTCCGAGAGCTGTTCAGTTCTTTTAACATAAAGATTTGTTTTAAATAACCACCGTGAAGCCATACAGTCTTTGTCCACCTACAAGCGGAGGTGTTTTTTTTAGGATTTTCGCTTCATGAAATCTACGACATAATATACTTTTGTTGGATTCTGTAGTAGACTTAGTGTGCACTTTCCTGATATAGGTTTACTATATTGTTATAATGTAACTTAAAACATGATCGTATATAGTACATCGTAAATAAATACAATATCTAATCCTCGATTCAAATATTGTTAAGGTAGTAAGCAGTTTTTGATATTACTATTAACATAATTGATAAATGATGTATTTGTTAGCTTTTTAAAAAATATAGTAAAAATAATAATTAGTGTTGTATGAAACAAAATAAAATTTATTCTTTAATATTATGTATCTTAGATACAAACTATTTTTGAATGTATGTTTCTATGGAAATGTTTATTTAAAAAACACTATTTAAAATCATTCATTCCATTTCAAATCTCATCATGTTAACATGAATTAATATGATAAATATTATTTAGAATTAGAAAATATATATGATGCTCACTTTCAAAAAAACAGATCTTTCCAATTACTTCAAAATATAAAGAATGTGAAATGAAAAATTTCATAAACACAATCAAATATTTCCTAAAAAGAAATAGTTAAGCATACTGAAAAATTATATTAATGTCAGCATTTTAATTACATGATTCATGCAATAATTCTATAAAAATCAAAAATAAGTTCAGATTGAATTTTAACCCTTCAACTTCATGTAAATGATATGAATGGTTAAAATTCAATTTTTATTATGAAGATAAATGATTTAAATGTAGCAACTTAATAAATTAATTCCAGCATTTTTATTAACATAACACGTGTTCAGTAATTATATTGAAATAAAATAAACATATCAGTTTGAATTTTAATCCTTCAACTTCATTGTAGTGGTGGGTTAAAATTCAATTAAAATATATGTATTTTATTTGCTTAAGAACAACTACTAAATTTCTAAATTATCAATAAATTTGAATTTTAACCCTTCAACTTCATGTAAGTGATGAAAGGTTAAAATTCAATATTAGTAACTGCTCCTAGTATAAAATATTATTATGAAATTAAAATTATTACATAATATTTCACGTTGAATTGGACTGCAATTAGGACTCTCTTATAATAGATATGAAATTCGCTCTGCTCATAGTCTTATATTTGCACACTCTCATACACTTTCTGATTGATTGTTATTGTTATATAAGTTGTTTCTGTAGTAGTCGAAGACAGTACTTTTCTCATATTTGTGGTATAAATTATTAAAATTTTCAGATAAAATATGATCGTATATATATATACATACCATGAGAAGTTATGTTTAATCTAACACAGCTCTATTTTACATTTTCTATTTAGCCTCCGGAACCACAAAAAACTATTACTTCATTGAATATTAATGAGGGTGATGTGTACGAGTGTAAATGAAGAGTACTCTTGTACTCTCTGATGGTGACCATTCCTGCCTGGTTTTTTGAAATCTAACCAACAAAGAACACAGGTATCCACAGTCAAGTATTAAAATGCATATAAAAAAGTAACTGCGTTAAACAGTTTAATTTTGTTGACCGATTTCTATAATTTTGACTTGATTTGTACACCTTCCCTATCGATTTTCTATCCCATCTTCATTATAAACACAATTACCATCTATCTGTCTTCTTTATCCCTCTCATGTTCTATCTGTGATTTCTTCTATCCCACATAGCAAAAACCTCTTATACAAAATCTCATGCCAATAATCCAAATGCTATCATATTTTATCTTTATGTGAATCACCATCTAATTTGTCAATCAATTGTCAGGAGATTGCTCTGCTGCATTCCGAGAGCTGTTCAGTTCTTTTAACATAAAGATTTGTTTTAAATAACCACCGTGAAGCCATACAGTCTTTGTCCACCTACAAGCGGAGGTGTTTTTTTTAGGATTTTCGCTTCATGAAATCTACGACCTAATATACTTTTGTTGGATTCTGTAGTAGACTTAGTGTGCACTTTCCTGATATAGGTTTACTATATTGTTATAATGTAACTTAAAACATGATCGTATATAGTACATCGTAAATAAATACAATATCTAATCCTCGATTCAAATATTGTTAAGGTAGTAAGCAGTTTTTGATATTACTATTAATATAATTGATAAATGATGTATTTGTTAGCTTTTTAAAAAATATAGTAAAAATAATAATTAGTGTTGTATGAAACAAAATAAAATTTATTCTTTAATATTATGTATCTTAGATACAAACTATTTTTGAATGTATGTTTCTATGGAAATGTTTATTTAAAAAACACTATTTAAAATCATTCATTCCATTTCAAATCTCATCATGTTAACATGAATTAATATGATAAATATTATTTAGAATTAGAAAATATATATGATGCTCACTTTCAAAAAAACTGATCTTTCCAATTACTTCAAAATATAAAGAATGTGAAATGAAAAATTTCATAAACACAATCAAATATTTCCTAAAAAGAAATAGTTAAGCATACTGAAAAATTATATTAATGTCAGCATTTTAATTACATTATTCATGCAATAATTCTATAAAAATCAAAAATAAGTTCAGATTGAATTTTAACCCTTCAACTTCATGTAAATGATATGAATGGTTAAAATTCAATTTTTATTATGAAGATAAATGATTTAAATGTAGCAACTTAATAAATTAATTCCAGCATTTTTATTAACATAACACGTGTTCAGTAATTATATTGAAATAAAATAAACATATCAGTTTGAATTTTAACCCTTCAACTTCATTGCAGTGGTGGGTTAAAATTCAATTAAAATATATGTATTTTATTTGCTTAAGAACAACTACTAAATTTCTAAATTATCAATAAATTTGAATTTTAACCCTTCAACTTCATGTAAGTGATGAAAGGTTAAAATTCAATATTAGTAACTGCTCCTAGTATAAAATATTATTATGAAATTAAAATTATTACATAATATTTCACGTTGAATTGGACTGCAATTAGGACTCTCTTATAATAGATATGAAATTCGCTCTGCTCATAGTCTTATATTTGCACACTCTCATACACTTTCTGATTGATTGTTATTGTTATATAAGTTGTTTCTGTAGTAGTCGAAGACAGTACTTTTCTCTTATTTGTGGTATAAATTATTAAAATTTTCAGATAAAATGTGATCGTTCATATTACATAATAAAAAAATTTAATCTACGATTCACACCTTGTTAGAAAGTAAGCAGTCTTTGTAATTACCATGCTGTATATAATGTAGTTAGTGTGGGTTTACAACAGTCCTTCAGAAAGTGTATTTTGGTGTGTAAATATAAGACGAAGCACATAGCGTTGCTTCTTATATATTATAAGAGTGTCCTCTTCAGATCCAACTGAATGTGACATATGCATGTAAACATTTTAAATTCATACTAATTTATTATACGAGTGGTTATTAAAATTGAATATTAACCTTTCATCTTTTACATGAAGTTGAAGGGTTAAAATTCAATCAGACATTTTTTTTTTGATTTTTGTATCATTGCAACGTGATATGGAAATAGAAAATGGTTACATTAATTTAATTGGTTAGTATACTTAAAAGTTTTTTTTTGTGAATATCTTGTTTTATGTGTATTTTAATATCATATTCTTAATGTATGAAAGTAATTGGAAAGGGCAGTATTTTGTAAACATTGTTAAAAATGTTACATTACAGGAGAGGTTATTTAAAATGAATTTTAACTATTCATCACTTACATTGAAGTTGAAGGGTTAAAATTCAATCTGAACTATTTTTTTTTTCTGATTATATAATTATTGTGCACTAGTACGTAAATAAAAATTCTGACATTAATTTAGTTTTTCAGTTCACTTAACAAAACATATCTGCTTTATGTTTATGAAAATTTTAGTATCGGGATCATAAAGTTTTTAAGTAATTGTGAGATAATTTTATTTGAAAGGGTACATATATATATTTTGTAATTGTAAAAAATTATTTGCATATTTATTCAAGTTAACATGATGAGATTAAAAATGGAATGAAAGATTATACATAGTTTGTTTTTATCAAACATTTCCATAGAAACATCAACTTAAAAATTTCTTGTATCTATGTTACATAATATTAAAGATGAAAGAAAGTTTATTATGTTTAATACAAAGCCTATTATTATTACAATATATTTAAAAGGTAAACTACTAGTAGAATTGTTATATTTTTTCTTTATAATATATATATATATATATATATATATACATACCATGAAAAGTTATGTTTAATCTAACACAGCTCTATTTTACATTTTCTATTTAGCCTCCGGAACCACAAAAAACTATTACTTCATTGAATATTAATGAGGGTGATGTGTACGAGTGTAAATGAAGAGTACTCTTGTACTCTCTGATGGTGACCATTCCTGCCTGGTTTTTTGAAATCTAACCAACAAAGAACACAGGTATCCACAGTCAAGTATTAAAATGCATATAAAAAAGTAACTGCGTTAAACAGTTTAATTTTGTTGACCGATTTCTATAATTTTGACTTGATTTGTACACCTTCCCTATCGATTTTCTATCCCATCTTCATTATAAACACAATTACCATCTATCTGTCTTCTTTATCCCTCTCATGTTCTATCTGTGATTTCTTCTATCCCACATAGCAAAAACCTCTTATACAAAATCTCATGCCAATAATCCAAATGCTATCATATTTTATCTTTATGTGAATCACCATCTAATTTGTCAATCAATTGTCAGGAGATTGCTCTGCTGCATTCCGAGAGCTGTTCAGTTCTTTTAACATAAAGATTTGTTTTAAATAACCACCGTGAAGCCATACAGTCTTTGTCCACCTACAAGCGGAGGTGTTTTTTTTAGGATTTTCGCTTCATGAAATCTACGACCTAATATACTTTTGTTGGATTCTGTAGTAGACTTAGTGTGCACTTTCCTGATATAGGTTTACTATATTGTTATAATGTAACTTAAAACATGATCGTATATAGTACATCGTAAATAAATACAATATCTAATCCTCGATTCAAATATTGTTAAGGTAGTAAGCAGTTTTTGATATTACTATTAATATAATTGATAAATGATGTATTTGTTAGCTTTTTAAAAAATATAGTAATAATAATAATTAGTGTTGTATGAAACAAAATAAAATTTATTCTTTAATATTATGTATCTTAGATACAAACTATTTTTGAATGTATGTTTCTATGGAAATGTTTATTTAAAAAACACTATTTAAAATCATTCATTCCATTTCAAATCTCATCATGTTAACATGAATTAATATGATAAATATTATTTAGAATTAGAAAATATATATGATGCTCACTTTCAAAAAAACTGATCTTTCCAATTACTTCAAAATATAAAGAATGTGAAATGAAAAATTTCATAAACACAATCAAATATTTCCTAAAAAGAAATAGTTAAGCATACTGAAAAATTATATTAATGTCAGCATTTTAATTACATTATTCATGCAATAATTCTATAAAAATCAAAAATAAGTTCAGATTGAATTTTAACCCTTCAACTTCATGTAAATGATATGAATGGTTAAAATTCAATTTTTATTATGAAGATAAATGATTTAAATGTAGCAACTTAATAAATTAATTCCAGCATTTTTATTAACATAACACGTGTTCAGTAATTATATTGAAATAAAATAAACATATCAGTTTGAATTTTAACCCTTCAACTTCGTTGTAGTGGTGGGTTAAAATTCAATTAAAATATATGTATTTTATTTGCTTAAGAACAACTACTAAATTTCTAAATTATCAATAAATTTGAATTTTAACCCTTCAACTTCATGTAAGTGATGAAAGGTTAAAATTCAATATTAGTAACTGCTCCTAGTATAAAATATTATTATGAAATTAAAATTATTACATAATATTTCACGTTGAATTGGACTGCAATTAGGACTCTCTTATAATAGATATGAAATTCGCTCTGCTCATAGTCTTATATTTGCACACTCTCATACACTTTCTGATTGATTGTTATTGTTATATAAGTTGTTTCTGTAGTAGTCGAAGACAGTACTTTTCTCATATTTGTGGTATAAATTATTAAAATTTTCAGATAAAATATGATCGTATATATATATACATACCATGAGAAGTTATGTTTAATCTAACACAGCTCTATTTTACATTTTCTATTTAGCCTCCGGAACCACAAAAAACTATTACTTCATTGAATATTAATGAGGGTGATGTGTACGAGTTTAAATGAAGAGTACTCTTGTACTCTCTGATGGTGACCATTCCTGCCTGGTTTTTTGAAATCTAACCAACAAAGAACACAGGTATCCACTGTCAAGTATTAAAATGCATATAAAAAAGTAACTGCGTTAAACAGTTTAATTTTGTTGACCGATTTCTATAATTTTGACTTGATGTGTACACCTTCCCTATCGATTTTCTATCCCATCTTCATTATAAACACAATTACCATCTTCTTTATGTCTTCTATATGTCTTCTTTATCCCTTTCATGTTCTATCTGTGATTTCTTCTATCCCACATAGCAAAAACCTCTTATACAAAATCTCATGCCAATAATCCAAATGCTATCATATTTTATCTTTATGTGAATCACCATCTAATTTGTCAATCAATTGTCAGGAGATTGCTCTGCTGCATTCCGAGAGCTGTTCAGTTCTTTTAACATAAAGATTTGTTTTAAATAACCACCGTGAAGCCATACAGTCTTTGTCCACCTACAAGCGGAGGTGTTTTTTTTAGGATTTTCGATTCATGAAATCTACGACCTAATATACTTTTGATGGATTCTGTAGTAGACTTAGTGTGCACTTTCCTGATATAGGTTTACTATATTGTTATAATGTAACTTAAAACATGATCGTATATAGTACATCGTAAATAAATACAATATCTAATCCTCGATTCAAATATTGTTAAGGTAGTAAGCAGTTTTTGATATTACTATTAATATAATTGATAAATGATGTATTTGTTAGCTTTTTAAAAAATATAGTAAAAATAATAATTAGTGTTGTATGAAACAAAATAAAATTTATTCTTTAATATTCTGTATCTTAGATACAAACTATTTTTGAATGTATGTTTCTATGGAAATGTTTATTTAAAAAACACTATTTAAAATCATTCATTCCATTTCAAATCTCATCATGTTAACATGAATTAATATGATAAATATTATTTAGAATTAGAAAATATATATGATGCTCACTTTCAAAAAAACAGATCTTTCCAATTACTTCAAAATATAAAGAATGTGAAATGAAAAATTTCATAAACACAATCAAATATTTCCTAAAAAGAAATAGTTAAGCATACTGAAAAATTATATTAATGTTAGCATTTTAATTACATTATTCATGCAATAATTCTATAAAAATCAAAAAAAAAGTTCAGATTGAATTTTAACCCTTCAACTTCATGTAAATGATATGAATGGTTAAAATTCAATTTTTATTATGAAGATAAATGATTTAAATGTAGCAACTTAATAAATTAATTCCAGCATTTTTATTAACATAACACGTGTTCAGTAATTATATTGAAATAAAATAAACAATTCAGTTTGAATTTTAACCCTTCAACTTCTTTGTAGTGGTGGGTTAAAATTCAATTAAAATATATGTATTTTATTTGCTTAAGAACAACTACTAAATTTCTAAATTATCAATAAATTTGAATTTTAACCCTTCAACTTCATGTAAGTGATGAAAGGTTAAAATTCAATATTAGTAACTGCTCCTAGTATAAAATATTATTATGAAATTAAAATTATTACATAATATTTCACGTTGAATTGGACTGCAAATAGGACTCTCTTATAATAGATATGAAATTCGCTCTGCTCATAGTCTTATATTTGCACACTCTCATACACTTTCTGATTGATTGTTATTGTTATATAAGTTGTTTCTGTAGTAGTCGAAGACAGTACTTTTCTCTTATTTGTGGTATAAATTATTAAAATTTTCAGATAAAATATGATCGTTCATATTACATAATAAAAAAATTTAATCTACGATTCACACCTTGTTAGAAAGTAAGCAGTCTTTGTAATTACCATGCTGTATATAATGTAGTTAGTGTGGGTTTACAACAGTCCTTCAGAAAGTGTATTTTGGTGTGTAAATATAAGACGAAGCACATAGCGTTGCTTCTTATATATTATAAGAGTGTCCTCTTCAGATCCAACTGAATGTGACATATGCATGTAAACATTTTAAATTCATACTAATTTATTATACGAGTGGTTATTAAAATTGAATATTAACCTTTCATCTTTTACATGAAGTTGAAGGGTTAAAATTCAATCAGACATTTTTTTTTTGATTTTTGTATCATTGCAACGTGATATGGAAATAGAAAATGGTTACATTAATTTAATTGGTTAGTATACTTAAAAGTTTTTTTTTGTGAATATCTTGTTTTATGTGTATTTTAATATCATATTCTTAATGTATGAAAGTAATTGGAAAGGGCAGTATTTTGTAAACATTGTTAAAAATGTTACATTACAGGAGAGGTTATTTAAAATGAATTTTAACTATTCATCACTTACATTGAAGTTGAAGGGTTAAAATTCAATCTGAACTATTTTTTTTTCTGATTATATAATTATTGCACTAGTACGTAAATAAAAATTCTGACATTAATTTAGTTTTTCAGTTCACTTAACAAAACATATCTGCTTTATGTTTATGAAAATTTTAGTATCGGGATCATAAAGTTTTTAAGTAATTGTGAGATAATTTTATTTGAAAGGGTACATATATATATTTTGTAATTGTAAAAAATTATTTGCATATTTATTCAAGTTAACATGATGAGATTAAAAATGGAATGAAAAATTATACATAGTTTGTTTTTATCAAACATTTCCATAGAAACATCAACTTAAAAATTTCTTGTATCTATGTTACATAATATTAAAGATGAAAGAAAGTTTATTATGTTTAATACAAAGCCTATTATTATTACAATATATTTAAAAGGTAAACTACTAGTAGAATTGTTATATTTTTTCTTTATAATATATATATATATATACATACCATGAAAAGTTATGTTTAATCTAACACAGCTCTATTTTACATTTTCTATTTAGCCTCCGGAACCACAAAAAACTATTACTTCATTGAATATTAATGAGGGTGATGTGTACGAGTGTAAATGAAGAGTACTCTTGTACTCTCTGATGGTGACCATTCCTGCCTGGTTTTTTGAAATCTAACCAACAAAGAACACAGGTATCCACAGTCAAGTATTAAAATGCATATAAAAAAGTAACTGCGTTAAACAGTTTAATTTTGTTGACCGATTTCTATAATTTTGACTTGATTTGTACACCTTCCCTATCGATTTTCTATCCCATCTTCATTATAAACACAATTACCATCTATCTGTCTTCTTTATCCCTCTCATGTTCTATCTGTGATTTCTTCTATCCCACATAGCAAAAACCTCTTATACAAAATCTCATGCCAATAATCCAAATGCTATCATATTTTATCTTTATGTGAATCACCATCTAATTTGTCAATCAATTGTCAGGAGATTGCTCTGCTGCATTCCAAGAGCTGTTCAGTTCTTTTAACATAAAGATTTGTTTTAAATAACCACCGTGAAGCCATACAGTCTTTGTCCACCTACAAGCGGAGGTGTTTTTTTTACGATTTTCGCTTCATGAAATCTACGACCGAATATACTTTTCTTGGATTCTGTAGTAGACTTAGTGTGCTCTTTCCTGATATAGGTTTACTATATTGTTATAATGTAACTTAAAACATGATCGTATACAGTACATCGTAAATAAATACAATATCTAATCCTCGATTCAAATATTGTTAAAGTAGTAAGCAGTTTTTGATATTACTATTAATATAATTGATAAATGTTGTATTTGTTAGCTTTTTAAAAAATATAGTAATAATAATAATTAGTGTTGTATGAAACAAAATAACATTTATTCTTTAATATTATGTATCTTAGATACAAACTATTTTTGAATGTATGTTTCTATGGAAATGTTTATTTAAAAACACTATTTAAAATCATTCATTCCATTTCAAATCTCATCATGTTAACATGAATTAATATGATAAATATTATTTAGAATTAGAAAATATATATGATGCTCACTTTCAAAAAAACTGATCTTTCCAATTACTTCAAAATATAAAGAATGTGAAATGAAAAATTTCATAAACACAATCAAATATTTCCTAAAAAGAAATAGTTAAGCATACTGAAAAATTATATTAATGTTAGCATTTTAATTACATTATTCATGCAATAATTCTATAAAAATCAAAAAAAAAAAGTTCAGATTGAATTTTAACCCTTCAACTTCATGTAAATGATATGAATGGTTAAAATTCAATTTTTATTATGAAGATAAATGATTTAAATGTAGCAACTTAATAAATTAATTCCAGCATTTTTATTAACATAACACGTGTTCAGTAATTATATTGAAATAAAATAAACATATCAGTTTGAATTTTAACCCTTCAACTTCGTTGTAGTGGTGGGTTAAAATTCAATTAAAATATATGTATTTTATTTGCTTAAGAACAACTACTAAATTTCTAAATTATCAATAAATTTGAATTTTAACCCTTCAACTTCATGTAAGTGATGAAAGGTTAAAATTCAATATTAGTAACTGCTCCTAGTATAAAATATTATTATGAAATTAAAATTATTACATAATATTTCACGTTGAATTGGACTGCAATTAGGACTCTCTTATAATAGATATGAAATTCGCTCTGCTCATAGTCTTATATTTGCACACTCTCATACACTTTCTGATTGATTGTTATTGTTATATAAGTTGTTTCTGTAGTAGTCGAAGACAGTACTTTTCTCATATTTGTGGTATAAATTATTAAAATTTTCAGATAAAATATGATCGTATATATATATACATACCATGAGAAGTTATGTTTAATCTAACACAGCTCTATTTTACATTTTCTATTTAGCCTCCGGAACCACAAAAAACTATTACTTCATTGAATATTAATGAGGGTGATGTGTACGAGTTTAAATGAAGAGTACTCTTGTACTCTCTGATGGTGACCATTCCTGCCTGGTTTTTTGAAATCTAACCAACAAAGAACACAGGTATCCACTGTCAAGTATTAAAATGCATATAAAAAAGTAACTGCGTTAAACAGTTTAATTTTGTTGACCGATTTCTATAATTTTGACTTGATGTGTACACCTTCCCTATCGATTTTCTATCCCATCTTCATTATAAACACAATTACCATCTTCTTTATGTCTTCTTTATCCCTTTCATGTTCTATCTGTGATTTCTTCTATCCCACATAGCAAAAACCTCTTATACAAAATCTCATGCCAATAATCCAAATGCTATCATATTTTATCTTTATGTGAATCACCATCTAATTTGTCAATCAATTGTCAGGAGATTGCTCTGCTGTATTCCGAGAGCTGTTCAGTTCTTTTAACATAAAGAACCACCGTGAAGCCATACAGTCTTTGTCCACCTACAAGCGGAGGTGTTTTTTTTACGATTTTCGCTTTATGAAATCTACGACCGAATATACTTTTCTTGGATTCTGTAGTAGACTTAGTGTGCTCTTTCCTTATATAGGTTTACTATATTGTTATAATGTAACTTAAAACATGATCGTATACAGTACATCGTAAATAAATACAATATCTAATCCTCGATTCAAATATTGTTAAAGTAGTAAGCAGTTTTTGATATTACTATTAATATAATTGATAAATGATGTATTTGTTAGCTTTTTAAAAAATATAGTAATAATAATAATTAGTGTTGTATGAAACAAAATAAAATTTATTCTTTAATATTATGTATCTTAGATACAAACTATTTTTGAATGTATGTTTCTATGGAAATGTTTATTTAAAAAACACTATTTAAAATCATTCATTCCATTTCAAATCTCATCATGTTAACATGAATTAATATGATAAATATTATTTAGAATTAGAAAATATATATGATGCTCACTTTCAAAAAAACTGATCTTTCCAATTACTTCAAAATATGAAGAATGTGAAATGAAAAATTTCATAAACACAATCAAATATTTCCTAAAAAGAAATAGTTAAGCATACTGAAAAATTATATTAATGTTAGCATTTTAATTACATTATTCATGCAATAATTCTATAAAAATAAAAATAAAGTTCAGATTGAATTTTAACCCTTCAACTTCATGTAAATGATATGAATGGTTAAAATTCAATTTTTATTATGAAGATAAATGATTTAAATGTAGCAACTTAATAAATTAATTCCAGCATTTTTATTAACATAACACGTGTTCAGTAATTATATTGAAATAAAATAAACAATTCAGTTTGAATTTTAACCCTTCAACTTCTTTGTAGTGGTGGGTTAAAATTCAATTAAAATATATGTATTTTATTTGCTTAAGAACAACTACTAAATTTCTAAATTATCAATAAATTTGAATTTTAACCCTTCAACTTCATGTAAGTGATGAAAGGTTAAAATTCAATATTAGTAACTGCTCCTAGTATAAAATATTATTATGAAATTAAAATTATTACATAATATTTCACGTTGAATTGGACTGCAAATAGGACTCTCTTATAATAGATATGAAATTCGCTCTGCTCATCGTCTTATATTTGCACACTCTCATACACTTTCTGATTGATTGTTATTGTTATATAAGTTGTTTCTGTAGTAGTCGAAGACAGTACTTTTCTCTTATTTGTGGTATAAATTATTAAAATTTTCAGATAAAATATGATCGTTCATATTACATAATAAAAAAATTTAATCTACGATTCACACCTTGTTAGAAAGTAAGCAGTCTTTGTAATTACCATGCTGTATATAATGTAGTTAGTGTGGGTTTACAACAGTCCTTCAGAAAGTGTATTTTGGTGTGTAAATATAAGACGAAGCACATAGCGTTGCTTCTTATATATTATAAGAGTGTCCTCTTCAGATCCAACTGAATGTGACATATGCATGTAAACATTTTAAATTCATACTAATTTATTATACGAGTGGTTATTAAAATTGAATATTAACCTTTCATCTTTTACATGAAGTTGAAGGGTTAAAATTCAATCAGACATTTTTTTTTTGATTTTTGTATCATTGCAACGTGATATGGAAATAGAAAATGGTTACATTAATTTAATTGGTTAGTATACTTAAAAGTTTTTTTTTGTGAATATCTTGTTTTATGTGTATTTTAATATCATATTCTTAATGTATGAAAGTAATTGGAAAGGGCAGTATTTTGTAAACATTGTTAAAAATGTTACATTACAGGAGAGGTTATTTAAAATGAATTTTAACTATTCATCACTTACATTGAAGTTGAAGGGTTAAAATTCAATCTGAACTATTTTTTTTTCTGATTATATAATTATTGCACTAGTACGTAAATAAAAATTCTGACATTAATTTAGTTTTTCAGTTCACTTAACAAAACATATCTGCTTTATGTTTATGAAAATTTTAGTATCGGGATCATAAAGTTTTTAAGTAATTGTGAGATAATTTTATTTGAAAGGGTACATATATATATTTTGTAATTGTAAAAAATTATTTGCATATTTATTCAAGTTAACATGATGAGATTAAAAATGGAATGAAAGATTATACATAGTTTGTTTTTATCAAACATTTCCATAGAAACATAAACTTAAAAATTTCTTGTATCTATGTTACATAATATTAAAGATGAAAGAAAGTTTATTATGTTTAATACAAAGCCTATTATTATTACAATATATTTAAAAGGTAAACTAATAGTAGAATTGTTATATTTTTTCTTTATAATATATATATATATATATATATACATACCATGAAAAGTTATGTTTAATCTAACACAGCTCTATTTTACATTTTCTATTTAGCCTCCGGAACCACAAAAAACTATTACTTCATTGAATATTAATGAGGGTGATGTGTACGAGTGTAAATGAAGAGTACTCTTGTACTCTCTGATGGTGACCATTCCTGCCTGGTTTTTTGAAATCTAACCAACAAAGAACACAGGTATCCACAGTCAAGTATTAAAATGCATATAAAAAAGTAACTGCGTTAAACAGTTTAATTTTGTTGACCGATTTCTATAATTTTGACTTGATTTGTACACCTTCCCTATCGATTTTCTATCCCATCTTCATTATAAACACAATTACCATCTATCTGTCTTCTTTATCCCTCTCATGTTCTATCTGTGATTTCTTCTATCCCACATAGCAAAAACCTCTTATACAAAATCTCATGCCAATAATCCAAATGCTATCATATTTTATCTTTATGTGAATCACCATCTAATTTGTCAATCAATTGTCAGGAGATTGCTCTGCTGTATTCCGAGAGCTGTTCAGTTCTTTTAACATAAAGATTTGTTTTAAATAACCACCGTGAAGCCATACAGTCTTTGTCCACCTACAAGCGGAGGTGTTTTTTTTACGATTTTCGCTTCATGAAATCTACGACCGAATATACTTTTCTTGGATTCTGTAGTAGACTTAGTGTGCTCTTTCCTGATATAGGTTTACTATATTGTTATAATGTAACTTAAAACATGATCGTATACAGTACATCGTAAATAAATACAATATCTAATCCTCGATTCAAATATTGTTAAAGTAGTAAGCAGTTTTTGATATTACTATTAATATAATTGATAAATGTTGTATTTGTTAGCTTTTTAAAAAATATAGTAATAATAATAATTAGTGTTGTATGAAACAAAATAACATTTATTAGATACAAACTATTTTTGAATGTATGTTTCTATGGAAATGTTTATTTAAAAACACTATTTAAAATCATTCATTCCATTTCAAATCTCATCATGTTAACATGAATTAATATGATAAATATTATTTAGAATTAGAAAATATATATGATGCTCACTTTCAAAAAAACTGATCTTTCCAATTACTTCAAAATATAAAGAATGTGAAATGAAAAATTTCATAAACACAATCAAATATTTCCTAAAAAGAAATAGTTAAGCATACTGAAAAATTATATTAATGTTAGCATTTTAATTACATTATTCATGCAATAATTCTATAAAAATCAAAAAAAAAAGTTCAGATTGAATTTTAACCCTTCAACTTCATGTAAATGATATGAATGGTTAAAATTCAATTTTTATTATGAAGATAAATGATTTAAATGTAGCAACTTAATAAATTAATTCCAGCATTTTTATTAACATAACACGTGTTCAGTAATTATATTGAAATAAAATAAACAATTCAGTTTGAATTTTAACCCTTCAACTTCTTTGTAGTGGTGGGTTAAAATTCAATTAAAATATATGTATTTTATTTGCTTAAGAACAACTACTAAATTTCTAAATTATCAATAAATTTGAATTTCAACCCTTCCACTTCATGTAAGTGATGAAAGGTTAAAATTCAATATTAGTAACTGCTCCTAGTATAAAATATTATTATGAAATTAAAATTATTACATAATATTTCACGTTGAATTGGACTGCAAATAGGACTCTCTTATAATAGATATGAAATTCGCTCTGCTCATCGTCTTATATTTGCACACTCTCATACACTTTCTGATTGATTGTTATTGTTATATAAGTTGTTTCTGTAGTAGTCGAAGACAGTACTTTTCTCTTATTTGTGGTATAAATTATTAAAATTTTCAGATAAAATATGATCGTTCATATTACATAATAAAAAAATTTAATCTACGATTCACACCTTGTTAGAAAGTAAGCAGTCTTTGTAATTACCATGCTGTATATAATGTAGTTAGTGTGGGTTTACAACAGTCCTTCAGAAAGTGTATTTTGGTGTGTAAATATAAGACGAAGCACATAGCGTTGCTTCTTATATATTATAAGAGTGTCCTCTTCAGATCCAACTGAATGTGACATATGCATGTAAACATTTTAAATTCATACTAATTTATTATACGAGTGGTTATTAAAATTGAATATTAACCTTTCATCTTTTACATGAAGTTGAAGGGTTAAAATTCAATCAGACATTTTTTTTTTGATTTTTGTATCATTGCAACGTGATATGGAAATAGAAAATGGTTACATTAATTTAATTGGTTAGTATACTTAAAAGTTTTTTTTTGTGAATATCTTGTTTTATGTGTATTTTAATATCATATTCTTAATGTATGAAAGTAATTGGAAAGGGCAGTATTTTGTAAACATTGTTAAAAATGTTACATTACAGGAGAGGTTATTTAAAATGAATTTTAACTATTCATCACTTACATTGAAGTTGAAGGGTTAAAATTCAATCAGAACTATTTTTTTTTTCTGATTATATAATTATTGCACTAGTACGTAAATAAAAATTCTGACATTAATTTAGTTTTTCAGTTCACTTAACAAAACATATCTGCTTTATGTTTATGAAAATTTTAGTATCGGGATCATAAAGTTTTTAAGTAATTGTGAGATAATTTTATTTGAAAGGGTACATATATATATTTTGTAATTGTAAAAAATTATTTGCATATTTATTCAAGTTAACATGATGAGATTAAAAATGGAATGAAAGATTATACATAGTTTGTTTTTATCAAACATTTCCATAGAAACATAAACTTAAAAATTTCTTGTATCTATGTTACATAATATTAAAGATGAAAGAAAGTTTATTATGTTTAATACAAAGCCTATTATTATTACAATATATTTAAAAGGTAAACTAATAGTAGAATTGTTATATTTTTTCTTTATAATATATATATATATATATATACATACCATGAAAAGTTATGTTTAATCTAACACAGCTCTATTTTACATTTTCTATTTAGCCTCCGGAACCACAAAAAACTATTACTTCATTGAATATTAATGAGGGTGATGTGTACGAGTGTAAATGAAGAGTACTCTTGTACTCTCTGATGGTGACCATTCCTGCCTGGTTTTTTGAAATCTAACCAACAAAGAACACAGGTATCCACAGTCAAGTATTAAAATGCATATAAAAAAGTAACTGCGTTAAACAGTTTAATTTTGTTGACCGATTTCTATAATTTTGACTTGATTTGTACACCTTCCCTATCGATTTTCTATCCCATCTTCATTATAAACACAATTACCATCTATCTGTCTTCTTTATCCCTCTCATGTTCTATCTGTGATTTCTTCTATCCCACATAGCAAAAACCTCTTATACAAAATCTCATGCCAATAATCCAAATGCTATCATATTTTATCTTTATGTGAATCACCATCTAATTTGTCAATCAATTGTCAGGAGATTGCTCTGCTGTATTCCGAGAGCTGTTCAGTTCTTTTAACATAAAGATTTGTTTTAAATAACCACCGTGAAGCCATACAGTCTTTGTCCACCTACAAGCGGAGGTGTTTTTTTTACGATTTTCGCTTCATGAAATCTACGACCGAATATACTTTTCTTGGATTCTGTAGTAGACTTAGTGTGCTCTTTCCTGATATAGGTTTACTATATTGTTATAATGTAACTTAAAACATGATCGTATACAGTACATCGTAAATAAATACAATATCTAATCCTCGATTCAAATATTGTTAAAGTAGTAAGCAGTTTTTGATATTACTATTAATATAATTGATAAATGATGTATTTGTTAGCTTTTTAAAAAATATAGTAAAAATAATAATTAGTGTTGTATGAAACAAAATAAAATTTATTCTTTAATATTATGTATCTTAGATACAAACTATTTTTGAATGTATGTTTCTATGGAAATGTTTATTTAAAAAACACTATTTAAAATCATTCATTCCATTTCAAATCTCATCATGTTAACATGAATTAATATGATAAATATTATTTAGAATTAGAAAATATATATGATGCTCACTTTCAAAAAAACAGATCTTTCCAATTACTTCAAAATATAAAGAATGTGAAATGAAAAATTTCATAAACACAATCAAATATTTCCTAAAAAGAAATAGTTAAGCATACTGAAAAATTATATTAATGTTAGCATTTTAATTACATTATTCATGCAATAATTCTATAAAAATCAAAAAAAAAGTTCAGATTGAATTTTAACCCTTCAACTTCATGTAAATGATATGAATGGTTAAAATTCAATTTTTATTATGAAGATAAATGATTTAAATGTAGCAACTTAATAAATTAATTCCAGCATTTTTATTAACATAACACGTGTTCAGTAATTATATTGAAATAAAATAAACAATTCAGTTTGAATTTTAACCCTTCAACTTCTTTGTAGTGGTGGGTTAAAATTCAATTAAAATATATGTATTTTATTTGCTTAAGAACAACTACTAAATTTCTAAATTATCAATAAATTTGAATTTTAACCCTTCAACTTCATGTAAGTGATGAAAGGTTAAAATTCAATATTAGTAACTGCTCCTAGTATAAAATATTATTATGAAATTAAAATTATTACATAATATTTCACGTTGAATTGGACTGCAAATAGGACTCTCTTATAATAGATATGAAATTCGCTCTGCTCATAGTCTTATATTTGCACACTCTCATACACTTTCTGATTGATTGTTATTGTTATATAAGTTGTTTCTGTAGTAGTCGAAGACAGTACTTTTCTCTTATTTGTGGTATAAATTATTAAAATTTTCAGATAAAATATGATCGTTCATATTACATAATAAAAAAATTTAATCTACGATTCACACCTTGTTAGAAAGTAAGCAGTCTTTGTAATTACCATGCTGTATATAATGTAGTTAGTGTGGGTTTACAACAGTCCTTCAGAAAGTGTATTTTGGTGTGTAAATATAAGACGAAGCACATAGCGTTGCTTCTTATATATTATAAGAGTGTCCTCTTCAGATCCAACTGAATGTGACATATGCATGTAAACATTTTAAATTCATACTAATTTATTATACGAGTGGTTATTAAAATTGAATATTAACCTTTCATCTTTTACATGAAGTTGAAGGGTTAAAATTCAATCAGACATTTTTTTTTTGATTTTTGTATCATTGCAACGTGATATGGAAATAGAAAATGGTTACATTAATTTAATTGGTTAGTATACTTAAAAGTTTTTTTTTGTGAATATCTTGTTTTATGTGTATTTTAATATCATATTCTTAATGTATGAAAGTAATTGGAAAGGGCAGTATTTTGTAAACATTGTTAAAAATGTTACATTACAGGAGAGGTTATTTAAAATGAATTTTAACTATTCATCACTTACATTGAAGTTGAAGGGTTAAAATTCAATCTGAACTATTTTTTTTTCTGATTATATAATTATTGCACTAGTACGTAAATAAAAATTCTGACATTAATTTAGTTTTTCAGTTCACTTAACAAAACATATCTGCTTTATGTTTATGAAAATTTTAGTATCGGGATCATAAAGTTTTTAAGTAATTGTGAGATAATTTTATTTGAAAGGGTACATATATATATTTTGTAATTGTAAAAAATTATTTGCATATTTATTCAAGTTAACATGATGAGATTAAAAATGGAATGAAAGATTATACATAGTTTGTTTTTATCAAACATTTCCATAGAAACATCAACTTAAAAATTTCTTGTATCTATGTTACATAATATTAAAGATGAAAGAAAGTTTATTATGTTTAATACAAAGCCTATTATTATTACAATATATTTAAAAGGTAAACTACTAGTAGAATTGTTATATTTTTTCTTTATAATATATATATATATATACATACCATGAAAAGTTATGTTTAATCTAACACAGCTCTATTTTACATTTTCTATTTCGCCTCCGGAACCACAAAAAACTATTACTTCATTGAATATTAATGAGGGTGATGTGTACGAGTGTAAATGAAGAGTACTCTTGTACTCTCTGATGGTGACCATTCCTGCCTGGTTTTTTGAAATCTAACCAACAAAGAACACAGGTATCCACAGTCAAGTATTAAAATGCATATAAAAAAGTAACTGCGTTAAACAGTTTAATTTTGTTGACCGATTTCTATAATTTTGACTTGATTTGTACACCTTCCCTATCGATTTTCTATCCCATCTTCATTATAAACACAATTACCATCTATCTGTCTTCTTTATCCCTCTCATGTTCTATCTGTGATTTCTTCTATCCCACATAGCAAAAACCTCTTATACAAAATCTCATGCCAATAATCCAAATGCTATCATATTTTATCTTTATGTGAATCACCATCTAATTTGTCAATCAATTGTCAGGAGATTGCTCTGCTGCATTCCAAGAGCTGTTCAGTTCTTTTAACATAAAGATTTGTTTTAAATAACCACCGTGAAGCCATACAGTCTTTGTCCACCTACAAGCGGAGGTGTTTTTTTTACGATTTTCGCTTCATGAAATCTACGACCGAATATACTTTTCTTGGATTCTGTAGTAGACTTAGTGTGCTCTTTCCTGATATAGGTTTACTATATTGTTATAATGTAACTTAAAACATGATCGTATACAGTACATCGTAAATAAATACAATATCTAATCCTCGATTCAAATATTGTTAAAGTAGTAAGCAGTTTTTGATATTACTATTAATATAATTGATAAATGTTGTATTTGTTAGCTTTTTAAAAAATATAGTAATAATAATAATTAGTGTTGTATGAAACAAAATAACATTTATTCTTTAATATTATGTATCTTAGATACAAACTATTTTTGAATGTATGTTTCTATGGAAATGTTTATTTAAAAACACTATTTAAAATCATTCATTCCATTTCAAATCTCATCATGTTAACATGAATTAATATGATAAATATTATTTAGAATTAGAAAATATATATGATGCTCACTTTCAAAAAAACTGATCTTTCCAATTACTTCAAAATATAAAGAATGTGAAATGAAAAATTTCATAAACACAATCAAATATTTCCTAAAAAGAAATAGTTAAGCATACTGAAAAATTATATTAATGTTAGCATTTTAATTACATTATTCATGCAATAATTCTATAAAAATCAAAAAAAAAAAGTTCAGATTGAATTTTAACCCTTCAACTTCATGTAAATGATATGAATGGTTAAAATTCAATTTTTATTATGAAGATAAATGATTTAAATGTAGCAACTTAATAAATTAATTCCAGCATTTTTATTAACATAACACGTGTTCAGTAATTATATTGAAATAAAATAAACATATCAGTTTGAATTTTAACCCTTCAACTTCGTTGTAGTGGTGGGTTAAAATTCAATTAAAATATATGTATTTTATTTGCTTAAGAACAACTACTAAATTTCTAAATTATCAATAAATTTGAATTTTAACCCTTCAACTTCATGTAAGTGATGAAAGGTTAAAATTCAATATTAGTAACTGCTCCTAGTATAAAATATTATTATGAAATTAAAATTATTACATAATATTTCACGTTGAATTGGACTGCAATTAGGACTCTCTTATAATAGATATGAAATTCGCTCTGCTCATAGTCTTATATTTGCACACTCTCATACACTTTCTGATTGATTGTTATTGTTATATAAGTTGTTTCTGTAGTAGTCGAAGACAGTACTTTTCTCATATTTGTGGTATAAATTATTAAAATTTTCAGATAAAATATGATCGTATATATATATACATACCATGAGAAGTTATGTTTAATCTAACACAGCTCTATTTTACATTTTCTATTTAGCCTCCGGAACCACAAAAAACTATTACTTCATTGAATATTAATGAGGGTGATGTGTACGAGTTTAAATGAAGAGTACTCTTGTACTCTCTGATGGTGACCATTCCTGCCTGGTTTTTTGAAATCTAACCAACAAAGAACACAGGTATCCACTGTCAAGTATTAAAATGCATATAAAAAAGTAACTGCGTTAAACAGTTTAATTTTGTTGACCGATTTCTATAATTTTGACTTGATGTGTACACCTTCCCTATCGATTTTCTATCCCATCTTCATTATAAACACAATTACCATCTATCTGTCTTCTTTATCCCTCTCATGTTCTATCTGTGATTTCTTCTATCCCACATAGCAAAAACCTCTTATACAAAATCTCATGCCAATAATCCAAATGCTATCATATTTTATCTTTATGTGAATCACCATCTAATTTGTCAATCAATTGTCAGGAGATTGCTCTGCTGTATTCCGAGAGCTGTTCAGTTCTTTTAACATAAAGAACCACCGTGAAGCCATACAGTCTTTGTCCACCTACAAGCGGAGGTGTTTTTTTTACGATTTTCGCTTTATGAAATCTACGACCGAATATACTTTTCTTGGATTCTGTAGTAGACTTAGTGTGCTCTTTCCTTATATAGGTTTACTATATTGTTATAATGTAACTTAAAACATGATCGTATACAGTACATCGTAAATAAATACAATATCTAATCCTCGATTCAAATATTGTTAAAGTAGTAAGCAGTTTTTGATATTACTATTAATATAATTGATAAATGATGTATTTGTTAGCTTTTTAAAAAATATAGTAATAATAATAATTAGTGTTGTATGAAACAAAATAAAATTTATTCTTTAATATTATGTATCTTAGATACAAACTATTTTTGAATGTATGTTTCTATGGAAATGTTTATTTAAAAAACACTATTTAAAATCATTCATTCCATTTCAAATCTCATCATGTTAACATGAATTAATATGATAAATATTATTTAGAATTAGAAAATATATATGATGCTCACTTTCAAAAAAACTGATCTTTCCAATTACTTCAAAATATGAAGAATGTGAAATGAAAAATTTCATAAACACAATCAAATATTTCCTAAAAAGAAATAGTTAAGCATACTGAAAAATTATATTAATGTTAGCATTTTAATTACATTATTCATGCAATAATTCTATAAAAATAAAAAAAAAGTTCAGATTGAATTTTAACCCTTCAACTTCATGTAAATGATATGAATGGTTAAAATTCAATTTTTATTATGAAGATAAATGATTTAAATGTAGCAACTTAATAAATTAATTCCAGCATTTTTATTAACATAACACGTGTTCAGTAATTATATTGAAATAAAATAAACAATTCAGTTTGAATTTTAACCCTTCAACTTCTTTGTAGTGGTGGGTTAAAATTCAATTAAAATATATGTATTTTATTTGCTTAAGAACAACTACTAAATTTCTAAATTATCAATAAATTTGAATTTTAACCCTTCAACTTCATGTAAGTGATGAAAGGTTAAAATTCAATATTAGTAACTGCTCCTAGTATAAAATATTATTATGAAATTAAAATTATTACATAATATTTCACGTTGAATTGGACTGCAAATAGGACTCTCTTATAATAGATATGAAATTCGCTCTGCTCATCGTCTTATATTTGCACACTCTCATACACTTTCTGATTGATTGTTATTGTTATATAAGTTGTTTCTGTAGTAGTCGAAGACAGTACTTTTCTCTTATTTGTGGTATAAATTATTAAAATTTTCAGATAAAATATGATCGTTCATATTACATAATAAAAAAATTTAATCTACGATTCACACCTTGTTAGAAAGTAAGCAGTCTTTGTAATTACCATGCTGTATATAATGTAGTTAGTGTGGGTTTACAACAGTCCTTCAGAAAGTGTATTTTGGTGTGTAAATATAAGACGAAGCACATAGCGTTGCTTCTTATATATTATAAGAGTGTCCTCTTCAGATCCAACTGAATGTGACATATGCATGTAAACATTTTAAATTCATACTAATTTATTATACGAGTGGTTATTAAAATTGAATATTAACCTTTCATCTTTTACATGAAGTTGAAGGGTTAAAATTCAATCAGACATTTTTTTTTTGATTTTTGTATCATTGCAACGTGATATGGAAATAGAAAATGGTTACATTAATTTAATTGGTTAGTATACTTAAAAGTTTTTTTTTGTGAATATCTTGTTTTATGTGTATTTTAATATCATATTCTTAATGTATGAAAGTAATTGGAAAGGGCAGTATTTTGTAAACATTGTTAAAAATGTTACATTACAGGAGAGGTTATTTAAAATGAATTTTAACTATTCATCACTTACATTGAAGTTGAAGGGTTAAAATTCAATCTGAACTATTTTTTTTTCTGATTATATAATTATTGCACTAGTACGTAAATAAAAATTCTGACATTAATTTAGTTTTTCAGTTCACTTAACAAAACATATCTGCTTTATGTTTATGAAAATTTTAGTATCGGGATCATAAAGTTTTTAAGTAATTGTGAGATAATTTTATTTGAAAGGGTACATATATATATTTTGTAATTGTAAAAAATTATTTGCATATTTATTCAAGTTAACATGATGAGATTAAAAATGGAATGAAAGATTATACATAGTTTGTTTTTATCAAACATTTCCATAGAAACATAAACTTAAAAATTTCTTGTATCTATGTTACATAATATTAAAGATGAAAGAAAGTTTATTATGTTTAATACAAAGCCTATTATTATTACAATATATTTAAAAGGTAAACTAATAGTAGAATTGTTATATTTTTTCTTTATAATATATATATATATATATATATACATACCATGAAAAGTTATGTTTAATCTAACACAGCTCTATTTTACATTTTCTATTTAGCCTCCGGAACCACAAAAAACTATTACTTCATTGAATATTAATGAGGGTGATGTGTACGAGTGTAAATGAAGAGTACTCTTGTACTCTCTGATGGTGACCATTCCTGCCTGGTTTTTTGAAATCTAACCAACAAAGAACACAGGTATCCACAGTCAAGTATTAAAATGCATATAAAAAAGTAACTGCGTTAAACAGTTTAATTTTGTTGACCGATTTCTATAATTTTGACTTGATTTGTACACCTTCCCTATCGATTTTCTATCCCATCTTCATTATAAACACAATTACCATCTATCTGTCTTCTTTATCCCTCTCATGTTCTATCTGTGATTTCTTCTATCCCACATAGCAAAAACCTCTTATACAAAATCTCATGCCAATAATCCAAATGCTATCATATTTTATCTTTATGTGAATCACCATCTAATTTGTCAATCAATTGTCAGGAGATTGCTCTGCTGTATTCCGAGAGCTGTTCAGTTCTTTTAACATAAAGATTTGTTTTAAATAACCACCGTGAAGCCATACAGTCTTTGTCCACCTACAAGCGGAGGTGTTTTTTTTACGATTTTCGCTTCATGAAATCTACGACCGAATATACTTTTCTTGGATTCTGTAGTAGACTTAGTGTGCTCTTTCCTGATATAGGTTTACTATATTGTTATAATGTAACTTAAAACATGATCGTATACAGTACATCGTAAATAAATACAATATCTAATCCTCGATTCAAATATTGTTAAAGTAGTAAGCAGTTTTTGATATTACTATTAATATAATTGATAAATGTTGTATTTGTTAGCTTTTTAAAAAATATAGTAATAATAATAATTAGTGTTGTATGAAACAAAATAACATTTATTAGATACAAACTATTTTTGAATGTATGTTTCTATGGAAATGTTTATTTAAAAACACTATTTAAAATCATTCATTCCATTTCAAATCTCATCATGTTAACATGAATTAATATGATAAATATTATTTAGAATTAGAAAATATATATGATGCTCACTTTCAAAAAAACTGATCTTTCCAATTACTTCAAAATATAAAGAATGTGAAATGAAAAATTTCATAAACACAATCAAATATTTCCTAAAAAGAAATAGTTAAGCATACTGAAAAATTATATTAATGTTAGCATTTTAATTACATTATTCATGCAATAATTCTATAAAAATCAAAAAAAAAAGTTCAGATTGAATTTTAACCCTTCAACTTCATGTAAATGATATGAATGGTTAAAATTCAATTTTTATTATGAAGATAAATGATTTAAATGTAGCAACTTAATAAATTAATTCCAGCATTTTTATTAACATAACACGTGTTCAGTAATTATATTGAAATAAAATAA
Organism: Lycorma delicatula; assembly: GCF_047948215.1. Lineage (NCBI taxonomy): Eukaryota > Metazoa > Arthropoda > Insecta > Hemiptera > Fulgoridae > Lycorma > Lycorma delicatula. The sequence goes on along the minus strand of NC_134459.1, from coordinate 66,793,536 downwards.
ACAATTCAGTTTGAATTTTAACCCTTCAACTTCTTTGTAGTGGTGGGTTAAAATTCAATTAAAATATATGTATTTTATTTGCTTAAGAACAACTACTAAATTTCTAAATTATCAATAAATTTGAATTTCAACCCTTCAACTTCATGTAAGTGATGAAAGGTTAAAATTCAATATTAGTAACTGCTCCTAGTATAAAATATTATTATGAAATTAAAATTATTACATAATATTTCACGTTGAATTGGACTGCAAATAGGACTCTCTTATAATAGATATGAAATTCGCTCTGCTCATCGTCTTATATTTGCACACTCTCATACACTTTCTGATTGATTGTTATTGTTATATAAGTTGTTTCTGTAGTAGTCGAAGACAGTACTTTTCTCTTATTTGTGGTATAAATTATTAAAATTTTCAGATAAAATATGATCGTTCATATTACATAATAAAAAAATTTAATCTACGATTCACACCTTGTTAGAAAGTAAGCAGTCTTTGTAATTACCATGCTGTATATAATGTAGTTAGTGTGGGTTTACAACAGTCCTTCAGAAAGTGTATTTTGGTGTGTAAATATAAGACGAAGCACATAGCGTTGCTTCTTATATATTATAAGAGTGTCCTCTTCAGATCCAACTGAATGTGACATATGCATGTAAACATTTTAAATTCATACTAATTTATTATACGAGTGGTTATTAAAATTGAATATTAACCTTTCATCTTTTACATGAAGTTGAAGGGTTAAAATTCAATCAGACATTTTTTTTTTTATTTTTGTATCATTGCAACGTGATATGGAAATAGAAAATGGTTACATTAATTTAATTGGTTAGTATACTTAAAAGTTTTTTTTTGTGAATATCTTGTTTTATGTGTATTTTAATATCATATTCTTAATGTATGAAAGTAATTGGAAAGGGCAGTATTTTGTAAACATTGTTAAAAATGTTACATTACAGGAGAGGTTATTTAAAATGAATTTTAACTATTCATCACTTACATTGAAGTTGAAGGGTTAAAATTCAATCAGAACTATTTTTTTTTTCTGATTATATAATTATTGCACTAGTACGTAAATAAAAATTCTGACATTAATTTAGTTTTTCAGTTCACTTAACAAAACATATCTGCTTTATGTTTATGAAAATTTTAGTATCGGGATCATAAAGTTTTTAAGTAATTGTGAGATAATTTTATTTGAAAGGGTACATATATATATTTTGTAATTGTAAAAAATTATTTGCATATTTATTCAAGTTAACATGATGAGATTAAAAATGGAATGAAAGATTATACATAGTTTGTTTTTATCAAACATTTCCATAGAAACATAAACTTAAAAATTTCTTGTATCTATGTTACATAATATTAAAGATGAAAGAAAGTTTATTATGTTTAATACAAAGCCTATTATTATTACAATATATTTAAAAGGTAAACTAATAGTAGAATTGTTATATTTTTTCTTTATAATATATATATATATATATATATACATACCATGAAAAGTTATGTTTAATCTAACACAGCTCTATTTTACATTTTCTATTTAGCCTCCGGAACCACAAAAAACTATTACTTCATTGAATATTAATGAGGGTGATGTGTACGAGTGTAAATGAAGAGTACTCTTGTACTCTCTGATGGTGACCATTCCTGCCTGGTTTTTTGAAATCTAACCAACAAAGAACACAGGTATCCACAGTCAAGTATTAAAATGCATATAAAAAAGTAACTGCGTTAAACAGTTTAATTTTGTTGACCGATTTCTATAATTTTGACTTGATTTGTACACCTTCCCTATCGATTTTCTATCCCATCTTCATTATAAACACAATTACCATCTATCTGTCTTCTTTATCCCTCTCATGTTCTATCTGTGATTTCTTCTATCCCACATAGCAAAAACCTCTTATACAAAATCTCATGCCAATAATCCAAATGCTATCATATTTTATCTTTATGTGAATCACCATCTAATTTGTCAATCAATTGTCAGGAGATTGCTCTGCTGTATTCCGAGAGCTGTTCAGTTCTTTTAACATAAAGATTTGTTTTAAATAACCACCGTGAAGCCATACAGTCTTTGTCCACCTACAAGCGGAGGTGTTTTTTTTACGATTTTCGCTTCATGAAATCTACGACCGAATATACTTTTCTTGGATTCTGTAGTAGACTTAGTGTGCTCTTTCCTGATATAGGTTTACTATATTGTTATAATGTAACTTAAAACATGATCGTATACAGTACATCATAAATAAATACAATATCTAATCCTCGATTCAAATATTGTTAAAGTAGTAAGCAGTTTTTGATATTACTATTAATATAATTGATAAATGTTGTATTTGTTAGCTTTTTAAAAAATATAGTAATAATAATAATTAGTGTTGTATGAAACAAAATAACATTTATTCTTTAATATTATGTATCTTGATACAAACTATTTTTGAATGTATGTTTCTATGGAAATGTTTATTTAAAAACACTATTTAAAATCATTCATTCCATTTCAAATCTCATCATGTTAACATGAATTAATATGATAAATATTATTTAGAATTAGAAAATATATATGATGCTCACTTTCAAAAAAACTGATCTTTCCAATTACTTCAAAATATAAAGAATGTGAAATGAAAAATTTCATAAACACAATCAAATATTTCCTAAAAAGAAATAGTTAAGCATACTGAAAAATTATATTAATGTTAGCATTTTAATTACATTATTCATGCAATAATTCTATAAAAATCAAAAAAAAAAGTTCAGATTGAATTTTAACCCTTCAACTTCATGTAAATGATATGAATGGTTAAAATTCAATTTTTATTATGAAGATAAATGATTTAAATGTAGCAACTTAATAAATTAATTCCAGCATTTTTATTAACATAACACGTGTTCAGTAATTATATTGAAATAAAATAAACAATTCAGTTTGAATTTTAACCCTTCAACTTCTTTGTAGTGGTGGGTTAAAATTCAATTAAAATATATGTATTTTATTTGCTTAAGAACAACTACTAAATTTCTAAATTATCAATAAATTTGAATTTTAACCCTTCAACTTCATGTAAGTGATGAAAGGTTAAAATTCAATATTAGTAACTGCTCCTAGTATAAAATATTATTATGAAATTAAAATTATTACATAATATTTCACGTTGAATTGGACTGCAAATAGGACTCTCTTATAATAGATATGAAATTCGCTCTGCTCATCGTCTTATATTTGCACACTCTCATACACTTTCTGATTGATTGTTATTGTTATATAAGTTGTTTCTGTAGTAGTCGAAGACAGTACTTTTCTCTTATTTGTGGTATAAATTATTAAAATTTTCAGATAAAATATGATCGTTCATATTACATAATAAAAAAATTTAATCTACGATTCACACCTTGTTAGAAAGTAAGCAGTCTTTGTAATTACCATGCTGTATATAATGTAGTTAGTGTGGGTTTACAACAGTCCTTCAGAAAGTGTATTTTGGTGTGTAAATATAAGACGAAGCACATAGCGTTGCTTCTTATATATTATAAGAGTGTCCTCTTCAGATCCAACTGAATGTGACATATGCATGTAAACATTTTAAATTCATACTAATTTATTATACGAGTGGTTATTAAAATTGAATATTAACCTTTCATCTTTTACATGAAGTTGAAGGGTTAAAATTCAATCAGACATTTTTTTTTTGATTTTTGTATCATTGCAACGTGATATGGAAATAGAAAATGGTTACATTAATTTAATTGGTTAGTATACTTAAAAGTTTTTTTTTGTGAATATCTTGTTTTATGTGTATTTTAATATCATATTCTTAATGTATGAAAGTAATTGGAAAGGGCAGTATTTTGTAAACATTGTTAAAAATGTTACATTACAGGAGAGGTTATTTAAAATGAATTTTAACTATTCATCACTTACATTGAAGTTGAAGGGTTAAAATTCAATCTGAACTATTTTTTTTTCTGATTATATAATTATTGCACTAGTACGTAAATAAAAATTCTGACATTAATTTAGTTTTTCAGTTCACTTAACAAAACATATCTGCTTTATGTTTATGAAAATTTTAGTATCGGGATCATAAAGTTTTTAAGTAATTGTGAGATAATTTTATTTGAAAGGGTACATATATATATTTTGTAATTGTAAAAAATTATTTGCATATTTATTCAAGTTAACATGATGAGATTAAAAATGGAATGAAAGATTATACATAGTTTGTTTTTATCAAACATTTCCATAGAAACATCAACTTAAAAATTTCTTGTATCTATGTTACATAATATTAAAGATGAAAGAAAGTTTATTATGTTTAATACAAAGCCTATTATTATTACAATATATTTAAAAGGTAAACTACTAGTAGAATTGTTATATTTTTTCTTTATAATATATATATATATATACATACCATGAAAAGTTATGTTTAATCTAACACAGCTCTATTTTACATTTTCTATTTCGCCTCCGGAACCACAAAAAACTATTACTTCATTGAATATTAATGAGGGTGATGTGTACGAGTGTAAATGAAGAGTACTCTTGTACTCTCTGATGGTGACCATTCCTGCCTGGTTTTTTGAAATCTAACCAACAAAGAACACAGGTATCCACAGTCAAGTATTAAAATGCATATAAAAAAGTAACTGCGTTAAACAGTTTAATTTTGTTGACCGATTTCTATAATTTTGACTTGATTTGTACACCTTCCCTATCGATTTTCTATCCCATCTTCATTATAAACACAATTACCATCTATCTGTCTTCTTTATCCCTCTCATGTTCTATCTGTGATTTCTTCTATCCCACATAGCAAAAACCTCTTATACAAAATCTCATGCCAATAATCCAAATGCTATCATATTTTATCTTTATGTGAATCACCATCTAATTTGTCAATCAATTGTCAGGAGATTGCTCTGCTGCATTCCGAGAGCTGTTCAGTTCTTTTAACATAAAGATTTGTTTTAAATAACCACCGTGAAGCCATACAGTCTTTGTCCACCTACAAGCGGAGGTGTTTTTTTTACGATTTTCGCTTCATGAAATCTACGACCTAATATACTTTTGTTGGATTCTGTAGTAGACTTAGTGTGCACTTTCCTGATATAGGTTTACTATATTGTTATAATGTAACTTAAAACATGATCGTATATAGTACATCGTAAATAAATACAATATCTAATCCTCGATTCAAATATTGTTAAGGTAGTAAGCAGTTTTTGATATTACTATTAATATAATTGATAAATGATGTATTTGTTAGCTTTTTAAAAAATATAGTAATAATAATAATTAGTGTTGTATGAAACAAAATAAAATTTATTCTTTAATATTATGTATCTTAGATACAAACTATTTTTGAATGTATGTTTCTATGGAAATGTTTATTTAAAAAACACTATTTAAAATCATTCATTCCATTTCAAATCTCATCATGTTAACATGAATTAATATGATAAATATTATTTAGAATTAGAAAATATATATGATGCTCACTTTCAAAAAAACTGATCTTTCCAATTACTTCAAAATATAAAGAATGTGAAATGAAAAATTTCATAAACACAATCAAATATTTCCTAAAAAGAAATAGTTAAGCATACTGAAAAATTATATTAATGTCAGCATTTTAATTACATTATTCATGCAATAATTCTATAAAAATCAAAAATAAGTTCAGATTGAATTTTAACCCTTCAACTTCATGTAAATGATATGAATGGTTAAAATTCAATTTTTATTATGAAGATAAATGATTTAAATGTAGCAACTTAATAAATTAATTCCAGCATTTTTATTAACATAACACGTGTTCAGTAATTATATTGAAATAAAATAAACATATCAGTTTGAATTTTAACCCTTCAACTTCGTTGTAGTGGTGGGTTAAAATTCAATTAAAATATATGTATTTTATTTGCTTAAGAACAACTACTAAATTTCTAAATTATCAATAAATTTGAATTTTAACCCTTCAACTTCATGTAAGTGATGAAAGGTTAAAATTCAATATTAGTAACTGCTCCTAGTATAAAATATTATTATGAAATTAAAATTATTACATAATATTTCACGTTGAATTGGACTGCAAATAGGACTCTCTTATAATAGATATGAAATTCGCTCTGCTCATCGTCTTATATTTGCACACTCTCATACACTTTCTGATTGATTGTTATTGTTATATAAGTTGTTTCTGTAGTAGTCGAAGACAGTACTTTTCTCTTATTTGTGGTATAAATTATTAAAATTTTCAGATAAAATATGATCGTTCATATTACATAATAAAAAAATTTAATCTACGATTCACACCTTGTTAGAAAGTAAGCAGTCTTTGTAATTACCATGCTGTATATAATGTAGTTAGTGTGGGTTTACAACAGTCCTTCAGAAAGTGTATTTTGGTGTGTAAATATAAGACGAAGCACATAGCGTTGCTTCTTATATATTATAAGAGTGTCCTCTTCAGATCCAACTGAATGTGACATATGCATGTAAACATTTTAAATTCATACTAATTTATTATACGAGTGGTTATTAAAATTGAATATTAACCTTTCATCTTTTACATGAAGTTGAAGGGTTAAAATTCAATCAGACATTTTTTTTTTGATTTTTGTATCATTGCAACGTGATATGGAAATAGAAAATGGTTACATTAATTTAATTGGTTAGTATACTTAAAAGTTTTTTTTTGTGAATATCTTGTTTTATGTGTATTTTAATATCATATTCTTAATGTATGAAAGTAATTGGAAAGGGCAGTATTTTGTAAACATTGTTAAAAATGTTACATTACAGGAGAGGTTATTTAAAATGAATTTTAACTATTCATCACTTACATTGAAGTTGAAGGGTTAAAATTCAATCTGAACTATTTTTTTTTCTGATTATATAATTATTGCACTAGTACGTAAATAAAAATTCTGACATTAATTTAGTTTTTCAGTTCACTTAACAAAACATATCTGCTTTATGTTTATGAAAATTTTAGTATCGGGATCATAAAGTTTTTAAGTAATTGTGAGATAATTTTATTTGAAAGGGTACATATATATATTTTGTAATTGTAAAAAATTATTTGCATATTTATTCAAGTTAACATGATGAGATTAAAAATGGAATGAAAGATTATACATAGTTTGTTTTTATCAAACATTTCCATAGAAACATCAACTTAAAAATTTCTTGTATCTATGTTACATAATATTAAAGATGAAAGAAAGTTTATTATGTTTAATACAAAGCCTATTATTATTACAATATATTTAAAAGGTAAACTACTAGTAGAATTGTTATATTTTTTCTTTATAATATATATATATATATACATACCATGAAAAGTTATGTTTAATCTAACACAGCTCTATTTTACATTTTCTATTTCGCCTCCGGAACCACAAAAAACTATTACTTCATTGAATATTAATGAGGGTGATGTGTACGAGTGTAAATGAAGAGTACTCTTGTACTCTGATGGTGACCATTCCTGCCTGGTTTTTTGAAATCTAACCAACAAAGAACACAGGTATCCACAGTCAAGTATTAAAATGCATATAAAAAAGTAACTGCGTTAAACAGTTTAATTTTGTTGACCGATTTCTATAATTTTGACTTGATTTGTACACCTTCCCTATCGATTTTCTATCCCATCTTCATTATAAACACAATTACCATCTATCTGTCTTCTTTATCCCTCTCATGTTCTATCTGTGATTTCTTCTATCCCACATAGCAAAAACCTCTTATACAAAATCTCATGCCAATAATCCAAATGCTATCATATTTTATCTTTATGTGAATCACCATCTAATTTGTCAATCAATTGTCAGGAGATTGCTCTGCTGCATTCCGAGAGCTGTTCAGTTCTTTTAACATAAAGATTTGTTTTAAATAACCACCGTGAAGCCATACAGTCTTTGTCCACCTACAAGCGGAGGTGTTTTTTTTACGATTTTCGCTTCATGAAATCTACGACCTAATATACTTTTGTTGGATTCTGTAGTAGACTTAGTGTGCACTTTCCTGATATAGGTTTACTATATTGTTATAATGTAACTTAAAACATGATCGTATATAGTACATCGTAAATAAATACAATATCTAATCCTCGATTCAAATATTGTTAAGGTAGTAAGCAGTTTTTGATATTACTATTAATATAATTGATAAATGATGTATTTGTTAGCTTTTTAAAAAATATAGTAATAATAATAATTAGTGTTGTATGAAACAAAATAAAATTTATTCTTTAATATTATGTATCTTAGATACAAACTATTTTTGAATGTATGTTTCTATGGAAATGTTTATTTAAAAAACACTATTTAAAATCATTCATTCCATTTCAAATCTCATCATGTTAACATGAATTAATATGATAAATATTATTTAGAATTAGAAAATATATATGATGCTCACTTTCAAAAAAACTGATCTTTCCAATTACTTCAAAATATAAAGAATGTGAAATGAAAAATTTCATAAACACAATCAAATATTTCCTAAAAAGAAATAGTTAAGCATACTGAAAAATTATATTAATGTCAGCATTTTAATTACATTATTCATGCAATAATTCTATAAAAATCAAAAATAAGTTCAGATTGAATTTTAACCCTTCAACTTCATGTAAATGATATGAATGGTTAAAATTCAATTTTTATTATGAAGATAAATGATTTAAATGTAGCAACTTAATAAATTAATTCCAGCATTTTTATTAACATAACACGTGTTCAGTAATTATATTGAAATAAAATAAACATATCAGTTTGAATTTTAACCCTTCAACTTCGTTGTAGTGGTGGGTTAAAATTCAATTAAAATATATGTATTTTATTTGCTTAAGAACAACTACTAAATTTCTAAATTATCAATAAATTTGAATTTTAACCCTTCAACTTCATGTAAGTGATGAAAGGTTAAAATTCAATATTAGTAACTGCTCCTAGTATAAAATATTATTATGAAATTAAAATTATTACATAATATTTCACGTTGAATTGGACTGCAAATAGGACTCTCTTATAATAGATATGAAATTCGCTCTGCTCATCGTCTTATATTTGCACACTCTCATACACTTTCTGATTGATTGTTATTGTTATATAAGTTGTTTCTGTAGTAGTCGAAGACAGTACTTTTCTCTTATTTGTGGTATAAATTATTAAAATTTTCAGATAAAATATGATCGTTCATATTACATAATAAAAAAATTTAATCTACGATTCACACCTTGTTAGAAAGTAAGCAGTCTTTGTAATTACCATGCTGTATATAATGTAGTTAGTGTGGGTTTACAACAGTCCTTCAGAAAGTGTATTTTGGTGTGTAAATATAAGACGAAGCACATAGCGTTGCTTCTTATATATTATAAGAGTGTCCTCTTCAGATCCAACTGAATGTGACATATGCATGTAAACATTTTAAATTCATACTAATTTATTATACGAGTGGTTATTAAAATTGAATATTAACCTTTCATCTTTTACATGAAGTTGAAGGGTTAAAATTCAATCAGACATTTTTTTTTTGATTTTTGTATCATTGCAACGTGATATGGAAATAGAAAATGGTTACATTAATTTAATTGGTTAGTATACTTAAAAGTTTTTTTTTGTGAATATCTTGTTTTATGTGTATTTTAATATCATATTCTTAATGTATGAAAGTAATTGGAAAGGGCAGTATTTTGTAAACATTGTTAAAAATGTTACATTACAGGAGAGGTTATTTAAAATGAATTTTAACTATTCATCACTTACATTGAAGTTGAAGGGTTAAAATTCAATCTGAACTATTTTTTTTTCTGATTATATAATTATTGCACTAGTACGTAAATAAAAATTCTGACATTAATTTAGTTTTTCAGTTCACTTAACAAAACATATCTGCTTTATGTTTATGAAAATTTTAGTATCGGGATCATAAAGTTTTTAAGTAATTGTGAGATAATTTTATTTGAAAGGGTACATATATATATTTTGTAATTGTAAAAAATTATTTGCATATTTATTCAAGTTAACATGATGAGATTAAAAATGGAATGAAAGATTATACATAGTTTGTTTTTATCAAACATTTCCATAGAAACATCAACTTAAAAATTTCTTGTATCTATGTTACATAATATTAAAGATGAAAGAAAGTTTATTATGTTTAATACAAAGCCTATTATTATTACAATATATTTAAAAGGTAAACTACTAGTAGAATTGTTATATTTTTTCTTTATAATATATATATATATATACATACCATGAAAAGTTATGTTTAATCTAACACAGCTCTATTTTACATTTTCTATTTCGCCTCCGGAACCACAAAAAACTATTACTTCATTGAATATTAATGAGGGTGATGTGTACGAGTGTAAATGAAGAGTACTCTTGTACTCTCTGATGGTGACCATTCCTGCCTGGTTTTTTGAAATCTAACCAACAAAGAACACAGGTATCCACAGTCAAGTATTAAAATGCATATAAAAAAGTAACTGCGTTAAACAGTTTAATTTTGTTGACCGATTTCTATAATTTTGACTTGATTTGTACACCTTCCCTATCGATTTTCTATCCCATCTTCATTATAAACACAATTACCATCTATCTGTCTTCTTTATCCCTCTCATGTTCTATCTGTGATTTCTTCTATCCCACATAGCAAAAACCTCTTATACAAAATCTCATGCCAATAATCCAAATGCTATCATATTTTATCTTTATGTGAATCACCATCTAATTTGTCAATCAATTGTCAGGAGATTGCTCTGCTGCATTCCGAGAGCTGTTCAGTTCTTTTAACATAAAGATTTGTTTTAAATAACCACCGTGAAGCCATACAGTCTTTGTCCACCTACAAGCGGAGGTGTTTTTTTTACGATTTTCGCTTCATGAAATCTACGACCTAATATACTTTTGTTGGATTCTGTAGTAGACTTAGTGTGCACTTTCCTGATATAGGTTTACTATATTGTTATAATGTAACTTAAAACATGATCGTATATAGTACATCGTAAATAAATACAATATCTAATCCTCGATTCAAATATTGTTAAGGTAGTAAGCAGTTTTTGATATTACTATTAATATAATTGATAAATGATGTATTTGTTAGCTTTTTAAAAAATATAGTAATAATAATAATTAGTGTTGTATGAAACAAAATAAAATTTATTCTTTAATATTATGTATCTTAGATACAAACTATTTTTGAATGTATGTTTCTATGGAAATGTTTATTTAAAAAACACTATTTAAAATCATTCATTCCATTTCAAATCTCATCATGTTAACATGAATTAATATGATAAATATTATTTAGAATTAGAAAATATATATGATGCTCACTTTCAAAAAAACTGATCTTTCCAATTACTTCAAAATATAAAGAATGTGAAATGAAAAATTTCATAAACACAATCAAATATTTCCTAAAAAGAAATAGTTAAGCATACTGAAAAATTATATTAATGTCAGCATTTTAATTACATTATTCATGCAATAATTCTATAAAAATCAAAAATAAGTTCAGATTGAATTTTAACCCTTCAACTTCATGTAAATGATATGAATGGTTAAAATTCAATTTTTATTATGAAGATAAATGATTTAAATGTAGCAACTTAATAAATTAATTCCAGCATTTTTATTAACATAACACGTGTTCAGTAATTATATTGAAATAAAATAAACATATCAGTTTGAATTTTAACCCTTCAACTTCGTTGTAGTGGTGGGTTAAAATTCAATTAAAATATATGTATTTTATTTGCTTAAGAACAACTACTAAATTTCTAAATTATCAATAAATTTGAATTTTAACCCTTCAACTTCATGTAAGTGATGAAAGGTTAAAATTCAATATTAGTAACTGCTCCTAGTATAAAATATTATTATGAAATTAAAATTATTACATAATATTTCACGTTGAATTGGACTGCAATTAGGACTCTCTTATAATAGATATGAAATTCGCTCTGCTCATAGTCTTATATTTGCACACTCTCATACACTTTCTGATTGATTGTTATTGTTATATAAGTTGTTTCTGTAGTAGTCGAAGACAGTACTTTTCTCATATTTGTGGTATAAATTATTAAAATTTTCAGATAAAATATGATCGTATATATATATACATACCATGAGAAGTTATGTTTAATCTAACACAGCTCTATTTTACATTTTCTATTTAGCCTCCGGAACCACAAAAAACTATTACTTCATTGAATATTAATGAGGGTGATGTGTACGAGTTTAAATGAAGAGTACTCTTGTACTCTCTGATGGTGACCATTCCTGCCTGGTTTTTTGAAATCTAACCAACAAAGAACACAGGTATCCACTGTCAAGTATTAAAATGCATATAAAAAAGTAACTGCGTTAAACAGTTTAATTTTGTTGACCGATTTCTATAATTTTGACTTGATGTGTACACCTTCCCTATCGATTTTCTATCCCATCTTCATTATAAACACAATTACCATCTTCTTTATGTCTTCTATATGTCTTCTTTATCCCTTTCATGTTCTATCTGTGATTTCTTCTATCCCACATAGCAAAAACCTCTTATACAAAATCTCATGCCAATAATCCAAATGCTATCATATTTTATCTTTATGTGAATCACCATCTAATTTGTCAATCAATTGTCAGGAGATTGCTCTGCTGCATTCCGAGAGCTGTTCAGTTCTTTTAACATAAAGATTTGTTTTAAATAACCACCGTGAAGCCATACAGTCTTTGTCCACCTACAAGCGGAGGTGTTTTTTTTAGGATTTTCGCTTCATGAAATCTACGACCTAATATACTTTTGTTGGATTCTGTAGTAGACTTAGTGTGCACTTTCCTGATATAGGTTTACTATATTGTTATAATGTAACTTAAAACATGATCGTATATAGTACATCGTAAATAAATACAATATCTAATCCTCGATTCAAATATTGTTAAGGTAGTAAGCAGTTTTTGATATTACTATTAATATAATTGATAAATGATGTATTTGTTAGCTTTTTAAAAAATATAGTAAAAATAATAATTAGTGTTGTATGAAACAAAATAAAATTTATTCTTTAATATTATGTATCTTAGATACAAACTATTTTTGAATGTATGTTTCTATGGAAATGTTTATTTAAAAAACACTATTTAAAATCATTCATTCCATTTCAAATCTCATCATGTTAACATGAATTAATATGATAAATATTATTTAGAATTAGAAAATATATATGATGCTCACTTTCAAAAAAACTGATCTTTCCAATTACTTCAAAATATAAAGAATGTGAAATGAAAAATTTCATAAACACAATCAAATATTTCCTAAAAAGAAATAGTTAAGCATACTGAAAAATTATATTAATGTTAGCATTTTAATTACATTATTCATGCAATAATTCTATAAAAATCAAAAAAAAAAGTTCAGATTGAATTTTAACCCTTCAACTTCATGTAAATGATATGAATGGTTAAAATTCAATTTTTATTATGAAGATAAATGATTTAAATGTAGCAACTTAATAAATTAATTCCAGCATTTTTATTAACATAACACGTGTTCAGTAATTATATTGAAATAAAATAAACAATTCAGTTTGAATTTTAACCCTTCAACTTCTTTGTAGTGGTGGGTAAAAATTCAATTAAAATATATGTATTTTATTTGCTTAAGAACAACTACTAAATTTCTAAATTATCAATAAATTTGAATTTTAACCCTTCAACTTCATGTAAGTGATGAAAGGTTAAAATTCAATATTAGTAACTGCTCCTAGTATAAAATATTATTATGAAATTAAAATTATTACATAATATTTCACGTTGAATTGGACTGCAAATAGGACTCTCTTATAATAGATATGAAATTCGCTCTGCTCATCGTCTTATATTTGCACACTCTCATACACTTTCTGATTGATTGTTATTGTTATATCAGTTGTTTCTGTAGTAGTCGAAGACAGTACTTTTCTCTTATTTGTGGTATAAATTATTAAAATTTTCAGATAAAATGTGATCGTTCATATTACATAATAAAAAAATTTAATCTACGATTCACACCTTGTTAGAAAGTAAGCAGTCTTTGTAATTACCATGCTGTATATAATGTAGTTAGTGTGGGTTTACAACAGTCCTTCAGAAAGTGTATTTTGGTGTGTAAATATAAGACGAAGCACATAGCGTTGCTTCTTATATATTATAAGAGTGTCCTCTTCAGATCCAACTGAATGTGACATATGCATGTAAACATTTTAAATTCATACTAATTTATTATACGAGTGGTTATTAAAATTGAATATTAACCTTTCATCTTTTACATGAAGTTGAAGGGTTAAAATTCAATCAGACATTTTTTTTTTGATTTTTGTATCATTGCAACGTGATATGGAAATAGAAAATGGTTACATTAATTTAATTGGTTAGTATACTTAAAAGTTTTTTTTTGTGAATATCTTGTTTTATGTGTATTTTAATATCATATTCTTAATGTATGAAAGTAATTGGAAAGGGCAGTATTTTGTAAACATTGTTAAAAATGTTACATTACAGGAGAGGTTATTTAAAATGAATTTTAACTATTCATCACTTGCATTGAAGTTGAAGGGTTAAAATTCAATCTGAACTATTTTTTTTTTCTGATTATATAATTATTGCACTAGTTTTTTTTTTTTTTTTTTGTCTTCAGTCATTTGACTGGTTTGATGCAGCTCTCCAAGATTCCCTATCTAGTGCTAGTCGTTTCATTTCAGTATACCCTCTACATCCTACATCCCCAACAATTTGTTTTACATACTCCAAACGTGGCCTGCCTACACAATTTTTCCCTTCTACCTGTCCTTCCAATATTAAAGCGACTATTCCAGGATGCCTTAGTATGTGGCCTATAAGTCTGTCTCTTCTTTTAACTATATTCTTCCAAATGCTTCTTTCTTCATCTATTTGCCGCAATACCTCTTCATTTGTCACTTTATCCACCCATCTGATTTTTAACATTCTCCTATAGCACCACATTTCAAAAGCTTCTAATCTTTTCTTCTCAGATACTCCGATTGTCCAAGTTTCACTTCCATATAAAGCGACACTCCAAACATACACTTTCAAAAATCTTTTCCTGACATTTAAATTCATTTTTGATGTAAACAAATTATATTTCTTACTGAAGGCTCGTTTAGCTTGTGCTATTCGGCATTTTATATCGCTCCTGCTTCGTCCATCTTTAGTAATTTTACTTCCCAAATAACAAAATTCTTCTACCTCCATAATCTTTTCTCCTCCTATTTTCACATTCAGGGGTCCATCTTTGTTATTTCTACTACATTTCATTACTTTTGTTTTGTTCTTGTTTATTTTCATGCGATAGTTCTTGCGTAGGACTTCATCTATGCCATTCATTGTTTCTTCTAAATCCTTTTTACTCTCGGCTAGAATTACTATATCATCAGCAAATCGTAGCATCTTTATCTTTTCACCTTGTACTGTTACTCCGAATCTAAATTGTTCTTTAATATCATTAACTGCTAGTTCCATGTAAAGATTAAAAAGTAACGGAGATAGGGAACATCCTTGTCGGACTCCCTTTCTTATTAGGGCTTCTTTCTTATGTTCTTCAATTGTTATTGTTGCTGTTTGGTTCCTGTACATGTTAGCAATTGTTCTTCTATCTCTGTATTTGAACCCTAATTTTTTTAAAATGCTGAACATTTTATTCCAATCTACGTTATCGAAAGCCTTTTCTAGGTCTATAAACGCCAAGTATGTTGGTTTGTTTTTCTTTAATCTTCCTTCTACTATTAATCTGAGGCCTAAAATTGCTTCCCTTGTCCCTATACTTTTCCTGAAACCAAATTGGTCTTCTCCTAACACTTCTTCCACTCTCCTCTCAATTCTTCTGTATAAAATTCTAGTTAAGATTTTTGATGCATGACTAGTTAAACTAATTGTTCTGTATTCTTCACATTTATCTGCCCCTGCTTTCTTTGGTATCATAACTATAACACTTTTTTTGAAGTCTGACGGAAATTCCCCTTTTTCATAAATATTACACACCAGTTTGTATAATCTATCAATCGCTTCCTCACCTGCACTGCGCAGTAATTCTACAGGTATTCCGTCTATTCCAGGAGCCTTTCTGCCATTTAAATCTTTTAATGCTCTCTTAAATTCAGATCTCAGTATTGTTTCTCCCATTTCATCCTCCTCAACTTCCTCTTCTTCCTCTATAACACCATTTTCTAATTCATTTCCTCCGTATAACTTTTCAATATATTCCACCCATCTATCGACTTTACCTTTCGTATTATATATTGGTGTACCATCTTTGTTTAACACATTATTAGATTTTAATTTATGTACCCCAAAATTTTCCTTAACTTTCCTGTATGCTCCGTCAATTTTACCAATGTTCATTTCTCTTTCCACTTCTGAACACTTTTCTTTAATCCACTCTTCTTTCGCCAGTTTGCATTTCCTGTTTATAGCATTTCTTAATTGCCGATAGTTCCTTTTACTTTCTTCATCATTAGCATTCTTATATTTTCTACGTTCATCCATCAGCTGCAATATATCGTCTGAAACCCAAGGTTTTCTACCAGTTCTCTTTATTCCGCCTATGTTTGCTTCAGCTGATTTAAGAATTTCCTTTTTAACATTCTCCCATTCTTCTTCTACATTTTCTACCATATCTTTTTTACTCAGACCTCTTGCGATGTCCTCCTCAAAAATCTTCTTTACCTCCTCTTCCTCAAGCTTCTCTAAATTCCACCGATTCATCTGACAACTTTTCTTCAGGTTTTTAAACCCCAATCTACATTTCATTATCACCAAATTATGGTCGCTATCAATGTCTGCTCCAGGGTAAGTTTTGCAGTCAACGAGTTGATTTCTAAATCTTTGCTTAACCATGATATAATCTATCTGATACCTTCCAGTATCGCCTGGCTTTTTCCAAGTGTATATTCTTCTATTATGATTTTTAAATTGGGTGTTGGCAATTACTAAATTATACTTCGTGCAAAATTCTATAAGTCGGTCCCCTCTTTCATTCCTTTTGCCCAGCCCATATTCACCCACTATATTTCCTTCCTTGCCTTTTCCAATGCTTGCATTCCAATCTCCAACTATTATTAAATTTTCATCTCCCTTTACCCTTTATTGCACTAGTACGTAAATAAAAATTCTGACATTAATTTAGTTTTTCAGTTCACTTAACAAAACATATCTGCTTTATGTTTATGAAAATTTTAGTATCGGGATCATAAAGTTTTTAAGTAATTGTGAGATAATTTTATTTGAAAGGGTACATATATATATTTTGTAATTGTAAAAAATTATTTGCATATTTATTCAAGTTAACATGATGAGATTAAAAATGGAATGAAAGATTATACATAGTTTGTTTTTATCAAACATTTCCATAGAAACATCAACTTAAAAATTTCTTGTATCTATGTTACATAATATTAAAGATGAAAGAAAGTTTATTATGTTTAATACAAAGCCTATTATTATTACAATATATTTAAAAGGTAAACTACTAGTAGAATTGTTATATTTTTTCTTTATAATATATATATATATATACATACCATGAAAAGTTATGTTTAATCTAACACAGCTCTATTTTACATTTTCTATTTCGCCTCCGGAACCACAAAAAACTATTACTTCATTGAATATTAATAAGGGTGATGTGTACGAGTGTAAATGAAGAGTACTCTTGTACTCTCTGATGGTGACCATTCCTGCCTGGTTTTTTGAAATCTAACCAACAAAGAACACAGGTATCCACAGTCAAGTATTAAAATGCATATAAAAAAGTAACTGCGTTAAACAGTTTAATTTTGTTGACCGATTTCTATAATTTTGACTTGATTTGTACACCTTCCCTATCGATTTTCTATCCCATCTTCATTATAAACACAATTACCATCTATCTGTCTTCTTTATCCCTCTCATGTTCTATCTGTGATTTCTTCTATCCCACATAGCAAAAACCTCTTATACAAAATCTCATGCCAATAATCCAAATGCTATCATATTTTATCTTTATGTGAATCACCATCTAATTTGTCAATCAATTGTCAGGAGATTGCTCTGCTGCATTCCGAGAGCTGTTCAGTTCTTTTAACATAAAGATTTGTTTTAAATAACCACCGTGAAGCCATACAGTCTTTGTCCACCTACAAGCGGAGGTGTTTTTTTTACGATTTTCGCTTCATGAAATCTACGACCTAATATACTTTTGTTGGATTCTGTAGTAGACTTAGTGTGCACTTTCCTGATATAGGTTTACTATATTGTTATAATGTAACTTAAAACATGATCGTATATAGTACATCGTAAATAAATACAATATCTAATCCTCGATTCAAATATTGTTAAGGTAGTAAGCAGTTTTTGATATTACTATTAATATAATTGATAAATGATGTATTTGTTAGCTTTTTAAAAAATATAGTAAAAATAATAATTAGTGTTGTATGAAACAAAATAAAATTTATTCTTTAATATTATGTATCTTAGATACAAACTATTTTTGAATGTATGTTTCTATGGAAATGTTTATTTAAAAAACACTATTTAAAATCATTCATTCCATTTCAAATCTCATCATGTTAACATGAATTAATATGATAAATATTATTTAGAATTAGAAAATATATATGATGCTCACTTTCAAAAAAACTGATCTTTCCAATTACTTCAAAATATAAAGAATGTGAAATGAAAAATTTCATAAACACAATCAAATATTTCCTAAAAAGAAATAGTTAAGCATACTGAAAAATTATATTAATGTTAGCATTTTAATTACATTATTCATGCAATAATTCTATAAAAATAAAAAAAAAAGTTCAGATTGAATTTTAACCCTTCAACTTCATGTAAATGATATGAATGGTTAAAATTCAATTTTTATTATGAAGATAAATGATTTAAATGTAGCAACTTAATAAATTAATTCCAGCATTTTTATTAACATAACACGTGTTCAGTAATTATATTGAAATAAAATAAACAATTCAGTTTGAATTTTAACCCTTCAACTTCTTTGTA
The DNA here is from genome assembly GCF_047948215.1 of Lycorma delicatula. Lineage (NCBI taxonomy): Eukaryota > Metazoa > Arthropoda > Insecta > Hemiptera > Fulgoridae > Lycorma > Lycorma delicatula. The sequence continues at coordinate 66,774,459 of NC_134459.1, read as the reverse complement.
GTGGTGGGTTAAAATTCAATTAAAATATATGTATTTTATTTGCTTAAGAACAACTACTAAATTTCTAAATTATCAATAAATTTGAATTTTAACCCTTCAACTTCATGTAAGTGATGAAAGGTTAAAATTCAATATTAGTAACTGCTCCTAGTATAAAATATTATTATGAAATTAAAATTATTACATAATATTTCACGTTGAATTGGACTGCAAATAGGACTCTCTTATAATAGATATGAAATTCGCTCTGCTCATCGTCTTATATTTGCACACTCTCATACACTTTCTGATTGATTGTTATTGTTATATAAGTTGTTTCTGTAGTAGTCGAAGACAGTACTTTTCTCATATTTGTGGTATAAATTATTAAAATTTTCAGATAAAATATGATCGTATATATATATACATACCATGAAAAGTTATGTTTAATCTAACACAGCTCTATTTTACATTTTCTATTTAGCCTCCGGAACCACAAAAAACTATTACTTCATTGAATATTAATGAGGGTGATGTGTACGAGTTTAAATGAAGAGTACTCTTGTACTCTCTGATGGTGACCATTCCTGCCTGGTTTTTTGAAATCTAACCAACAAAGAACACAGGTATCCACAGTCAAGTATTAAAATGCATATAAAAAAGTAACTGCGTTAAACAGTTTAATTTTGTTGACCGATTTCTATAATTTTGACTTGATGTGTACACCTTCCCTATCGATTTTCTATCCCATCTTCATTATAAACACAATTACCATCTTCATTATGTCTTCTATATGTCTTCTTTATCCCTTTCATGTTCTATCTGTGATTTCTTCTATCCCACATAGCAAAAACCTCTTATACAAAATCTCATGCCAATAATCCAAATGCTATCATATTTTATCTTTATGTGAATCACCATCTAATTTGTCAATCAATTGTCAGGAGATTGCTCTGCTGCATTCCGAGAGCTGTTCAGTTCTTTTAACATAAAGATTTGTTTTAAATAACCACCGTGAAGCCATACAGTCTTTGTCCACCTACAAGCGGAGGTGTTTTTTTTACGATTTTCGCTTCATGAAATCTACGACCGAATATACTTTTCTTGGATTCTGTAGTAGACTTAGTGTGCTCTTTCCTGATATAGGTTTACTATATTGTTATAATGTAACTTAAAACATGATCGTATACAGTACATCGTAAATAAATACAATATCTAATCCTCGATTCAAATATTGTTAAAGTAGTAAGCAGTTTTTGATATTACTATTAATATAATTGAAAAATGTTGTATTTGTTAGCTTTTTAAAAAATATAGTAATAATAATAATTAGTGTTGTATGAAACAAAATAAAATTTATTCTTTAATATTATGTATCTTAGATACAAACTATTTTTGAATGTATGTTTCTATGGAAATGTTTATTTAAAAACACTATTTAAAATCATTCATTCCATTTCAAATCTCATCATGTTAACATGAATTAATATGATAAATATTATTTAGAATTAGAAAATATATATGATGCTCACTTTCAAAAAAACTGATCTTTCCAATTACTTCAAAATATAAAGAATGTGAAATGAAAAATTTCATAAACACAATCAAATATTTCCTAAAAAGAAATAGTTAAGCATACTGAAAAATTATATTAATGTTAGCATTTTAATTACATTATTCATGCAATAATTCTATAAAAATCAAAAAAAAAAGTTCAGATTGAATTTTAACCCTTCAACTTCATGTAAATGATATGAATGGTTAAAATTCAATTTTTATTATGAAGATAAATGATTTAAATGTAGCAACTTAATAAATTAATTCCAGCATTTTTATTAACATAACACGTGTTCAGTAATTATATTGAAATAAAATAAACAATTCAGTTTGAATTTTAACCCTTCAACTTCTTTGTAGTGGTGGGTTAAAATTCAATTAAAATATATGTATTTTATTTGCTTAAGAACAACTACTAAATTTCTAAATTATCAATAAATTTGAATTTTAACCCTTCAACTTCATGTAAGTGATGAAAGGTTAAAATTCAATATTAGTAACTGCTCCTAGTATAAAATATTATTATGAAATTAAAATTATTACATAATATTTCACGTTGAATTGGACTGCAAATAGGACTCTCTTATAATAGATATGAAATTCGCTCTGCTCATCGTCTTATATTTGCACACTCTCATACACTTTCTGATTGATTGTTATTGTTATATAAGTTGTTTCTGTAGTAGTCGAAGACAGTACTTTTCTCTTATTTGTGGTATAAATTATTAAAATTTTCAGATAAAATGTGATCGTTCATATTACATAATAAAAAAATTTAATCTACGATTCACACCTTGTTAGAAAGTAAGCAGTCTTTGTAATTACCATGCTGTATATAATGTAGTTAGTGTGGGTTTACAACAGTCCTTCAGAAAGTGTATTTTGGTGTGTAAATATAAGACGAAGCACATAGCGTTGCTTCTTATATATTATAAGAGTGTCCTCTTCAGATCCAACTGAATGTGACATATGCATGTAAACATTTTAAATTCATACTAATTTATTATAAGAGTGGTTATTAAAATTGAATATTAACCTTTCATCTTTTACATGAAGTTGAAGGGTTAAAATTCAATCAGACATTTTTTTTTTGATTTTTGTATCATTGCAACGTGATATGGAAATAGAAAATGGTTACATTAATTTAATTGGTTAGTATACTTAAAAGTTTTTTTTTGTGAATATCTTGTTTTATGTGTATTTTAATATCATATTCTTAATGTATGAAAGTAATTGGAAAGGGCAGTATTTTGTAAACATTGTTAAAAATGTTACATTACAGGAGAGGTTATTTAAAATGAATTTTAACTATTCATCACTTGCATTGAAGTTGAAGGGTTAAAATTCAATCTGAACTATTTTTTTTTTCTGATTATATAATTATTGCACTAGTACGTAAATAAAAATTCTGACATTAATTTAGTTTTTCAGTTCCCTTAACAAAACATATCTGCTTTATGTTTATGAAAATTTTAGTATCGGGATCATAAAGTTTTTAAGTAATTGTGAGATAATTTTATTTGAAAGGGTACATATATATATTTTGTAATTGTAAAAAATTATTTGCATATTTATTCAAGTTAACATGATGAGATTAAAAATGGAATGAAAGATTATACATAGTTTGTTTTTATCAAACATTTCCATAGAAACATCAACTTAAAAATTTCTTGTATCTATGTTACATAATATTAAAGATGAAAGAAAGTTTATTATGTTTAATACAAAGCCTATTATTATTACAATATATTTAAAAGGTAAACTACTAGTAGAATTGTTATATTTTTTCTTTATAATATATATATATATATACATACCATGAAAAGTTATGTTTAATCTAACACAGCTCTATTTTACATTTTCTATTTCGCCTCCGGAACCACAAAAAACTATTACTTCATTGAATATTAATAAGGGTGATGTGTACGAGTGTAAATGAAGAGTACTCTTGTACTCTCTGATGGTGACCATTCCTGCCTGGTTTTTTGAAATCTAACCAACAAAGAACACAGGTATCCACAGTCAAGTATTAAAATGCATATAAAAAAGTAACTGCGTTAAACAGTTTAATTTTGTTGACCGATTTCTATAATTTTGACTTGATTTGTACACCTTCCCTATCGATTTTCTATCCCATCTTCATTATAAACACAATTACCATCTATCTGTCTTCTTTATCCCTCTCATGTTCTATCTGTGATTTCTTCTATCCCACATAGCAAAAACCTCTTATACAAAATCTCATGCCAATAATCCAAATGCTATCATATTTTATCTTTATGTGAATCACCATCTAATTTGTCAATCAATTGTCAGGAGATTGCTCTGCTGCATTCCGAGAGCTGTTCAGTTCTTTTAACATAAAGATTTGTTTTAAATAACCACCGTGAAGCCATACAGTCTTTGTCCACCTACAAGCGGAGGTGTTTTTTTTAGGATTTTCGCTTCATGAAATCTACGACTGAATATACTTTTCTTGGATTCTGTAGTAGACTTAGTGTGCTCTTTCCTGATATAGGTTTACTATATTGTTATAATGTAACTTAAAACATGATCGTATACAGTACATCGTAAATAAATACAATATCTAATCCTCGATTCAAATATTGTTAAAGTAGTAAGCAGTTTTTGATATTACTATTAATATAATTGATAAATGTTGTATTTGTAAGCTTTTTAAAAAATATAGTAATAATAATAATTAGTGTTGTATGAAACAAAATAACATTTATTCTTTAATATTATGTATCTTAGATACAAACTATTTTTGAATGTATGTTTCTATGGAAATGTTTATTTAAAAACACTATTTAAAATCATTCATTCCATTTCAAATCTCATCATGTTAACATGAATTAATATGATAAATATTATTTAGAATTAGAAAATATATATGATGCTCACTTTCAAAAAAACTGATCTTTCCAATTACTTCAAAATATAAAGAATGTGAAATGAAAAATTTCATAAACACAATCAAATATTTCCTAAAAAGAAATAGTTAAGCATACTGAAAAATTATATTAATGTTAGCATTTTAATTACATTATTCATGCAATAATTCTATAAAAATCAAAAAAAAAAGTTCAGATTGAATGTTAACCCTTCAACTTCATGTAAATGATATGAATGGTTAAAATTCAATTTTTATTATGAAGATAAATGATTTAAATGTAGCAACTTAATAAATTAATTCCAGCATTTTTATTAACATAACACGTGTTCAGTAATTATATTGAAATAAATTAAACAATTCAGTTTGAATTTTAACCCTTCAACTTCTTTGTAGTGGTGGGTTAAAATTCAATTAAAATATATGTATTTTATTTGCTTAAGAACAACTACTAAATTTCTAAATTATCAATAAATTTGAATTTTAACCCTTCAACTTCATGTAAGTGATGAAAGGTTAAAATTCAATATTAGTAACTGCTCCTAGTATAAAATATTATTATGAAATTAAAATTATTACATAATATTTCACGTTGAATTGGACTGCAAATAGGACTCTCTTATAATAGATATGAAATTCGCTCTGCTCATCGTCTTATATTTGCACACTCTCATACACTTTCTGATTGATTGTTATTGTTATATAAGTTGTTTCTGTAGTAGTCGAAGACAGTACTTTTCTCTTATTTGTGGTATAAATTATTAAAATTTTCAGATAAAATATGATCGTTCATATTACATAATAAAAAAATTTAATCTACGATTCACACCTTGTTAGAAAGTAAGCAGTCTTTGTAATTACCATGCTGTATATAATGTAGTTAGTGTGGGTTTACAACAGTCCTTCAGAAAGTGTATTTTGGTGTGTAAATATAAGACGAAGCACATAGCGTTGCTTCTTATATATTATAAGAGTGTCCTCTTCAGATCCAACTGAATGTGACATATGCATGTAAACATTTTAAATTCATACTAATTTATTATACGAGTGGTTATTAAAATTGAATATTAACCTTTCATCTTTTACATGAAGTTGAAGGGTTAAAATTCAATCAGACATTTTTTTTTTTATTTTTGTATCATTGCAACGTGATATGGAAATAGAAAATGGTTACATTAATTTAATTGGTTAGTATACTTAAAAGTTTTTTTTTGTGAATATCTTGTTTTATGTGTATTTTAATATCATATTCTTAATGTATGAAAGTAATTGGAAAGGGCAGTATTTTGTAAACATTGTTAAAAATGTTACATTACAGGAGAGGTTATTTAAAATGAATTTTAACTATTCATCACTTACATTGAAGTTGAAGGGTTAAAATTCAATCTGAACTATTTTTTTTTCTGATTATATAATTATTGCACTAGTACGTAAATAAAAATTCTGACATTAATTTAGTTTTTCAGTTCACTTAACAAAACATATCTGCTTTATGTTTATGAAAATTTTAGTATCGGGATCATAAAGTTTTTAAGTAATTGTGAGATAATTTTATTTGAAAGGGTACATATATATATTTTGTAATTGTAAAAAATTATTTGCATATTTATTCAAGTTAACATGATGAGATTAAAAATGGAATGAAAGATTATACATAGTTTGTTTTTATCAAACATTTCCATAGAAACATAAACTTAAAAATTTCTTGTATCTATGTTACATAATATTAAAGATGAAAGAAAGTTTATTATGTTTAATACAAAGCCTATTATTATTACAATATATTTAAAAGGTAAACTAATAGTAGAATTGTTATATTTTTTCTTTATAATATATATATATATATATATATACATACCATGAAAAGTTATGTTTAATCTAACACAGCTCTATTTTACATTTTCTATTTAGCCTCCGGAACCACAAAAAACTATTACTTCATTGAATATTAATGAGGGTGATGTGTACGAGTGTAAATGAAGAGTACTCTTGTACTCTCTGATGGTGACCATTCCTGCCTGCTTTTTTGAAATCTAACCAACAAAGAACACAGGTATCCACAGTCAAGTATTAAAATGCATATAAAAAAGTAACTGCGTTAAACAGTTTAATTTTGTTGACCGATTTCTATAATTTTGACTTGATTTGTACACCTTCCCTATCGATTTTCTATCCCATCTTCATTATAAACACAATTACCATCTATCTGTCTTCTTTATCCCTCTCATGTTCTATCTGTGATTTCTTCTATCCCACATAGCAAAAACCTCTTATACAAAATCTCATGCCAATAATCCAAATGCTATCATATTTTATCTTTATGTGAATCACCATCTAATTTGTCAATCAATTGTCAGGAGATTGCTCTGCTGTATTCCGAGAGCTGTTCAGTTCTTTTAACATAAAGATTTGTTTTAAATAACCACCGTGAAGCCATACAGTCTTTGTCCACCTACAAGCGGAGGTGTTTTTTTTACGATTTTCGCTTCATGAAATCTACGACCGAATATACTTTTCTTGGATTCTGTAGTAGACTTAGTGTGCTCTTTCCTGATATAGGTTTACTATATTGTTATAATGTAACTTAAAACATGATCATATACAGTACATCGTAAATAAATACAATATCTAATCCTCGATTCAAATATTGTTAAAGTAGTAAGCAGTTTTTGATATTACTATTAATATAATTGATAAATGTTGTATTTGTTAGCTTTTTAAAAAATATAGTAATAATAATAATTAGTGTTGTATGAAACAAAATAACATTTATTCTTTAATATTATGTATCTTAGATACAAACTATTTTTGAATGTATGTTTCTATGGAAATGTTTATTTAAAAACACTATTTAAAATCATTCATTCCATTTCAAATCTCATCATGTTAACATGAATTAATATGATAAATATTATTTAGAATTAGAAAATATATATGATGCTCACTTTCAAAAAAACTGATCTTTCCAATTACTTCAAAATATAAAGAATGTGAAATGAAAAATTTCATAAACACAATCAAATATTTCCTAAAAAGAAATAGTTAAGCATACTGAAAAATTATATTAATGTTAGCATTTTAATTACATTATTCATGCAATAATTCTATAAAAATCAAAAAAAAAAGTTCAGATTGAATTTTAACCCTTCAACTTCATGTAAATGATATGAATGGTTAAAATTCAATTTTTATTATGAAGATAAATGATTTAAATGTAGCAACTTAATAAATTAATTCCAGCATTTTTATTAACATAACACGTGTTCAGTAATTATATTGAAATAAAATAAACAATTCAGTTTGAATTTTAACCCTTCAACTTCTTTGTAGTGGTGGGTTAAAATTCAATTAAAATATATGTATTTTATTTGCTTAAGAACAACTACTAAATTTCTAAATTATCAATAAATTTGAATTTTAACCCTTCAACTTCATGTAAGTGATGAAAGGTTAAAATTCAATATTAGTAACTGCTCCTAGTATAAAATATTATTATGAAATTAAAATTATTACATAATATTTCACGTTGAATTGGACTGCAAATAGGACTCTCTTATAATAGATATGAAATTCGCTCTGCTCATCGTCTTATATTTGCACACTCTCATACATTTTCTGATTGATTGTTATTGTTATATAAGTTGTTTCTGTAGTAGTCGAAGACAGTACTTTTCTCTTATTTGTGGTATAAATTATTAAAATTTTCAGATAAAATATGATCGTTCATATTACATAATAAAAAAATTTAATCTACGATTCACACCTTGTTAGAAAGTAAGCAGTCTTTGTAATTACCATGCTGTATATAATGTAGTTAGTGTGGGTTTACAACAGTCCTTCAGCAAGTGTATTTTGGTGTGTAAATATAAGACGAAGCACATAGCGTTGCTTCTTATATATTATAAGAGTGTCCTCTTCAGATCCAACTGAATGTGACATATGCATGTAAACATTTTAAATTCATACTAATTTATTATACGAGTGGTTATTAAAATTGAATATTAACCTTTCATCTTTTACATGAAGTTGAAGGGTTAAAATTCAATCAGACATTTTTTTTTTGATTTTTGTATCATTGCAACGTGATATGGAAATAGAAAATGGTTACATTAATTTAATTGGTTTGTATACTTAAAAGTTTTTTTTTGTGAATATCTTGTTTTATGTGTATTTTAATATCATATTCTTAATGTATGAAAGTAATTGGAAAGGGCAGTATTTTGTAAACATTGTTAAAAATGTTACATTACAGGAGAGGTTATTTAAAATGAATTTTAACTATTCATCACTTACATTGAAGTTGAAGGGTTAAAATTCAATCTGAACTATTTTTTTTTCTGATTATATAATTATTGCACTAGTACGTAAATAAAAATTCTGACATTAATTTAGTTTTTCAGTTCACTTAACAAAACATATCTGCTTTATGTTTATGAAAATTTTAGTATCGGGATCATAAAGTTTTTAAGTAATTGTGAGATAATTTTATTTGAAAGGGTACATATATATATTTTGTAATTGTAAAAAATTATTTGCATATTTATTCAAGTTAACATGATGAGATTAAAAATGGAATGAAAGATTATACATAGTTTGTTTTTATCAAACATTTCCATAGAAACATAAACTTAAAAATTTCTTGTATCTATGTTACATAATATTAAAGATGAAAGAAAGTTTATTATGTTTAATACAAAGCCTATTATTATTACAATATATTTAAAAGGTAAACTAATAGTAGAATTGTTATATTTTTTCTTTATAATATATATATATATATATACATACCATGAAAAGTTATGTTTAATCTAACACAGCTCTATTTTACATTTTCTATTTAGCCTCCGGAACCACAAAAAACTATTACTTCATTGAATATTAATGAGGGTGATGTGTACGAGTGTAAATGAAGAGTACTCTTGTACTCTCTGATGGTGACCATTCCTGCCTGGTTTTTTGAAATCTAACCAACAAAGAACACAGGTATCCACAGTCAAGTATTAAAATGCATATAAAAAAGTAACTGCGTTAAACAGTTTAATTTTGTTGACCGATTTCTATAATTTTGACTTGATTTGTACACCTTCCCTATCGATTTTCTATCCCATCTTCATTATAAACACAATTACCATCTATCTGTCTTCTTTATCCCTCTCATGTTCTATCTGTGATTTCTTCTATCCCACATAGCAAAAACCTCTTATACAAAATCTCATGCCAATAATCCAAATGCTATCATATTTTATCTTTATGTGAATCACCATCTAATTTGTCAATCAATTGTCAGGAGATTGCTCTGCTGTATTCCGAGAGCTGTTCAGTTCTTTTAACATAAAGATTTGTTTTAAATAACCACCGTGAAGCCATACAGTCTTTGTCCACCTACAAGCGGAGGTGTTTTTTTTACGATTTTCGCTTCATGAAATCTACGACCGAATATACTTTTCTTGGATTCTGTAGTAGACTTAGTGTGCTCTTTCCTGATATAGGTTTACTATATTGTTATAATGTAACTTAAAACATGATCGTATACAGTACATCGTAAATAAATACAATATCTAATCCTCGATTCAAATATTGTTAAAGTAGTAAGCAGTTTTTGATATTACTATTAATATAATTGATAAATGTTGTATTTGTTAGCTTTTTAAAAAATATAGTAATAATAATAATTAGTGTTGTATGAAACAAAATAACATTTATTCTTTAATATTATGTATCTTAGATACAAACTATTTTTGAATGTATGTTTCTATGGAAATGTTTATTTAAAAACACTATTTAAAATCATTCATTCCATTTCAAATCTCATCATGTTAACATGAATTAATATGATAAATATTATTTAGAATTAGAAAATATATATGATGCTCACTTTCAAAAAAACTGATCTTTCCAATTACTTCAAAATATAAAGAATGTGAAATGAAAAATTTCATAAACACAATTAAATATTTCCTAAAAAGAAATAGTTAAGCATACTGAAAAATTATATTAATGTTAGCATTTTAATTACATTATTCATGCAATAATTCTATAAAAATCAAAAAAAAAAGTTCAGATTGAATTTTAACCCTTCAACTTCATGTAAATGATATGAATGGTTAAAATTCAATTTTTATTATGAAGATAAATGATTTAAATGTAGCAACTTAATAAATTAATTCCAGCATTTTTATTAACATAACACGTGTTCAGTAATTATATTGAAATAAAATAAACAATTCAGTTTGAATTTTAACCCTTCAACTTCTTTGTAGTGGTGGGTTAAAATTCAATTAAAATATATGTATTTTATTTGCTTAAGAACAACTACTAAATTTCTAAATTATCAATAAATTTGAATTTTAACCCTTCAACTTCATGTAAGTGATGAAAGGTTAAAATTCAATATTAGTAACTGCTCCTAGTATAAAATATTATTATGAAATTAAAATTATTACATAATATTTCACGTTGAATTGGACTGCAAATAGGACTCTCTTATAATAGATATGAAATTCGCTCTGCTCATCGTCTTATATTTGCACACTCTCATACACTTTCTGATTGATTGTTATTGTTATATAAGTTGTTTCTGTAGTAGTCGAAGACAGTACTTTTCTCTTATTTGTGGTATAAATTATTAAAATTTTCAGATAAAATATGATCGTTCATATTACATAATAAAAAAATTTAATCTACGATTCACACCTTGTTAGAAAGTAAGCAGTCTTTGTAATTACCATGCTGTATATAATGTAGTTAGTGTGGGTTTACAACAGTCCTTCAGAAAGTGTATTTTGGTGTGTAAATATAAGACAAAGCACATAGCGTTGCTTCTTATATATTATAAGAGTGTCCTCTTCAGATCCAACTGAATGTGACATATGCATGTAAACATTTTAAATTCATACTAATTTATTATACGAGTGGTTATTAAAATTGAATATTAACCTTTCATCTTTTACATGAAGTTGAAGGGTTAAAATTCAATCAGACATTTTTTTTTTGATTTTTGTATCATTGCAACGTGATATGGAAATAGAAAATGGTTACATTAATTTAATTGGTTAGTATACTTAAAAGTTTTTTTTTGTGAATATCTTGTTTTATGTGTATTTTAATATCATATTCTTAATGTATGAAAGTAATTGGAAAGGGCAGTATTTTGTAAACATTGTTAAAAATGTTACATTACAGGAGAGGTTATTTAAAATGAATTTTAACTATTCATCACTTACATTGAAGTTGAAGGGTTAAAATTCAATCTGAACTATTTTTTTTTCTGATTATATAATTATTGCACTAGTACGTAAATAAAAATTCTGACATTAATTTAGTTTTTCAGTTCACTTAACAAAACATATCTGCTTTATGTTTATGAAAATTTTAGTATCGGGATCATAAAGTTTTTAAGTAATTGTGAGATAATTTTATTTGAAAGGGTACATATATATATTTTGTAATTGTAAAAAATTATTTGCATATTTATTCAAGTTAACATGATGAGATTAAAAATGGAATGAAAGATTATACATAGTTTGTTTTTATCAAACATTTCCATAGAAACATAAACTTAAAAATTTCTTGTATCTATGTTACATAATATTAAAGATGAAAGAAAGTTTATTATGTTTAATACAAAGCCTATTATTATTACAATATATTTAAAAGGTAAACTAATAGTAGAATTGTTATATTTTTTCTTTATAATATATATATATATATATATATATATACATACCATGAAAAGTTATGTTTAATCTAACACAGCTCTATTTTACATTTTCTATTTAGCCTCCGGAACCACAAAAAACTATTACTTCATTGAATATTAATGAGGGTGATGTGTACGAGTGTAAATGAAGAGTACTCTTGTACTCTCTGATGGTGACCATTCCTGCCTGGTTTTTTGAAATCTAACCAACAAAGAACACAGGTATCCACAGTCAAGTATTAAAATGCATATAAAAAAGTAACTGCGTTAAACAGTTTAATTTTGTTGACCGATTTCTATAATTTTGACTTGATTTGTACACCTTCCCTATCGATTTTCTATCCCATCTTCATTATAAACACAATTACCATCTATCTGTCTTCTTTATCCCTCATGTTCTATCTGTGATTTCTTCTATCCCACATAGCAAAAACCTCTTATACAAAATCTCATGCCAATAATCCAAATGCTATCATATTTTATCTTTATGTGAATCACCATCTAATTTGTCAATCAATTGTCAGGAGATTGCTCTGCTGTATTCCGAGAGCTGTTCAGTTCTTTTAACATAAAGATTTGTTTTAAATAACCACCGTGAAGCCATACAGTCTTTGTCCACCTACAAGCGGAGGTGTTTTTTTTACGATTTTCGCTTCATGAAATCTACGACCGAATATACTTTTCTTGGATTCTGTAGTAGACTTAGTGTGCTCTTTCCTGATATAGGTTTACTATATTGTTATAATGTAACTTAAAACATGATCGTATACAGTACATCGTAAATAAATACAATATCTAATCCTCGATTCAAATATTGTTAAAGTAGTAAGCAGTTTTTGATATTACTATTAATATAATTGATAAATGTTGTATTTGTTAGCTTTTTAAAAAATATAGTAATAATAATAATTAGTGTTGTATGAAACAAAATAAAATTTATTCTTTAATATTATGTATCTTAGATACAAACTATTTTTGAATGTATGTTTCTATGGAAATGTTTATTTAAAAAACACTATTTAAAATCATTCATTCCATTTCAAATCTCATCATGTTAACATGAATTAATATGATAAATATTATTTAGAATTAGAAAATATATATGATGCTCACTTTCAAAAAAACTGATCTTTCCAATTACTTCAAAATATAAAGAATGTGAAATGAAAAATTTCATAAACACAATCAAATATTTCCTAAAAAGAAATAGTTAAGCATACTGAAAAATTATATTAATGTTAGCATTTTAATTACATTATTCATGCAATAATTCTATAAAAATCAAAAAAAAAAGTTCAGATTGAATTTTAACCCTTCAACTTCATGTAAATGATATGAATGGTTAAAATTCAATTTTTATTATGAAGATAAATGATTTAAATGTAGCAACTTAATAAATTAATTCCAGCATTTTTATTAACATAACACGTGTTCAGTAATTATATTGAAATAAAATAAACAATTCAGTTTGAATTTTAACCCTTCAACTTCTTTGTAGTGGTGGGTTAAAATTCAATTAAAATATATGTATTTTATTTGCTTAAGAACAACTACTAAATTTCTAAATTATCAATAAATTTGAATTTTAACCCTTCAACTTCATGTAAGTGATGAAAGGTTAAAATTCAATATTAGTAACTGCTCCTAGTATAAAATATTATTATGAAATTAAAATTATTACATAATATTTCACGTTGAATTGGACTGCAAATAGGACTCTCTTATAATAGATATGAAATTCGCTCTGCTCATCGTCTTATATTTGCACACTCTCATACACTTTCTGATTGATTGTTATTGTTATATAAGTTGTTTCTGTAGTAGTCGAAGACAGTACTTTTCTCTTATTTGTGGTATAAATTATTAAAATTTTCAGATAAAATATGATCGTATATATATATACATACCATGAAAAGTTATGTTTAATCTAACACAGCTCTATTTTACATTTTCTATTTAGCCTCCGGAACCACAAAAAACTATTACTTCATTGAATATTAATGAGGGTGATGTGTACGAGTTTAAATGAAGAGTACTCTTGTACTCTCTGATGGTGACCATTCCTGCCTGGTTTTTTGAAATCTAACCAACAAAGAACACAGGTATCCACAGTCAAGTATTAAAATGCATATAAAAAAGTAACTGCGTTAAACAGTTTAATTTTGTTGACCGATTTCTATAATTTTGACTTGATGTGTACACCTTCCCTATCGATTTTCTATCCCATCTTCATTATAAACACAATTACCATCTTCTTTATGTCTTCTATATGTCTTCTTTATCCCTTTCATGTTCTATCTGTGATTTCTTCTATCCCACATAGCAAAAACCTCTTATACAAAATCTCATGCCAATAATCCAAATGCTATCATATTTTATCTTTATGTGAATCACCATCTAATTTGTCAATCAATTGTCAGGAGATTGCTCTGCTGTATTCCGAGAGCTGTTCAGTTCTTTTAACATAATGATTTGTTTTAAATAACCACCGTGAAGCCATACAGTCTTTGTCCACCTACAAGCGGAGGTGTTTTTTTTACGATTTTCGCTACATGAAATCTACGACCGAATATACTTTTCTTGGATTCTGTAGTAGACTTAGTGTGCTCTTTCCTGATATAGGTTTACTATATTGTTATAATGTAACTTAAAACATGATCGTATACAGTACATCGTAAATAAATACAATATCTAATCCTCGATTCAAATATTGTTAAAGTAGTAAGCAGTTTTTGATATTACTATTAATATAATTGATAAATGTTGTATTTGTTAGCTTTTTAAAAAATATAGTAATAATAATAATTAGTGTTGTATGAAACAAAATAACATTTATTCTTTAATATTATGTATCTTAGATACAAAGTATTTTTGAATGTATGTTTCTATGGAAATGTTTATTTAAAAACACTATTTAAAATCATTCATTCCATTTCAAATCTCATCATGTTAACATGAATTAATATGATAAATATTATTTAGAATTAGAAAACATATATGATGCTCACTTTCAAAAAAACTGATCTTTCCAATTACTTCAAAATATAAAGAATGTGAAATGAAAAATTTCATAAACACAATCAAATATTTCCTAAAAAGAAATAGTTAAGCATACTGAAAAATTATATTAATGTTAGCATTTTAATTACATTATTCATGCAATAATTCTATAAAAATCAAAAAAAAAAGTTCAGATTGAATTTTAACCCTTCAACTTCATGTAAATGATATGAATGGTTAAAATTCAATTTTTATTATGAAGATAAATGATTTAAATGTAGCAACTTAATAAATTAATTCCAGCATTTTTATTAACATAACACGTGTTCAGTAATTATATTGAAATAAAATAAACAATTCAGTTTGAATTTTAACCCTTCAACTTCTTTGTAGTGGTGGGTTAAAATTCAATTAAAATATATGTATTTTATTTGCTTAAGAACAACTACTAAATTTCTAAATTATCAATAAATTTGAATTTTAACCCTTCAACTTCATGTAAGTGATGAAAGGTTAAAATTCAATATTAGTAACTGCTCCTAGTATAAAATATTATTATGAAATTAAAATTATTACATAATATTTCACGTTGAATTGGACTGCAAATAGGACTCTCTTATAATAGATATGAAATTCGCTCTGCTCATCGTCTTATATTTGCACACTCTCATACACTTTCTGATTGATTGTTATTGTTATATAAGTTGTTTCTGTAGTAGTCGAAGACAGTACTTTTCTCTTATTTGTGGTATAAATTATTAAAATTTTCAGATAAAATATGATCGTTCATATTACATAATAAAAAAAATTTAATCTACGATTCACACCTTGTTAGAAAGTAAGCAGTCTTTGTAATTACCATGCTGTATATAATGTAGTTAGTGTGGGTTTACAACAGTCCTTCAGAAAGTGTATTTTGGTGTGTAAATATAAGACGAAGCACATAGCGTTGCTTCTTATATATTATAAGAGTGTCCTCTTCAGATCCAACTGAATGTGACATATGCATGTAAACATTTTAAATTCATACTAATTTATTATACGAGTGGTTATTAAAATTGAATATTAACCTTTCATCTTTTACATGAAGTTGAAGGGTTAAAATTCAATCAGACATTTTTTTTTTGATTTTTGTATCATTGCAACGTGATATGGAAATAGAAAATGGTTACATTAATTTAATTGGTTAGTATACTTAAAAGTTTTTTTTTGTGAATATCTTGTTTTATGTGTATTTTAATATCATATTCTTAATGTATGAAAGTAATTGGAAAGGGCAGTATTTTGTAAACATTGTTAAAAATGTTACATTACGGGAGAGGTTATTTAAAATGAATTTTAACTATTCATCACTTACATTGAAGTTGAAGGGTTAAAATTCAATCTGAACTATTTTTTTTTCTGATTATATAATTATTGCACTAGTACGTAAATAAAAATTCTGACATTAATTTAGTTTTTCAGTTCACTTAACATAACATATCTGCTTTATGTTTATGAAAATTTTAGTATCGGGATCATAAAGTTTTTAAGTAATTGTGAGATAATTTTATTTGAAAGGGTACATATATATATTTTGTAATTGTAAAAAATTATTTGCATATTTATTCAAGTTAACATGATGAGATTAAAAATGGAATGAAAGATTATACATAGTTTGTTTTTATCAAACATTTCCATAGAAACATCAACTTAAAAATTTCTTGTATCTATGTTACATAATATTAAAGATGAAAGAAAGTTTATTATGTTTAATACAAAGCCTATTATTATTACAATATATTTAAAAGGTAAACTACTAGTAGAATTGTTATATTTTTTCTTTATAATATATATATATATATATATACATACCATGAAAAGTTATGTTTAATCTAACACAGCTCTATTTTACATTTTCTATTTAGCCTCCGGAACCACAAAAAACTATTACTTCATTGAATATTAATGAGGGTGATGTGTACGAGTGTAAATGAAGAGTACTCTTGTACTCTTTGATGGTGACCATTCCTGCCTGGTTTTTTGAAATCTAACCAACAAAGAACACAGGTATTCACAGTCAAGTATTAAAATGCATATAAAAAAGTAACTGCGTTAAACAGTTTAATTTTGTTGACCGATTTCTATAATTTTGACTTGATTTGTACACCTTCCCTATCGATTTTCTATCCCATCTTCATTATAAACACAATTACCATCTATCTGTCTTCTTTATCCTTCTTATGTTCTATCTGTGATTTCTTCTATCCCACATAGCAAAAACCTCTTATACAAAATCTCATGCCAATAATCCAAATGCTATCATATTTTATCTTTATGTGAATCACCATCTAATTTGTCAATCAATTGTCAGGAGATTGCTCTGCTGCATTCCGAGAGCTGTTCAGTTCTTTTAACATAAAGATTTGTTTTAAATAACCACCGTGAAGCCATACAGTCTTTGTCCACCTACAAGCGGAGGTGTTTTTTTTAGGATTTTCGCTTCATGAAATCTACGACCTAATATACTTTTGTTGGATTCTGTAGTAGACTTAGTGTGCACTTTCCTGATATAGGTTTACTATATTGTTATAATGTAACTTAAAACATGATCGTATATAGTACATCGTAAATAAATACAATATCTAATCCTCGATTCAAATATTGTTAAGGTAGTAAGCAGTTTTTGATATTACTATTAATATAATTGATAAATGATGTATTTGTTAGCTTTTTAAAAAATATAGTAATAATAATAATTAGTGTTGTATGAAACAAAATAAAATTTATTCTTTAATATTATGTATCTTAGATACAAACTATTTTTGAATGTATGTTTCTATGGAAATGTTTATTTAAAAAACATTATTTAAAATCATTCATTCCATTTCAAATCTCATCATGTTAACATGAATTAATATGATAAATATTATTTAGAATTAGAAAATATATATGATGCTCACTTTCAAAAAAACTGATCTTTCCAATTACTTCAAAATATAAAGAATGTGAAATGAAAAATTTCATAAACACAATCAAATATTTCCTAAAAAGAAATAGTTAAGCATACTGAAAAATTATATTAATGTCAGCATTTTAATTACATTATTCATGCAATAATTCTATAAAAATCAAAAATAAGTTCAGATTGAATTTTAACCCTTCAACTTCATGTAAATGATATGAATGGTTAAAATTCAATTTTTATTATGAAGATAAATGATTTAAATGTAGCAACTTAATAAATTAATTCCAGCATTTTTATTAACATAACACGTGTTCAGTAATTATATTGAAATAAAATAAACATATCAGTTTAAATTTTAACCCTTCAACTTCGTTGTAGTGGTGGGTTAAAATTCAATTAAAATATATGTATTTTATTTGCTTAAGAACAACTACTAAATTTCTAAATTATCAATAAATTTGAATTTTAACCCTTCAACTTCATGTAAGTGATGAAAGGTTAAAATTCAATATTAGTAACTGCTCCTAGTACAAAATATTATTATGAAATTAAAATTATTACATAATATTTCACGTTGAATTGGACTGCAATTAGGACTCTCTTATAATAGATATGAAATTCGCTCTGCTCATCGTCTTATATTTGCACACTCTCATACACTTTCTGATTGATTGTTATTGTTATATAAGTTGTTTCTGTAGTAGTCGAAGACAGTACTTTTCTCATATTTGTGGTATAAATTATTAAAATTTTCAGATAAAATATGATCGTATATATATATATACATACCATGAAAAGTTATGTTTAATCTAACACAGCTCTATTTTACATTTTCTATTTAGCCTCCGGAACCACATAAAACTATTACTTCATTGAATATTAATGAGGGTGATGTGTACGAGTTTAAATGAAGAGTACTCTTGTACTCTCTGATGGTGACCATTCCTGCCTGGTTTTTTGAAATCTAACCAACAAAGAACACAGGTATCCACAGTCAAGTATTAAAATGCATATAAAAAAGTAACTGCGTTAAACAGTTTAATTTTGTTGACCGATTTCTATAATTTTGACTTGATGTGTACACCTTCCCTATCGATTTTCTATCCCATCTTCATTATAAACACAATTACCATCTTCTTTATGTCTTCTATATGTCTTCTTTATCCCTTTCATGTTCTATCTGTGATTTCTTCTATCCCACATAGCAAAAACCTCTTATACAAAATCTCATGCCAATAATCCAAATGCTATCATATTTTATCTTTATGTGAATCACCATCTAATTTGTCAATCAATTGTCAGGAGATTGCTCTGCTGTATTCCGAGAGCTGTTCAGTTCTTTTAACATAAAGATTTGTTTTAAATAACCACCGTGAAGCCATACAGTCTTTGTCCACCTACAAGCGGAGGTGTTTTTTTTACGATTTTCGCTTCATGAAATCTACGACCGAGAATATATATTTTTCTTGGATTCTGTAGTAGACTTAGTGTGCTCTTTCCTGATATAGGTTTACTATATTGTTATAATGCAACTTAAAACATGATCGTATACAGTACATCGTAAATAAATACAATATCTAATCCTCGATTCAAATATTGTTAAAGTAGTAAGCAGTTTTTGATATTACTATTAATATAATTGATAAATGTTGTATTTGTTAGCTTTTTAAAAAATATAGTAATAATAATAATTAGTGTTGTATGAAACAAAATAACATTTATTCTTTAATATTATGTATCTTAGATACAAAGTATTTTTGAATGTATGTTTCTATGGAAATGTTTATTTAAAAACACTATTTAAAATCATTCATTCCATTTCAAATCTCATCATGTTAACATGAATTAATATGATAAATATTATTTAGAATTAGAAAATATATATGATGCTCACTTTCAAAAAAACTGATCTTTCCAATTACTTCAAAATATAAAGAATGTGAAATGAAAAATTTCATAAACACAATCAAATATTTCCTAAAAAGAAATAGTTAAGCATACTGAAAAATTATATTAATGATTGCATTTTAATTACATTATTCATGCAATAATTCTATAAAAATAAAAAAAAAAAGTTCAGATTGAATTTTAACCCTTCAACTTCATGTAAATGATATGAATGGTTAAAATTCAATTTTTATTATGAAGATAAATGATTTAAATGTAGCAACTTAATAAATTAATTCCAGCATTTTTATTAACATAACACGTGTTCAGTAATTATATTGAAATAAAATAAACAATTCAGTTTGAATTTTAACCCTTCAACTTCTTTGTAGTGGTGGGTTAAAATTCAATTAAAATATATGTATTTTATTTGCTTAAGAACAACTACTAAATTTCTAAATTATCAATAAATTTGAATTTTAACCCTTCAACTTCATGTAAGTGATGAAAGGTTAAAATTCAATATTAACTGCTCCTAGTATAAAATATTATTATGAAATTAAAATTATTACATAATATTTCACGTTGAATTGGACTGCAAATAGGACTCTCTTATAATAGATATGAAATTCGCTCTGCTCATCGTCTTATATTTGCACACTCTCATACACTTTCTGATTGATTGTTATTGTTATATAAGTTGTTTCTGTAGTAGTCGAAGACAGTACTTTTCTCTTATTTGTGGTATAAATTATTAAAATTTTCAGATAAAATATGATCGTATATATATATACATACCATGAAAAGTTATGTTTAATCTAACACAGCTCTATTTTACATTTTCTATTTAGCCTCCGGAACCACAAAAAACTATTACTTCATTGAATATTAATGAGGGTGATGTGTACGAGTTTAAATGAAGAGTACTCTTGTACTCTCTGATGGTGACCATTCCTGCCTGGTTTTTTGAAATCTAACCAACAAAGAACACAGGTATCCACAGTCAAGTATTAAAATGCATATAAAAAAGTAACTGCGTTAAACAGTTTAATTTTGTTGACCGATTTCTATAATTTTGACTTGATGTGTACACCTTCCCTATCGATTTTCTATCCCATCTTCATTATAAACACAATTACCATCTTCTTTATGTCTTCTATATGTCTTCTTTATCCCTTTCATGTTCTATCTGTGATTTCTTCTATCCCACATAGCAAAAACCTCTTATACAAAATCTCATGCCAATAATCCAAATGCTATCATATTTTATCTTTATGTGAATCACCATCTAATTTGTCAATCAATTGTCAGGAGATTGCTCTGCTGTATTCCGAGAGCTGTTCAGTTCTTTTAACATAAAGATTTGTTTTAAATAACCACCGTGAAGCCATACAGTCTTTGTCCACCTACAAGCGGAGGTGTTTTTTTTACGATTTTCGCTTCATGAAATCTACGACCGAGAATATATATTTTTCTTGGATTCTGTAGTAGACTTAGTGTGCTCTTTCCTGATATAGGTTTACTATATTGTTATAATGCAACTTAAAACATGATCGTATACAGTACATCGTAAATAAATACAATATCTAATCCTCGATTCAAATATTGTTAAAGTAGTAAGCAGTTTTTGATATTACTATTAATATAATTGATAAATGTTGTATTTGTTAGCTTTTTAAAAAATATAGTAATAATAATAATTAGTGTTGTATGAAACAAAATAACATTTATTCTTTAATATTATGTATCTTAGATACAAAGTATTTTTGAATGTATGTTTCTATGGAAATGTTTATTTAAAAACACTATTTAAAATCATTCATTCCATTTCAAATCTCATCATGTTAACATGAATTAATATGATAAATATTATTTAGAATTAGAAAATATATATGATGCTCACTTTCAAAAAAACTGATCTTTCCAATTACTTCAAAATATAAAGAATGTGAAATGAAAAATTTCATAAACACAATCAAATATTTCCTAAAAAGAAATAGTTAAGCATACTGAAAAATTATATTAATGTTAGCATTTTAATTACATTATTCATGCAATAATTCTATAAAAATAAAAAAAAAAAGTTCAGATTGAATTTTAACCCTTCAACTTCATGTAAATGATATGAATGGTTAAAATTCAATTTTTATTATGAAGATAAATGATTTAAATGTAGCAACTTAATAAATTAATTCCAGCATTTTTATTAACATAACACGTGTTCAGTAATTATATTGAAATAAAATAAACAATTCAGTTTGAATTTTAACCCTTCAACTTCTTTGTAGTGGTGGGTTAAAATTCAATTAAAATATATGTATTTTATTTGCTTAAGAACAACTACTAAATTTCTAAATTATCAATAAATTTGAATTTTAACCCTTCAACTTCATGTAAGTGATGAAAGGTTAAAATTCAATATTAGTAACTGCTCCTAGTATAAAATATTATTATGAAATTAAAATTATTACATAATATTTCACGTTGAATTGGACTGCAAATAGGACTCTCTTATAATAGATATGAAATTCGCTCTGCTCATCGTCTTATATTTGCACACTCTCATACACTTTCTGATTGATTGTTATTGTTATATAAGTTGTTTCTGTAGTAGTCGAAGACAGTACTTTTCTCATATTTGTGGTATAAATTATTAAAATTTTCAGATAAAATATGATCGTATATATATATATACATACCATGAAAAGTTATGTTTAATCTAACACAGCTCTATTTTACATTTTCTATTTAGCCTCCGGAACCACATAAAACTATTACTTCATTGAATATTAATGAGGGTGATGTGTACGAGTTTAAATGAAGAGTACTCTTGTACTCTCTGATGGTGACCATTCCTGCCTGGTTTTTTGAAATCTAACCAACAAAGAACACAGGTATCCACAGTCAAGTATTAAAATGCATATAAAAAAGTAACTGCGTTAAACAGTTTAATTTTGTTGACCGATTTCTATAATTTTGACTTGATGTGTACACCTTCCCTATCGATTTTCTATCCCATCTTCATTATAAACACAATTACCATCTTCTTTATGTCTTCTATATGTCTTCTTTATCCCTTTCATGTTCTATCTGTGATTTCTTCTATCCCACATAGCAAAAACCTCTTATACAAAATCTCATGCCAATAATCCAAATGCTATCATATTTTATCTTTATGTGAATCACCATCTAATTTGTCAATCAATTGTCAGGAGATTGCTCTGCTGTATTCCGAGAGCTGTTCAGTTCTTTTAACATAAAGATTTGTTTTAAATAACCACCGTGAAGCCATACAGTCTTTGTCCACCTACAAGCGGAGGTGTTTTTTTTACGATTTTCGCTTCATGAAATCTACGACCGAGAATATATATTTTTCTTGGATTCTGTAGTAGACTTAGTGTGCTCTTTCCTGATATAGGTTTACTATATTGTTATAATGCAACTTAAAACATGATCGTATACAGTACATCGTAAATAAATACAATATCTAATCCTCGATTCAAATATTGTTAAAGTAGTAAGCAGTTTTTGATATTACTATTAATATAATTGATAAATGTTGTATTTGTTAGCTTTTTAAAAAATATAGTAATAATAATAATTAGTGTTGTATGAAACAAAATAACATTTATTCTTTAATATTATGTATCTTAGATACAAAGTATTTTTGAATGTATGTTTCTATGGAAATGTTTATTTAAAAACACTATTTAAAATCATTCATTCCATTTCAAATCTCATCATGTTAACATGAATTAATATGATAAATATTATTTAGAATTAGAAAATATATATGATGCTCACTTTCAAAAAAACTGATCTTTCCAATTACTTCAAAATATAAAGAATGTGAAATGAAAAATTTCATAAACACAATCAAATATTTCCTAAAAAGAAATAGTTAAGCATACTGAAAAATTATATTAATGTTAGCATTTTAATTACATTATTCATGCAATAATTCTATAAAAATAAAAAAAAAAAGTTCAGATTGAATTTTAACCCTTCAACTTCATGTAAATGATATGAATGGTTAAAATTCAATTTTTATTATGAAGATAAATGATTTAAATGTAGCAACTTAATAAATTAATTCCAGCATTTTTATTAACATAACACGTGTTCAGTAATTATATTGAAATAAAATAAACAATTCAGTTTGAATTTTAACCCTTCAACTTCTTTGTAGTGGTGGGTTAAAATTCAATTAAAATATATGTATTTTATTTGCTTAAGAACAACTACTAAATTTCTAAATTATCAATAAATTTGAATTTTAACCCTTCAACTTCATGTAAGTGATGAAAGGTTAAAATTCAATATTAACTGCTCCTAGTATAAAATATTATTATGAAATTAAAATTATTACATAATATTTCACGTTGAATTGGACTGCAAATAGGACTCTCTTATAATAGATATGAAATTCGCTCTGCTCATCGTCTTATATTTGCACACTCTCATACACTTTCTGATTGATTGTTATTGTTATATAAGTTGTTTCTGTAGTAGTCGAAGACAGTACTTTTCTCTTATTTGTGGTATAAATTATTAAAATTTTCAGATAAAATATGATCGTATATATATATACATACCATGAAAAGTTATGTTTAATCTAACACAGCTCTATTTTACATTTTCTATTTAGCCTCCGGAACCACAAAAAACTATTACTTCATTGAATATTAATGAGGGTGATGTGTACGAGTTTAAATGAAGAGTACTCTTGTACTCTCTGATGGTGACCATTCCTGCCTGGTTTTTTGAAATCTAACCAACAAAGAACACAGGTATCCACAGTCAAGTATTAAAATGCATATAAAAAAGTAACTGCGTTAAACAGTTTAATTTTGTTGACCGATTTCTATAATTTTGACTTGATGTGTACACCTTCCCTATCGATTTTCTATCCCATCTTCATTATAAACACAATTACCATCTTCTTTATGTCTTCTATATGTCTTCTTTATCCCTTTCATGTTCTATCTGTGATTTCTTCTATCCCACATAGCAAAAACCTCTTATACAAAATCTCATGCCAATAATCCAAATGCTATCATATTTTATCTTTATGTGAATCACCATCTAATTTGTCAATCAATTGTCAGGAGATTGCTCTGCTGTATTCCGAGAGCTGTTCAGTTCTTTTAACATAAAGATTTGTTTTAAATAACCACCGTGAAGCCATACAGTCTTTGTCCACCTACAAGCGGAGGTGTTTTTTTTACGATTTTCGCTTCATGAAATCTACGACCGAGAATATATATTTTTCTTGGATTCTGTAGTAGACTTAGTGTGCTCTTTCCTGATATAGGTTTACTATATTGTTATAATGCAACTTAAAACATGATCGTATACAGTACATCGTAAATAAATACAATATCTAATCCTCGATTCAAATATTGTTAAAGTAGTAAGCAGTTTTTGATATTACTATTAATATAATTGATAAATGTTGTATTTGTTAGCTTTTTAAAAAATATAGTAATAATAATAATTAGTGTTGTATGAAACAAAATAACATTTATTCTTTAATATTATGTATCTTAGATACAAAGTATTTTTGAATGTATGTTTCTATGGAAATGTTTATTTAAAAACACTATTTAAAATCATTCATTCCATTTCAAATCTCATCATGTTAACATGAATTAATATGATAAATATTATTTAGAATTAGAAAATATATATGATGCTCACTTTCAAAAAAACTGATCTTTCCAATTACTTCAAAATATAAAGAATGTGAAATGAAAAATTTCATAAACACAATCAAATATTTCCTAAAAAGAAATAGTTAAGCATACTGAAAAATTATATTAATGTTAGCATTTTAATTACATTATTCATGCAATAATTCTATAAAAATAAAAAAAAAAAGTTCAGATTGAATTTTAACCCTTCAACTTCATGTAAATGATATGAATGGTTAAAATTCAATTTTTATTATGAAGATAAATGATTTAAATGTAGCAACTTAATAAATTAATTCCAGCATTTTTATTAACATAACACGTGTTCAGTAATTATATTGAAATAAAATAAACAATTCAGTTTGAATTTTAACCCTTCAACTTCTTTGTAGTGGTGGGTTAAAATTCAATTAAAATATATGTATTTTATTTGCTTAAGAACAACTACTAAATTTCTAAATTATCAATAAATTTGAATTTTAACCCTTCAACTTCATGTAAGTGATGAAAGGTTAAAATTCAATATTAGTAACTGCTCCTAGTATAAAATATTATTATGAAATTAAAATTATTACATAATATTTCACGTTGAATTGGACTGCAAATAGGACTCTCTTATAATAGATATGAAATTCGCTCTGCTCATCGTCTTATATTTGCACACTCTCATACACTTTCTGATTGATTGTTATTGTTATATAAGTTGTTTCTGTAGTAGTCGAAGACAGTACTTTTCTCTTATTTGTGGTATAAATTATTAAAATTTTCAGATAAAATATGATCGTATATATATATACATACCATGAAAAGTTATGTTTAATCTAACACAGCTCTATTTTACATTTTCTATTTAGCCTCCGGAACCACAAAAAACTATTACTTCATTGAATATTAATGAGGGTGATGTGTACGAGTTTAAATGAAGAGTACTCTTGTACTCTCTGATGGTGACCATTCCTGCCTGGTTTTTTGAAATCTAACCAACAAAGAACACAGGTATCCACAGTCAAGTATTAAAATGCATATAAAAAAGTAACTGCGTTAAACAGTTTAATTTTGTTGACCGATTTCTATAATTTTGACTTGATGTGTACACCTTCCCTATCGATTTTCTATCCCATCTTCATTATAAACACAATTACCATCTTCTTTATGTCTTCTATATGTCTTCTTTATCCCTTTCATGTTGTATCTGTGATTTCTTCTATCCCACATAGCAAAAACCTCTTATACAAAATCTCATGCCAATAATCCAAATGCTATCATATTTTATCTTTATGTGAATCACCATCTAATTTGTCAATCAATTGTCAGGAGATTGCTCTGCTGTATTCCGAGAGCTGTTCAGTTCTTTTAACATAATGATTTGTTTTAAATAACCACCGTGAAGCCATACAGTCTTTGTCCACCTACAAGCGGAGGTGTTTTTTTTACGATTTTCGCTTCATGAAATCTACGACCGAATATACTTTTCTTGGATTCTGTAGTAGACTTAGTGTGCACTTTCCTGATATAGGTTTACTATATTGTTATAATGTAACTTAAAACATGATCGTATATAGTACATCGTAAATAAATACAATATCTAATCCTCGATTCAAATATTGTTAAGGTAGTAAGCAGTTTTTGATATTACTATTAATATAATTGATAAATGATGTATTTGTTAGCTTTTTAAAAAATATAGTAATAATAATAATTAGTGTTGTATGAAACAAAATAAAATCTATTCTTTAATATTATGTATCTTAGATACAAACTATTTTTGAATGTATGTTTCTATAGAAATGTTTATTTAAAAAACACTATTTAAAATCATTCATTCCATTTCAAATCTCATCATGTTAACATGAATTAATATGATAAATATTATTTAGAATTAGAAAATATATATGATGCTCACTTTCAAAAAAACTGATCTTTCCAATTACTTCAAAATATAAAGAATGTGAAATGAAAAATTTCATAACACAATCAAATATTTCCTAAAAAGAAATAGTTAAGCATACTGAAAAATTATATTAATGTCAGCATTTTAATTACATTATTCATGCAATAATTCTATAAAAATCAAAAATAAGTTCAGATTGAATTTTAACCCTTCAACTTCATGTAAATGATATGAATGGTTAAAATTCAATTTTTATTATGAAGATAAATGATTTAAATGTAGCAACTTAATAAATTAATTCCAGCATTTTTATTAACATAACACGTGTTCAGTAATTATATTGAAATAAAATAAACAATTCAGTTTGAATTTTAACCCTTCAACTTCTTTGTAGTGGTTGGTTAAAATTCAATTAAAATATATGTATTTTATTTGCTTAAGAACAACTACTAAATTTCTAAATTATCAATAAATTTGAATTTTAACCCTTCAACTTCATGTAAGTGATGAAAGGTTAAAATTCAATATTAACTGCTCCTAGTATAAAATATTATTATGAAATTAAAATTATTACATAATATTTCACGTTGAATTGGACTGCAAATAGGACTCTCTTATAATAGATATGAAGTTCGCTCTGCTCATCGTCTTATATTTGCACACTCTCATACACTTTCTGATTGATTGTTATTGTTATATAAGTTATTTCTGTAGTAGTCGAAGACACTACTTTTCTCTTATTTGTGGTATAAATTATTAAAATTTTCAGATAAAATATGATCGTTCATATTACATAATAAAAAAATTTAATCTACGATTCACACCTTGTTAGAAAGTAAGCAGTCTTTGTAATTACCATGCTGTATATAATGTAGTTAGTGTGGGTTTACAACAGTCCTTCAGAAAGTGTATTTTGGTGTGTAAATATAAGACGAAGCACATAGCGTTGCTTCTTATATATTATAAGAGTGTCCTCTTCAGATCCAACTGAATGTGACATATGCATGTAAACATTTTAAATTCATACTAATTTATTATACGAGTGGTTATTAAAATTGAATATTAACCTTTCATCTTTTACATGAAATTGAAGGGTTAAAATTCAATCAGACATTTTTTTTTTGATTTTTGTATCATTGCAACGTGATATGGAAATAGAAAATGGTTACATTAATTTAATTGGTTAGTATACTTAAAAGTTTTTTTTTGTGAATATCTTGTTTTATGTGTATTTTAATATCATATTCTTAATGTATGAAAGTAATTGGAAAGGGCAGTATTTTGTAAACATTGTTAAAAATGTTACATTACAGGAGAGGTTATTTAAAATGAATTTTAACTATTCATCACTTACATTGAAGTTGAAGGGTTAAAATTCAATCAGAACTATTTTTTTTTTCTGATTATATAATTATTGCACTAGTACGTAAATAAAAATTCTGACATTAATTTAGTTTTTCAGTTCACTTAACAAAACATATCTGCTTTATGTTTATGAAAATTTTAGTATCGGGATCATAAAGTTTTTAAGTAATTGTGAGATAATTTTATTTGAAAGGGTACATATATATTTTGTAATTGTAAAAAATTATTTGCATATTTATTCAAGTTAACATGATGAGATTAAAAATGGAATGAAAGATTATACATAGTTTGTTTTTATCAAACATTTCCATAGAAACATCAACTTAAAAATTTCTTGTATCTATGTTACATAATATTAAAGATGAAAGAAAGTTTATTATGTTTAATACAAAGCCTATTATTATTACAATATATTTAAAAGGTAAACTACTAGTAGAATTGTTATATTTTTTCTTTATAATATATATATATATATATATACATACCATGAAAAGTTATGTTTAATCTAACACAGCTCTATTTTACATTTTCTATTTAGCCTCCGGAACCACAAAAAACTATTACTTCATTGAATATTAATGAGGGTGATGTGTACGAGTGTAAATGAAGAGTACTCTTGTACTCTCTGATGGTGACCATTCCTGCCTGGTTTTTTGAAATCTAACCAACAAAGAACACAGGTATCCACAGTCAAGTATTAAAATGCATATAAAAAAGTAACTGCGTTAAACAGTTTAATTTTGTTGACCGATTTCTATAATTTTGACTTGATGTGTACACCTTCCCTATCGATTTTCTATCCCATCTTCATTATAAACACAATTACCATCTATATGTCTTCTTTATCCCTCTCATGTTCTATCTGTGATTTCTTCTATCCCACATAGCAAAAACCTCTTATACAAAATCTCATGCCAATAATCCAAATGCTATCATATTTTATCTTTATGTGAATCACCATCTAATTTGTCAATCAATTGTCAGGAGATTGCTCTGCTGTATTCCGAGAGCTGTTCAGTTCTTTTAACATAAAGATTTGTTTTAAATAACCACCGTGAAGCCATACAGTCTTTGTCCACCTACAAGCGGAGGTGTTTTTTTTACGATTTTCGCTTCATGAAATCTACGACCGAATATACTTTTCTTGGATTCTGTAGTAGACTTAGTGTGCTCTTTCCTGATACAGGTTTACTATATTGTTATAATGTAACTTAAAACATGATCGTATATAGTACATCGTAAATAAATACAATATCTAATTCTCGATTCAAATATTGTTAAGGTAGTAAGCAGTTTTTGATATTACTATTAATATAATTGATAAATGTTGTATTTGTAAGCTTTTTAAAAATGTAGTAATTATAATAATTAGTGTTGTATGAAACAAAATAAAATTTATTCTTTAATATTATGTATCTTAGATACAAACTATTTTTGAATGTATGTTTCTATGGAAATGTTTATTTAAAAAACACTATTTAAAATCATTCATTCCATTTCAAATCTCATCATGTTAACATGAATTAATATGATAAATATTATTTAGAATTAGAAAATATATATGATGCTCACTTTCAAAAAAACTGATCTTTCCAATTACTTCAAAATATAAAGAATGTGAAATGAAAAATTTCATAAACACAATCAAATATTTCCTAAAAAGAAATAGTTAAGCATACTGAAAAATTATATTAATGTCATCATTTTAATTACATTATTCATGCAATAATTGTATAAAAATCAAAAAAAAAGTTCAGATTGAATTTTAACCCTTCAACTTCATGTAAATGATATGAATGGTTAAAATTTAATTTTTATTATGAAGATAAATGATTTAAATGTAGCAACTTAATAAATTAATTCCAGCATTTTTATTAACATAACACGTGTTCAGTAATTATATTGAAATAAAATAAACAATTCAGTTTGAATTTTAACCCTTCAACTTCTTTGTAGTGGTGGGTTAAAATTCAATTAAAATATATGTATTTTATTTGCTTAAGAACAACTACTAAATTTCTAAATTATCAATAAATTTGAATTTTAACCCTTCAACTTCATGTAAGTGATGAAAGGTTAAAATTCAATATTAACTGCTCCTAGTATAAAATATTATTATGAAATTAAAATTATTACATAATATTTCACGTTGAATTGGACTGCAAATAGGACTCTTTTATAATAGATATGAAATTCGCTCTGCTCATCGTCTTATATTTGCACACTCTCATACACTTTCTGATTGATTGTTATTGTTATATAAGTTATTTCTGTAGTAGTCGAAGACAGTACTTTTCTCTTATTTGTGGTGTAAATTATTAAAATTTTCAGATAAAATATGATAGTTCATATTACATAATAAAAAAATTTAATCTACGATTCACACCTTGTTAGAAAGTAAGCAGTCTTTGTAATTACCATGCTGTATATAATGTAGTTAGTGTGGGTTTACAACAGTCCTTCAGAAAGTGTATTTTGGTGTGTAAATATAAGACGAAGCACATAGCGTTGCTTCTTATATATTATAAGAGTGTCCTCTTCAGATCCAACTGAATGTGACATATGCATGTAAACATTTTAAATTCATACTAATTTATTATACGAGTGGTTATTAAAATTGAATATTAACCTTTCATCTTTTACATGAAGTTGAAGGGTTAAAATTCAATCAGACATTTTTTTTTTGATTTTTGTATCATTGCAACGTGATATGGAAATAGAAAATGGTTACATTAATTTAATTGGTTAGTATACTTAAAAGTTTTTTTTTGTGAATATCTTGTTTTATGTGTATTTTAATATCATATTCTTAATGTATGAAAGTAATTGGAAAGGGCAGTATTTTGTAAACATTGTTAAAAATGTTACATTACAGGAGAGGTTATTTAAAATGAATTTTAACTATTCATCACTTACATTGAAGTTGAAGGGTTAAAATTCAATCTGAACTATTTTTTTTTTCTGATTATATAATTATTGCACTAGTACGTAAATAAAAATTCTGACATTAATTTAGTTTTTCAGTTCACTTAACAAAACATATCTGCTTTATGTTTATGAAAATTTTAGTATCGGGATCATAAATTTTTTAAGTAATTGTGAGATAATTTTATTTGAAAGGGTACATATATATTTTGTAATTGTAAAAAATTATTTGCATATTTATTCAAGTTAACATGATGAGATTAAAAATGGAATGAAAGATTATACATAGTTTGTTTTTATCAAACATTTCCATAGAAACATCAACTTAAAAATTTCTTGTATCTATGTTACATAATATTAAAGATGAAAGAAAGTTTATTATGTTTAATACAAAGCCTATTATTATTACAATATATTTAAAAGGTAAACTACTAGTAGAATTGTTATATTTTTTCTTTATAATATATATATATATATATATACATACCATGAAAAGTTATGTTTAATCTAACACAGCTCTATTTTACATTTTCTATTTAGCCTCCGGAACCACAAAAAACTATTACTTCATTGAATATTAATGAGGGTGATGTGTACGAGTGTAAATGAAGAGTACTCTTGTACTCTCTGATGGTGACCATTCCTGCCTGGTTTTTTGAAATCTAACCAACAAAGAACACAGGTATCCACAGTCAAGTATTAAAATGCATATAAAAAAGTAACTGCGTTAAACAGTTTAATTTTGTTGACCGATTTCTATAATTTTGACTTGATGTGTACACCTTCCCTATCGATTTTCTATCCCATCTTCATTATAAACACAATTACCATCTATATGTCTTCTTTATCCCTCTCATGTTCTATCTGTGATTTCTTCTATCCCACATAGCAAAAACCTCTTATACAAAATCTCATGCCAATAATCCAAATGCTATCATATTTTATCTTTATGTGAATCACCATCTAATTTGTCAATCAATTGTCAGGAGATTGCTCTGCTGTATTCCGAGAGCTGTTCAGTTCTTTTAACATAAAGATTTGTTTTAAATAACCACCGTGAAGCCATACAGTCTTTGTCCACCTACAAGCGGAGGTGTTTTTTTTACGATTTTCGCTTCATGAAATCTACGACCGAATATACTTTTCTTGGATTCTGTAGTAGACTTAGTGTGCTCTTTCCTGATACAGGTTTACTATATTGTTATAATGTAACTTAAAACATGATCGTATATAGTACATCGTAAATAAATACAATATCTAATTCTCGATTCAAATATTGTTAAGGTAGTAAGCAGTTTTTGATATTACTATTAATATAATTGATAAATGTTGTATTTGTAAGCTTTTTAAAAATGTAGTAATTATAATAATTAGTGTTGTATGAAACAAAATAAAATTTATTCTTTAATATTATGTATCTTAGATACAAACTATTTTTGAATGTATGTTTCTATGGAAATGTTTATTTAAAAAACACTATTTAAAATCATTCATTCCATTTCAAATCTCATCATGTTAACATGAATTAATATGATAAATATTATTTAGAATTAGAAAATATATATGATGCTCACTTTCAAAAAAACTGATCTTTCCAATTACTTCAAAATATAAAGAATGTGAAATGAAAAATTTCATAAACACAATCAAATATTTCCTAAAAAGAAATAGTTAAGCATACTGAAAAATTATATTAATGTCATCATTTTAATTACATTATTCATGCAATAATTGTATAAAAATCAAAAAAAAAGTTCAGATTGAATTTTAACCCTTCAACTTCATGTAAATGATATGAATGGTTAAAATTTAATTTTTATTATGAAGATAAATGATTTAAATGTAGCAACTTAATAAATTAATTCCAGCATTTTTATTAACATAACACGTGTTCAGTAATTATATTGAAATAAAATAAACAATTCAGTTTGAATTTTAACCCTTCAACTTCTTTGTAGTGGTGGGTTAAAATTCAATTAAAATATATGTATTTTATTTGCTTAAGAACAACTACTAAATTTCTAAATTATCAATAAATTTGAATTTTAACCCTTCAACTTCATGTAAGTGATGAAAGGTTAAAATTCAATATTAACTGCTCCTAGTATAAAATATTATTATGAAATTAAAATTATTACATAATATTTCACGTTGAATTGGACTGCAAATAGGACTCTTTTATAATAGATATGAAATTCGCTCTGCTCATCGTCTTATATTTGCACACTCTCATACACTTTCTGATTGATTGTTATTGTTATATAAGTTATTTCTGTAGTAGTCGAAGACAGTACTTTTCTCTTATTTGTGGTGTAAATTATTAAAATTTTCAGATAAAATATGATAGTTCATATTACATAATAAAAAAATTTAATCTACGATTCACACCTTGTTAGAAAGTAAGCAGTCTTTGTAATTACCATGCTGTATATAATGTAGTTAGTGTGGGTTTACAACAGTCCTTCAGAAAGTGTATTTTGGTGTGTAAATATAAGACGAAGCACATAGCGTTGCTTCTTATATATTATAAGAGTGTCCTCTTCAGATCCAACTGAATGTGACATATGCATGTAAACATTTTAAATTCATACTAATTTATTATACGAGTGGTTATTAAAATTGAATATTAACCTTTCATCTTTTACATGAAGTTGAAGGGTTAAAATTCAATCAGACATTTTTTTTTTGATTTTTGTATCATTGCAACGTGATATGGAAATAGAAAATGGTTACATTAATTTAATTGGTTAGTATACTTAAAAGTTTTTTTTTGTGAATATCTTGTTTTATGTGTATTTTAATATCATATTCTTAATGTATGAAAGTAATTGGAAAGGGCAGTATTTTGTAAACATTGTTAAAAATGTTACATTACAGGAGAGGTTATTTAAAATGAATTTTAACTATTCATCACTTACATTGAAGTTGAAGGGTTAAAATTCAATCTGAACTATTTTTTTTTTCTGATTATATAATTATTGCACTAGTACGTAAATAAAAATTCTGACATTAATTTAGTTTTTCAGTTCACTTAACAAAACATATCTGCTTTATGTTTATGAAAATTTTAGTATCGGGATCATAAATTTTTTAAGTAATTGTGAGATAATTTTATTTGAAAGGGTACATATATATTTTGTAATTGTAAAAAATTATTTGCATATTTATTCAAAATAACATGATGAGATTAAAAATGGAATGAAAGATTATACATAGTTTGTTTTAATCAAACATTTCCCTAGAAACATCAACTTAAAAATTTCTTGTATCTATGTTACATAATATTAAAGATGAAAGAAAGTTTATTTTGTTTAATACAAAGCCTATTATTATTACAATATATTTAAAAGGTAAACTACTAGTAGAATTGTTATATTTTTTCTTTATAATATATATATATATATATATATATATATATATATATATATACATACCATGAAATGTTATGTTTAATCTAACACAGCTCTATTTTACATTTTCTATTTAGCCTCCGGAACCACAAAAAACTATTACTTCATTGAATATTAATGAGGGTGATGTGTACGAGTGTAAATGAAGAGTACTCTTGTACTCTCTGATGGTGACCATTCCTGCCTGGTTTTTTGAAATCTAACCAACAAAGAACACAGGTATCCACAGTCAAGTATTAAAATGCATATAAAAAAGTAACTGCGTTAAACAGTTTAATTTTGTTGACCGATTTCTATAATTTTGACTTGATTTGTACACCTTCCCTATCGATTTTCTATCCCATTTTCATTTTAAACACAATTACCATCTATCTGTCTTCTTTATCCCTCTCATGTTCTATCTATGATTTCTTCTATCCCACATAGCAAAAACCTCTTATACAAAATCTCATGCCAATAATCCAAATGCTATCATATTTTATCTTTATGTGAATCACCATCTAATTTGTCAATCAATTGTCAGGAGATTGTTCTGCTGTATTCCGAGAGCTGTTCAGTTCTTTTAACATAAAGATTTGTTTTAAATAACCACCGTGAAGCCATACAGTCTTTGTCCACCTACAAGCGGAGGTGTTTTTTTTAGGATTTTCGCTTCATGAAATCTACGACCTAATATACTTTTCTTGGATTCTGTAGTAGACTTAGTGTGCACTTTCCTGATATAGGTTTACTATATTGTTATAATGTAACTTAAAACATGATCGTATATAGTACATCGTAAATAAATACAATGTCTAATCCTCGATTCAAATATTGTTAAGGTAGTAAGCAGTTTTTGATATTACTAATATAATTGATAAATGATGTATTTGTTAGCTTTTTAAAAAATATAGTAATAATAATAATTAGTGTTGTATGAAACAAAATAAAATTTATTCTTTAATATTATGTATCTTAGATACAAACTATTTTTGAATGTATGTTTCTATGGAAATGTTTATTTAAAAAACACTATTTTAAATCATTCATTCCATTTCAAATCTCATCATGTTAACATGAATTAATATGATAAATATTATTTAGAATTAGAAAATATATATGATGCTCACTTTCAAAAAAACTGATCTTTCCAATTACTTCAAAATATAAAGAATGTGAAATGAAAAATTTCATAACGCAATCAAATATTTCCTAAAAAGAAATAGTTAAGCATACTGAAAAATTATATTAATGTCAGCATTTTAATTACATTATTCATGCAATAATTCTATAAAAATCAAAAATAAGTTCAGATTGAATTTTAACCCTTCAACTTCATGTAAATGATATGAATGGTTAAAATTCAATTTTTATTATGAAGATAAATGATTTAAATGTAGCAACTTAATAAATTAATTCCAGCATTTTTATTAACATAACACGTGTTCAGTAATTATATTGAAATAAAATAAACAATTCAGTTTGAATTTTAACCCTTCAACTTCTTTGTAGTGGTGGGTTAAAATTCAATTAAAATATATGTATTTTATTTGCTTAAGAACAACTACTAAATTTCTAAATTATCAATAAATTTGAATTTTAACCCTTCAACTCTATGTAAGTGATGAAAGGTTAAAATTCAATATTAACTGCTCCTAGTATAAAATATTATTATGAAATTAAAATTATTACATATTATTTACCGTTGAATTGGACTGCAAATAGGACTCTCTTATAATAGATATGAAATTCGCACTGCTCATCGTCTTATATTTGCACACTCTCATACACTTTCTGATTGATTGTTATTGTTATATAAGTTGTTTCTGTAGTAGTCGAAGACAGTACTTTTCTCTTATTTGTGGTATAAATTATTAAAATTTTCAGATAAAATATGATTGTTCATATTACATAATAAAAAAATTTAATCTACGATTCACACCTTGTTAGAAAGTAAGCAGTCTTTGTAATTACCATGCTGTATATAATGTAGTTAGTGTGGGTTTACAACAGTCCTTCAGAAAGTGTATTTTGGTGTGTAAATATAAGACGAAGCACATAGCGTTGCTTCTTATATATTATAAGAGTGTCCTCTTCAGATCCAACTGAATGTGACATATGCATGTAAACATTTTAAATTCATACTAATTTATTATACGAGTGGTTATTAAAATTGAATATTAACCTTTCATCTTTTATATGAAGTTGATGGGTTAAAATTCAATCAGACATTTTTTTTTTTGATTCTTGTATCATTGCAACGTGATATGGAAATAGAAAATAGTTACATTAATTTAATTGGTTTGTATACTTAAAAGTTTTTTTTTGTGAATATCTTGTTTTATGTGTATTTTAATATCATATTCTTAATGTATGAAAGTAATTGGAAAGGGCAGTATTTTGTAAACATTGTTAAAAATGTTACAATACAGGAGAGGTTATTTAAAATGAATTTTAACTATTCATCACTTACATTGAAGTTGAAGGGTTAAAATTCAATCTGAACTATTTTTTTTTCTGATTATATAATTATTGCACTAGTACGTAAATAAAAATTCTGACATTAATTTAGTTTTTCAGTTCACTTAACAAAACATATCTGCTTTATGTTTATGAAAATTTTAGTATCGGGATCATAAATTTTTTAAGTAATTGTGAGATAATTTTATTTGAAAGGGTACATATATATTTTGTAATTGTAAAAAATTATTTGCATATTTATTCAAAATAACATGATGAGATTAAAAATGGAATGAAAGATTATACATAGTTTGTTTTAATCAAACATTTCCATAGAAACATCAACTTAAAAATTTCTTGTATCTATGTTACATAATATTAAAGATGAAAGAAAGTTTATTATGTTTAATACAAAGCCTATTATTATTACAATATATTTAAAAGGTAAACTACTAGTAGAATTGTTATATTTTTTCTTTATAATATATATATATATATATATATATATATACATACCATGAAATGTTATGTTTAATCTAACACAGCTCTATTTTACATTTTCTATTTAGCCTCCGGAACCACAAAAAACTATTACTTCATTGAATATTAATGAGGGTGATGGGTACGAGTGTAAATGAAGAGTACTCTTATACTCTCTGATGGTGACCATTCCTGCCTGGTTTTTTGAAATCTAACCAACAAAGAACACAGGTATCCACAGTCAAGTATTAAAATGCATATAAAAAAGTAACTGCGTTAAACAGTTTAATTTTGTTGACCGATTTCTATAATTTTGACTTGATTTGTACACCTTCCCTATCGATTTTCTATCCCATTTTCATTATAAACACAATTACCATCTATCTGTCTTCTTTATCCCTCTCATGTTCTATCTATGATTTCTTCTATCCCACATAGCAAAAACCTCTTATACAAAATCTCATGCCAATAATCCAAATGCTATCATATTTTATCTTTATGTGAATCACCGTCTAATTTGTCAATCAATTGTCAGGAGATTGCTCTGCTGTATTCCGAGAGCTGTTCAGTTCTTTTAACATAAAGATTTGTTTTAAATAACCACCGTGAAGCCATACAGTCTTTGTCCACCTACAAGCGGAGGTGTTTTTTTTACGATATTCGCTTCATGAAATCTACGACCGAATATACTTTTCTTGGATTCTGTAGTAGACTTAGTGTGCTCTTTC
The DNA here is from genome assembly GCF_047948215.1 of Lycorma delicatula. NCBI lineage: Eukaryota > Metazoa > Arthropoda > Insecta > Hemiptera > Fulgoridae > Lycorma > Lycorma delicatula. The sequence continues at coordinate 66,735,566 of NC_134459.1, read as the reverse complement.
CTGATACAGGTTTACTATATTGTTATAATGTAACTTAAAACATGATCGTATATAGTACATCGTAAATAAATACAATATCTAATTCTCGATTCAAATATTGTTAAGGTAGTAAGCAGTTTTTGATATTACTATTAATATAATTGATAAATGTTGTATTTGTAAGCTTTTTAAAAATGTAGTAATTATAATAATTAGTGTTGTATGAAACAAAATAAAATTTATTCTTTAATATTATGTATCTTAGATACAAACTATTTTTGAATGTATGTTTCTATGGAAATGTTTATTTAAAAAACACTATTTAAAATCATTCATTCCATTTCAAATCTCATCATGTTAACATGAATTAATATGATAAATATTATTTAGAATTAGAAAATATATATGATGCTCACTTTCAAAAAACTGATCTTTCCAATTACTTCAAAATATAAAGAATGTGAAATGAAAAATTTCATAAACACAATCAAATATTTCCTAAAAAGAAATAGTTAAGCATACTAAAAAATTATATTAATGTTATCATTTTAATTACATTATTCATGCAATAATTGTATAAAAATCAAAAAAAAAGTTCAGATTGAATTTTAACCCTTCAACTTCATGTAAATGATATGAATGGTTAAAATTTAATTTTTATTATGAAGATAAATGATTTAAATGTAGCAACTTAATAAATTAATTCCAGCATTTTTATTAACATAACACGTGTTCAGTAATTATATTGAAATAAAATAAACAATTCAGTTTGAATTTTAACCCTTCAACTTCTTTGTAGTGGTGGGTTAAAATTCAATTAAAATATATGTATTTTATTTGCTTAAGAACAACTACTAAATTTCTAAATTATCAATAAATTTGAATTTTAACCCTTCAACTCTATGTAAGTGATGAAAGGTTAAAATTCAATATTAACTGCTCCTAGTATAAAATATTATTATGAAATTAAAATTATTACATATTATTTACCGTTGAATTGGACTGCAAATAGGACTCTCTTATAATAGATATGAAATTCGCACTGCTCATCGTCTTATATTTGCACACTCTCATACACTTTCTGATTGATTGTTATTGTTATATAAGTTGTTTCTGTAGTAGTCGAAGACAGTACTTTTCTCTTATTTGTGGTATAAATTATTAAAATTTTCAGATAAAATATGATTGTTCATATTACATAATAAAAAAATTTAATCTACGATTCACACCTTGTTAGAAAGTAAGCAGTCTTTGTAATTACCATGCTGTATATAATGTAGTTAGTGTGGGTTTACAACAGTCCTTCAGAAAGTGTATTTTGGTGTGTAAATATAAGACGAAGCACATAGCGTTGCTTCTTATATATTATAAGAGTGTCCTCTTCAGATCCAACTGAATGTGACATATGCATGTAAACATTTTAAATTCATACTAATTTATTATACGAGTGGTTATTAAAATTGAATATTAACCTTTCATCTTTTATATGAAGTTGATGGGTTAAAATTCAATCAGACATTTTTTTTTTTGATTCTTGTATCATTGCAACGTGATATGGAAATAGAAAATAGTTACATTAATTTAATTGGTTTGTATACTTAAAAGTTTTTTTTTGTGAATATCTTGTTTTATGTGTATTTTAATATCATATTCTTAATGTATGAAAGTAATTGGAAAGGGCAGTATTTTGTAAACATTGTTAAAAATGTTACAATACAGGAGAGGTTATTTAAAATGAATTTTAACTATTCATCACTTACATTGAAGTTGAAGGGTTAAAATTCAATCTGAACTATTTTTTTTTCTGATTATATAATTATTGCACTAGTACGTAAATAAAAATTCTGACATTAATTTAGTTTTTCAGTTCACTTAACAAAACATATCTGCTTTATGTTTATGAAAATTTTAGTATCGGGATCATAAATTTTTTAAGTAATTGTGAGATAATTTTATTTGAAAGGGTACATATATATTTTGTAATTGTAAAAAATTATTTGCATATTTATTCAAAATAACATGATGAGATTAAAAATGGAATGAAAGATTATACATAGTTTGTTTTAATCAAACATTTCCATAGAAACATCAACTTAAAAATTTCTTGTATCTATGTTACATAATATTAAAGATGAAAGAAAGTTTATTATGTTTAATACAAAGCCTATTATTATTACAATATATTTAAAAGGTAAACTACTAGTAGAATTGTTATATTTTTTCTTTATAATATATATATATATATATATATATATATATACATACCATGAAATGTTATGTTTAATCTAACACAGCTCTATTTTACATTTTCTATTTAGCCTCCGGAACCACAAAAAACTATTACTTCATTGAATATTAATGAGGGTGATGGGTACGAGTGTAAATGAAGAGTACTCTTATACTCTCTGATGGTGACCATTCCTGCCTGGTTTTTTGAAATCTAACCAACAAAGAACACAGGTATCCACAGTCAAGTATTAAAATGCATATAAAAAAGTAACTGCGTTAAACAGTTTAATTTTGTTGACCGATTTCTATAATTTTGACTTGATTTGTACACCTTCCCTATCGATTTTCTATCCCATTTTCATTATAAACACAATTACCATCTATCTGTCTTCTTTATCCCTCTCATGTTCTATCTATGATTTCTTCTATCCCACATAGCAAAAACCTCTTATACAAAATCTCATGCCAATAATCCAAATGCTATCATATTTTATCTTTATGTGAATCACCGTCTAATTTGTCAATCAATTGTCAGGAGATTGCTCTGCTGTATTCCGAGAGCTGTTCAGTTCTTTTAACATAAAGATTTGTTTTAAATAACCACCGTGAAGCCATACAGTCTTTGTCCACCTACAAGCGGAGGTGTTTTTTTTACGATATTCGCTTCATGAAATCTACGACCGAATATACTTTTCTTGGATTCTGTAGTAGACTTAGTGTGCTCTTTCCTGATACAGGTTTACTATATTGTTATAATGTAACTTAAAACATGATCGTATATAGTACATCGTAAATAAATACAATATCTAATTCTCGATTCAAATATTGTTAAGGTAGTAAGCAGTTTTTGATATTACTATTAATATAATTGATAAATGTTGTATTTGTAAGCTTTTTAAAAATGTAGTAATTATAATAATTAGTGTTGTATGAAACAAAATAAAATTTATTCTTTAATATTATGTATCTTAGATACAAACTATTTTTGAATGTATGTTTCTATGGAAATGTTTATTTAAAAAACACTATTTAAAATCATTCATTCCATTTCAAATCTCATCATGTTAACATGAATTAATATGATAAATATTATTTAGAATTAGAAAATATATATGATGCTCACTTTCAAAAAACTGATCTTTCCAATTACTTCAAAATATAAAGAATGTGAAATGAAAAATTTCATAAACACAATCAAATATTTCCTAAAAAGAAATAGTTAAGCATACTAAAAAATTATATTAATGTTATCATTTTAATTACATTATTCATGCAATAATTGTATAAAAATCAAAAAAAAAGTTCAGATTGAATTTTAACCCTTCAACTTCATGTAAATGATATGAATGGTTAAAATTTAATTTTTATTATGAAGATAAATGATTTAAATGTAGCAACTTAATAAATTAATTCCAGCATTTTTATTAACATAACACGTGTTCAGTAATTATATTGAAATAAAATAAACAATTCAGTTTGAATTTTAACCCTTCAACTTCTTTGTAGTGGTGGGTTAAAATTCAATTAAAATATATGTATTTTATTTGCTTAAGAACAACTACTAAATTTCTAAATTATCAATAAATTTGAATTTTAACCCTTCAACTTCATGTAAGTGATGAAAGGTTAAAATTCAATATTAACTGCTCCTAGTATAAAATATTATTATGAAATTAAAATTATTACATAATATTTCACGTTGAATTGGACTGCAAATAGGACTCTCTTATAATAGATATGAAATTCGCTCTGCTCATCGTCTTATATTTGCACACTCTCATACACTTTCTGATTGGTTGTTATTGTTATATAAGTTATTTCTGTAGTAGTCGAAGACAGTACTTTTCTCTTATTTGTGGTATAAATTATTAAAATTTTCAGATAAAATATGATCGTTCATATTACATAATAAAAAATTTAATCTACGATTCACACCTTGTTAGAAAGTAAGCAGTCTTTGTAATTACCATGCTGTATATAATGTAGTTAGTGTGGGTTTACAACAGTCCTTCAGAAAGTGTATTTTGGTGTGTAAATATAAGACGAAGCACATAGCGTTGCTTCTTATATATTATAAGAGTGTCCTCTTCAGATCCAACTGAATGTGACATATGCATGTAAACATTTTAAATTCATACTAATTTATTATACGAGTGGTTATTAAAATTGAATATTAACCTTTCATCTTTTACATGAAGTTGAAGGGTTAAAATTCAATCAGACATTTTTTTTTTGATTTTTGTATCATTGCAACGTGATATGGAAATAGAAAATAGTTACATTAATTTAATTGGTTAGTATACTTAAAAGTTTTTTTTTGTGAATATCTTGTTTTATGTGTATTTTAATATCATATTCTTAATGTATGAAAGTAATTGGAAAGGGCAGTATTTTGTAAACATTGTTAAAAATGTTACATTACAGGAGAGGTTATTTAAAATGAATTTTAACTATTCATCACTTACATTGAAGTTGAAGGGTTAAAATTCAATCTGAACTATTTTTTTTTTCTGATTATATAATTATTGCACCAGTACGTAAATAAAAATACTGACATTAATTTAGTTTTTCAGTTCACTTAACAAAACATATCTGCTTTATGTTTATGAAAATTTTAGTATCGGGATCATAAATTTTTTAAGTAATTGTGAGATAATTTTATTTGAAAGGGTACATATATATTTTGTAATTGTAAAAAATTATTTGCATATTTATTCAAAATAACATGATGAGATTAAAAATGGAATGAAAGATTATACATAGTTTGTTTTAATCAAACATTTCCATAGAAACATCAACTTAAAAATTTCTTGTATCTATGTTACATAATATTAAAGATGAAAGAAAGTTTATTATGTTTAATACAAAGCCTATTATTATTACAATATATTTAAAAGGTAAACTACTAGTAGAATTGTTATATTTTTTCTTTATAATATATATATATATACATACCATGAAATGTTATGTTTAATCTAACACAGCTCTATTTTACATTTTCTATTTAGCCTCCGGAACCACAAAAAACTATTACTTCATTGAATATTAATGAGGGTGATGTGTACGAGTGTAAATGAAGAGTACTCTTGTACTCTCTGATGGTGACCATTCCTGCCTGGTTTTTTGAAATCTAACCAACAAAGAACACAGGTATCCACAGTCAAGTATTAAAATGCATATAAAAAAGTAACTGCGTTAAACAGTTTAATTTTGTTGACCGATTTCTATAATTTTGACTTGATTTGTACACCTTCCCAATCGATTTTCTATCCCATTTTCATTATAAACACAATTACCATCTATCTGTCTTCTTTATCCCTCTCATGTTCTATCTATGATTTCTTCTATCCCACATAGCAAAAACCTCTTATACAAAATCTCATGCCAATAATCCAAATGCTATCATATTTTATCTTTATGTGAATCACCATCTAATTTGTCAATCAATTGTCAGGAGATTGCTCTGCTGTATTCCGAGAGCTGTTCAGTTCTTTTAACATAAAGATTTGTTTTAAATAACCACCGTGAAGCCATACAGTCTTTGTCCACCTACAAGCGGAGGTGTTTTTTTTACGATTTTCGCTTCATGAAATCTACGACCGAATATACTTTTCTTGGATTCTGTAGTAGACTTAGTGTGCTCTTTCCTGATATAGGTTTACTATATTGTTATAATGTAACTTAAAACATGATCGTATACAGTACATCGTAAATAAATACAATATCTAATCCTCGATTCAAATATTGTTAAGGTAGTAAGCAGTTTTTGATATTACTATTAATATAATTGATAAATGTTGTATTTGTAAGCTTTTTAAAAAATATAGTAATAGTAATAATTAGTGTTGTATGAAACAAAATAACATTTATTCTTTAATATTATGTATCTTAGATACAAACTATTTTTGAATGTATGTTTCTATGGAAATGTTTATTTAAAAACACTATTTAAAATCATTCATTCCATTTCAAATCTCATCATGTTAACATGAATTAATATGATAAATATTATTTAGAATTAGAAAATATATATGATGCTCACTTTCAAAAAAACTGATCTTTCCAATTACTTCAAAATATAAAGAATGTGAAATGAAAAATTTCATAACACAATCAAATATTTCCTAAAAAGAAATAGTTAAGCATACTGAAAAATTATATTAATGTCAGCATTTTAATTACATTATTCATGCAATAATTCTATAAAAATCAAAAATAAGTTCAGATTGAATTTTAACCCTTCAACTTCATGTAAATGATATGAATGGTTAAAATTCAATTTTTATTATGAAGATAAATGATTTAAATGTAGCAACTTAATAAATTAATTCCAGCATTTTTATTAACATAACACGTGTTCAGTAATTATATTGAAATAAAATAAACAATTCAGTTTGAATTTTAACCCTTCAACTTCTTTGTAGTGGTGGGTTAAAATTCAATTAAAATATATGTATTTTATTTGCTTAAGAACAACTACTAAATTTCTAAATTATCAATAAATTTGAATTTTAACCCTTCAACTTCATGTAAGTGATGAAAGGTTAAAATTCAATATTAACTGCTCCTAGTATAAAATATTATTATGAAATTAAAATTATTACATAATATTTCACGTTGAATTGGACTGCAAATAGGACTCTCTTATAATAGATATGAAATTCGCTCTGCTCATCGTCTTATATTTGCACACTCTCATACACTTTCTGATTGATTGTTATTGTTATATAAGTTATTTCTGTAGTAGTCGAAGACAGTACTTTTCTCTTATTTGTGGTATAAATTATTAAAATTTTCATATAAAATATGATCGTTCATATTACATAATAAAAAAATTTAATCTACGATTCACACCTTGTTAGAAAGTAAGCAGTCTTTGTAATTACCATGCTGTATATAATGTAGTTAGTGTGGGTTTACAACAGTCCTTCAGAAAGTGTATTTTGGTGTGTAAATATAAGACGAAGCACATAGCGTTGCTTCTTATATATTATAAGAGTGTCCTCTTCAGATCCAACTGAATGTGACATATGCATGTAAACATTTTAAATTCATACTAATTTATTATACGAGTGGTTATTAAAATTGAATATTAACCTTTCATCTTTTACATGAAGTTGAAGGGTTAAAATTCAATCAGACATTTTTTTTTTGATTTTTGTATCATTGCAACGTGATATGGAAATAGAAAATGGTTACATTAATTTAATTGGTTTGTATACTTAAAAGTTTTTTTTTGTGAATATCTTGTTTTATGTGTATTTTAATATCATATTCTTAATGTATGAAAGTAATTGGAAAGGGCAGTATTTTGTAAACATTGTTAAAAATGTTACAATACAGGAGAGGTTATTTAAAATGAATTTTAACTATTCATCACTTACATTGAAGTTGAAGGGTTAAAATTCAATCTGAACTATTTTTTTTTTCTGATTATATAATTATTGCACTAGTACGTAAATAAAAATTCTGACATTAATTTAGTTTTTCAGTTCACTTAACAAAACATATCTGCTTTATGTTTATGAAAATTTTAGTATCGGGATCATACATTTTTTAAGTAATTGTGAGATAATTTTATTTGAAAGGGTACATATATATTTTGTAATTGTAAAAAATTATTTGCATATTTATTCAAAATAACATGATGAGATTAAAAATGGAATGAAAGATTATACATAGTTTGTTTTAATCAAACATTTCCATAGAAACATCAACTTAAAAATTTCTTGTATCTATGTTACATAATATTAAAGATGAAAGAAAGTTTATTATGTTTAATACAAAGCCTATTATTATTACAATATATTTAAAAGGTAAACTACTAGTAGAATTGTTATATTTTTTCTTTATAATATATATATATATATATATATATACATACCATGAAATGTTATGTTTAATCTAACACAGCTCTATTTTACATTTTCTATTTAGCCTCCGGAACCACAAAAAACTATTACTTCATTGAATATTAATGTGGGTGATGTGTACGAGTGTAAATGAAGAGTACTCTTGTACTCTCTGATGGTGACCATTCCTGCCTGGTTTTTTGAAATCTAACCAACAGAGAACACAGGTATCCACAGTCAAGTATTAAAATGCATATAAAAAAGTAACTGCGTTAAACAGTTTAATTTTGTTGACCGATTTCTATAATTTTGACTTGATGTGTACACCTTCCCTATCGATTTTCTATCCCATCTTCATTATAAACACAATTACCATCTATATGTCTTCTTTATCCCTCTCATGTTCTATCTGTGATTTCTTCTATCCCACATAGCAAAAACCTCTTATACAAAATCTCATGCCAATAATCCAAATGCTATCATATTTTATCTTTATGTGAATCACCATCTAATTTGTCAATCAATTGTCAGGAGATTGCTCTGCTGTATTCCGAGAGCTGTTCAGTTCTTTTAACATAATGATTTGTTTTAAATAACCACCGTGAAGCCATACAGTCTTTGTCCACCTACAAGCGGAGGTGTTTTTTTTACGATTTTCGCTTCATGAAATCTACGACCGAATATACTTTTCTTGGATTCTGTAGTAGACTTAGTGTGCACTTTCCTGATATAGGTTTACTATATTGTTATAATGTAACTTAAAACATGATCGTATATAGTACATCGTAAATAAATACAATATCTAATCCTCGATTCAAATATTGTTAAGGTAGTAAGCAGTTTTTGATATTACTATTAATATAATTGATAAATGATGTATTTGTTAGCTTTTTAAAAAATATAGTAATAATAATAATTAGTGTTGTATGAAACAAAATAAAATCTATTCTTTAATATTATGTATCTTAGATACAAACTATTTTTGAATGTATGTTTCTATAGAAATGTTTATTTAAAAAACACTATTTAAAATCATTCATTCCATTTCAAATCTCATCATGTTAACATGAATTAATATGATAAATATTATTTAGAATTAGAAAATATATATGATGCTCACTTTCAAAAAAACTGATCTTTCCAATTACTTCAAAATATAAAGAATGTGAAATGAAAAATTTCATAACACAATCAAATATTTCCTAAAAAGAAATAGTTAAGCATACTGAAAAATTATATTAATGTCAGCATTTTAATTACATTATTCATGCAATAATTCTATAAAAATCAAAAATAAGTTCAGATTGAATTTTAACCCTTCAACTTCATGTAAATGATATGAATGGTTAAAATTCAATTTTTATTATGAAGATAAATGATTTAAATGTAGCAACTTAATAAATTAATTCCAGCATTTTTATTAACATAACACGTGTTCAGTAATTATATTATAATAAAATAAACAATTCAGTTTGAATTTTAACCCTTCAACTTCTTTGTAGTGGTGGGTTAAAATTCAATTAAAATATATGTATTTTATTTGCTTAAGAACAACTACTAAATTTCTAAATTATCAATAAATTTGAATTTTAACCCTTCAACTTCATGTAAGTGATGAAAGGTTAAAATTCAATATTAACTGCTCCTAGTATAAAATATTATTATGAAATTAAAATTATTACATAATATTTCACGTTGAATTGGACTGCAAATAGGACTCTCTTATAATAGATATGAAATTCGCTCTGCTCATCGTCTTATATTTGCACACTCTCATACACTTTCTGATTGATTGTTATTGTTATATAAGTTATTTCTGTAGTAGTCGAAGACAGTACTTTTCTCTTATTTGTGGTATAAATTATTAAAATTTTCAGATAAAATATGATTGTTCATATTACATAATAAAAAAATTTAATCTACGATTCACACCTTGTTAGAAAGTAAGCAGTCTTTGTAATTACCATGCTGTATATAATGTAGTTAGTGTGGGTTTACAACAGTCCTTCAGAAAGTGTATTTTGGTGTGTAAATATAAGACGAAGCACATAGCGTTGCTTCTTATATATTATAAGATTGTCCTCTTCAGATCCAACTGAATGTGACATATGCATGTAAACATTTTAAATTCATACTAATTTATTATACGAGTGGTTATTAAAATTGAATATTAACCTTTCATCTTTTATATGAAGTTGATGGGTTAAAATTCAATCAGACATTTTTTTTTTGATTCTTGTATCATTGCAACGTGATATGGAAATAGAAAATGGTTACATTAATTTAATTGGTTTGTATACTTAAAAGTTTTTTTTTGTGAATATCTTGTTTTATGTGTATTTTAATATCATATTCTTAATGTATGAAAGTAATTGGAAAGGGCAGTATTTTGTAAACATTGTTAAAAATGTTACATTACAGGAGAGGTTATTTAAAATGAATTTTAACTATTCATCACTTACATTGAAGTTGAAGGGTTAAAATTCAATCAGAACTATTTTTTTTTTCTGATTATATAATTATTGCACTAGTACGTAAATAAAAATTCTGACATTAATTTAGTTTTTCAGTTCACTTAACAAAACATATCTGCTTTATGTTTATGAAAATTTTAGTATCGGGATCATAAAGTTTTTAAGTAATTGTGAGATAATTTTATTTGAAAGGGTACATATATATTTTGTAATTGTAAAAAATTATTTGCATATTTATTCAAGTTAACATGATGAGATTAAAAATGGAATGAAAGATTATACATAGTTTGTTTTTATCAAACATTTCCATAGAAACATCAACTTAAAAATTTCTTGTATCTATGTTACATAATATTAAAGATGAAAGAAAGTTTATTATGTTTAATACAAAGCCTATTATTATTACAATATATTTAAAAGGTAAACTACTAGTAGAATTGTTATATTTTTTCTTTATAATATATATATATATATATATACATACCATGAAAAGTTATGTTTAATCTAACACAGCTCTATTTTACATTTTCTATTTAGCCTCCGGAACCACAAAAAACTATTACTTCATTGAATATTAATGAGGGTGATGTGTACGAGTGTAAATGAAGAGTACTCTTGTACTCTCTGATGGTGACCATTCCTGCCTGGTTTTTTGAAATCTAACCAACAAAGAACACAGGTATCCACAGTCAAGTATTAAAATGCATATAAAAAAGTAACTGCGTTAAACAGTTTAATTTTGTTGACCGATTTCTATAATTTTGACTTGATTTGTACACCTTCCCTATCGATTTTCTATCCCATTTTCATTATAAACACAATTACCATCTATCTGTCTTCTTTATCCCTCTCATGTTCTATCTATGATTTCTTCTATCCCACATAGCAAAAACCTCTTATACAAAATCTCATGCCAATAATCCAAATGCTATCATATTTTATCTTTATGTGAATCACCATCTAATTTGTCAATCAATTGTCAGGAGATTGTTCTGCTGTATTCCGAGAGCTGTTCAGTTCTTTTAACATAAAGATTTGTTTTAAATAACCACCGTGAAGCCATACAGTCTTTGTCCACCTACAAGCGGAGGTGTTTTTTTTAGGATTTTCGCTTCATGAAATCTACGACCTAATATACTTTTCTTGGATTCTGTAGTAGACTTAGTGTGCACTTTCCTGATATAGGTTTACTATATTGTTATAATGTAACTTAAAACATGATCGTATATAGTACATCGTAAATAAATACAATATCTAATCCTCGATTCAAATATTGTTAAGGTAGTAAGCAGTTTTTGATATTACTAATATAATTGATAAATGATGTATTTGTTAGCTTTTTAAAAAATATAGTAATAATAATAATTAGTGTTGTATGAAACAAAATAAAATTTATTCTTTAATATTATGTATCTTAGATACAAACTATTTTTGAATGTATGTTTCTATGGAAATGTTTATTTAAAAAACACTATTTTAAATCATTCATTCCATTTCAAATCTCATCATGTTAACATGAATTAATATGATAAATATTATTTAGAATTAGAAAATATATATGATGCTCACTTTCAAAAAAACTGATCTTTCCAATTACTTCAAAATATAAAGAATGTGAAATGAAAAATTTCATAACGCAATCAAATATTTCCTAAAAAGAAATAGTTAAGCATACTGAAAAATTATATTAATGTCAGCATTTTAATTACATTATTCATGCAATAATTCTATAAAAATCAAAAATAAGTTCAGATTGAATTTTAACCCTTCAACTTCATGTAAATGATATGAATGGTTAAAATTCAATTTTTATTATGAAGATAAATGATTTAAATGTAGCAACTTAATAAATTAATTCCAGCATTTTTATTAACATAACACGTGTTCAGTAATTATATTGAAATAAAATAAACAATTCAGTTTGAATTTTAACCCTTCAACTTCTTTGTAGTGGTGGGTTAAAATTCAATTAAAATATATGTATTTTATTTGCTTAAGAACAACTACTAAATTTCTAAATTATCAATAAATTTGAATTTTAACCCTTCAACTCTATGTAAGTGATGAAAGGTTAAAATTCAATATTAACTGCTCCTAGTATAAAATATTATTATGAAATTAAAATTATTACATATTATTTACCGTTGAATTTGACTGCAAATAGGACTCTCTTATAATAGATATGAAATTCGCTCTGCTCATCGTCTTATATTTGCACACTCTCATACACTTTCTGATTGATTGTTATTGTTATATAAGTTGTTTCTGTAGTAGTCGAAGACAGTACTTTTCTCTTATTTGTGGTATAAATTATTAAAATTTTCAGATAAAATATGATCGTTCATATTACATAATAAAAAAATTTAATCTACGATTCACACCTTGTTAGAAAGTAAGCAGTCTTTGTAATTACCATGCTGTATATAATGTAGTTAGTGTGGGTTTACAACAGTCCTTCAGAAAGTGTATTTTGGTGTGTAAATATAAGACGAAGCACATAGCGTTGCTTCTTATATATTATAAGAGTGTCCTCTTCAGATCCAACTGAATGTGACATATGCATGTAAACATTTTAAATTCATACTAATTTATTATACGAGTGGTTATTAAAATTGAATATTAACCTTTCATCTTTTACATGAAGTTGAAGGGTTAAAATTCAATCAGACATTTTTTTTTTGATTTTTGTATCATTGCAACGTGATATGGAAATAGAAAATGGTTACATTAATTTAATTGGTTAGTATACTTAAAAGTTTTTTTTTGTGAATATCTTGTTTTATGTGTATTTTAATATCATATTCTTAATGTATGAAAGTAATTGGAAAGGGCAGTATTTTGTAAACATTGTTAAAAATGTTACATTACAGGAGAGGTTATTTAAAATGAATTTTAACTATTCATCACTTACATTGAAGTTGAAGGGTTAAAATTCAATCTGAACTATTTTTTTTTTCTGATTATATAATTATTGCACTAGTACGTAAATAAAAATTCTGACATTAATTTAGTTTTTCAGTTCACTTAACAAAACATATCTGCTTTATGTTTATGAAAATTTTAGTATCGGGATCATAAATTTTTTAAGTAATTGTGAGATAATTTTATTTGAAAGGGTACATATATATTTTGTAATTGTAAAAAATTATTTGCATATTTATTCAAAATAACATGATGAGATTAAAAATGGAATGAAAGATTATACATAGTTTGTTTTAATCAAACATTTCCCTAGAAACATCAACTTAAAAATTTCTTGTATCTATGTTACATAATATTAAAGATGAAAGAAAGTTTATTTTGTTTAATACAAAGCCTATTATTATTACAATATATTTAAAAGGTAAACTACTAGTAGAATTGTTATATTTTTTCTTTATAATATATATATATATATATATATACATACCATGAAATGTTATGTTTAATCTAACACAGCTCTATTTTACATTTTCTATTTAGCCTCCGGAACCACAAAAAACTATTACTTCATTGAATATTAATGAGGGTGATGTGTACGAGTGTAAATGAAGAGTACTCTTGTACTCTCTGATGGTGACCATTCCTGCCTGGTTTTTTGAAATCTAACCAACAAAGAACACAGGTATCCACAGTCAAGTATTAAAATGCATATAAAAAAGTAACTGCGTTAAACAGTTTAATTTTGTTGACCGATTTCTATAATTTTGACTTGATTTGTACACCTTCCCTATCGATTTTCTATCCCATTTTCATTTTAAACACAATTACCATCTATCTGTCTTCTTTATCCCTCTCATGTTCTATCTATGATTTCTTCTATCCCACATAGCAAAAACCTCTTATACAAAATCTCATGCCAATAATCCAAATGCTATCATATTTTATCTTTATGTGAATCACCATCTAATTTGTCAATCAATTGTCAGGAGATTGTTCTGCTGTATTCCGAGAGCTGTTCAGTTCTTTTAACATAAAGATTTGTTTTAAATAACCACCGTGAAGCCATACAGTCTTTGTCCACCTACAAGCGGAGGTGTTTTTTTTAGGATTTTCGCTTCATGAAATCTACGACCTAATATACTTTTCTTGGATTCTGTAGTAGACTTAGTGTGCACTTTCCTGATATAGGTTTACTATATTGTTATAATGTAACTTAAAACATGATCGTATATAGTACATCGTAAATAAATACAATGTCTAATCCTCGATTCAAATATTGTTAAGGTAGTAAGCAGTTTTTGATATTACTAATATAATTGATAAATGATGTATTTGTTAGCTTTTTAAAAAATATAGTAATAATAATAATTAGTGTTGTATGAAACAAAATAAAATTTATTCTTTAATATTATGTATCTTAGATACAAACTATTTTTGAATGTATGTTTCTATGGAAATGTTTATTTAAAAAACACTATTTTAAATCATTCATTCCATTTCAAATCTCATCATGTTAACATGAATTAATATGATAAATATTATTTAGAATTAGAAAATATATATGATGCTCACTTTCAAAAAAACTGATCTTTCCAATTACTTCAAAATATAAAGAATGTGAAATGAAAAATTTCATAACGCAATCAAATATTTCCTAAAAAGAAATAGTTAAGCATACTGAAAAATTATATTAATGTCAGCATTTTAATTACATTATTCATGCAATAATTCTATAAAAATCAAAAATAAGTTCAGATTGAATTTTAACCCTTCAACTTCATGTAAATGATATGAATGGTTAAAATTCAATTTTTATTATGAAGATAAATGATTTAAATGTAGCAACTTAATAAATTAATTCCAGCATTTTTATTAACATAACACGTGTTCAGTAATTATATTGAAATAAAATAAACAATTCAGTTTGAATTTTAACCCTTCAACTTCTTTGTAGTGGTGGGTTAAAATTCAATTAAAATATATGTATTTTATTTGCTTAAGAACAACTACTAAATTTCTAAATTATCAATAAATTTGAATTTTAACCCTTCAACTCTATGTAAGTGATGAAAGGTTAAAATTCAATATTAACTGCTCCTAGTATAAAATATTATTATGAAATTAAAATTATTACATATTATTTACCGTTGAATTGGACTGCAAATAGGACTCTCTTATAATAGATATGAAATTCGCACTGCTCATCGTCTTATATTTGCACACTCTCATACACTTTCTGATTGATTGTTATTGTTATATAAGTTGTTTCTGTAGTAGTCGAAGACAGTACTTTTCTCTTATTTGTGGTATAAATTATTAAAATTTTCAGATAAAATATGATTGTTCATATTACATAATAAAAAAATTTAATCTACGATTCACACCTTGTTAGAAAGTAAGCAGTCTTTGTAATTACCATGCTGTATATAATGTAGTTAGTGTGGGTTTACAACAGTCCTTCAGAAAGTGTATTTTGGTGTGTAAATATAAGACGAAGCACATAGCGTTGCTTCTTATATATTATAAGAGTGTCCTCTTCAGATCCAACTGAATGTGACATATGCATGTAAACATTTTAAATTCATACTAATTTATTATACGAGTGGTTATTAAAATTGAATATTAACCTTTCATCTTTTATATGAAGTTGATGGGTTAAAATTCAATCAGACATTTTTTTTTTTGATTCTTGTATCATTGCAACGTGATATGGAAATAGAAAATAGTTACATTAATTTAATTGGTTTGTATACTTAAAAGTTTTTTTTTGTGAATATCTTGTTTTATGTGTATTTTAATATCATATTCTTAATGTATGAAAGTAATTGGAAAGGGCAGTATTTTGTAAACATTGTTAAAAATGTTACAATACAGGAGAGGTTATTTAAAATGAATTTTAACTATTCATCACTTACATTGAAGTTGAAGGGTTAAAATTCAATCTGAACTATTTTTTTTTCTGATTATATAATTATTGCACTAGTACGTAAATAAAAATTCTGACATTAATTTAGTTTTTCAGTTCACTTAACAAAACATATCTGCTTTATGTTTATGAAAATTTTAGTATCGGGATCATAAATTTTTTAAGTAATTGTGAGATAATTTTATTTGAAAGGGTACATATATATTTTGTAATTGTAAAAAATTATTTGCATATTTATTCAAAATAACATGATGAGATTAAAAATGGAATGAAAGATTATACATAGTTTGTTTTAATCAAACATTTCCATAGAAACATCAACTTAAAAATTTCTTGTATCTATGTTACATAATATTAAAGATGAAAGAAAGTTTATTATGTTTAATACAAAGCCTATTATTATTACAATATATTTAAAAGGTAAACTACTAGTAGAATTGTTATATTTTTTCTTTATAATATATATATATATATATATACATACCATGAAATGTTATGTTTAATCTAACACAGCTCTATTTTACATTTTCTATTTAGCCTCCGGAACCACAAAAAACTATTACTTCATTGAATATTAATGAGGGTGATGGGTACGAGTGTAAATGAAGAGTACTCTTATACTCTCTGATGGTGACCATTCCTGCCTGGTTTTTTGAAATCTAACCAACAAAGAACACAGGTATCCACAGTCAAGTATTAAAATGCATATAAAAAAGTAACTGCGTTAAACAGTTTAATTTTGTTGACCGATTTCTATAATTTTGACTTGATTTGTACACCTTCCCTATCGATTTTCTATCCCATTTTCATTATAAACACAATTACCATCTATCTGTCTTCTTTATCCCTCTCATGTTCTATCTATGATTTCTTCTATCCCACATAGCAAAAACCTCTTATACAAAATCTCATGCCAATAATCCAAATGCTATCATATTTTATCTTTATGTGAATCACCGTCTAATTTGTCAATCAATTGTCAGGAGATTGCTCTGCTGTATTCCGAGAGCTGTTCAGTTCTTTTAACATAAAGATTTGTTTTAAATAACCACCGTGAAGCCATACAGTCTTTGTCCACCTACAAGCGGAGGTGTTTTTTTTACGATATTCGCTTCATGAAATCTA
Organism: Lycorma delicatula; assembly: GCF_047948215.1. Classification (NCBI taxonomy): domain Eukaryota; kingdom Metazoa; phylum Arthropoda; class Insecta; order Hemiptera; family Fulgoridae; genus Lycorma; species Lycorma delicatula. The sequence goes on along the minus strand of NC_134459.1, from coordinate 66,718,059 downwards.
CGACCGAATATACTTTTCTTGGATTCTGTAGTAGACTTAGTGTGCTCTTTCCTGATACAGGTTTACTATATTGTTATAATGTAACTTAAAACATGATCGTATATAGTACATCGTAAATAAATACAATATCTAATTCTCGATTCAAATATTGTTAAGGTAGTAAGCAGTTTTTGATATTACTATTAATATAATTGATAAATGTTGTATTTGTAAGCTTTTTAAAAATGTAGTAATTATAATAATTAGTGTTGTATGAAACAAAATAAAATTTATTCTTTAATATTATGTATCTTAGATACAAACTATTTTTGAATGTATGTTTCTATGGAAATGTTTATTTAAAAAACACTATTTAAAATCATTCATTCCATTTCAAATCTCATCATGTTAACATGAATTAATATGATAAATATTATTTAGAATTAGAAAATATATATGATGCTCACTTTCAAAAAAACTGATCTTTCCAATTACTTCAAAATATAAAGAATGTGAAATGAAAAATTTCATAAACACAATCAAATATTTCCTAAAAAGAAATAGTTAAGCATACTGAAAAATTATATTAATGTCATCATTTTAATTACATTATTCATGCAATAATTGTATAAAAATCAAAAAAAAAGTTCAGATTGAATTTTAACCCTTCAACTTCATGTAAATGATATGAATGGTTAAAATTTAATTTTTATTATGAAGATAAATGATTTAAATGTAGCAACTTAATAAATTAATTCCAGCATTTTTATTAACATAACACGTGTTCAGTAATTATATTGAAATAAAATAAACAATTCAGTTTGAATTTTAACCCTTCAACTTCTTTGTAGTGGTGGGTTAAAATTCAATTAAAATATATGTATTTTATTTGCTTAAGAACAACTACTAAATTTCTAAATTATCAATAAATTTGAATTTTAACCCTTCAACTTCATGTAAGTGATGAAAGGTTAAAATTCAATATTAACTGCTCCTAGTATAAAATATTATTATGAAATTAAAATTATTACATAATATTTCACGTTGAATTGGACTGCAAATAGGACTCTTTTATAATAGATATGAAATTCGCTCTGCTCATCGTCTTATATTTGCACACTCTCATACACTTTCTGATTGATTGTTATTGTTATATAAGTTATTTCTGTAGTAGTCGAAGACAGTACTTTTCTCTTATTTGTGGTGTAAATTATTAAAATTTTCAGATAAAATATGATAGTTCATATTACATAATAAAAAAATTTAATCTACGATTCACACCTTGTTAGAAAGTAAGCAGTCTTTGTAATTACCATGCTGTATATAATGTAGTTAGTGTGGGTTTACAACAGTCCTTCAGAAAGTGTATTTTGGTGTGTAAATATAAGACGAAGCACATAGCGTTGCTTCTTATATATTATAAGAGTGTCCTCTTCAGATCCAACTGAATGTGACATATGCATGTAAACATTTTAAATTCATACTAATTTATTATACGAGTGGTTATTAAAATTGAATATTAACCTTTCATCTTTTACATGAAGTTGAAGGGTTAAAATTCAATCAGACATTTTTTTTTTGATTTTTGTATCATTGCAACGTGATATGGAAATAGAAAATGGTTACATTAATTTAATTGGTTAGTATACTTAAAAGTTTTTTTTTGTGAATATCTTGTTTTATGTGTATTTTAATATCATATTCTTAATGTATGAAAGTAATTGGAAAGGGCAGTATTTTGTAAACATTGTTAAAAATGTTACATTACAGGAGAGGTTATTTAAAATGAATTTTAACTATTCATCACTTACATTGAAGTTGAAGGGTTAAAATTCAATCTGAACTATTTTTTTTTTCTGATTATATAATTATTGCACTAGTACGTAAATAAAAATTCTGACATTAATTTAGTTTTTCAGTTCACTTAACAAAACATATCTGCTTTATGTTTATGAAAATTTTAGTATCGGGATCATAAATTTTTTAAGTAATTGTGAGATAATTTTATTTGAAAGGGTACATATATATTTTGTAATTGTAAAAAATTATTTGCATATTTATTCAAAATAACATGATGAGATTAAAAATGGAATGAAAGATTATACATAGTTTGTTTTAATCAAACATTTCCCTAGAAACATCAACTTAAAAATTTCTTGTATCTATGTTACATAATATTAAAGATGAAAGAAAGTTTATTTTGTTTAATACAAAGCCTATTATTATTACAATATATTTAAAAGGTAAACTACTAGTAGAATTGTTATATTTTTTCTTTATAATATATATATATATATATATATACATACCATGAAATGTTATGTTTAATCTAACACAGCTCTATTTTACATTTTCTATTTAGCCTCCGGAACCACAAAAAACTATTACTTCATTGAATATTAATGAGGGTGATGTGTACGAGTGTAAATGAAGAGTACTCTTGTACTCTCTGATGGTGACCATTCCTGCCTGGTTTTTTGAAATCTAACCAACAAAGAACACAGGTATCCACAGTCAAGTATTAAAATGCATATAAAAAAGTAACTGCGTTAAACAGTTTAATTTTGTTGACCGATTTCTATAATTTTGACTTGATTTGTACACCTTCCCTATCGATTTTCTATCCCATTTTCATTTTAAACACAATTACCATCTATCTGTCTTCTTTATCCCTCTCATGTTCTATCTATGATTTCTTCTATCCCACATAGCAAAAACCTCTTATACAAAATCTCATGCCAATAATCCAAATGCTATCATATTTTATCTTTATGTGAATCACCATCTAATTTGTCAATCAATTGTCAGGAGATTGTTCTGCTGTATTCCGAGAGCTGTTCAGTTCTTTTAACATAAAGATTTGTTTTAAATAACCACCGTGAAGCCATACAGTCTTTGTCCACCTACAAGCGGAGGTGTTTTTTTTAGGATTTTCGCTTCATGAAATCTACGACCTAATATACTTTTCTTGGATTCTGTAGTAGACTTAGTGTGCACTTTCCTGATATAGGTTTACTATATTGTTATAATGTAACTTAAAACATGATCGTATATAGTACATCGTAAATAAATACAATGTCTAATCCTCGATTCAAATATTGTTAAGGTAGTAAGCAGTTTTTGATATTACTAATATAATTGATAAATGATGTATTTGTTAGCTTTTTAAAAAATATAGTAATAATAATAATTAGTGTTGTATGAAACAAAATAAAATTTATTCTTTAATATTATGTATCTTAGATACAAACTATTTTTGAATGTATGTTTCTATGGAAATGTTTATTTAAAAAACACTATTTTAAATCATTCATTCCATTTCAAATCTCATCATGTTAACATGAATTAATATGATAAATATTATTTAGAATTAGAAAATATATATGATGCTCACTTTCAAAAAAACTGATCTTTCCAATTACTTCAAAATATAAAGAATGTGAAATGAAAAATTTCATAACGCAATCAAATATTTCCTAAAAAGAAATAGTTAAGCATACTGAAAAATTATATTAATGTCAGCATTTTAATTACATTATTCATGCAATAATTCTATAAAAATCAAAAATAAGTTCAGATTGAATTTTAACCCTTCAACTTCATGTAAATGATATGAATGGTTAAAATTTAATTTTTATTATGAAGATAAATGATTTAAATGTAGCAACTTAATAAATTAATTCCAGCATTTTTATTAACATAACACGTGTTCAGTAATTATATTGAAATAAAATAAACAATTCAGTTTGAATTTTAACCCTTCAACTTCTTTGTAGTGGTGGGTTAAAATTCAATTAAAATATATGTATTTTATTTGCTTAAGAACAACTACTAAATTTCTAAATTATCAATAAATTTGAATTTTAACCCTTCAACTCTATGTAAGTGATGAAAGGTTAAAATTCAATATTAACTGCTCCTAGTATAAAATATTATTATGAAATTAAAATTATTACATATTATTTACCGTTGAATTGGACTGCAAATAGGACTCTCTTATAATAGATATGAAATTCGCACTGCTCATCGTCTTATATTTGCACACTCTCATACACTTTCTGATTGATTGTTATTGTTATATAAGTTGTTTCTGTAGTAGTCGAAGACAGTACTTTTCTCTTATTTGTGGTATAAATTATTAAAATTTTCAGATAAAATATGATTGTTCATATTACATAATAAAAAAATTTAATCTACGATTCACACCTTGTTAGAAAGTAAGCAGTCTTTGTAATTACCATGCTGTATATAATGTAGTTAGTGTGGGTTTACAACAGTCCTTCAGAAAGTGTATTTTGGTGTGTAAATATAAGACGAAGCACATAGCGTTGCTTCTTATATATTATAAGAGTGTCCTCTTCAGATCCAACTGAATGTGACATATGCATGTAAACATTTTAAATTCATACTAATTTATTATACGAGTGGTTATTAAAATTGAATATTAACCTTTCATCTTTTATATGAAGTTGATGGGTTAAAATTCAATCAGACATTTTTTTTTTTGATTCTTGTATCATTGCAACGTGATATGGAAATAGAAAATAGTTACATTAATTTAATTGGTTTGTATACTTAAAAGTTTTTTTTTGTGAATATCTTGTTTTATGTGTATTTTAATATCATATTCTTAATGTATGAAAGTAATTGGAAAGGGCAGTATTTTGTAAACATTGTTAAAAATGTTACAATACAGGAGAGGTTATTTAAAATGAATTTTAACTATTCATCACTTACATTGAAGTTGAAGGGTTAAAATTCAATCTGAACTATTTTTTTTTCTGATTATATAATTATTGCACTAGTACGTAAATAAAAATTCTGACATTAATTTAGTTTTTCAGTTCACTTAACAAAACATATCTGCTTTATGTTTATGAAAATTTTAGTATCGGGATCATAAATTTTTTAAGTAATTGTGAGATAATTTTATTTGAAAGGGTACATATATATTTTGTAATTGTAAAAAATTATTTGCATATTTATTCAAAATAACATGATGAGATTAAAAATGGAATGAAAGATTATACATAGTTTGTTTTAATCAAACATTTCCATAGAAACATCAACTTAAAAATTTCTTGTATCTATGTTACATAATATTAAAGATGAAAGAAAGTTTATTATGTTTAATACAAAGCCTATTATTATTACAATATATTTAAAAGGTAAACTACTAGTAGAATTGTTATATTTTTTCTTTATAATATATATATATATATATATATATATATACATACCATGAAATGTTATGTTTAATCTAACACAGCTCTATTTTACATTTTCTATTTAGCCTCCGGAACCACAAAAAACTATTACTTCATTGAATATTAATGAGGGTGATGGGTACGAGTGTAAATGAAGAGTACTCTTATACTCTCTGATGGTGACCATTCCTGCCTGGTTTTTTGAAATCTAACCAACAAAGAACACAGGTATCCACAGTCAAGTATTAAAATGCATATAAAAAAGTAACTGCGTTAAACAGTTTAATTTTGTTGACCGATTTCTATAATTTTGACTTGATTTGTACACCTTCCCTATCGATTTTCTATCCCATTTTCATTATAAACACAATTACCATCTATCTGTCTTCTTTATCCCTCTCATGTTCTATCTATGATTTCTTCTATCCCACATAGCAAAAACCTCTTATACAAAATCTCATGCCAATAATCCAAATGCTATCATATTTTATCTTTATGTGAATCACCGTCTAATTTGTCAATCAATTGTCAGGAGATTGCTCTGCTGTATTCCGAGAGCTGTTCAGTTCTTTTAACATAAAGATTTGTTTTAAATAACCACCGTGAAGCCATACAGTCTTTGTCCACCTACAAGCGGAGGTGTTTTTTTTACGATATTCGCTTCATGAAATCTACGACCGAATATACTTTTCTTGGATTCTGTAGTAGACTTAGTGTGCTCTTTCCTGATACAGGTTTACTATATTGTTATAATGTAACTTAAAACATGATCGTATATAGTACATCGTAAATAAATACAATATCTAATTCTCGATTCAAATATTGTTAAGGTAGTAAGCAGTTTTTGATATTACTATTAATATAATTGATAAATGTTGTATTTGTAAGCTTTTTAAAAATGTAGTAATTATAATAATTAGTGTTGTATGAAACAAAATAAAATTTATTCTTTAATATTATGTATCTTAGATACAAACTATTTTTGAATGTATGTTTCTATGGAAATGTTTATTTAAAAAACACTATTTAAAATCATTCATTCCATTTCAAATCTCATCATGTTAACATGAATTAATATGATAAATATTATTTAGAATTAGAAAATATATATGATGCTCACTTTCAAAAAACTGATCTTTCCAATTACTTCAAAATATAAAGAATGTGAAATGAAAAATTTCATAAACACAATCAAATATTTCCTAAAAAGAAATAGTTAAGCATACTAAAAAATTATATTAATGTTATCATTTTAATTACATTATTCATGCAATAATTGTATAAAAATCAAAAAAAAAGTTCAGATTGAATTTTAACCCTTCAACTTCATGTAAATGATATGAATGGTTAAAATTTAATTTTTATTATGAAGATAAATGATTTAAATGTAGCAACTTAATAAATTAATTCCAGCATTTTTATTAACATAACACGTGTTCAGTAATTATATTGAAATAAAATAAACAATTCAGTTTGAATTTTAACCCTTCAACTTCTTTGTAGTGGTGGGTTAAAATTCAATTAAAATATATGTATTTTATTTGCTTAAGAACAACTACTAAATTTCTAAATTATCAATAAATTTGAATTTTAACCCTTCAACTCTATGTAAGTGATGAAAGGTTAAAATTCAATATTAACTGCTCCTAGTATAAAATATTATTATGAAATTAAAATTATTACATATTATTTACCGTTGAATTGGACTGCAAATAGGACTCTCTTATAATAGATATGAAATTCGCACTGCTCATCGTCTTATATTTGCACACTCTCATACACTTTCTGATTGATTGTTATTGTTATATAAGTTGTTTCTGTAGTAGTCGAAGACAGTACTTTTCTCTTATTTGTGGTATAAATTATTAAAATTTTCAGATAAAATATGATTGTTCATATTACATAATAAAAAAATTTAATCTACGATTCACACCTTGTTAGAAAGTAAGCAGTCTTTGTAATTACCATGCTGTATATAATGTAGTTAGTGTGGGTTTACAACAGTCCTTCAGAAAGTGTATTTTGGTGTGTAAATATAAGACGAAGCACATAGCGTTGCTTCTTATATATTATAAGAGTGTCCTCTTCAGATCCAACTGAATGTGACATATGCATGTAAACATTTTAAATTCATACTAATTTATTATACGAGTGGTTATTAAAATTGAATATTAACCTTTCATCTTTTATATGAAGTTGATGGGTTAAAATTCAATCAGACATTTTTTTTTTTGATTCTTGTATCATTGCAACGTGATATGGAAATAGAAAATAGTTACATTAATTTAATTGGTTTGTATACTTAAAAGTTTTTTTTTGTGAATATCTTGTTTTATGTGTATTTTAATATCATATTCTTAATGTATGAAAGTAATTGGAAAGGGCAGTATTTTGTAAACATTGTTAAAAATGTTACAATACAGGAGAGGTTATTTAAAATGAATTTTAACTATTCATCACTTACATTGAAGTTGAAGGGTTAAAATTCAATCTGAACTATTTTTTTTTCTGATTATATAATTATTGCACTAGTACGTAAATAAAAATTCTGACATTAATTTAGTTTTTCAGTTCACTTAACAAAACATATCTGCTTTATGTTTATGAAAATTTTAGTATCGGGATCATAAATTTTTTAAGTAATTGTGAGATAATTTTATTTGAAAGGGTACATATATATTTTGTAATTGTAAAAAATTATTTGCATATTTATTCAAAATAACATGATGAGATTAAAAATGGAATGAAAGATTATACATAGTTTGTTTTAATCAAACATTTCCATAGAAACATCAACTTAAAAATTTCTTGTATCTATGTTACATAATATTAAAGATGAAAGAAAGTTTATTATGTTTAATACAAAGCCTATTATTATTACAATATATTTAAAAGGTAAACTACTAGTAGAATTGTTATATTTTTTCTTTATAATATATATATATATATATATATATATATATACATACCATGAAATGTTATGTTTAATCTAACACAGCTCTATTTTACATTTTCTATTTAGCCTCCGGAACCACAAAAAACTATTACTTCATTGAATATTAATGAGGGTGATGGGTACGAGTGTAAATGAAGAGTACTCTTATACTCTCTGATGGTGACCATTCCTGCCTGGTTTTTTGAAATCTAACCAACAAAGAACACAGGTATCCACAGTCAAGTATTAAAATGCATATAAAAAAGTAACTGCGTTAAACAGTTTAATTTTGTTGACCGATTTCTATAATTTTGACTTGATTTGTACACCTTCCCTATCGATTTTCTATCCCATTTTCATTATAAACACAATTACCATCTATCTGTCTTCTTTATCCCTCTCATGTTCTATCTATGATTTCTTCTATCCCACATAGCAAAAACCTCTTATACAAAATCTCATGCCAATAATCCAAATGCTATCATATTTTATCTTTATGTGAATCACCGTCTAATTTGTCAATCAATTGTCAGGAGATTGCTCTGCTGTATTCCGAGAGCTGTTCAGTTCTTTTAACATAAAGATTTGTTTTAAATAACCACCGTGAAGCCATACAGTCTTTGTCCACCTACAAGCGGAGGTGTTTTTTTTACGATATTCGCTTCATGAAATCTACGACCGAATATACTTTTCTTGGATTCTGTAGTAGACTTAGTGTGCTCTTTCCTGATACAGGTTTACTATATTGTTATAATGTAACTTAAAACATGATCGTATATAGTACATCGTAAATAAATACAATATCTAATTCTCGATTCAAATATTGTTAAGGTAGTAAGCAGTTTTTGATATTACTATTAATATAATTGATAAATGTTGTATTTGTAAGCTTTTTAAAAATGTAGTAATTATAATAATTAGTGTTGTATGAAACAAAATAAAATTTATTCTTTAATATTATGTATCTTAGATACAAACTATTTTTGAATGTATGTTTCTATGGAAATGTTTATTTAAAAAACACTATTTAAAATCATTCATTCCATTTCAAATCTCATCATGTTAACATGAATTAATATGATAAATATTATTTAGAATTAGAAAATATATATGATGCTCACTTTCAAAAAACTGATCTTTCCAATTACTTCAAAATATAAAGAATGTGAAATGAAAAATTTCATAAACACAATCAAATATTTCCTAAAAAGAAATAGTTAAGCATACTAAAAAATTATATTAATGTTATCATTTTAATTACATTATTCATGCAATAATTGTATAAAAATCAAAAAAAAAGTTCAGATTGAATTTTAACCCTTCAACTTCATGTAAATGATATGAATGGTTAAAATTTAATTTTTATTATGAAGATAAATGATTTAAATGTAGCAACTTAATAAATTAATTCCAGCATTTTTATTAACATAACACGTGTTCAGTAATTATATTGAAATAAAATAAACAATTCAGTTTGAATTTTAACCCTTCAACTTCTTTGTAGTGGTGGGTTAAAATTCAATTAAAATATATGTATTTTATTTGCTTAAGAACAACTACTAAATTTCTAAATTATCAATAAATTTGAATTTTAACCCTTCAACTTCATGTAAGTGATGAAAGGTTAAAATTCAATATTAACTGCTCCTAGTATAAAATATTATTATGAAATTAAAATTATTACATAATATTTCACGTTGAATTGGACTGCAAATAGGACTCTCTTATAATAGATATGAAATTCGCTCTGCTCATCGTCTTATATTTGCACACTCTCATACACTTTCTGATTGGTTGTTATTGTTATATAAGTTATTTCTGTAGTAGTCGAAGACAGTACTTTTCTCTTATTTGTGGTATAAATTATTAAAATTTTCAGATAAAATATGATCGTTCATATTACATAATAAAAAATTTAATCTACGATTCACACCTTGTTAGAAAGTAAGCAGTCTTTGTAATTACCATGCTGTATATAATGTAGTTAGTGTGGGTTTACAACAGTCCTTCAGAAAGTGTATTTTGGTGTGTAAATATAAGACGAAGCACATAGCGTTGCTTCTTATATATTATAAGAGTGTCCTCTTCAGATCCAACTGAATGTGACATATGCATGTAAACATTTTAAATTCATACTAATTTATTATACGAGTGGTTATTAAAATTGAATATTAACCTTTCATCTTTTACATGAAGTTGAAGGGTTAAAATTCAATCAGACATTTTTTTTTTGATTTTTGTATCATTGCAACGTGATATGGAAATAGAAAATAGTTACATTAATTTAATTGGTTAGTATACTTAAAAGTTTTTTTTTGTGAATATCTTGTTTTATGTGTATTTTAATATCATATTCTTAATGTATGAAAGTAATTGGAAAGGGCAGTATTTTGTAAACATTGTTAAAAATGTTACATTACAGGAGAGGTTATTTAAAATGAATTTTAACTATTCATCACTTACATTGAAGTTGAAGGGTTAAAATTCAATCTGAACTATTTTTTTTTTCTGATTATATAATTATTGCACCAGTACGTAAATAAAAATACTGACATTAATTTAGTTTTTCAGTTCACTTAACAAAACATATCTGCTTTATGTTTATGAAAATTTTAGTATCGGGATCATAAATTTTTTAAGTAATTGTGAGATAATTTTATTTGAAAGGGTACATATATATTTTGTAATTGTAAAAAATTATTTGCATATTTATTCAAAATAACATGATGAGATTAAAAATGGAATGAAAGATTATACATAGTTTGTTTTAATCAAACATTTCCATAGAAACATCAACTTAAAAATTTCTTGTATCTATGTTACATAATATTAAAGATGAAAGAAAGTTTATTATGTTTAATACAAAGCCTATTATTATTACAATATATTTAAAAGGTAAACTACTAGTAGAATTGTTATATTTTTTCTTTATAATATATATATATATACATACCATGAAATGTTATGTTTAATCTAACACAGCTCTATTTTACATTTTCTATTTAGCCTCCGGAACCACAAAAAACTATTACTTCATTGAATATTAATGAGGGTGATGTGTACGAGTGTAAATGAAGAGTACTCTTGTACTCTCTGATGGTGACCATTCCTGCCTGGTTTTTTGAAATCTAACCAACAAAGAACACAGGTATCCACAGTCAAGTATTAAAATGCATATAAAAAAGTAACTGCGTTAAACAGTTTAATTTTGTTGACCGATTTCTATAATTTTGACTTGATTTGTACACCTTCCCAATCGATTTTCTATCCCATTTTCATTATAAACACAATTACCATCTATCTGTCTTCTTTATCCCTCTCATGTTCTATCTATGATTTCTTCTATCCCACATAGCAAAAACCTCTTATACAAAATCTCATGCCAATAATCCAAATGCTATCATATTTTATCTTTATGTGAATCACCATCTAAGTTGTCAATCAATTGTCAGGAGATTGCTCTGCTGTATTCCGAGAGCTGTTCAGTTCTTTTAACATAAAGATTTGTTTTAAATAACCACCGTGAAGCCATACAGTCTTTGTCCACCTACAAGCGGAGGTGTTTTTTTTACGATTTTCGCTTCATGAAATCTACGACCGAATATACTTTTCTTGGATTCTGTAGTAGACTTAGTGTGCTCTTTCCTGATATAGGTTTACTATATTGTTATAATGTAACTTAAAACATGATCGTATACAGTACATCGTAAATAAATACAATATCTAATCCTCGATTCAAATATTGTTAAGGTAGTAAGCAGTTTTTGATATTACTATTAATATAATTGATAAATGTTGTATTTGTAAGCTTTTTAAAAAATATAGTAATAGTAATAATTAGTGTTGTATGAAACAAAATAACATTTATTCTTTAATATTATGTATCTTAGATACAAACTATTTTTGAATGTATGTTTCTATGGAAATGTTTATTTAAAAACACTATTTAAAATCATTCATTCCATTTCAAATCTCATCATGTTAACATGAATTAATATGATAAATATTATTTAGAATTAGAAAATATATATGATGCTCACTTTCAAAAAAACTGATCTTTCCAATTACTTCAAAATATAAAGAATGTGAAATGAAAAATTTCATAACACAATCAAATATTTCCTAAAAAGAAATAGTTAAGCATACTGAAAAATTATATTAATGTCAGCATTTTAATTACATTATTCATGCAATAATTCTATAAAAATCAAAAATAAGTTCAGATTGAATTTTAACCCTTCAACTTCATGTAAATGATATGAATGGTTAAAATTCAATTTTTATTATGAAGATAAATGATTTAAATGTAGCAACTTAATAAATTAATTCCAGCATTTTTATTAACATAACACGTGTTCAGTAATTATATTGAAATAAAATAAACAATTCAGTTTGAATTTTAACCCTTCAACTTCTTTGTAGTGGTGGGTTAAAATTCAATTAAAATATATGTATTTTATTTGCTTAAGAACAACTACTAAATTTCTAAATTATCAATAAATTTGAATTTTAACCCTTCAACTTCATGTAAGTGATGAAAGGTTAAAATTCAATATTAACTGCTCCTAGTATAAAATATTATTATGAAATTAAAATTATTACATAATATTTCACGTTGAATTGGACTGCAAATAGGACTCTCTTATAATAGATATGAAATTCGCTCTGCTCATCGTCTTATATTTGCACACTCTCATACACTTTCTGATTGATTGTTATTGTTATATAAGTTATTTCTGTAGTAGTCGAAGACAGTACTTTTCTCTTATTTGTGGTATAAATTATTAAAATTTTCATATAAAATATGATCGTTCATATTACATAATAAAAAAATTTAATCTACGATTCACACCTTGTTAGAAAGTAAGCAGTCTTTGTAATTACCATGCTGTATATAATGTAGTTAGTGTGGGTTTACAACAGTCCTTCAGAAAGTGTATTTTGGTGTGTAAATATAAGACGAAGCACATAGCGTTGCTTCTTATATATTATAAGAGTGTCCTCTTCAGATCCAACTGAATGTGACATATGCATGTAAACATTTTAAATTCATACTAATTTATTATACGAGTGGTTATTAAAATTGAATATTAACCTTTCATCTTTTACATGAAGTTGAAGGGTTAAAATTCAATCAGACATTTTTTTTTTGATTTTTGTATCATTGCAACGTGATATGGAAATAGAAAATGGTTACATTAATTTAATTGGTTTGTATACTTAAAAGTTTTTTTTTGTGAATATCTTGTTTTATGTGTATTTTAATATCATATTCTTAATGTATGAAAGTAATTGGAAAGGGCAGTATTTTGTAAACATTGTTAAAAATGTTACAATACAGGAGAGGTTATTTAAAATGAATTTTAACTATTCATCACTTACATTGAAGTTGAAGGGTTAAAATTCAATCTGAACTATTTTTTTTTTCTGATTATATAATTATTGCACTAGTACGTAAATAAAAATTCTGACATTAATTTAGTTTTTCAGTTCACTTAACAAAACATATCTGCTTTATGTTTATGAAAATTTTAGTATCGGGATCATACATTTTTTAAGTAATTGTGAGATAATTTTATTTGAAAGGGTACATATATATTTTGTAATTGTAAAAAATTATTTGCATATTTATTCAAAATAACATGATGAGATTAAAAATGGAATGAAAGATTATACATAGTTTGTTTTAATCAAACATTTCCATAGAAACATCAACTTAAAAATTTCTTGTATCTATGTTACATAATATTAAAGATGAAAGAAAGTTTATTATGTTTAATACAAAGCCTATTATTATTACAATATATTTAAAAGGTAAACTACTAGTAGAATTGTTATATTTTTTCTTTATAATATATATATATATATATATATATACATACCATGAAATGTTATGTTTAATCTAACACAGCTCTATTTTACATTTTCTATTTAGCCTCCGGAACCACAAAAAACTATTACTTCATTGAATATTAATGTGGGTGATGTGTACGAGTGTAAATGAAGAGTACTCTTGTACTCTCTGATGGTGACCATTCCTGCCTGGTTTTTTGAAATCTAACCAACAGAGAACACAGGTATCCACAGTCAAGTATTAAAATGCATATAAAAAAGTAACTGCGTTAAACAGTTTAATTTTGTTGACCGATTTCTATAATTTTGACTTGATGTGTACACCTTCCCTATCGATTTTCTATCCCATCTTCATTATAAACACAATTACCATCTATATGTCTTCTTTATCCCTCTCATGTTCTATCTGTGATTTCTTCTATCCCACATAGCAAAAACCTCTTATACAAAATCTCATGCCAATAATCCAAATGCTATCATATTTTATCTTTATGTGAATCACCATCTAATTTGTCAATCAATTGTCAGGAGATTGCTCTGCTGTATTCCGAGAGCTGTTCAGTTCTTTTAACATAATGATTTGTTTTAAATAACCACCGTGAAGCCATACAGTCTTTGTCCACCTACAAGCGGAGGTGTTTTTTTTACGATTTTCGCTTCATGAAATCTACGACCGAATATACTTTTCTTGGATTCTGTAGTAGACTTAGTGTGCACTTTCCTGATATAGGTTTACTATATTGTTATAATGTAACTTAAAACATGATCGTATATAGTACATCGTAAATAAATACAATATCTAATCCTCGATTCAAATATTGTTAAGGTAGTAAGCAGTTTTTGATATTACTATTAATATAATTGATAAATGATGTATTTGTTAGCTTTTTAAAAAATATAGTAATAATAATAATTAGTGTTGTATGAAACAAAATAAAATCTATTCTTTAATATTATGTATCTTAGATACAAACTATTTTTGAATGTATGTTTCTATAGAAATGTTTATTTAAAAAACACTATTTAAAATCATTCATTCCATTTCAAATCTCATCATGTTAACATGAATTAATATGATAAATATTATTTAGAATTAGAAAATATATATGATGCTCACTTTCAAAAAAACTGATCTTTCCAATTACTTCAAAATATAAAGAATGTGAAATGAAAAATTTCATAACACAATCAAATATTTCCTAAAAAGAAATAGTTAAGCATACTGAAAAATTATATTAATGTCAGCATTTTAATTACATTATTCATGCAATAATTCTATAAAAATCAAAAATAAGTTCAGATTGAATTTTAACCCTTCAACTTCATGTAAATGATATGAATGGTTAAAATTCAATTTTTATTATGAAGATAAATGATTTAAATGTAGCAACTTAATAAATTAATTCCAGCATTTTTATTAACATAACACGTGTTCAGTAATTATATTATAATAAAATAAACAATTCAGTTTGAATTTTAACCCTTCAACTTCTTTGTAGTGGTGGGTTAAAATTCAATTAAAATATATGTATTTTATTTGCTTAAGAACAACTACTAAATTTCTAAATTATCAATAAATTTGAATTTTAACCCTTCAACTTCATGTAAGTGATGAAAGGTTAAAATTCAATATTAACTGCTCCTAGTATAAAATATTATTATGAAATTAAAATTATTACATAATATTTCACGTTGAATTGGACTGCAAATAGGACTCTCTTATAATAGATATGAAATTCGCTCTGCTCATCGTCTTATATTTGCACACTCTCATACACTTTCTGATTGATTGTTATTGTTATATAAGTTGTTTCTGTAGTAGTCGAAGACAGTACTTTTCTCTTATTTGTGGTATAAATTATTAAAATTTTCAGATAAAATATGATTGTTCATATTACATAATAAAAAAATTTAATCTACGATTCACACCTTGTTAGAAAGTAAGCAGTCTTTGTAATTACCATGCTGTATATAATGTAGTTAGTGTGGGTTTACAACAGTCCTTCAGAAAGTGTATTTTGGTGTGTAAATATAAGACGAAGCACATAGCGTTGCTTCTTATATATTATAAGATTGTCCTCTTCAGATCCAACTGAATGTGACATATGCATGTAAACATTTTAAATTCATACTAATTTATTATACGAGTGGTTATTAAAATTGAATATTAACCTTTCATCTTTTATATGAAGTTGATGGGTTAAAATTCAATCAGACATTTTTTTTTTGATTCTTGTATCATTGCAACGTGATATGGAAATAGAAAATGGTTACATTAATTTAATTGGTTTGTATACTTAAAAGTTTTTTTTTGTGAATATCTTGTTTTATGTGTATTTTAATATCATATTCTTAATGTATGAAAGTAATTGGAAAGGGCAGTATTTTGTAAACATTGTTAAAAATGTTACATTACAGGAGAGGTTATTTAAAATGAATTTTAACTATTCATCACTTACATTGAAGTTGAAGGGTTAAAATTCAATCTGAACTATTTTTTTTTCTGATTATATAATTATTGCACTAGTACGTAAATAAAAATTCTGACATTAATTTAGTTTTTCAGTTCACTTAACAAAACATATCTGCTTTATGTTTATGAAAATTTTAGTATCGGGATCATAAATTTTTTAAGTAATTGTGAGATAATTTTATTTGAAAGGGTACATATATATTTTGTAATTGTAAAAAAATTATTTGCATATTTATTCAAAATAACATGATGAGATTAAAAATGGATTGAAAGATTATACATAGTTTGTTTTAATCAAACATTTCCATAGAAACATCAACTTAAAAATTTCTTGTATCTATGTTACATAATATTAAAGATGAAAGAAAGTTTATTATGTTTAATACAAAGCCTATTATTACAATATATTTAAAAGGTAAACTACTAGTAGAATTGTTATATTTTTTCTTTATAATATATATATATATATATATATACATACCATGAAATGTTATGTTTAATCTAACACAGCTCTATTTTACATTTTCTATTTAGCCTCCGGAACCACAAAAAACTATTACTTCATTGAATATTAATGTGGGTGATGTGTACGAGTGTAAATGAAGAGTACTCTTGTACTCTCTGATGGTGACCATTCCTGCCTGGTTTTTTGAAATCTAACCAACAGAGAACACAGGTATCCACAGTCAAGTATTAAAATGCATATAAAAAAGTAACTGCGTTAAACAGTTTAATTTTGTTGACCGATTTCTATAATTTTGACTTGATGTGTACACCTTCCCTATCGATTTTCTATCCCATCTTCATTATAAACACAATTACCATCTATATGTCTTCTTTATCCCTCTCATGTTCTATCTGTGATTTCTTCTATCCCACATAGCAAAAACCTCTTATACAAAATCTCATGCCAATAATCCAAATGCTATCATATTTTATCTTTATGTGAATCACCATCTAATTTGTCAATCAATTGTCAGGAGATTGCTCTGCTGTATTCCGAGAGCTGTTCAGTTCTTTTAACATAATGATTTGTTTTAAATAACCACCGTGAAGCCATACAGTCTTTGTCCACCTACAAGCGGAGGTGTTTTTTTTACGATTTTCGCTTCATGAAATCTACGACCGAATATACTTTTCTTGGATTCTGTAGTAGACTTAGTGTGCACTTTCCTGATATAGGTTTACTATATTGTTATAATGTAACTTAAAACATGATCGTATATAGTACATCGTAAATAAATACAATATCTAATCCTCGATTCAAATATTGTTAAGGTAGTAAGCAGTTTTTGATATTACTATTAATATAATTGATAAATGATGTATTTGTTAGCTTTTTAAAAAATATAGTAATAATAATAATTAGTGTTGTATGAAACAAAATAAAATCTATTCTTTAATATTATGTATCTTAGATACAAACTATTTTTGAATGTATGTTTCTATAGAAATGTTTATTTAAAAAACACTATTTAAAATCATTCATTCCATTTCAAATCTCATCATGTTAACATGAATTAATATGATAAATATTATTTAGAATTAGAAAATATATATGATGCTCACTTTCAAAAAAACTGATCTTTCCAATTACTTCAAAATATAAAGAATGTGAAATGAAAAATTTCATAACACAATCAAATATTTCCTAAAAAGAAATAGTTAAGCATACTGAAAAATTATATTAATGTCAGCATTTTAATTACATTATTCATGCAATAATTCTATAAAAATCAAAAATAAGTTCAGATTGAATTTTAACCCTTCAACTTCATGTAAATGATATGAATGGTTAAAATTCAATTTTTATTATGAAGATAAATGATTTAAATGTAGCAACTTAATAAATTAATTCCAGCATTTTTATTAACATAACACGTGTTCAGTAATTATATTGAAATAAAATAAACAATTCAGTTTGAATTTTAACCCTTCAACTTCTTTGTAGTGGTGGGTTAAAATTCAATTAAAATATATGTATTTTATTTGCTTAAGAACAACTACTAAATTTCTAAATTATCAATAAATTTGAATTTTAACCCTTCAACTTCATGTAAGTGATGAAAGGTTAAAATTCAATATTAACTGCTCCTAGTATAAAATATTATTATGAAATTAAAATTATTACATAATATTTCACGTTGAATTGGACTGCAAATAGGACTCTCTTATAATAGATATGAAATTCGCTCTGCTCATCGTCTTATATTTGCACACTCTCATACACTTTCTGATTGATTGTTATTGTTATATAAGTTGTTTCTGTAGTAGTCGAAGACAGTACTTTTCTCTTATTTGTGGTATAAATTATTAAAATTTTCAGATAAAATATGATTGTACATATTACATAATAAAAAAATTTAATCTACGATTCACACCTTGTTAGAAAGTAAGCAGTCTTTGTAATTACCATGCTGTATATAATGTAGTTAGTGTGGGTTTACAACAGTCCTTCAGAAAGTGTATTTTGGTGTGTAAATATAAGACGAAGCACATAGCGTTGCTTCTTATATATTATAAGATTGTCCTCTTCAGATCCAACTGAATGTGACATATGCATGTAAACATTTTAAATTCATACTAATTTATTATACGAGTGGTTATTAAAATTGAATATTAACCTTTCATCTTTTATATGAAGTTGATGGGTTAAAATTCAATCAGACATTTTTTTTTTGATTCTTGTATCATTGCAACGTGATATGGAAATAGAAAATGGTTACATTAATTTAATTGGTTTGTATACTTAAAAGTTTTTTTTTGTGAATATCTTGTTTTATGTGTATTTTAATATCATATTCTTAATGTATGAAAGTAATTGGAAAGGGCAGTATTTTGTAAACATTGTTAAAAATGTTACAATACAGGAGAGGTTATTTAAAATGAATTTTAACTATTCATCACTTACATTGAAGTTGAAGGGTTAAAATTCAATCTGAACTATTTTTTTTTTCTGATTATATAATTATTGCACTAGGACGTAAATAAAAATTCTGACATTAATTTAGTTTTTCAGTTCACTTAACAAAACATATCTGCTTTATGTTTATGAAAATTTTAGTATCGGGATCATAAATTTTTTAAGTAATTGTGAGATAATTTTATTTGAAAGGGTACATATATATTTTGTAATTGTAAAAAAATTATTTGCATATTTATTCAAAATAACATGATGAGATTAAAAATGGATTGAAAGATTATACATAGTTTGTTTTAATCAAACATTTCCATAGAAACATCAACTTAAAAATTTCTTGTATCTATGTTACATAATATTAAAGATGAAAGAAAGTTTATTATGTTTAATACAAAGCCTATTATTATTACAATATATTTAAAAGGTAAACTACTAGTAGAATTGTTATATTTTTTCTTTATAATATATATATATATATATACATACCATGAAATGTTATGTTTAATCTAACACAGCTCTATTTTACATTTTCTATTTAGCCTCCGGAACCACAAAAAACTATTACTTCATTGAATATTAATGAGGGTGATGTGTACGAGTGTAAATGAAGAGTACTCTTGTACTCTCTGATGGTGACCATTCCTGCCTGGTTTTTTGAAATCTAACCAACAAAGAACACAGGTATCCACAGTCAAGTATTAAAATGCATATAAAAAAGTAACTACGTTAAACAGTTTAATTTTGTTGACCGATTTCTATAATTTTGACTTGATTTGTACACCTTCCCTATCGATTTTCTATCCCATCTTCATTATAAACACAATTACCATCTTCTTTATGTCTTCTATATGTCTTCTTTATCCCTTTCATGTTCTACCTGTGATTTCTTCTATCCCACATAGCAAAAACCTCTTATACAAAATCTCATGCCAATAATCCAAATGCTATCATATTTTATCTTTATGTGAATCACCATCTAATTTGTCAATCAATTGTCAGGAGATTGCTCTGCTGTATTCCGAGAGCTGTTCAGTTCTTTTAACATAAAGATTTGTTTTAAATAACCACCGTGAAGCCATACAGTCTTTGTCCACCTACAAGCGGAGGTGTTTTTTTTACGATTTTCGCTTCATGAAATCTACGACCGAATATACTTTTCTTGGATTCTGTAGTAGACTTAGTGTGCTCTTTCCTGATACAGGTTTACTATATTGTTATAATGTAACTTAAAACATGATCGTATATAGTACATCGTAAATAAATACAATATCTAATTCTCGATTCAAATATTGTTAAGGTAGTAAGCAGTTTTTGATATTACTATTAATATAATTGATAAATGTTGTATTTGTAAGCTTTTTAAAAATGTAGTAATTATAATAATTAGTGTTGTATGAAACAAAATAAAATTTATTCTTTAATATTATGTATCTTAGATACAAACTATTTTTGAATGTATGTTTCTATGGAAATGTTTATTTAAAAACACTATTTAAAATCATTCATTCCATTTCAAATCTCATCATGTTAACATGAATTAATATGATAAATATTATTTAGAATTAGAAAATATATATGATGCTCACTTTCAAAAAAACTGATCTTTCCAATTACTTCAAAATATAAAGAATGTGAAATGAAAAATTTCATAAACACAATCAAATATTTCCTAAAAAGAAATAGTTAAGCATACTGAAAAATTATATTAATGTCATCATTTTAATTACATTATTCATGCAATAATTGTATAAAAATCAAAAAAAAAGTTCAGATTGAATTTTAACCCTTCAACTTCATGTAAATGATATGAATGGTTAAAATTTAATTTTTATTATGAAGATAAATGATTTAAATGTAGCAACTTAATAAATTAATTCCAGCATTTTTATTAACATAACACGTGTTCAGTAATTATATTGAAATAAAATAAACAATTCAGTTTGAATTTTAACCCTTCAACTTCTTTGTAGTGGTGGGTTAAAATTCAATTAAAATATATGTATTTTATTTGCTTAAGAACAACTACTAAATTTCTAAATTATCAATAAATTTGAATTTTAACCCTTCAACTTCATGTAAGTGATGAAAGGTTAAAATTCAATATTAACTGCTCCTAGTATAAAATATTATTATGAAATTAAAATTATTACATAATATTTCACGTTGAATTGGACTGCAAATAGGACTCTCTTATAATAGATATGAAATTCGCTCTGCTCATCGTCTTATATTTGCACACTCTCATACACTTTCTGATTGATTGTTATTGTTATATAAGTTATTTCTGTAGTAGTCGAAGACAGTACTTTTCTCTTATTTGTGGTATAAATTATTAAAATTTTCATATAAAATATGATCGTTCATATTACATAATAAAAAAATTTAATCTACGATTCACACCTTGTTAGAAAGTAAGCAGTCTTTGTAATTACCATGCTGTATATAATGTAGTTAGTGTGGGTTTACAACAGTCCTTCAGAAAGTGTATTTTGGTGTGTAAATATAAGACGAAGCACATAGCGTTGCTTCTTATATATTATAAGAGTGTCCTCTTCAGATCCAACTGAATGTGACATATGCATGTAAACATTTTAAATTCATACTAATTTATTATACGAGTGGTTATTAAAATTGAATATTAACCTTTCATCTTTTACATGAAGTTGAAGGGTTAAAATTCAATCAGACATTTTTTTTTTGATTTTTGTATCATTGCAACGTGATATGGAAATAGAAAATGGTTACATTAATTTAATTGGTTTGTATACTTAAAAGTTTTTTTTTGTGAATATCTTGTTTTATGTGTATTTTAATATCATATTCTTAATGTATGAAAGTAATTGGAAAGGGCAGTATTTTGTAAACATTGTTAAAAATGTTACAATACAGGAGAGGTTATTTAAAATGAATTTTAACTATTCATCACTTACATTGAAGTTGAAGGGTTAAAATTCAATCTGAACTATTTTTTTTTTCTGATTATATAATTATTGCACTAGTACGTAAATAAAAATTCTGACATTAATTTAGTTTTTCAGTTCACTTAACAAAACATATCTGCTTTATGTTTATGAAAATTTTAGTATCGGGATCATACATTTTTTAAGTAATTGTGAGATAATTTTATTTGAAAGGGTACATATATATTTTGTAATTGTAAAAAATTATTTGCATATTTATTCAAAATAACATGATGAGATTAAAAATGGAATGAAAGATTATACATAGTTTGTTTTAATCAAACATTTCCATAGAAACATCAACTTAAAAATTTCTTGTATCTATGTTACATAATATTAAAGATGAAAGAAAGTTTATTATGTTTAATACAAAGCCTATTATTATTACAATATATTTAAAAGGTAAACTACTAGTAGAATTGTTATATTTTTTCTTTATAATATATATATATATATACATACCATGAAATGTTATGTTTAATCTAACACAGCTCTATTTTACATTTTCTATTTAGCCTCCGGAACCACAAAAAACTATTACTTCATTGAATATTAATGTGGGTGATGTGTACGAGTGTAAATGAAGAGTACTCTTGTACTCTCTGATGGTGACCATTCCTGCCTGGTTTTTTGAAATCTAACCAACAGAGAACACAGGTATCCACAGTCAAGTATTAAAATGCATATAAAAAAGTAACTGCGTTAAACAGTTTAATTTTGTTGACCGATTTCTATAATTTTGACTTGATGTGTACACCTTCCCTATCGATTTTCTATCCCATCTTCATTATAAACACAATTACCATCTATATGTCTTCTTTATCCCTCTCATGTTCTATCTGTGATTTCTTCTATCCCACATAGCAAAAACCTCTTATACAAAATCTCATGCCAATAATCCAAATGCTATCATATTTTATCTTTATGTGAATCACCATCTAATTTGTCAATCAATTGTCAGGAGATTGCTCTGCTGTATTCCGAGAGCTGTTCAGTTCTTTTAACATAATGATTTGTTTTAAATAACCACCGTGAAGCCATACAGTCTTTGTCCACCTACAAGCGGAGGTGTTTTTTTTACGATTTTCGCTTCATGAAATCTACGACCGAATATACTTTTCTTGGATTCTGTAGTAGACTTAGTGTGCACTTTCCTGATATAGGTTTACTATATTGTTATAATGTAACTTAAAACATGATCGTATATAGTACATCGTAAATAAATACAATATCTAATCCTCGATTCAAATATTGTTAAGGTAGTAAGCAGTTTTTGATATTACTATTAATATAATTGATAAATGATGTATTTGTTAGCTTTTTAAAAAATATAGTAATAATAATAATTAGTGTTGTATGAAACAAAATAAAATCTATTCTTTAATATTATGTATCTTAGATACAAACTATTTTTGAATGTATGTTTCTATAGAAATGTTTTTTTAAAAAACACTATTTAAAATCATTCATTCCATTTCAAATCTCATCATGTTAACATGAATTAATATGATAAATATTATTTAGAATTAGAAAATATATATGATGCTCACTTTCAAAAAAACTGATCTTTCCAATTACTTCAAAATATAAAGAATGTGAAATGAAAAATTTCATAACACAATCAAATATTTCCTAAAAAGAAATAGTTAAGCATACTGAAAAATTATATTAATGTCAGCATTTTAATTACATTATTCATGCAATAATTCTATAAAAATCAAAAATAAGTTCAGATTGAATTTTAACCCTTCAACTTCATGTAAATGATATGAATGGTTAAAATTCAATTTTTATTATGAAGATAAATGATTTAAATGTAGCAACTTAATAAATTAATTCCAGCATTTTTATTAACATAACACGTGTTCAGTAATTATATTATAATAAAATAAACAATTCAGTTTGAATTTTAACCCTTCAACTTCTTTGTAGTGGTGGGTTAAAATTCAATTAAAATATATGTATTTTATTTGCTTAAGAACAACTACTAAATTTCTAAATTATCAATAAATTTGAATTTTAACCCTTCAACTTCATGTAAGTGATGAAAGGTTAAAATTCAATATTAACTGCTCCTAGTATAAAATATTATTATGAAATTAAAATTATTACATAATATTTCACGTTGAATTGGACTGCAAATAGGACTCTCTTATAATAGATATGAAATTCGCTCTGCTCATCGTCTTATATTTGCACACTCTCATACACTTTCTGATTGATTGTTATTGTTATATAAGTTGTTTCTGTAGTAGTCGAAGACAGTACTTTTCTCTTATTTGTGGTATAAATTATTAAAATTTTCAGATAAAATATGATTGTTCATATTACATAATAAAAAAATTTAATCTACGATTCACACCTTGTTAGAAAGTAAGCAGTCTTTGTAATTACCATGCTGTATATAATGTAGTTAGTGTGGGTTTACAACAGTCCTTCAGAAAGTGTATTTTGGTGTGTAAATATAAGACGAAGCACATAGCGTTGCTTCTTATATATTATAAGATTGTCCTCTTCAGATCCAACTGAATGTGACATATGCATGTAAACATTTTAAATTCATACTAATTTATTATACGAGTGGTTATTAAAATTGAATATTAACCTTTCATCTTTTATATGAAGTTGATGGGTTAAAATTCAATCAGACATTTTTTTTTTGATTCTTGTATCATTGCAACGTGATATGGAAATAGAAAATGGTTACATTAATTTAATTGGTTTGTATACTTAAAAGTTTTTTTTTGTGAATATCTTGTTTTATGTGTATTTTAATATCATATTCTTAATGTATGAAAGTAATTGGAAAGGGCAGTATTTTGTAAACATTGTTAAAAATGTTACATTACAGGAGAGGTTATTTAAAATGAATTTTAACTATTCATCACTTACATTGAAGTTGAAGGGTTAAAATTCAATCTGAACTATTTTTTTTTCTGATTATATAATTATTGCACTAGTACGTAAATAAAAATTCTGACATTAATTTAGTTTTTCAGTTCACTTAACAAAACATATCTGCTTTATGTTTATGAAAATTTTAGTATCGGGATCATAAATTTTTTAAGTAATTGTGAGATAATTTTATTTGAAAGGGTACATATATATTTTGTAATTGTAAAAAAATTATTTGCATATTTATTCAAAATAACATGATGAGATTAAAAATGGATTGAAAGATTATACATAGTTTGTTTTAATCAAACATTTCCATAGAAACATCAACTTAAAAATTTCTTGTATCTATGTTACATAATATTAAAGATGAAAGAAAGTTTATTATGTTTAATACAAAGCCTATTATTACAATATATTTAAAAGGTAAACTACTAGTAGAATTGTTATATTTTTTCTTTATAATATATATATATATATATATATACATACCATGAAATGTTATGTTTAATCTAACACAGCTCTATTTTACATTTTCTATTTAGCCTCCGGAACCACAAAAAACTATTACTTCATTGAATATTAATGTGGGTGATGTGTACGAGTGTAAATGAAGAGTACTCTTGTACTCTCTGATGGTGACCATTCCTGCCTGGTTTTTTGAAATCTAACCAACAGAGAACACAGGTATCCACAGTCAAGTATTAAAATGCATATAAAAAAGTAACTGCGTTAAACAGTTTAATTTTGTTGACCGATTTCTATAATTTTGACTTGATGTGTACACCTTCCCTATCGATTTTCTATCCCATCTTCATTATAAACACAATTACCATCTTCTTTATGTCTTCTATATGTCTTCTTTATCCCTTTCATGTTCTACCTGTGATTTCTTCTATCCCACATAGCAAAAACCTCTTATACAAAATCTCATGCCAATAATCCAAATGCTATCATATTTTATCTTTATGTGAATCACCATCTAATTTGTCAATCAATTGTCAGGAGATTGCTCTGCTGTATTCCGAGAGCTGTTCAGTTCTTTTAACATAAAGATTTGTTTTAAATAACCACCGTGAAGCCATACAGTCTTTGTCCACCTACAAGCGGAGGTGTTTTTTTTACGATTTTCGCTTCATGAAATCTACGACCGAATATACTTTTCTTGGATTCTGTAGTAGACTTAGTGTGCTCTTTCCTGATACAGGTTTACTATATTGTTATAATGTAACTTAAAACATGATCGTATATAGTACATCGTAAATAAATACAATATCTAATTCTCGATTCAAATATTGTTAAGGTAGTAAGCAGTTTTTGATATTACTATTAATATAATTGATAAATGTTGTATTTGTAAGCTTTTTAAAAATGTAGTAATTATAATAATTAGTGTTGTATGAAACAAAATAAAATTTATTCTTTAATATTATGTATCTTAGATACAAACTATTTTTGAATGTATGTTTCTATGGAAATGTTTATTTAAAAACACTATTTAAAATCATTCATTCCATTTCAAATCTCATCATGTTAACATGAATTAATATGATAAATATTATTTAGAATTAGAAAATATATATGATGCTCACTTTCAAAAAAACTGATCTTTCCAATTACTTCAAAATATAAAGAATGTGAAATGAAAAATTTCATAAACACAATCAAATATTTCCTAAAAAGAAATAGTTAAGCATACTGAAAAATTATATTAATGTCATCATTTTAATTACATTATTCATGCAATAATTGTATAAAAATCAAAAAAAAAGTTCAGATTGAATTTTAACCCTTCAACTTCATGTAAATGATATGAATGGTTAAAATTTAATTTTTATTATGAAGATAAATGATTTAAATGTAGCAACTTAATAAATTAATTCCAGCATTTTTATTAACATAACACGTGTTCAGTAATTATATTGAAATAAAATAAACAATTCAGTTTGAATTTTAACCCTTCAACTTCTTTGTAGTGGTGGGTTAAAATTCAATTAAAATATATGTATTTTATTTGCTTAAGAACAACTACTAAATTTCTAAATTATCAATAAATTTGAATTTTAACCCTTCAACTTCATGTAAGTGATGAAAGGTTAAAATTCAATATTAACTGCTCCTAGTATAAAATATTATTATGAAATTAAAATTATTACATAATATTTCACGTTGAATTGGACTGCAAATAGGACTCTCTTATAATAGATATGAAATTCGCTCTGCTCATCGTCTTATATTTGCACACTCTCATACACTTTCTGATTGATTGTTATTGTTATATAAGTTATTTCTGTAGTAGTCGAAGACAGTACTTTTCTCTTATTTGTGGTATAAATTATTAAAATTTTCAGATAAAATATGATCGTTCATATTACATAATAAAAAAATTTAATCTACGATTCACACCTTGTTAGAAAGTAAGCAGTCTTTGTAATTACCATGCTGTATATAATGTAGTTAGTGTGGGTTTACAACAGTCCTTCAGAAAGTGTATTTTGGTGTGTAAATATAAGACGAAGCACATAGCGTTGCTTCTTATATATTATAAGAGTGTCCTCTTCAGATCCAACTGAATGTGACATATGCATGTAAACATTTTAAATTCATACTAATTTATTATACGAGCGGTTATTAAAATTGAATATTAACCTTTCATCTTTTACATGAAGTTGAAGGGTTAAAATTCAATCAGACATTTTTTTTTTGATTTTTGTATCATTGCAACGTGATATGGAAATAGAAAATGGTTACATTAATTTAATTGGTTAGTATACTTAAAAGTTTTTTTTTGTGAATATCTTGTTTTATGTGTATTTTAATATCATATTCTTAATGTATGAAAGTAATTGGAAAGGGCAGTATTTTGTAAACATTGTTAAAAATGTTACATTACAGGAGAGGTTATTTAAAATGAATTTTAACTATTCATCACTTACATTGAAGTTGAAGGGTTAAAATTCAATCTGAACTATTTTTTTTTTCTGATTATATAATTATTGCACTAGTACGTAAATAAAAATTCTGACATTAATTTAGTTTTTCAGTTCACTTAACAAAACATATCTGCTTTATGTTTATGAAAATTTTAGTATCGGGATCATAAATTTTTTAAGTAATTGTGAGATAATTTTATTTGAAAGGGTACATATATATTTTGTAATTGTAAAAAATTATTTGCATATTTATTCAAAATAACATGATGAGATTAAAAATGGAATGAAAGATTATACATAGTTTGTTTTAATCAAACATTTCCATAGAAACATCAACTTAAAAATTTCTTGTATCTATGTTACATAATATTAAAGATGAAAGAAAGTTTATTATGTTTAATACAAAGCCTATTATTATTACAATATATTTAAAAGGTAAACTACTAGTAGAATTGTTATATTTTTTCTTTATAATATATATATACATACCATGAAATGTTATGTTTAATCTAACACAGCTCTATTTTACATTTTCTATTTAGCCTCCGGAACCACAAAAAACTATTACTTCATTGAATATTAATGTGGGTGATGTGTACGAGTGTAAATGAAGAGTACTCTTGTACTCTCTGATGGTGACCATTCCTGCCTGGTTTTTTGAAATCTAACCAACAGAGAACACAGGTATCCACAGTCAAGTATTAAAATGCATATAAAAAAGTAACTGCGTTAAACAGTTTAATTTTGTTGACCGATTTCTATAATTTTGACTTGATGTGTACACCTTCCCTATCGATTTTCTATCCCATCTTCATTATAAACACAATTACCATCTATATGTCTTCTTTATCCCTCTCATGTTCTATCTGTGATTTCTTCTATCCCACATAGCAAAAACCTCTTATACAAAATCTCATGCCAATAATCCAAATGCTATCATATTTTATCTTTATGTGAATCACCATCTAATTTGTCAATCAATTGTCAGGAGATTGCTCTGCTGTATTCCGAGAGCTGTTCAGTTCTTTTAACATAATGATTTGTTTTAAATAACCACCGTGAAGCCATACAGTCTTTGTCCACCTACAAGCGGAGGTGTTTTTTTTACGATTTTCGCTTCATGAAATCTACGACCGAATATACTTTTCTTGGATTCTGTAGTAGACTTAGTGTGCACTTTCCTGATATAGGTTTACTATATTGTTATAATGTAACTTAAAACATGATCGTATATAGTACATCGTAAATAAATACAATATCTAATCCTCGATTCAAATATTGTTAAGGTAGTAAGCAGTTTTTGATATTACTATTAATATAATTGATAAATGATGTATTTGTTAGCTTTTTAAAAAATATAGTAATAATAATAATTAGTGTTGTATGAAACAAAATAAAATCTATTCTTTAATATTATGTATCTTAGATACAAACTATTTTTGAATGTATGTTTCTATAGAAATGTTTATTTAAAAAACACTATTTAAAATCATTCATTCCATTTCAAATCTCATCATGTTAACATGAATTAATATGATAAATATTATTTAGAATTAGAAAATATATATGATGCTCACTTTCAAAAAAACTGATCTTTCCAATTACTTCAAAATATAAAGAATGTGAAATGAAAAATTTTATAAACACAATCAAATATTTCCTAAAAAGAAATAGTTAAGCATACTGAAAAATTATATTAATGTTAGCATTTTAATTACATTATTCATGCAATAATTCTATAAAAATCAAAAAAAAAGTTCAGATTGAATTTTAACCCTTCAACTTCATGTAAATGATATGAATGGTTAAAATTCAATTTTTATTATGAAGATAAATGATTTAAATGTAGCAACTTAATAAATTAATTCCAGCATTTTTATTAACATAACACGTGTTCAGTAATTATATTGAAATAAAATAAACAATTCAGTTTGAATTTTAACCCTTCAACTTCTTTGTAGTGGTGGGTTAAAATTCAATTAAAATATATGTATTTTATTTGCTTAAGAACAACTACTAAATTTCTAAATTATCAATAAATTTGAATTTTAACCCTTCAACTTCATGTAAGTGATGAAAGGTTAAAATTCAATATTAACTGCTCCTAGTATAAAATATTATTATGAAATTAAAATTATTACATAATATTTCACGTTGAATTGGACTGCAAATAGGACTCTCTTATAATAGATATGAAATTCGCTCTGCTCATCGTCTTATATTTGCACACTCTCATACACTTTCTGATTGATTGTTATTGTTATATAAGTTGTTTCTGTAGTAGTCGAAGACAGTACTTTTCTCTTATTTGTGGTATAAATTATTAAAATTTTCAGATAAAATATGATTGTTCATATTACATAATAAAAAAATTTAATCTACGATTCACACCTTGTTAGAAAGTAAGCAGTCTTTGTAATTACCATGCTGTATATAATGTAGTTAGTGTGGGTTTACAACAGTCCTTCAGAAAGTGTATTTTGGTGTGTAAATATAAGACGAAGCACATAGCGTTGCTTCTTATATATTATAAGATTGTCCTCTTCAGATCCAACTGAATGTGACATATGCATGTAAACATTTTAAATTCATACTAATTTATTATACGAGTGGTTATTAAAATTGAATATTAACCTTTCATCTTTTATATGAAGTTGATGGGTTAAAATTCAATCAGACATTTTTTTTTTTGATTCTTGTATCATTGCAACGTGATATGGAAATAGAAAATGGTTACATTAATTTAATTGGTTTGTATACTTAAAAGTTTTTTTTTGTGAATATCTTGTTTTATGTGTATTTTAATATCATATTCTTAATGTATGAAAGTAATTGGAAAGGGCAGTATTTTGTAAACATTGTTAAAAATGTTACATTACAGGAGAGGTTATTTAAAATGAATTTTAACTATTCATCACTTACATTGAAGTTGAAGGGTTAAAATTCAATCTGAACTATTTTTTTTTCTGATTATATAATTATTGCACTAGTACGTAAATAAAAATTCTGACATTAATTTAGTTTTTCAGTTCACTTAACAAAACATATCTGCTTTATGTTTATGAAAATTTTAGTATCGGGATCATAAATTTTTTAAGTAATTGTGAGATAATTTTATTTTAAAGGGTACATATATATTTTGTAATTGTAAAAAAATTATTTGCATATTTATTCAAAATAACATGATGAGATTAAAAATGGATTGAAAGATTATACATAGTTTGTTTTAATCAAACATTTCCATAGAAACATCAACTTAAAAATTTCTTGTATCTATGTTACATAATATTAAAGATGAAAGAAAGTTTATTATGTTTAATACAAAGCCTATTATTATTACAATATATTTAAAAGGTAAACTACTAGTAGAATTGTTATATTTTTTCTTTATAATATATATATATATATATATATATATATATATATATATATATATATATACATACCATGAAATGTTATGTTTAATCTAACACAGCTCTATTTTACATTTTCTATTTAGCCTCCGGAACCACAAAAAACTATTACTTCATTGAATATTAATGTGGGTGATGTGTACGAGTGTAAATGAAGAGTACTCTTGTACTCTCTGATGGTGACCATTCCTGCCTGGTTTTTTGAAATCTAACCAACAGAGAACACAGGTATCCACAGTCAAGTATTAAAATGCATATAAAAAAGTAACTGCGTTAAACAGTTTAATTTTGTTGACCGATTTCTATAATTTTGACTTGATGTGTACACCTTCCCTATCGATTTTCTATCCCATCTTCATTATAAACACAATTACCATCTATATGTCTTCTTTATCCCTCTCATGTTCTATCTGTGATTTCTTCTATCCCACATAGCAAAAACCTCTTATACAAAATCTCATGCCAATAATCCAAATGCTATCATATTTTATCTTTATGTGAATCACCATCTAATTTGTCAATCAATTGTCAGGAGATTGCTCTGCTGTATTCCGAGAGCTGTTCAGTTCTTTTAACATAAAGATTTGTTTTAAATAACCACCGTGAAGCCATACAGTCTTTGTCCACCTACAAGCGGAGGTGTTTTTTTTACGATTTTCGCTTCATGAAATCTACGACCGAATATACTTTTCTTGGATTCTGTAGTAGACTTAGTGTGCTCTTTCCTGATACAGGTTTACTATATGGTTATAATGTAACTTAAAACATGATCGTATATAGTACATCGTAAATAAATACAATATCTAATTCTCGATTCAAATATTGTTAAGGTAGTAAGCAGTTTTTGATATTACTATTAATATAATTGATAAATGTTGTATTTGTAAGCTTTTTAAAAATGTAGTAATTATAATAATTAGTGTTGTATGAAACAAAATAAAATTTATTCTTTAATATTATGTATCTTAGATACAAACTATTTTTGAATGTATGTTTCTATGGAAATGTTTATTTAAAAACACTATTTAAAATCATTCATTCCATTTCAAATCTCATCATGTTAACATGAATTAATATGATAAATATTATTTAGAATTAGAAAATATATATGATGCTCACTTTCAAAAAAACTGATCTTTCCAATTACTTCAAAATATAAAGAATGTGAAATGAAAAATTTCATAAACACAATCAAATATTTCCTAAAAAGAAATAGTTAAGCATACTGAAAAATTATATTAATGTCATCATTTTAATTACATTATTCATGCAATAATTGTATAAAAATCAAAAAAAAAGTTCAGATTGAATTTTAACCCTTCAACTTCATGTAAATGATATGAATGGTTAAAATTTAATTTTTATTATGAAGATAAATGATTTAAATGTAGCAACTTAATAAATTAATTCCAGCATTTTTATTAACATAACACGTGTTCAGTAATTATATTGAAATAAAATAAACAATTCAGTTTGAATTTTAACCCTTCAACTTCTTTGTAGTGGTGGGTTAAAATTCAATTAAAATATATGTATTTTATTTGCTTAAGAACAACTACTAAATTTCTAAATTATCAATAAATTTGAATTTTAACCCTTCAACTTCATGTAAGTGATGAAAGGTTAAAATTCAATATTAACTGCTCCTAGTATAAAATATTATTATGAAATTAAAATTATTACATAATATTTCACGTTGAATTGGACTGCAAATAGGACTCTCTTATAATAGATATGAAATTCGCTCTGCTCATCGTCTTATATTTGCACACTCTCATACACTTTCTGATTGATTGTTATTGTTATATAAGTTGTTTCTGTAGTAGTCGAAGACAGTACTTTTCTCTTATTTGTGGTATAAATTATTAAAATTTTCAGATAAAATATGATTGTACATATTACATAATAAAAAAATTTAATCTACGATTCACACCTTGTTAGAAAGTAAGCAGTCTTTGTAATTACCATGCTGTATATAATGTAGTTAGTGTGGGTTTACAACAGTCCTTCAGAAAGTGTATTTTGGTGTGTAAATATAAGACGAAGCACATAGCCTTGCTTCTTATATATTATAAGATTGTCCTCTTCAGATCCAACTGAATGTGACATATGCATGTAAACATTTTAAATTCATACTAATTTATTATACGAGTGGTTATTAAAATTGAATATTAACCTTTCATCTTTTATATGAAGTTGATGGGTTAAAATTCAATCAGACATTTTTTTTTTGATTCTTGTATCATTGCAACGTGATATGGAAATAGAAAATGGTTACATTAATTTAATTGGTTTGTATACTTAAAAGTTTTTTTTTGTGAATATCTTGTTTTATGTGTATTTTAATATCATATTCTTAATGTATGAAAGTAATTGGAAAGGGCAGTATTTTGTAAACATTGTTAAAAATGTTACAATACAGGAGAGGTTATTTAAAATGAATTTTAACTATTCATCACTTACATTGAAGTTGAAGGGTTAAAATTCAATCTGAACTATTTTTTTTTTCTGATTATATAATTATTGCACTAGGACGTAAATAAAAATTCTGACATTAATTTAGTTTTTCAGTTCACTTAACAAAACATATCTGCTTTATGTTTATGAAAATTTTAGTATCGGGATCATAAATTTTTTAAGTAATTGTGAGATAATTTTATTTGAAAGGGTACATATATATTTTGTAATTGTAAAAAAATTATTTGCATATTTATTCAAAATAACATGATGAGATTAAAAATGGATTGAAAGATTATACATAGTTTGTTTTAATCAAACATTTCCATAGAAACATCAACTTAAAAATTTCTTGTATCTATGTTACATAATATTAAAGATGAAAGAAAGTTTATTATGTTTAATACAAAGCCTATTATTATTACAATATATTTAAAAGGTAAACTACTAGTAGAATTGTTATATTTTTTCTTTATAATATATATATATATATATACATACCATGAAATGTTATGTTTAATCTAACACAGCTCTATTTTACATTTTCTATTTAGCCTCCGGAACCACAAAAAACTATTACTTCATTGAATATTAATGAGGGTGATGTGTACGAGTGTAAATGAAGAGTACTCTTGTACTCTCTGATGGTGACCATTCCTGCCTGGTTTTTTGAAATCTAACCAACAAAGAACACAGGTATCCACAGTCAAGTATTAAAATGCATATAAAAAAGTAACTACGTTAAACAGTTTAATTTTGTTGACCGATTTCTATAATTTTGACTTGATTTGTACACCTTCCCTATCGATTTTCTATCCCATCTTCATTATAAACACAATTACCATCTTCTTTATGTCTTCTATATGTCTTCTTTATCCCTTTCATGTTCTACCTGTGATTTCTTCTATCCCACATAGCAAAAACCTCTTATACAAAATCTCATGCCAATAATCCAAATGCTATCATATTTTATCTTTATGTGAATCACCATCTAATTTGTCAATCAATTGTCAGGAGATTGCTCTGCTGTATTCCGAGAGCTGTTCAGTTCTTTTAACATAAAGATTTGTTTTAAATAACCACCGTGAAGCCATACAGTCTTTGTCCACCTACAAGCGGAGGTGTTTTTTTTACGATTTTCGCTTCATGAAATCTACGACCGAATATACTTTTCTTGGATTCTGTAGTAGACTTAGTGTGCTCTTTCCTGATACAGGTTTACTATATTGTTATAATGTAACTTAAAACATGATCGTATATAGTACATCGTAAATAAATACAATATCTAATTCTCGATTCAAATATTGTTAAGGTAGTAAGCAGTTTTTGATATTACTATTAATATAATTGATAAATGTTGTATTTGTAAGCTTTTTAAAAATGTAGTAATTATAATAATTAGTGTTGTATGAAACAAAATAAAATTTATTCTTTAATATTATGTATCTTAGATACAAACTATTTTTGAATGTATGTTTCTATGGAAATGTTTATTTAAAAACACTATTTAAAATCATTCATTCCATTTCAAATCTCATCATGTTAACATGAATTAATATGATAAATATTATTTAGAATTAGAAAATATATATGATGCTCACTTTCAAAAAAACTGATCTTTCCAATTACTTCAAAATATAAAGAATGTGAAATGAAAAATTTCATAAACACAATCAAATATTTCCTAAAAAGAAATAGTTAAGCATACTGAAAAATTATATTAATGTCATCATTTTAATTACATTATTCATGCAATAATTGTATAAAAATCAAAAAAAAAGTTCAGATTGAATTTTAACCCTTCAACTTCATGTAAATGATATGAATGGTTAAAATTTAATTTTTATTATGAAGATAAATGATTTAAATGTAGCAACTTAATAAATTAATTCCAGCATTTTTATTAACATAACACGTGTTCAGTAATTATATTGAAATAAAATAAACAATTCAGTTTGAATTTTAACCCTTCAACTTCTTTGTAGTGGTGGGTTAAAATTCAATTAAAATATATGTATTTTATTTGCTTAAGAACAACTACTAAATTTCTAAATTATCAATAAATTTGAATTTTAACCCTTCAACTTCATGTAAGTGATGAAAGGTTAAAATTCAATATTAACTGCTCCTAGTATAAAATATTATTATGAAATTAAAATTATTACATAATATTTCACGTTGAATTGGACTGCAAATAGGACTCTCTTATAATAGATATGAAATTCGCTCTGCTCATCGTCTTATATTTGCACACTCTCATACACTTTCTGATTGATTGTTATTGTTATATAAGTTATTTCTGTAGTAGTCGAAGACAGTACTTTTCTCTTATTTGTGGTATAAATTATTAAAATTTTCAGATAAAATATGATCGTTCATATTACATAATAAAAAAATTTAATCTACGATTCACACCTTGTTAGAAAGTAAGCAGTCTTTGTAATTACCATGCTGTATATAATGTAGTTAGTGTGGGTTTACAACAGTCCTTCAGAAAGTGTATTTTGGTGTGTAAATATAAGACGAAGCACATAGCGTTGCTTCTTATATATTATAAGAGTGTCCTCTTCAGATCCAACTGAATGTGACATATGCATGTAAACATTTTAAATTCATACTAATTTATTATACGAGCGGTTATTAAAATTGAATATTAACCTTTCATCTTTTACATGAAGTTGAAGGGTTAAAATTCAATCAGACATTTTTTTTTTTGATTTTTGTATCATTGCAACGTGATATGGAAATAGAAAATGGTTACATTAATTTAATTGGTTAGTATACTTAAAAGTTTTTTTTTGTGAATATCTTGTTTTATGTGTATTTTAATATCATATTCTTAATGTATGAAAGTAATTGGAAAGGGCAGTATTTTGTAAACATTGTTAAAAATGTTACATTACAGGAGAGGTTATTTAAAATGAATTTTAACTATTCATCACTTACATTGAAGTTGAAGGGTTAAAATTCAATCTGAACTATTTTTTTTTTCTGATTATATAATTATTGCACTAGTACGTAAATAAAAATTCTGACATTAATTTAGTTTTTCAGTTCACTTAACAAAACATATCTGCTTTATGTTTATGAAAATTTTAGTATCGGGATCATAAATTTTTTAAGTAATTGTGAGATAATTTTATTTGAAAGGGTACATATATATTTTGTAATTGTAAAAAATTATTTGCATATTTATTCAAAATAACATGATGAGATTAAAAATGGAATGAAAGATTATACATAGTTTGTTTTAATCAAACATTTCCATAGAAACATCAACTTAAAAATTTCTTGTATCTATGTTACATAATATTAAAGATGAAAGAAAGTTTATTATGTTTAATACAAAGCCTATTATTATTACAATATATTTAAAAGGTAAACTACTAGTAGAATTGTTATATTTTTTCTTTATAATATATATATACATACCATGAAATGTTATGTTTAATCTAACACAGCTCTATTTTACATTTTCTATTTAGCCTCCGGAACCACAAAAAACTATTACTTCATTGAATATTAATGTGGGTGATGTGTACGAGTGTAAATGAAGAGTACTCTTGTACTCTCTGATGGTGACCATTCCTGCCTGGTTTTTTGAAATCTAACCAACAGAGAACACAGGTATCCACAGTCAAGTATTAAAATGCATATAAAAAAGTAACTGCGTTAAACAGTTTAATTTTGTTGACCGATTTCTATAATTTTGACTTGATGTGTACACCTTCCCTATCGATTTTCTATCCCATCTTCATTATAAACACAATTACCATCTATATGTCTTCTTTATCCCTCTCATGTTCTATCTGTGATTTCTTCTATCCCACATAGCAAAAACCTCTTATACAAAATCTCATGCCAATAATCCAAATGCTATCATATTTTATCTTTATGTGAATCACCATCTAATTTGTCAATCAATTGTCAGGAGATTGCTCTGCTGTATTCCGAGAGCTGTTCAGTTCTTTTAACATAATGATTTGTTTTAAATAACCACCGTGAAGCCATACAGTCTTTGTCCACCTACAAGCGGAGGTGTTTTTTTTACGATTTTCGCTTCATGAAATCTACGACCGAATATACTTTTCTTGGATTCTGTAGTAGACTTAGTGTGCACTTTCCTGATATAGGTTTACTATATTGTTATAATGTAACTTAAAACATGATCGTATATAGTACATCGTAAATAAATACAATATCTAATCCTCGATTCAAATATTGTTAAGGTAGTAAGCAGTTTTTGATATTACTATTAATATAATTGATAAATGATGTATTTGTTAGCTTTTTAAAAAATATAGTAATAATAATAATTAGTGTTGTATGAAACAAAATAAAATCTATTCTTTAATATTATGTATCTTAGATACAAACTATTTTTGAATGTATGTTTCTATAGAAATGTTTATTTAAAAAACACTATTTAAAATCATTCATTCCATTTCAAATCTCATCATGTTAACATGAATTAATATGATAAATATTATTTAGAATTAGAAAATATATATGATGCTCACTTTCAAAAAAACTGATCTTTCCAATTACTTCAAAATATAAAGAATGTGAAATGAAAAATTTCATAACACAATCAAATATTTCCTAAAAAGAAATAGTTAAGCATACTGAAAAATTATATTAATGTCAGCATTTTAATTACATTATTCATGCAATAATTCTATAAAAATCAAAAATAAGTTCAGATTGAATTTTAACCCTTCAACTTCATGTAAATGATATGAATGGTTAAAATTCAATTTTTATTATGAAGATAAATGATTTAAATGTAGCAACTTAATAAATTAATTCCAGCATTTTTATTAACATAACACGTGTTCAGTAATTATATTGAAATAAAATAAACAATTCAGTTTGAATTTTAACCCTTCAACTTCTTTGTAGTGGTGGGTTAAAATTCAATTAAAATATATGTATTTTATTTGCTTAAGAACAACTACTAAATTTCTAAATTATCAATAAATTTGAATTTTAACCCTTCAACTTCATGTAAGTGATGAAAGGTTAAAATTCAATATTAACTGCTCCTAGTATAAAATATTATTATGAAATTAAAATTATTACATAATATTTCACGTTGAATTGGACTGCAAATAGGACTCTCTTATAATAGATATGAAATTCGCTCTGCTCATCGTCTTATATTTGCACACTCTCATACACTTTCTGATTGATTGTTATTGTTATATAAGTTGTTTCTGTAGTAGTCGAAGACAGTACTTTTCTCTTATTTGTTGTATAAATTATTAAAATTTTCAGATAAAATATGATTGTTCATATTACATAATAAAAAAATTTAATCTACGATTCACACCTTGTTAGAAAGTAAGCAGTCTTTGTAATTACCATGCTGTATATAATGTAGTTAGTGTGGGTTTACAACAGTCCTTCAGAAAGTGTATTTTGGTGTGTAAATATAAGACGAAGCACATAGCGTTGCTTCTTATATATTATAAGATTGTCCTCTTCAGATCCAACTGAATGTGACATATGCATGTAAACATTTTAAATTCATACTAATTTATTATACGAGTGGTTATTAAAATTGAATATTAACCTTTCATCTTTTATATGAAGTTGATGGGTTAAAATTCAATCAGACATTTTTTTTTTGATTCTTGTATCATTGCAACGTGATATGGAAATAGAAAATGGTTACATTAATTTAATTGGTTTGTATACTTAAAAGTTTTTTTTTGTGAATATCTTGTTTTATGTGTATTTTAATATCATATTCTTAATGTATGAAAGTAATTGGAAAGGGCAGTATTTTGTAAACATTGTTAAAAATGTTACATTACAGGAGAGGTTATTTAAAATGAATTTTAACTATTCATCACTTACATTGAAGTTGAAGGGTTAAAATTCAATCTGAACTATTTTTTTTTCTGATTATATAATTATTGCACTAGTACGTAAATAAAAATTCTGACATTAATTTAGTTTTTCAGTTCACTTAACAAAACATATCTGCTTTATGTTTATGAAAATTTTAGTATCGGGATCATAAATTTTTTAAGTAATTGTGAGATAATTTTATTTGAAAGGGTACATATATATTTTGTAATTGTAAAAAAATTATTTGCATATTTATTCAAAATAACATGATGAGATTAAAAATGGATTGAAAGATTATACATAGTTTGTTTTAATCAAACATTTCCATAGAAACATCAACTTAAAAATTTCTTGTATCTATGTTACATAATATTAAAGATGAAAGAAAGTTTATTATGTTTAATACAAAGCCTATTATTATTACAATATATTTAAAAGGTAAACTACTAGTAGAATTGTTATATTTTTTCTTTATAATATATATATATATATATATATATATATATATATATATATATATATATACATACCATGAAATGTTATGTTTAATCTAACACAGCTCTATTTTACATTTTCTATTTAGCCTCCGGAACCACAAAAAACTATTACTTCATTGAATATTAATGAGGGTGATGTGTACGAGTGTAAATGAAGAGTACTCTTGTACTCTCTGATGGTGACCATTCCTGCCTGGTTTTTTGAAATCTAACCAACAAAGAACACAGGTATCCACAGTCAAGTATTAAAATGCATATAAAAAAGTAACTACGTTAAACAGTTTAATTTTGTTGACCGATTTCTATAATTTTGACTTGATTTGTACACCTTCCCTATCGATTTTCTATCCCATCTTCATTATAAACACAATTACCATCTTCTTTATGTCTTCTATATGTCTTCTTTATCCCTTTCATGTTCTACCTGTGATTTCTTCTATCCCACATAGCAAAAACCTCTTATACAAAATCTCATGCCAATAATCCAAATGCTATCATATTTTATCTTTATGTGAATCACCATCTAATTTGTCAATCAATTGTCAGGAGATTGCTCTGCTGTATTCCGAGAGCTGTTCAGTTCTTTTAACATAAAGATTTGTTTTAAATAACCACCGTGAAGCCATACAGTCTTTGTCCACCTACAAGCGGAGGTGTTTTTTTTACGATTTTCGCTTCATGAAATCTACGACCGAATATACTTTTCTTGGATTCTGTAGTAGACTTAGTGTGCTCTTTCCTGATACAGGTTTACTATATGGTTATAATGTAACTTAAAACATGATCGTATATAGTACATCGTAAATAAATACAATATCTAATTCTCGATTCAAATATTGTTAAGGTAGTAAGCAGTTTTTGATATTACTATTAATATAATTGATAAATGTTGTATTTGTAAGCTTTTTAAAAATGTAGTAATTATAATAATTAGTGTTGTATGAAACAAAATAAAATTTATTCTTTAATATTATGTATCTTAGATACAAACTATTTTTGAATGTATGTTTCTATGGAAATGTTTATTTAAAAACACTATTTAAAATCATTCATTCCATTTCAAATCTCATCATGTTAACATGAATTAATATGATAAATATTATTTAGAATTAGAAAATATATATGATGCTCACTTTCAAAAAAACTGATCTTTCCAATTACTTCAAAATATAAAGAATGTGAAATGAAAAATTTCATAAACACAATCAAATATTTCCTAAAAAGAAATAGTTAAGCATACTGAAAAATTATATTAATGTCATCATTTTAATTACATTATTCATGCAATAATTGTATAAAAATCAAAAAAAAAGTTCAGATTGAATTTTAACCCTTCAACTTCATGTAAATGATATGAATGGTTAAAATTTAATTTTTATTATGAAGATAAATGATTTAAATGTAGCAACTTAATAAATTAATTCCAGCATTTTTATTAACATAACACGTGTTCAGTAATTATATTGAAATAAAATAAACAATTCAGTTTGAATTTTAACCCTTCAACTTCTTTGTAGTGGTGGGTTAAAATTCAATTAAAATATATGTATTTTATTTGCTTAAGAACAACTACTAAATTTCTAAATTATCAATAAATTTGAATTTTAACCCTTCAACTTCATGTAAGTGATGAAAGGTTAAAATTCAATATTAACTGCTCCTAGTATAAAATATTATTATGAAATTAAAATTATTACATAATATTTCACGTTGAATTGGACTGCAAATAGGACTCTCTTATAATAGATATGAAATTCGCTCTGCTCATCGTCTTATATTTGCACACTCTCATACACTTTCTGATTGATTGTTATTGTTATATAAGTTATTTCTGTAGTAGTCGAAGACAGTACTTTTCTCTTATTTGTGGTATAAATTATTAAAATTTTCATATAAAATATGATCGTTCATATTACATAATAAAAAAATTTAATCTACGATTCACACCTTGTTAGAAAGTAAGCAGTCTTTGTAATTACCATGCTGTATATAATGTAGTTAGTGTGGGTTTACAACAGTCCTTCAGAAAGTGTATTTTGGTGTGTAAATATAAGACGAAGCACATAGCGTTGCTTCTTATATATTATAAGAGTGTCCTCTTCAGATCCAACTGAATGTGACATATGCATGTAAACATTTTAAATTCATACTAATTTATTATACGAGCGGTTATTAAAATTGAATATTAACCTTTCATCTTTTACATGAAGTTGAAGGGTTAAAATTCAATCAGACATTTTTTTTTTGATTTTTGTATCATTGCAACGTGATATGGAAATAGAAAATGGTTACATTAATTTAATTGGTTAGTATACTTAAAAGTTTTTTTTTGTGAATATCTTGTTTTATGTGTATTTTAATATCATATTCTTAATGTATGAAAGTAATTGGAAAGGGCAGTATTTTGTAAACATTGTTAAAAATGTTACATTACAGGAGAGGTTATTTAAAATGAATTTTAACTATTCATCACTTACATTGAAGTTGAAGGGTTAAAATTCAATCTGAACTATTTTTTTTTCTGATTATATAATTATTGCACTAGTA
This sequence comes from Lycorma delicatula, assembly GCF_047948215.1. Taxonomy (NCBI): domain Eukaryota; kingdom Metazoa; phylum Arthropoda; class Insecta; order Hemiptera; family Fulgoridae; genus Lycorma; species Lycorma delicatula. The sequence continues at coordinate 66,675,134 of NC_134459.1, read as the reverse complement.
CGTAAATAAAAATTCTGACATTAATTTAGTTTTTCAGTTCACTTAACAAAACATATCTGCTTTATGTTTATGAAAATTTTAGTATCGGGATCATAAACTTTTTAAGTAATTGTGAGATAATTTTATTTGAAAGGGTACATATATATTTTGTAATTGTAAAAAATTATTTGCATATTTATTCAAAATAACATGATGAGATTAAAAATGGAATGAAAGATTATACATAGTTTGTTTTAATCAAACATTTCCATAGAAACATCAACTTAAAAATTTCTTGTATCTATGTTACATAATATTAAAGATGAAAGAAAGTTTATTATGTTTAATACAAAGCCTATTATTATTACAATATATTTAAAAGGTAAACTACTAGTAGAATTGTTATATTTTTTCTTTATAATATATATATATATATATATACATACCATGAAATGTTATGTTTAATCTAACACAGCTCTATTTTACATTTTCTATTTAGCCTCCGGAACCACAAAAAACTATTACTTCATTGAATATTAATGAGGGTGATGTGTACGAGTGTAAATGAAGAGTACTCTTGTACTCTCTGATGGTGACCATTCCTGCCTGGTTTTTTTGAAATCTAACCAACAAAGAACACAGGTATCCACAGTCAAGTATTAAAATGCATATAAAAAAGTAACTGCGTTAAACAGTTTAATTTTGTTGACCGATTTCTATAATTTTGACTTGATTTGTACACCTTCCCAATCGATTTTCTATCCCATTTTCATTATAAACACAATTACCATCTATCTGTCTTCTTTATCCCTCTCATGTTCTATCTATGATTTCTTCTATCCCACATAGCAAAAACCTCTTATACAAAATCTCATGCCAATAATCCAAATGCTATCATATTTTATCTTTATGTGAATCACCATCTAATTTGTCAATCAATTGTCAGGAGATTGCTCTGCTGTATTCCGAGAGCTGTTCAGTTCTTTTAACATAAAGATTTGTTTTAAATAACCACCGTGAAGCCATACAGTCTTTGTCCACCTACAAGCGGAGGTGTTTTTTTTACGATTTTCGCTTCATGAAATCTACGACCGAATATACTTTTCTTGGATTCTGTAGTAGACTTAGTGTGCTCTTTCCTGATATAGGTTTACTATATTGTTATAATGTAACTTAAAACATGATCGTATACAGTACATCGTAAATAAATACAATATCTAATCCTCGATTCAAATATTGTTAAGGTAGTAAGCAGTTTTTGATATTACTATTAATATAATTGATAAATGTTGTATTTGTAAGCTTTTTAAAAAATATAGTAATAATAATAATTAGTGTTGTATGAAACAAAATAACATTTATTCTTTAATATTATGTATCTTAGATACAAACTATTTTTGAATGTATGTTTCTATGGAAATGTTTATTTAAAAACACTATTTAAAATCATTCATTCCATTTCAAATCTCATCATGTTAACATGAATTAATATGATAAATATTATTTAGAATTAGAAAATATATATGATGCTCACTTTCAAAAAAACTGATCTTTCCAATTACTTCAAAATATAAAGAATGTGAAATGAAAAATTTCATAACACAATCAAATATTTCCTAAAAAGAAATAGTTAAGCATACTGAAAAATTATATTAATGTCAGCATTTTAATTACATTATTCATGCAATAATTCTATAAAAATCAAAAATAAGTTCAGATTGAATTTTAACCCTTCAACTTCATGTAAATGATATGAATGGTTAAAATTCAATTTTTATTATGAAGATAAATGATTTAAATGTAGCAACTTAATAAATTAATTCCAGCATTTTTATTAACATAACACGTGTTCAGTAATTATATTGAAATAAAATAAACAATTCAGTTTGAATTTTAACCCTTCAACTTCTTTGTAGTGGTGGGTTAAAATTCAATTAAAATATATGTATTTTATTTGCTTAAGAACAACTACTAAATTTCTAAATTATCAATAAATTTGAATTTTAACCCTTCAACTTCATGTAAGTGATGAAAGGTTAAAATTCAATATTAACTGCTCCTAGTATAAAATATTATTATGAAATTAAAATTATTACATAATATTTCACGTTGAATTGGACTGCAAATAGGACTCTCTTATAATAGATATGAAATTGATTGATTGTTATTGTTATATAAGTTGTTTCTGTAGTAGTCGAAGACAGTACTTTTCTCTTATTTGTGGTATAAATTATTAAAATTTTCAGATAAAATATGATCGTTCATATTACATAATAAAAAAATTTAATCTACGATTCACACCTTGTTAGAAAGTAAGCAGTCTTTGTAATTACCATGCTGTATATAATGTAGTTAGTGTGGGTTTACAACAGTCCTTCAGAAAGTGTATTTTGGTGTGTAAATATAAGACGAAGCACATAGCGTTGCTTCTTATATATTATAAGAATGTCCTCTTCAGAGCCAACTGAATGTGACATATGCATGTAAACATTTTAAATTCATACTAATTTATTATACGAGTGGTTATTAAAATTGAATATTAACCTTTCATCTTTTATATGAAGTTGATGGGTTAAAATTCAATCAGACATTTTTTTTTTGATTCTTGTATCATTGCAACGTGATATGGAAATAGAAAATGGTTACATTAATTTAATTGGTTTGTATACTTAAAAGTTTTTTTTTGTGAATATCTTGTTTTATGTGTATTTTAATATCATATTCTTAATGTATGAAAGTAATTGGAAAGGGCAGTATTTTGTAAACATTGTTAAAAATGTTACAATACAGGAGAGGTTATTTAAAATGAATTTTAACTATTCATCACTTACATTGAAGTTGAAGGGTTAAAATTCAATCTGAACTATTTTTTTTTTCTGATTATATAATTATTGCACTAGTACGTAAATAAAAATTCTGACATTAATTTAGTTTTTCAGTTCACTTAACAAAACATATCTGCTTTATGTTTATGAAAATTTTAGTATCGGGATCATAAATTTTTTAAGTAATTGTGAGATAATTTTATTTGAAAGGGTACATATATATTTTGTAATTGTAAAAAATTATTTGCATATTTATTCAAAATAACATGATGAGATTAAAAATGGAATGAAAGATTATACATAGTTTGTTTTAATCAAACATTTCCATAGAAACATCAACTTAAAAATTTCTTGTATCTATGTTACATAATATTAAAGATGAAAGAAAGTTTATTATGTTTAATACAAAGCCTATTATTATTACAATATATTTAAAAGGTAAACTACTAGTAGAATTGTTATATTTTTTCTTTATAATATATATATATATATATACATACCATGAAATGTTATGTTTAATCTAACACAGCTCTATTTTACATTTTCTATTTAGCCTCCGGAACCACAAAAAACTATTACTTCATTGAATATTAATGTGGGTGATGTGTACGAGTGTAAATGAAGAGTACTCTTGTACTCTCTGATGGTGACCATTCCTGCCTGGTTTTTTGAAATCTAACCAACAGAGAACACAGGTATCCACAGTCAAGTATTAAAATGCATATAAAAAAGTAACTGCGTTAAACAGTTTAATTTTGTTGACCGATTTCTATAATTTTGACTTGATGTGTACACCTTCCCTATCGATTTTCTATCCCATCTTCATTATAAACACAATTACCATCTATATGTCTTCTTTATCCCTCTCATGTTCTATCTGTGATTTCTTCTATCCCACATAGCAAAAACCTCTTATACAAAATCTCATGCCAATAATCCAAATGCTATCATATTTTATCTTTATGTGAATCACCATCTAATTTGTCAATCAATTGTCAGGAGATTGCTCTGCTGTATTCCGAGAGCTGTTCAGTTCTTTTAACATAATGATTTGTTTTAAATAACCACCGTGAAGCCATACAGTCTTTGTCCACCTACAAGCGGAGGTGTTTTTTTTACGATTTTCGCTTCATGAAATCTACGACCGAATATACTTTTCTTGGATTCTGTAGTAGACTTAGTGTGCACTTTCCTGATATAGGTTTACTATATTGTTATAATGTAACTTAAAACATGATCGTATATAGTACATCGTAAATAAATACAATATCTAATCCTCGATTCAAATATTGTTAAGGTAGTAAGCAGTTTTTGATATTACTATTAATATAATTGATAAATGATGTATTTGTTAGCTTTTTAAAAAATATAGTAATAATAATAATTAGTGTTGTATGAAACAAAATAAAATCTATTCTTTAATATTATGTATCTTAGATACAAACTATTTTTGAATGTATGTTTCTATAGAAATGTTTATTTAAAAAACACTATTTAAAATCATTCATTCCATTTCAAATCTCATCATGTTAACATGAATTAATATGATAAATATTATTTAGAATTAGAAAATATATATGATGCTCACTTTCAAAAAAACTGATCTTTCCAATTACTTCAAAATATAAAGAATGTGAAATGAAAAATTTCATAACACAATCAAATATTTCCTAAAAAGAAATAGTTAAGCATACTGAAAAATTATATTAATGTCAGCATTTTAATTACATTATTCATGCAATAATTCTATAAAAATCAAAAATAAGTTCAGATTGAATTTTAACCCTTCAACTTCATGTAAATGATATGAATGGTTAAAATTCAATTTTTATTATGAAGATAAATGATTTAAATGTAGCAACTTAATAAATTAATTCCAGCATTTTTATTAACATAACACGTGTTCAGTAATTATATTGAAATAAAATAAACAATTCAGTTTGAATTTTAACCCTTCAACTTCTTTGTAGTGGTGGGTTAAAATTCAATTAAAATATATGTATTTTATTTGCTTAAGAACAACTACTAAATTTCTAAATTATCAATAAATTTGAATTTTAACCCTTCAACTTCATGTAAGTGATGAAAGGTTAAAATTCAATATTAACTGCTCCTAGTATAAAATATTATTATGAAATTAAAATTATTACATAATATTTCACGTTGAATTGGACTGCAAATAGGACTCTCTTATAATAGATATGAAATTGATTGATTGTTATTGTTATATAAGTTGTTTCTGTAGTAGTCGAAGACAGTACTTTTCTCTTATTTGTGGTATAAATTATTAAAATTTTCAGATAAAATATGATCGTTCATATTACATAATAAAAAAATTTAATCTACGATTCACACCTTGTTAGAAAGTAAGCAGTCTTTGTAATTACCATGCTGTATATAATGTAGTTAGTGTGGGTTTACAACAGTCCTTCAGAAAGTGTATTTTGGTGTGTAAATATAAGACGAAGCACATAGCGTTGCTTCTTATATATTATAAGAATGTCCTCTTCAGAGCCAACTGAATGTGACATATGCATGTAAACATTTTAAATTCATACTAATTTATTATACGAGTGGTTATTAAAATTGAATATTAACCTTTCATCTTTTATATGAAGTTGATGGGTTAAAATTCAATCAGACATTTTTTTTTTGATTCTTGTATCATTGCAACGTGATATGGAAATAGAAAATGGTTACATTAATTTAATTGGTTTGTATACTTAAAAGTTTTTTTTTGTGAATATCTTGTTTTATGTGTATTTTAATATCATATTCTTAATGTATGAAAGTAATTGGAAAGGGCAGTATTTTGTAAACATTGTTAAAAATGTTACAATACAGGAGAGGTTATTTAAAATGAATTTTAACTATTCATCACTTACATTGAAGTTGAAGGGTTAAAATTCAATCTGAACTATTTTTTTTTTCTGATTATATAATTATTGCACTAGTACGTAAATAAAAATTCTGACATTAATTTAGTTTTTCAGTTCACTTAACAAAACATATCTGCTTTATGTTTATGAAAATTTTAGTATCGGGATCATAAATTTTTTAAGTAATTGTGAGATAATTTTATTTGAAAGGGTACATATATATTTTGTAATTGTAAAAAATTATTTGCATATTTATTCAAAATAACATGATGAGATTAAAAATGGAATGAAAGATTATACATAGTTTGTTTTAATCAAACATTTCCATAGAAACATCAACTTAAAAATTTCTTGTATCTATGTTACATAATATTAAAGATGAAAGAAAGTTTATTATGTTTAATACAAAGCCTATTATTATTACAATATATTTAAAAGGTAAACTACTAGTAGAATTGTTATATTTTTTCTTTATAATATATATATATATATATACATACCATGAAATGTTATGTTTAATCTAACACAGCTCTATTTTACATTTTCTATTTAGCCTCCGGAACCACAAAAAACTATTACTTCATTGAATATTAATGTGGGTGATGTGTACGAGTGTAAATGAAGAGTACTCTTGTACTCTCTGATGGTGACCATTCCTGCCTGGTTTTTTGAAATCTAACCAACAGAGAACACAGGTATCCACAGTCAAGTATTAAAATGCATATAAAAAAGTAACTGCGTTAAACAGTTTAATTTTGTTGACCGATTTCTATAATTTTGACTTGATGTGTACACCTTCCCTATCGATTTTCTATCCCATCTTCATTATAAACACAATTACCATCTATATGTCTTCTTTATCCCTCTCATGTTCTATCTGTGATTTCTTCTATCCCACATAGCAAAAACCTCTTATACAAAATCTCATGCCAATAATCCAAATGCTATCATATTTTATCTTTATGTGAATCACCATCTAATTTGTCAATCAATTGTCAGGAGATTGCTCTGCTGTATTCCGAGAGCTGTTCAGTTCTTTTAACATAATGATTTGTTTTAAATAACCACCGTGAAGCCATACAGTCTTTGTCCACCTACAAGCGGAGGTGTTTTTTTTACGATTTTCGCTTCATGAAATCTACGACCGAATATACTTTTCTTGGATTCTGTAGTAGACTTAGTGTGCACTTTCCTGATATAGGTTTACTATATTGTTATAATGTAACTTAAAACATGATCGTATATAGTACATCGTAAATAAATACAATATCTAATCCTCGATTCAAATATTGTTAAGGTAGTAAGCAGTTTTTGATATTACTATTAATATAATTGATAAATGATGTATTTGTTAGCTTTTTAAAAAATATAGTAATAATAATAATTAGTGTTGTATGAAACAAAATAAAATCTATTCTTTAATATTATGTATCTTAGATACAAACTATTTTTGAATGTATGTTTCTATAGAAATGTTTATTTAAAAAACACTATTTAAAATCATTCATTCCATTTCAAATCTCATCATGTTAACATGAATTAATATGATAAATATTATTTAGAATTAGAAAATATATATGATGCTCACTTTCAAAAAAACTGATCTTTCCAATTACTTCAAAATATAAAGAATGTGAAATGAAAAATTTCATAACACAATCAAATATTTCCTAAAAAGAAATAGTTAAGCATACTGAAAAATTATATTAATGTCAGCATTTTAATTACATTATTCATGCAATAATTCTATAAAAATCAAAAATAAGTTCAGATTGAATTTTAACCCTTCAACTTCATGTAAATGATATGAATGGTTAAAATTCAATTTTTATTATGAAGATAAATGATTTAAATGTAGCAACTTAATAAATTAATTCCAGCATTTTTATTAACATAACACGTGTTCAGTAATTATATTGAAATAAAATAAACAATTCAGTTTGAATTTTAACCCTTCAACTTCTTTGTAGTGGTGGGTTAAAATTCAATTAAAATATATGTATTTTATTTGCTTAAGAACAACTACTAAATTTCTAAATTATCAATAAATTTGAATTTTAACCCTTCAACTTCATGTAAGTGATGAAAGGTTAAAATTCAATATTAACTGCTCCTAGTATAAAATATTATTATGAAATTAAAATTATTACATAATATTTCACGTTGAATTGGACTGCAAATAGGACTCTCTTATAATAGATATGAAATTCGCTCTGCTCATCGTCTTATATTTGCACACTCTCATACACTTTCTGATTGATTGTTATTGTTATATAAGTTGTTTCTGTAGTAGTCGAAGACAGTACTTTTCTCTTATTTGTGGTATAAATTATTAAAATTTTCAGATAAAATATGATTGTACATATTACATAATAAAAAAATTTAATCTACGATTCACACCTTGTTAGAAAGTAAGCAGTCTTTGTAATTACCATGCTGTATATAATGTAGTTAGTGTGGGTTTACAACAGTCCTTCAGAAAGTGTATTTTGGTGTGTAAATATAAGACGAAGCACATAGCCTTGCTTCTTATATATTATAAGATTGTCCTCTTCAGATCCAACTGAATGTGACATATGCATGTAAACATTTTAAATTCATACTAATTTATTATACGAGTGGTTATTAAAATTGAATATTAACCTTTCATCTTTTATATGAAGTTGATGGGTTAAAATTCAATCAGACATTTTTTTTTTGATTCTTGTATCATTGCAACGTGATATGGAAATAGAAAATGGTTACATTAATTTAATTGGTTTGTATACTTAAAAGTTTTTTTTTGTGAATATCTTGTTTTATGTGTATTTTAATATCATATTCTTAATGTATGAAAGTAATTGGAAAGGGCAGTATTTTGTAAACATTGTTAAAAATGTTACAATACAGGAGAGGTTATTTAAAATGAATTTTAACTATTCATCACTTACATTGAAGTTGAAGGGTTAAAATTCAATCTGAACTATTTTTTTTTTCTGATTATATAATTATTGCACTAGGACGTAAATAAAAATTCTGACATTAATTTAGTTTTTCAGTTCACTTAACAAAACATATCTGCTTTATGTTTATGAAAATTTTAGTATCGGGATCATAAATTTTTTAAGTAATTGTGAGATAATTTTATTTGAAAGGGTACATATATATTTTGTAATTGTAAAAAAATTATTTGCATATTTATTCAAAATAACATGATGAGATTAAAAATGGATTGAAAGATTATACATAGTTTGTTTTAATCAAACATTTCCATAGAAACATCAACTTAAAAATTTCTTGTATCTATGTTACATAATATTAAAGATGAAAGAAAGTTTATTATGTTTAATACAAAGCCTATTATTATTACAATATATTTAAAAGGTAAACTACTAGTAGAATTGTTATATTTTTTCTTTATAATATATATATATATATATACATACCATGAAATGTTATGTTTAATCTAACACAGCTCTATTTTACATTTTCTATTTAGCCTCCGGAACCACAAAAAACTATTACTTCATTGAATATTAATGAGGGTGATGTGTACGAGTGTAAATGAAGAGTACTCTTGTACTCTCTGATGGTGACCATTCCTGCCTGGTTTTTTGAAATCTAACCAACAAAGAACACAGGTATCCACAGTCAAGTATTAAAATGCATATAAAAAAGTAACTACGTTAAACAGTTTAATTTTGTTGACCGATTTCTATAATTTTGACTTGATTTGTACACCTTCCCTATCGATTTTCTATCCCATCTTCATTATAAACACAATTACCATCTTCTTTATGTCTTCTATATGTCTTCTTTATCCCTTTTATGTTCTACCTGTGATTTCTTCTATCCCACATAGCAAAAACCTCTTATACAAAATCTCATGCCAATAATCCAAATGCTATCATATTTTATCTTTATGTGAATCACCATCTAATTTGTCAATCAATTGTCAGGAGATTGCTCTGCTGTATTCCGAGAGCTGTTCAGTTCTTTTAACATAAAGATTTGTTTTAAATAACCACCGTGAAGCCATACAGTCTTTGTCCACCTACAAGCGGAGGTGTTTTTTTTACGATTTTCGCTTCATGAAATCTACGACCGAATATACTTTTCTTGGATTCTGTAGTAGACTTAGTGTGCTCTTTCCTGATACAGGTTTACTATATGGTTATAATGTAACTTAAAACATGATCGTATATAGTACATCGTAAATAAATACAATATCTAATTCTCGATTCAAATATTGTTAAGGTAGTAAGCAGTTTTTGATATTACTATTAATATAATTGATAAATGTTGTATTTGTAAGCTTTTTAAAAATGTAGTAATTATAATAATTAGTGTTGTATGAAACAAAATAAAATTTATTCTTTAATATTATGTATCTTAGATACAAACTATTTTTGAATGTATGTTTCTATGGAAATGTTTATTTAAAAACACTATTTAAAATCATTCATTCCATTTCAAATCTCATCATGTTAACATGAATTAATATGATAAATATTATTTAGAATTAGAAAATATATATGATGCTCACTTTCAAAAAAACTGATCTTTCCAATTACTTCAAAATATAAAGAATGTGAAATGAAAAATTTCATAAACACAATCAAATATTTCCTAAAAAGAAATAGTTAAGCATACTGAAAAATTATATTAATGTCATCATTTTAATTACATTATTCATGCAATAATTGTATAAAAATCAAAAAAAAAGTTCAGATTGAATTTTAACCCTTCAACTTCATGTAAATGATATGAATGGTTAAAATTTAATTTTTATTATGAAGATAAATGATTTAAATGTAGCAACTTAATAAATTAATTCCAGCATTTTTATTAACATAACACGTGTTCAGTAATTATATTGAAATAAAATAAACAATTCAGTTTGAATTTTAACCCTTCAACTTCTTTGTAGTGGTGGGTTAAAATTCAATTAAAATATATGTATTTTATTTGCTTAAGAACAACTACTAAATTTCTAAATTATCAATAAATTTGAATTTTAACCCTTCAACTTCATGTAAGTGATGAAAGGTTAAAATTCAATATTAACTGCTCCTAGTATAAAATATTATTATGAAATTAAAATTATTACATAATATTTCACGTTGAATTGGACTGCAAATAGGACTCTCTTATAATAGATATGAAATTCGCTCTGCTCATCGTCTTATATTTGCACACTCTCATACACTTTCTGATTGATTGTTATTGTTATATAAGTTATTTCTGTAGTAGTCGAAGACAGTACTTTTCTCTTATTTGTGGTATAAATTATTAAAATTTTCAGATAAAATATGATCGTTCATATTACATAATAAAAAAATTTAATCTACGATTCACACCTTGTTAGAAAGTAAGCAGTCTTTGTAATTACCATGCTGTATATAATGTAGTTAGTGTGGGTTTACAACAGTCCTTCAGAAAGTGTATTTTGGTGTGTAAATATAAGACGAAGCACATAGCGTTGCTTCTTATATATTATAAGAGTGTCCTCTTCAGATCCAACTGAATGTGACATATGCATGTAAACATTTTAAATTCATACTAATTTATTATACGAGCGGTTATTAAAATTGAATATTAACCTTTCATCTTTTACATGAAGTTGAAGGGTTAAAATTCAATCAGACATTTTTTTTTTGATTTTTGTATCATTGCAACGTGATATGGAAATAGAAAATGGTTACATTAATTTAATTGGTTAGTATACTTAAAAGTTTTTTTTTGTGAATATCTTGTTTTATGTGTATTTTAATATCATATTCTTAATGTATGAAAGTAATTGGAAAGGGCAGTATTTTGTAAACATTGTTAAAAATGTTACATTACAGGAGAGGTTATTTAAAATGAATTTTAACTATTCATCACTTACATTGAAGTTGAAGGGTTAAAATTCAATCTGAACTATTTTTTTTTCTGATTATATAATTATTGCACTAGTACGTAAATAAAAATTCTGACATTAATTTAGTTTTTCAGTTCACTTAACAAAACATATCTGCTTTATGTTTATGAAAATTTTAGTATCGGGATCATAAATTTTTTAAGTAATTGTGAGATAATTTTATTTGAAAGGGTACATATATATTTTGTAATTGTAAAAAAATTATTTGCATATTTATTCAAAATAACATGATGAGATTAAAAATGGAATGAAAGATTATACATAGTTTGTTTTAATCAAACATTTCCATAGAAACATCAACTTAAAAATTTCTTGTATCTATGTTACATAATATTAAAGATGAAAGAAAGTTTATTATGTTTAATACAAAGCCTATTATTATTACAATATATTTAAAAGGTAAACTACTAGTAGAATTGTTATATTTTTTCTTTATAATATATATATATATATATATATATATATACCATGAAATGTTATGTTTAATCTAACACAGCTCTATTTTACATTTTCTATTTAGCCTCCGGAACCACAAAAAACTATTACTTCATTGAATATTAATGAGGGTGATGTGTACGAGTGTAAATGAAGAGTACTCTTGTACTCTCTGATGGTGACCATTCCTGCCTGGTTTTTTGAAATCTAACCAACAGAGAACACAGGTATCCACAGTCAAGTATTAAAATGCATATAAAAAAGTAACTGCGTTAAACAGTTTAATTTTGTTGACCGATTTCTATAATTTTGACTTGATGTGTACACCTTCCCTATCGATTTTCTATCCCATCTTCATTATAAACACAATTACCATCTATATGTCTTCTTTATCCCTCTCATGTTCTATCTGTGATTTCTTCTATCCCACATAGCAAAAACCTCTTATACAAAATCTCATGCCAATAATCCAAATGCTATCATATTTTATCTTTATGTGAATCACCATCTAATTTGTCAATCAATTGTCAGGAGATTGCTCTGCTGTATTCCGAGAGCTGTTCAGTTCTTTTAACATAAAGATTTGTTTTAAATAACCACCGTGAAGCCATACAGTCTTTGTCCACCTACAAGCGGAGGTGTTTTTTTTAGGATTTTCGCTTCATGAAATCTACGACCTAATATACTTTTCTTGGATTCTGTAGTAGACTTAGTGTGCACTTTCCTGATATAGGTTTACTATATTGTTATAATGTAACTTAAAACATGATCGTATACAGTACATCGTAAATAAATACAATATCTAATCCTCGATTCAAATATTGTTAAGGTAGTAAGCAGTTTTTGATATTACTATTAATATAATTGATAAATGTTGTATTTGTAAGCTTTTTAAAAAATATAGTAATAATAATAATTAGTGTTGTATGAAACAAAATAACATTTATTCTTTAATATTATGTATCTTAGATACAAACTATTTTTGAATGTATGTTTCTATGGAAATGTTTATTTAAAAACACTATTTAAAATCATTCATTCCATTTCAAATCTCATCATGTTAACATGAATTAATATGATAAATATTATTTAGAATTAGAAAATATATATGATGCTCACTTTCAAAAAAACTGATCTTTCCAATTACTTCAAAATATAAAGAATGTGAAATGAAAAATTTCATAACACAATCAAATATTTCCTAAAAAGAAATAGTTAAGCATACTGAAAAATTATATTAATGTCAGCATTTTAATTACATTATTCATGCAATAATTCTATAAAAATCAAAAATAAGTTCAGATTGAATTTTAACCCTTCAACTTCATGTAAATGATATGAATGGTTAAAATTCAATTTTTATTATGAAGATAAATGATTTAAATGTAGCAACTTAATAAATTAATTCCAGCATTTTTATTAACATAACACGTGTTCAGTAATTATATTGAAATAAAATAAACAATTCAGTTTGAATTTTAACCCTTCAACTTCTTTGTAGTGGTGGGTTAAAATTCAATTAAAATATATGTATTTTATTTGCTTAAGAACAACTACTAAATTTCTAAATTATCAATAAATTTGAATTTTAACCCTTCAACTTCATGTAAGTGATGAAAGGTTAAAATTCAATATTAACTGCTCCTAGTATAAAATATTATTATGAAATTAAAATTATTACATAATATTTCACGTTGAATTGGACTGCAAATAGGACTCTCTTATAATAGATATGAAATTCGCTCTGCTCATCGTCTTATATTTGCACACTCTCATACACTTTCTGATTGATTGTTATTGTTATATAAGTTGTTTCTGTAGTAGTCGAAGACAGTACTTTTCTCTTATTTGTGGTATAAATTATTAAAATTTTCAGATAAAATATGATTGTTCAGATTACATAATAAAAAAATTTAATCTACGATTCACACCTTGTTAGAAAGTAAGCAGTCTTTGTAATTACCATGCTGTATATAATGTAGTTAGTGTGGGTTTACAACAGTCCTTCAGAAAGTGTATTTTGGTGTGTAAATATAAGACGAAGCACATAGCGTTGCTTCTTATATATTATAAGAGTGTCCTCTTCAGATCCAACTGAATGTGACATATGCATGTAAACATTTTAAATTCATACTAATTTATTATACGAGTGGTTATTAAAATTGAATATTAACCTTTCATCTTTTATATGAAGTTGATGGGTTAAAATTCAATCAGACATTTTTTTTTTGATTCTTGTATCATTGCAACGTGATATGGAAATAGAAAATGGTTACATTAATTTAATTGGTTTGTATACTTAAAAGTTTTTTTTTGTGAATATCTTGTTTTATGTGTATTTTAATATCATATTCTTAATGTATGAAAGTAATTGGAAAGGGCAGTATTTTGTAAACATTGTTAAAAATGTTACAATACAGGAGAGGTTATTTAAAATGAATTTTAACTATTCATCACTTACATTGAAGTTGAAGGGTTAAAATTCAATCTGAACTATTTTTTTTTTCTGATTATATAATTATTGCACTAGTACGTAAATAAAAATTCTGACATTAATTTAGTTTTTCAGTTCACTTAACAAAACATATCTGCTTTATGTTTATGAAAATTTTAGTATCGGGATCATAAATTTTTTAAGTAATTGTGAGATAATTTTATTTGAAAGGGTACATATATATTTTGTAATTGTAAAAAAATTATTTGCATATTTATTCAAAATAACATGATGAGATTAAAAATGGAATGAAAGATTATACATAGTTTGTTTTAATCAAACATTTCCATAGAAACATCAACTTAAAAATTTCTTGTATCTATGTTACATAATATTAAAGATGAAAGAAAGTTTATTATGTTTAATACAAAGCCTATTATTATTACAATATATTTAAAAGGTAAACTACTAGTAGAATTGTTATATTTTTTCTTTATAATATATATATATATATATACATACCATGAAATGTTATGTTTAATCTAACACAGCTCTATTTTACATTTTCTATTTAGCCTCCGGAACCACAAAAAACTATTACTTCATTGAATATTAATGAGGGTGATGTGTACGAGTGTAAATGAAGAGTACTCTTGTACTCTCTGATGGTGACCATTCCTGCCTGGTTTTTTGAAATCTAACCAACAGAGAACACAGGTATCCACTGTCAAGTATTAAAATGCATATAAAAAAGTAACTGCGTTAAACAGTTTAATTTTGTTGACCGATTTCTATAATTTTGACTTGATGTGTACACCTTCCCTATCGATTTTCTATCCCATCTTCATTATAAACACAATTACCATCTATATGTCTTCTTTATCCCTCTCATGTTCTATCTGTGATTTCTTCTATCCCACATAGCAAAAACCTCTTATACAAAATCTCATGCCAATAATCCAAATGCTATCATATTTTATCTTTATGTGAATCACCATCTAATTTGTCAATCAATTGTCAGGAGATTGCTCTGCTGTATTCCGAGAGCTGTTCAGTTCTTTTAACATAAAGATTTGTTTTAAATAACCACCGTGAAGCCATACAGTCTTTGTCCACCTACAAGCGGAGGTGTTTTTTTTAGGATTTTCGCTTCATGAAATCTACGACCTAATATACTTTTCTTGGATTCTGTAGTAGACTTAGTGTGCACTTTCCTGATATAGGTTTACTATATTGTTATAATGTAACTTAAAACATGATCGTATACAGTACATCGTAAATAAATACAATATCTAATCCTCGATTCAAATATTGTTAAGGTAGTAAGCAGTTTTTGATATTACTATTAATATAATTGATAAATGTTGTATTTGTAAGCTTTTTAAAAAATATAGTAATAATAATAATTAGTGTTGTATGAAACAAAATAACATTTATTCTTTAATATTATGTATCTTAGATACAAACTATTTTTGAATGTATGTTTCTATGGAAATGTTTATTTAAAAACACTATTTAAAATCATTCATTCCATTTCAAATCTCATCATGTTAACATGAATTAATATGATAAATATTATTTAGAATTAGAAAATATATATGATGCTCACTTTCAAAAAAACTGATCTTTCCAATTACTTCAAAATATAAAGAATGTGAAATGAAAAATTTCATAACACAATCAAATATTTCCTAAAAAGAAATAGTTAAGCATACTGAAAAATTATATTAATGTCAGCATTTTAATTACATTATTCATGCAATAATTCTATAAAAATCAAAAATAAGTTCAGATTGAATTTTAACCCTTCAACTTCATGTAAATGATATGAATGGTTAAAATTCAATTTTTATTATGAAGATAAATGATTTAAATGTAGCAACTTAATAAATTAATTCCAGCATTTTTATTAACATAACACGTGTTCAGTAATTATATTGAAATAAAATAAACAATTCAGTTTGAATTTTAACCCTTCAACTTCTTTGTAGTGGTGGGTTAAAATTCAATTAAAATATATGTATTTTATTTGCTTAAGAACAACTACTAAATTTCTAAATTATCAATAAATTTGAATTTTAACCCTTCAACTTCATGTAAGTGATGAAAGGTTAAAATTCAATATTAACTGCTCCTAGTATAAAATATTATTATGAAATTAAAATTATTACATAATATTTCACGTTGAATTGGACTGCAAATAGGACTCTCTTATAATAGATATGAAATTCGCTCTGCTCATCGTCTTATATTTGCACACTCTCATACACTTTCTGATTGATTGTTATTGTTATATAAGTTATTTCTGTAGTAGTCGAAGACAGTACTTTTCTCTTATTTGTGGTATAAATTATTAAAATTTTCATATAAAATATGATCGTTCATATTACATAATAAAAAAATTTAATCTACGATTCACACCTTGTTAGAAAGTAAGCAGTCTTTGTAATTACCATGCTGTATATAATGTAGTTAGTGTGGGTTTACAACAGTCCTTCAGAAAGTGTATTTTGGTGTGTAAATATAAGACGAAGCACATAGCGTTGCTTCTTATATATTATAAGAGTGTCCTCTTCAGATCCAACTGAATGTGACATATGCATGTAAACATTTTAAATTCATACTAATTTATTATACGAGTGGTTATTAAAATTGAATATTAACCTTTCATCTTTTATATGAAGTTGATGGGTTAAAATTCAATCAGACATTTTTTTTTTGATTCTTGTATCATTGCAACGTGATATGGAAATAGAAAATGGTTACATTAATTTAATTGGTTTGTATACTTAAAAGTTTTTTTTTGTGAATATCTTGTTTTATGTGTATTTTAATATCATATTCTTAATGTATGAAAGTAATTGGAAAGGGCAGTATTTTGTAAACATTGTTAAAAATGTTACAATACAGGAGAGGTTATTTAAAATGAATTTTAACTATTCATCACTTACATTGAAGTTGAAGGGTTAAAATTCAATCTGAACTATTTTTTTTTTCTGATTATATAATTATTGCACTAGTACGTAAATAAAAATTCTGACATTAATTTAGTTTTTCAGTTCACTTAACAAAACATATCTGCTTTATGTTTATGAAAATTTTAGTATCGGGATCATAAATTTTTTAAGTAATTGTGAGATAATTTTATTTGAAAGGGTACATATATATTTTGTAATTGTAAAAAAATTATTTGCATATTTATTCAAAATAACATGATGAGATTAAAAATGGAATGAAAGATTATACATAGTTTGTTTTAATCAAACATTTCCATAGAAACATCAACTTAAAAATTTCTTGTATCTATGTTACATAATATTAAAGATGAAAGAAAGTTTATTATGTTTAATACAAAGCCTATTATTATTACAATATATTTAAAAGGTAAACTACTAGTAGAATTGTTATATTTTTTCTTTATAATATATATATATATATATATATATATATATATATACCATGAAATGTTATGTTTAATCTAACACAGCTCTATTTTACATTTTCTATTTAGCCTCCGGAACCACAAAAAACTATTACTTCATTGAATATTAATGAGGGTGATGTGTACGAGTGTAAATGAAGAGTACTCTTGTACTCTCTGATGGTGACCATTCCTGCCTGGTTTTTTGAAATCTAACCAACAGAGAACACAGGTATCCACAGTCAAGTATTAAAATGCATATAAAAAAGTAACTGCGTTAAACAGTTTAATTTTGTTGACCGATTTCTATAATTTTGACTTGATGTGTACACCTTCCCTATCGATTTTCTATCCCATCTTCATTATAAACACAATTACCATCTATATGTCTTCTTTATCCCTCTCATGTTCTATCTGTGATTTCTTCTATCCCACATAGCAAAAACCTCTTATACAAAATCTCATGCCAATAATCCAAATGCTATCATATTTTATCTTTATGTGAATCACCATCTAATTTGTCAATCAATTGTCAGGAGATTGCTCTGCTGTATTCCGAGAGCTGTTCAGTTCTTTTAACATAAAGATTTGTTTTAAATAACCACCGTGAAGCCATACAGTCTTTGTCCACCTACAAGCGGAGGTGTTTTTTTTAGGATTTTCGCTTCATGAAATCTACGACCTAATATACTTTTCTTGGATTCTGTAGTAGACTTAGTGTGCACTTTCCTGATATAGGTTTACTATATTGTTATAATGTAACTTAAAACATGATCGTATACAGTACATCGTAAATAAATACAATATCTAATCCTCGATTCAAATATTGTTAAGGTAGTAAGCAGTTTTTGATATTACTATTAATATAATTGATAAATGTTGTATTTGTAAGCTTTTTAAAAAATATAGTAATAATAATAATTAGTGTTGTATGAAACAAAATAACATTTATTCTTTAATATTATGTATCTTAGATACAAACTATTTTTGAATGTATGTTTCTATGGAAATGTTTATTTAAAAACACTATTTAAAATCATTCATTCCATTTCAAATCTCATCATGTTAACATGAATTAATATGATAAATATTATTTAGAATTAGAAAATATATATGATGCTCACTTTCAAAAAAACTGATCTTTCCAATTACTTCAAAATATAAAGAATGTGAAATGAAAAATTTCATAACACAATCAAATATTTCCTAAAAAGAAATAGTTAAGCATACTGAAAAATTATATTAATGTCAGCATTTTAATTACATTATTCATGCAATAATTCTATAAAAATCAAAAATAAGTTCAGATTGAATTTTAACCCTTCAACTTCATGTAAATGATATGAATGGTTAAAATTCAATTTTTATTATGAAGATAAATGATTTAAATGTAGCAACTTAATAAATTAATTCCAGCATTTTTATTAACATAACACGTGTTCAGTAATTATATTGAAATAAAATAAACAATTCAGTTTGAATTTTAACCCTTCAACTTCTTTGTAGTGGTGGGTTAAAATTCAATTAAAATATATGTATTTTATTTGCTTAAGAACAACTACTAAATTTCTAAATTATCAATAAATTTGAATTTTAACCCTTCAACTTCATGTAAGTGATGAAAGGTTAAAATTCAATATTAACTGCTCCTAGTATAAAATATTATTATGAAATTAAAATTATTACATAATATTTCACGTTGAATTGGACTGCAAATAGGACTCTCTTATAATAGATATGAAATTCGCTCTGCTCATCGTCTTATATTTGCACACTCTCATACACTTTCTGATTGATTGTTATTGTTATATAAGTTATTTCTGTAGTAGTCGAAGACAGTACTTTTCTCTTATTTGTGGTATAAATTATTAAAATTTTCATATAAAATATGATCGTTCATATTACATAATAAAAAAATTTAATCTACGATTCACACCTTGTTAGAAAGTAAGCAGTCTTTGTAATTACCATGCTGTATATAATGTAGTTAGTGTGGGTTTACAACAGTCCTTCAGAAAGTGTATTTTGGTGTGTAAATATAAGACGAAGCACATAGCGTTGCTTCTTATATATTATAAGAGTGTCCTCTTCAGATCCAACTGAATGTGACATATGCATGTAAACATTTTAAATTCATACTAATTTATTATACGAGCGGTTATTAAAATTGAATATTAACCTTTCATCTTTTACATGAAGTTGAAGGGTTAAAATTCAATCAGACATTTTTTTTTTTATTTTTGTATCATTGCAACGTGATATGGAAATAGAAAATGGTTACATTAATTTAATTGGTTAGTATACTTAAAAGTTTTTTTTTGTGAATATCTTGTTTTATGTGTATTTTAATATCATATTCTTAATGTATGAAAGTAATTGGAAAGGGCAGTATTTTGTAAACATTGTTAAAAATGTTACATTACAGGAGAGGTTATTTAAAATGAATTTTAACTATTCATCACTTACATTGAAGTTGAAGGGTTAAAATTCAATCTGAACTATTTTTTTTTTCTGATTATATAATTATTGCACTAGTACGTAAATAAAAATTCTGACATTAATTTAGTTTTTCAGTTCACTTAACAAAACATATCTGCTTTATGTTTATGAAAATTTTAGTATCGGGATCATACATTTTTTAAGTAATTGTGAGATAATTTTATTTGAAAGGGTACATATATATTTTGTAATTGTAAAAAATTATTTGCATATTTATTCAAAATAACATGATGAGATTAAAAATGGAATGAAAGATTATACATAGTTTGTTTTAATCAAACATTTCCATAGAAACATCAACTTAAAAATTTCTTGTATCTATGTTACATAATATTAAAGATGAAAGAAAGTTTATTATGTTTAATACAAAGCCTATTATTATTACAATATATTTAAAAGGTAAACTACTAGTAGAATTGTTATATTTTTTCTTTATAATATATATATATATATATATATACATACCATGAAATGTTATGTTTAATCTAACACAGCTCTATTTTACATTTTCTATTTAGCCTCCGGAACCACAAAAAACTATTACTTCATTGAATATTAATGAGGGTGATGTGTACGAGTGTAAATGAAGAGTACTCTTGTACTCTCTGATGGTGACCATTCCTGCCTGGTTTTTTGAAATCTAACCAACAAAGAACACAGGTATCCACAGTCAAGTATTAAAATGCATATAAAAAAGTAACTGCGTTAAACAGTTTAATTTTGTTGACCGATTTCTATAATTTTGACTTGATTTGTACACCTTCCCTATCGATTTTCTATCCCATCTTCATTATAAACACAATTACCATCTATCTGTCTTCTTTATCCCTCTCATGTCCTATCTATGATTTCTTCTATCCCACATAGCAAAAACCTCTTATACAAAATCTCATGCCAATAATCCAAATGCTATCATATTTTATCTTTATGTGAATCACCATCTAATTTGTCAATCAATTGTCAGGAGATTGCTCTGCTGTATTCCGAGAGCTGTTCAGTTCTTTTAACATAAAGATTTGTTTTAAATAACCACCGTGAAGCCATACAGTCTTTGTCCACCTACAAGCGGAGGTGTTTTTTTTACGATTTTCGCTTCATGAAATCTACGACCGAATATACTTTTCTTGGATTCTGTAGTAGACTTAGTGTGCTCTTTCCTGATATAGGTTTACTATATTGTTATAATGTAACTTAAAACATGATCGTATACAGTACATCGTAAATAAATACAATATCTAATCCTCGATTCAAATATTGTTAAAGAAGTAAGCAGTTTTTGATATTACTATTAATATAATTGATAAATGTTGTATTTGTAAGCTTTTTAAAAAATATAGTAATAATAATAATTAGTGTTGTATGAAATAAAATAACATTTATTCTTTAATATTATGTATCTTAGATACAAACTATTTTTGAATGTATGTTTCTATGGAAATGTTTATTTAAAAACACTATTTAAAATCATTCATTCCATTTTAAATCTCATCATGTTAGCATGAATTAATATGATAAATATTATTTAGAATTAGAAAATATATATGATGCTCACTTTCAAAAAAACTGATCTTTCCAATTACTTCAAAATATAAAGAATGTGAAATGAAAAATTTCATAACACAATCAAATATTTCCTAAAAAGAAATAGTTAAGCATACTGAAAAATTATATTAATGTCAGCATTTTAATTACATTATTCATGCAATAATTCTATAAAAATCAAAAATAAGTTCAGATTGAATTTTAACCCTTCAACTTCATGTAAATGATATGAATGGTTAAAATTCAATTTTTATTATGAAGATAAATGATTTAAATGTAGCAACTTAATAAATTAATTCCAGCATTTTTATTAACATAACACGTGTTCAGTAATTATATTGAAATAAAATAAACAATTCAGTTTGAATTTTAACCCTTCAACTTCTTTGTAGTGGTGGGTTAAAATTCAATTAAAATATATGTATTTTATTTGCTTAAGAACAACTACTAAATTTCTAAATTATCAATAAATTTGAATTTTAACCCTTCAACTTCATGTAAGTGATGAAAGGTTAAAATTCAATATTAACTGCTCCTAGTATAAAATATTATTATGAAATTAAAATTATTACATAATATTTCACGTTGAATTGGACTGCAAATAGGACTCTCTTATAATAGATATGAAATTCGCTCTGCTCATCGTCTTATATTTGCACACTCTCATACACTTTCTGATTGATTGTTATTGTTATATAAGTTATTTCTGTAGTAGTCGAAGACAGTACTTTTCTCTTATTTGTGGTATAAATTATTAAAATATTCATATAAAATATGATCGTTCATATTACATAATAAAAAAATTTAATCTACGATTCACACCTTGTTAGAAAGTAAGCAATCTTTGTAATTACCATGCTGTATATAATGTAGTTAGTGTGGGTTTACAACAGTCCTTCAGAAAGTGTATTTTGGTGTGTAAATATAAGACGAAGCACATAGCGTTGCTTCTTATATATTATAAGAGTGTCCTCTTCAGATCCAACTGAATGTGACATATGCATGTAAACATTTTAAATTCATATTAATTTATTATACGAGTGGTTATTAAAATTGAATATTAACCTTTCATCTTTTACATGAAGTTGAAGGATTAAAATTCAATCAGACATTTTTTTTTTTTTGATATTTGTATCATTGCAACGTGATATGGAAATAGAAAATGGTTACATTAATTTAATTGGTTTGTATACTTAAAAGTTTTTTTTTGTGAATATCTTGTTTTATGTGTATTTTAATATCATATTCTTAATGTATGAAAGTAATTGGAAAGGGCAGTATTTTGTAAACATTGTTAAAAATGTTACAATACAGGAGAGGTTATTTAAAATGAATTTTAACTATTCATCACTTACATTGAAGTTGAAGGGTTAAAATTCAATCTGAACTATTTTTTTTTTCTGATTATATAATTATTGCACTAGTACGTAAATAAAAATTCTGACATTAATTTAGTTTTTCAGTTCACTTAACAAAACATATCTGCGTTATGTTTATGAAAATTTTAGTATCGGGATCATAAATTTTTTAAGTAATTGTGAGATAATTTTATTTGAAAGGGTACATATATATTTTGTAATTGTAAAAAATTATTTGCATATTTATTCAAGTTAACATGATGAGATTAAAAATGGAATGAAAGATTATACATAGTTTGTTTTAATCAAACGTTTCCATAGAAACATCAACTTAAAAATTTCTTGTATCTATGTTACATAATATTAAAGATGAAAGAAAGTTTATTATGTTTAATACAAAGCCTATTATTATTACAATATATTTAAAAGGTAAACTACTAGTAGAATTGTTATATTTTTTCTTTATAATATATATATATATATATATACATACCATGAAAAGTTATGTTTAATCTAACACAGCTCTATTTTACATTTTCTATTTAGCCTCCGGAACCACAAAAAACTATTACTTCATTGAATATTAATGAGGGTGATGTGTACGAGTGTAAATGAAGAGTACTCTTGTACTCTCTGATGGTGACCATTCCTGCCTGGTTTTTTAAAATCTAACCAACAAAGAACACAGGTATCCACAGTCAAGTATTAAAATGCATATAAAAAAGTAACTGCGTTAAACAGTTTAATTTTGTTGACCGATTTCTATAATTTTGACTTGATTTGTACACCTTCCCTATCGATTTTCTATCCCATCTTCATTATAAACACAATTACCATCTATCTGTCTTCTTTATCCCTCTCATGTCCTATCTATGATTTCTTCTATCCCACATAGCAAAAACCTCTTATACAAAATCTCATGCCAATAATCCAAATGCTATCATATTTTATCTTTATGTGAATCACCATCTAATTTGTCAATCAATTGTCAGGAGATTGCTCTGCTGTATTCCGAGAGCTGTTCAGTTCTTTTAACATAAAGATTTGTTTTAAATAACCACCGTGAAGCCATACAGTCTTTGTCCACCTACAAGCGGAGGTGTTTTTTTTACGATTTTCGCTTCATGAAATCTACGACCGAATATACTTTTCTTGGATTCTGTAGTAGACTTAGTGTGCTCTTTCCTGATATAGGTTTACTATATTGTTATAATGTAACTTAAAACATGATCGTATACAGTACATCGTAAATAAATACAATATCTAATCCTCGATTCAAATATTGTTAAAGAAGTAAGCAGTTTTTGATATTACTATTAATATAATTGATAAATGTTGTATTTGTAAGCTTTTTAAAAAATATAGTAATAATAATAATTAGTGTTGTATGAAACAAAATAACATTTATTCTTTAATATTATGTATCTTAGATACAAACTATTTTTGAATGTATGTTTCTATGGAAATGTTTATTTAAAAACACTATTTAAAATCATTCATTCCATTTCAAATCTCATCATGTTAACATGAATTAATATGATAAATATTATTTAGAATTAGAAAATATATATGATGCTCACTTTCAAAAAAACTGATCTTTCCAATTACTTCAAAATATAAAGAATGTGAAATGAAAAATTTCATAACACAATCAAATATTTCCTAAAAAGAAATAGTTAAGCATACTGAAAAATTATATTAATGTCAGCATTTTAATTACATTATTCATGCAATAATTCTATAAAAATCAAAAATAAGTTCAGATTGAATTTTAACCCTTCAACTTCATGTAAATGATATGAATGGTTAAAATTCAATTTTTATTATGAAGATAAATGATTTAAATGTAGCAACTTAATAAATTAATTCCAGCATTTTTATTAACATAACACGTGTTCAGTAATTATATTGAAATAAAATAAACAATTCAGTTTGAATTTTAACCCTTCAACTTCTTTGTAGTGGTGGGTTAAAATTCAATTAAAATATATGTATTTTATTTGCTTAAGAACAACTACTAAATTTCTAAATTATCAATAAATTTGAATTTTAACCCTTCAACTTCATGTAAGTGATGAAAGGTTAAAATTCAATATTAACTGCTCCTAGTATAAAATATTATTATGAAATTAAAATTATTACATAATATTTCACGTTGAATTGGACTGCAAATAGGACTCTCTTATAATAGATATGAAATTCGCTCTGCTCATCGTCTTATATTTGCACACTCTCATACACTTTCTGATTGATTGTTATTGTTATATAAGTTATTTCTGTAGTAGTCGAAGACAGTACTTTTCTCTTATTTGTGGTATAAATTATTAAAATTTTCAGATAAAATATGATCGTTCATATTACATAATAAAAAAATTTAATCTACGATTCACACCTTGTTAGAAAGTAAGCAGTCTTTGTAATTACTATGCTGTATATAATGTAGTTAGTGTGGGTTTACAACAGTCCTTCAGAAAGTGTATTTTGGTGTGTAAATATAAGACGAAGCACATAGCGTTGCTTCTTATATATTATAAGAGTGTCCTCTTCAGATCCAACTGAATGTGACATATGCATGTAAACATTTTAAATTCATACTAATTTATTATACGAGCGGTTATTAAAATTGAATATTAACCTTTCATCTTTTACATGAAGTTGAAGGGTTAAAATTCAATCAGACATTTTTTTTTTTGATTTTTGTATCATTGCAACGTGATATGGAAATAGAAAATGGTTACATTAATTTAATTGGTTTGTATACTTAAAAGTTTTTTTTTGTGAATATCTTGTTTTATGTGTATTTTAATATCATATTCTTAATGTATGAAAGTAATTGGAAAGGGCAGTATTTTGTAAACATTGTTAAAAATGTTACAATACAGGAGAGGTTATTTAAAATGAATTTTAACTATTCATCACTTACATTGAAGTTGAAGGGTTAAAATTCAATCTGAACTATTTTTTTTTTCTGATTATATAATTATTGCACTAGTACGTAAATAAAAATTCTGACATTAA
This sequence comes from Lycorma delicatula, assembly GCF_047948215.1. NCBI lineage: Eukaryota > Metazoa > Arthropoda > Insecta > Hemiptera > Fulgoridae > Lycorma > Lycorma delicatula. Next base: position 66,648,842 of record NC_134459.1, on the reverse strand, counting down.
TTTAGTTTTTCAGTTCACTTAACAAAACATATCTGCTTTATGTTTATGAAAATTTTAGTATCGGGATCATAAATTTTTTAAGTAATTGTGAGATAATTTTTTTTGAAAGGGTACATATATATTTTGTAATTGTAAAAAATTATTTGCATATTTATTCAAGTTAACATGATGAGATTAAAAATGGAATGAAAGATTATACATAGTTTGTTTTAATCAAACATTTCCATAGAAACATCAACTTAAAAATTTCTTGTATCTATGTTACATAATATTAAAGATAAAAGAAAGTTTATTATGTTTAAAACAAAGCCTATTATTATTACAATATATTTAAAAGGTAAACTACTAGTAGAATTAAATTTTTTCATTATAATATATATATAAATATATATATACATACCATGAAAAGTTATGTTTAATCTAACACAGCTCTATTTTACATTTTCTATTTAGCCTCCGGAACCACAAAAAACTATTACTTCATTGAATATTAATGAGGGTGATGTGTACGAGTGTAAATGAAGAGTACTCTTGTACTCTCTGATGGTGACCATTCCTGCCTGGTTTTTTAAAATCTAACCAACAAAGAACACAGGTATCCACAGTCAAGTATTAAAATGCATATAAAAAAGTAACTGCGTTAAACAGTTTAATTTTGTTGACCGATTTCTATAATTTTGACTTGATTTGTACACCTTCCCTATCGATTTTCTATCCCATCTTCATTATAAACACAATTACCATCTATCTGTCTTCTTTATCCCTCTCATGTCCTATCTATGATTTCTTCTATCCCACATAGCAAAAACCTCTTATACAAAATCTCATGCCAATAATCCAAATGCTATCATATTTTATCTTTATGTGAATCACCATCTAATTTGTCAATCAATTGTCAGGAGATTGCTCTGCTGTATTCCGAGAGCTGTTCAGTTCTTTTAACATAAAGATTTGTTTTAAATAACCACCGTGAAGCCATACAGTCTTTGTCCACCTACAAGCGGAGGTGTTTTTTTTACGATTTTCGCTTCATGAAATCTACGACCGAATATACTTTTCTTGGATTCTGTAGTAGACTTAGTGTGCTCTTTCCTGATATAGGTTTACTATATTGTTATAATGTAACTTAAAACATGATCGTATACAGTACATCGTAAATAAATACAATATCTAATCCTCGATTCAAATATTGTTAAAGAAGTAAGCAGTTTTTGATATTACTATTAATATAATTGATAAATGTTGTATTTGTAAGCTTTTTAAAAAATATAGTAATAATAATAATTAGTGTTGTATGAAACAAAATAACATTTATTCTTTAATATTATGTATCTTAGATACAAACTATTTTTGAATGTATGTTTCTATGGAAATGTTTATTTAAAAACACTATTTAAAATCATTCATTCCATTTCAAATCTCATCATGTTAACATGAATTAATATGATAAATATTATTTAGAATTAGAAAATATATATGATGCTCACTTTCAAAAAAACTGATCTTTCCAATTACTTCAAAATATAAAGAATGTGAAATGAAAAATTTCATAACACAATCAAATATTTCCTAAAAAGAAATAGTTAAGCATACTGAAAAATTATATTAATGTCAGCATTTTAATTACATTATTCATGCAATAATTCTATAAAAATCAAAAATAAGTTCAGATTGAATTTTAACCCTTCAACTTCATGTAAATGATATGAATGGTTAAAATTCAATTTTTATTATGAAGATAAATGATTTAAATGTAGCAACTTAATAAATTAATTCCAGCATTTTTATTAACATAACACGTGTTCAGTAATTATATTGAAATAAAATAAACAATTCAGTTTGAATTTTAACCCTTCAACTTCTTTGTAGTGGTGGGTTAAAATTCAATTAAAATATATGTATTTTATTTGCTTAAGAACAACTACTAAATTTCTAAATTATCAATAAATTTGAATTTTAACCCTTCAACTTCATGTAAGTGATGAAAGGTTAAAATTCAATATTAACTGCTCCTAGTATAAAATATTATTATGAAATTAAAATTATTACATAATATTTCACGTTGAATTGGACTGCAAATAGGACTCTCTTATAATAGATATGAAATTCGCTCTGCTCATCGTCTTATATTTGCACACTCTCATACACTTTCTGATTGATTGTTATTGTTATATAAGTTATTTCTGTAGTAGTCGAAGACAGTACTTTTCTCTTATTTGTGGTATAAATTATTAAAATTTTCAGATAAAATATGATCGTTCATATTACATAATAAAAAAATTTAATCTACGATTCACACCTTGTTAGAAAGTAAGCAGTCTTTGTAATTACTATGCTGTATATAATGTAGTTAGTGTGGGTTTACAACAGTCCTTCAGAAAGTGTATTTTGGTGTGTAAATATAAGACGAAGCACATAGCGTTGCTTCTTATATATTATAAGAGTGTCCTCTTCAGATCCAACTGAATGTGACATATGCATGTAAACATTTTAAATTCATACTAATTTATTATACGAGCGGTTATTAAAATTGAATATTAACCTTTCATCTTTTACATGAAGTTGAAGGGTTAAAATTCAATCAGACATTTTTTTTTTGATTTTTGTATCATTGCAACGTGATATGGAAATAGAAAATGGTTACATTAATTTAATTGGTTTGTATACTTAAAAGTTTTTTTTTGTGAATATCTTGTTTTATGTGTATTTTAATATCATATTCTTAATGTATGAAAGTAATTGGAAAGGGCAGTATTTTGTAAACATTGTTAAAAATGTTACAATACAGGAGAGGTTATTTAAAATGAATTTTAACTATTCATCACTTACATTGAAGTTGAAGGGTTAAAATTCAATCTGAACTATTTTTTTTTTCTGATTATATAATTATTGCACTAGTACGTAAATAAAAATTCTGACATTAATTTAGTTTTTCAGTTCACTTAACAAAACATATCTGCTTTATGTTTATGAAAATTTTAGTATCGGGATCATAAATTTTTTAAGTAATTGTGAGATAATTTTTTTTGAAAGGGTACATATATATTTTGTAATTGTAAAAAATTATTTGCATATTTATTCAAGTTAACATGATGAGATTAAAAATGGAATGAAAGATTATACATAGTTTGTTTTAATCAAACATTTCCATAGAAACATCAACTTAAAAATTTCTTGTATCTATGTTACATAATATTAAAGATAAAAGAAAGTTTATTATGTTTAAAACAAAGCCTATTATTATTACAATATATTTAAAAGGTAAACTACTAGTAGAATTAAATTTTTTCATTATAATATATATATAAATATATATATACATACCATGAAAAGTTATGTTTAATCTAACACAGCTCTATTTTACATTTTCTATTTAGCCTCCGGAACCACAAAAAACTATTACTTCATTGAATATTAATGAGGGTGATGTGTACGAGTGTAAATGAAGAGTACTCTTGTACTCTCTGATGGTGACCATTCCTGCCTGGTTTTTTGAAATCTAACCAACAAAGAACACAGGTATCCACAGTCAAGTATTAAAATGCATATAAAAAAGTAACTGCGTTAAACAGTTTAATTTTGTTGACCGATTTCTATAATTTTGACTTGATGTGTACACCTTCCCTATCGATTTTCTATCCCATCTTCATTATAAACACAATTACCATCTATCTGTCTTCTTTATCCCTCTCATGTTCTTGCTATGATTTCTTCTATCCCACATAGCAAAAACCTCTTATACAAAATCTCATGCCAATAATCCAAATGTTATCATATTTTATCTTTATGTGAATCACCATCTAATTTGTCAATCAATTGTCAGGAGATTGCTCTGCTGTATTCTGAGAGCTGTTCAGTTCTTTTAACATAAAGATTTGTTTTAAATAACCACTGTGAAGCCATACAGTCTTTGTCCACCTACAATCGGAGGTGTTTTTTTTAGGATTTTCGCTTCATGAAATCTACGACCTAATATACTTTTCTTGGATTCTGTAGTAGACTTAGTGTGCTCTTTCCTGATATAGGTTTACTATATTGTTATAATGTAACTTAAAACATGATCGTATACAGTACATCGTAAATAAATACAATATCTAATCCTCGATTCAAATATTGTTAAAGAAGTAAGCAGTTTTTGATATTACTATTAATATAATTGATAAATGTTGTATTTGTAAGCTTTTTAAAAAATATAGTAATAATAATAATTAGTGTTGTATGAAACAAAATAACATTTATTCTTTAATATTATGTATCTTAGATACAAACTATTTTTGAATGTATGTTTCTATGGAAATGTTTATTTAAAAACACTATTTAAAATCATTCATTCCATTTCAAATCTCATCATGTTAACATGAATTAATATGATAAATATTATTTAGAATTAGAAAATATATATGATGCTCACTTTCAAAAAAACTGATCTTTCCAATTACTTCAAAATATAAAGAATGTGAAATGAAAAATTTCATAACACAATCAAATATTTCCTAAAAAGAAATAGTTAAGCATACTGAAATATTATATTAATGTCAGCATTTTAATTACATTATTCATGCAATAATTCTATAAAAATCAAAAATAAGTTCAGATTGAATTTTAACCCTTCAACTTCATGTAAATGATATGAATGGTTAAAATTCAATTTTTATTATGAAGATAAATGATTTAAATGTAGCAACTTAATAAATTAATTCCAGCATTTTTATTAACATAACACGTGTTCAGTAATTATATTGAAATAAAATAAACAATTCAGTTTGAATTTTAACCCTTCAACTTCTTTGTAGTGGTGGGTTAAAATTCAATTAAAATATATGTATTTTATTTGCTTAAGAACAACTACTAAATTTCTAAATTATCAATAAATTTGAATTTTAACCCTTCAACTTCATGTAAGTGATGAAAGGTTAAAATTCAATATTAACTGCTCCTAGTATAAAATATTATTATGAAATTAAAATTATTACATAATATTTCACGTTGAATTGGACTGCAAATAGGACTCTCTTATAATAGATATGAAATTCGCTCTGCTCATCGTCTTATATTTGCACACTCTCATACACTTTCTGATTGATTGTTATTGTTATATAAGTTATTTCTGTAGTAGTCGAAGACAGTACTTTTCTCTTATTTGTGGTATAAATTATTAAAATTTTCAGATAAAATATGATCGTTCATATTACATAATAAAAAAATTTAATCTACGATTCACACCTTGTTAGAAAGTAAGCAGTCTTTGTAATTACCATGCTGTATATAATGTAGTTAGTGTGGGTTTACAACAGTCCTTCAGAAAGTGTATTTTGGTGTGTAAATATAAGACGAAGCACATAGCGTTGCTTCTTATATATTATAAGAGTGTCCTCTTCAGATCCAACTGAATGTGACATATGCATGTAAACATTTTAAATTCATACTAATTTATTATACGAGCGGTTATTAAAATTGAATATTAACCTTTCATCTTTTACATGAAGTTGAAGGGTTAAAATTCAATCAGACATTTTTTTTTTGATTTTTGTATCATTGCAACGTGATATGGAAATAGAAAATGGTTACATTAATTTAATTGGTTTGTATACTTAAAAGTTTTTTTTTGAGAATATCTTGTTTTATGTGTATTTTAATATCATATTCTTAATGTATGAAAGTAATTGGAAAGGGCAGTATTTTGTAAACATTGTTAAAAATGTTACAATACAGGAGAGGTTATTTAAAATGAATTTTAACTATTCATCACTTACATTGAAGTTGAAGGGTTAAAATTCAATCTGAACTATTTTATTTTTCTGATTATATAATTATTGCACTAGTACGTAAATAAAAATTCTGACATTAATTTAGTTTTTCAGTTCACTTAACAAAACATATCTGCTTTATGTTTATGAAAATTTTAGTATCGGGATCATAAATTTTTTAAGTAATTGTGAGATAATTTTTTTTGAAAGGGTACATATATATTTTGTAATTGTAAAAAATTATTTGCATATTTATTCAAGTTAACATGATGAGATTAAAAATGGAATGAAAGATTATACATAGTTTGTTTTAATCAAACATTTCCATAGAAACATCAACTTAAAAATTTCTTGTATCTATGTTACATAATATTAAAGATAAAAGAAAGTTTATTATGTTTAAAACAAAGCCTATTATTATTACAATATATTTAAAAGGTAAACTACTAGTAGAATTAAATTTTTTCATTATAATATATATATAAATATATATATACATACCATGAAAAGTTATGTTTAATCTAACACAGCTCTATTTTACATTTTCTATTTAGCCTCCGGAACCACAAAAAACTATTACTTCATTGAATATTAATGAGGGTGATGTGTACGAGTGTAAATGAAGAGTACTCTTGTACTCTCTGATGGTGACCATTCCTGCCTGGTTTTTTGAAATCTAACCAACAAAGAACACAGGTATCCACAGTCAAGTATTAAAATGCATATAAAAAAGTAACTGCGTTAAACAGTTTAATTTTGTTGACCGATTTCTATAATTTTGACTTGATGTGTACACCTTCCCTATCGATTTTCTATCCCATCTTCATTATAAACACAATTACCATCTATCTGTCTTCTTTATCCCTCTCATGTTCTTGCTATGATTTCTTCTATCCCACATAGCAAAAACCTCTTATACAAAATCTCATGCCAATAATCCAAATGTTATCATATTTTATCTTTATGTGAATCACCATCTAATTTGTCAATCAATTGTCAGGAGATTGCTCTGCTGTATTCTGAGAGCTGTTCAGTTCTTTTAACATAAAGATTTGTTTTAAATAACCACTGTGAAGCCATACAGTCTTTGTCCACCTACAAGCGGAGGTGTTTTTTTTAGGATTTTCGCTTCATGAAATCTACGACCTAATATACTTTTCTTGGATTCTGTAGTAGACTTAGTGTGCACTTTCCTCATATAGGTTTACTATATTGTTATTATGTAACTTAAAACATGATCGTATACAGTACATCGTAAATAAATACAATATCTAATCCTCGATTCAAATATTGTTAAAGAAGTAAGCAGTTTTTGATATTACTATAAATATAATTGATAAATGTTGTATTTGTAAGCTTTTTAAAAAATATAGTAATAATAATAATTAGTGTTGTATGAAACAAAATAACATTTATTCTTTAATATTATGTATCTTAGATACAAACTATTTTTGAATGTATGTTTCTATGGAAATGTTTATTTAAAAACGCTATTTAAAATCATTCATTCCATTTCAAATCTCATCATGTTAACATGAATTAATATGATAAATATTATTTAGAATTAGAAAATATATATGATGCTCACTTTCAAAAAAACTGATCTTTCCAATTACTTCAAAATATAAAGAATGTGAAATGAAAAATTTCATAACACAATCAAATATTTCCTAAAAAGAAATAGTTAAGCATACTGAAAAATTATATTAATGTCAGCATTTTAATTACATTATTCATGCAATAATTCTATAAAAATCAAAAATAAGTTCAGATTGAATTTTAACCCTTCAACTTCATGTAAATGATATGAATGGTTAAAATTCAATTTTTATTATGAAGATAAATGATTGAAATGTAGCAACTTAATAACTTAATTCCAGCATTTTTATTAACATAACACGTGTTCAGTAATTATATTGAAATAAAATAAACAATTCAGTTTGAATTTTAACCCTTCAACTTCTTTGTAGTGGTGGGTTAAAATTCATTTAAAATATATGTATTTTATTTGCTTAAGAACAACTACTAAATTTCTAAATTATCAATAAATTTGAATTTTAACCCTTCAACTTCATGTAAGTGATGAAAGGTTAAAATTCAATATTAACTGCTCCTATTATAAAATATTATTATGAAATTAAAATTATTACATAATATTTCACGTTGAATTGGACTGCAAATAGGACTCTCTTATAATAGATATGAAATTCGCTCTGCTCATCGTCTTATATTTGCACACTCTCATACACTTTCTGATTGATTGTTATTGTTATATAAGTTATTTCTGTAGTAGTCGAAGACAGTACTTTTCTCTTATTTGTGGTATAAATTATTAAAATTTTCAGATAAAATATGATTGTTCATATTACATAATAAAAAAATTTAATCTACGATTCACACCTTGTTAGAAAGTAAGCAGTCTTTGTAATTACCATGCTGTATATAATGTAGTTAGTGTGGGTTTACAACAGTCCTTCAGCAAGTGTATTTTGGTGTGTAAATATAAGACGAAGCACATAGCGTTGCTTCTTATATATTATAAGAGTGTCCTCTTCAGATCCAACTGAATGTGACATATGCATGTAAACATTTTAAATTCATACTAATTTATTATACGAGTGGTTATTAAAATTGAATATTAACCTTTCATCTTTTATATGAAGTTGATGGGTTAAAATTAAATCAGACATTTTTTTTTTGATTCTTGTACCATTGCAACGTGATATGGAAATAGAAAATGGTTACATTAATTTAATTGGTTTGTATACTTAAAAGTTTTTTTTTGTGAATATCTTGTTTTATGTGTATTTTAATATCATATTCTTAATGTATGAAAGTAATTGGAAAGGGCAGTATTTTGTAAACATTGTTAAAAATGTTACAATACAGGAGAGGTTATTTAAAATGAATTTTAACTATTCATCACTTACATTGAAGTTGAAGGGTTAAAATTCAATCTGAACTATTTTTTTTTTCTGATTATATAATTATTGCACTAGTACGTAAATAAAAATTCTGACATTAATTTAGTTTTTCAGTTCACTTAACAAAACATATCTGCTTTATGTTTATGAAAATTTTAGTATCGGGATCATAAATTTTTTAAGTAATTGTGAGATAATTTTATTTGAAAGGGTACATATATATTTTGTAATTGTAAAAAATTATTTGCATATTTATTCAAAATAACATGATGAGATTAAAAATGGAATGAAAGATTATACATAGTTTGTTTTAATTAAACATTTCCATAGAAACATCAACTTAAAAATTTCTTGTATCTATGTTACATAATATTAAAGATGAAAGAAAGTTTATTATGTTTAATACAAAGCCTATTATTATTACAATATATTTAAAAGGTAAACTACTAGTAGAATTGTTATATTTTTTCTTTATAATATATATATATATATATATATATATATATATATATATATACATACCATGAAATGTTATGTTTAATCTAACACAGCTCTATTTTACATTTTCTATTTAGCCTCCGGAACCACAAAAAACTATTACTTCATTGAATATTAATGAGGGTGATGTGTACGAGTGTAAATGAAGAGTACTCTTGTACTCTCTGATGGTGACCATTCCTGCCTGGTTTTTTGAAATCTAACCAACAAAGAACACAGGTATCCACAGTCAAGTATTAAAATGCATATAAAAAAGTAACTGCGTTAAACAGTTTAATTTTGTTGACCGATTTCTATAATTTTGACTTGATGTGTACACCTTCCCTATCGATTTTCTATCCCATCTTCATTATAAACACAATTACCATCTATCTGTCTTCTTTATCCCTCTCATGTTCTTGCTATGATTTCTTTTATCCCACATAGCAAAAACCTCTTATACAAAATCTCATGCCAATAATCCAAATGTTATCATATTTTATCTTTATGTGAATCACCATCTAATTTGTCAATCAATTGTCAGGAGATTGCTCTGCTGTATTCTGAGAGCTGTTCAGTTCTTTTAACATAAAGATTTGTTTTAAATAACCACTGTGAAGCCATACAGTCTTTGTCCACCTACAAGCGGAGGTGTTTTTTTTAGGATTTTCGCTTCATGAAATCTACGACCTAATATACTTTTCTTGGATTCTATAGTAGACTTAGTGTGCACTTTCCTGATACAGGTTTACTATATTGTTATAATGTAACTTAAAACATGATCGTATATAGTACATCGTAAATAAATACAATATCTAATCCTCGATTCAAATATTGTTAAGGTAGTAAGCAGTTTTTGATATTACTATTAATATAATAGATAAATGTTGTATTTGTTAGCTTTTTAAAAAATATAGCAATTATAATAATTAGTGTTGTATGAAACAAAATAAAATTTATTCTTTAATATTATATATCTTAGATACAAACTATTTTTGAATGTATGTTTCTATGGAAATGTTTATTTAAAAAACACTATTTAAAATCATTCATTCCATTTCAAATCTCATCATGTTAACATGAATTAATATGATAAATATTATTTAGAATTAGAAAATATATATGATGCTCACTTTCAAAAAAACTGATCTTTCCAATTACTTCAAAATATAAAGAATGTGAAATGAAAAATTTCATAAACACAATCAAATATTTCCTAAAAAGAAATAGTTAAGCATACTGAAAAATTATATTAATGTCAGCATTTTAATTACATTATTCATGCAATAATTCTATAAAAATCAAAAAAAAAAAGTTCAGATTGAATTTTAACCCTTCAACTTCATGTAAATGATATGAATGGTTAAAATTCAATTTTTATTATGAAGATAAATGATTTAAATGTAGCAACTTAATAAATTAATTCCAGCATTTTTATTAACAAAACACGTGTTCAGTAATTATATTGAAATAAAATAAACAATTCAGTTTGAATTTTAACCCTTCAACTTCGTTGTAGTGGTGGGTTAAAATTCATTTAAAATGTATGTATTTTATTTGCTTAAGAACAACTACTAAATTTCTAAATTATCAATAAATTTGAATTTTAACCCTTCAACTTCATGTAAGTGATGAAAGGTTAAAATTCAATATTAGTAACTGCTCCTAGTATAAAATATTATTATGAAATTAAAATTATTACATAATATTTCACGTTGAATTGGACTGCAAATAGGACTCTCTTATAATAGACATGAAATTCGCTCTGCTCATCGTCTTATATTTGCACACTCTCATACACGTTCTGATTGATTGTTATTGTTATATAAGTTGTTTCTGTAGTAGTCGAAGACAGTACTTTTCTCTTATTTGTGGTATAAATTATTAAAATTTTCAGATAAAATATGATCGTTCATATTACATAATAAAAAAATTTAATCTACGATTCACACCTTGTTAGAAAGTAAGCAGTCTTTGTAATTACCATGCTGTATATAATGTAGTTAGTGTGGGTTTACAACAGTCCTTCAGAAAGTGTATTTTGGTGTGTAAATATAAGACGAAGCACATAGCGTTGCTTCTTATATATTATAAGAGTGTCCTCTTCAGATTCAACTGAATGTGACATATGCATGTAAACATTTTAAATTCATACTAATTTATTACACGAGTGGTTATTAAAATTGAATATTAACCTTTCATCTTTTACATGAAGTTGAAGGATTAAAATTCAATCAGACATTTTTTTTTTTTTGATATTTGTATCATTGCAACGTGATATGGAAATAGAAAATGGTTACATTAATTTAATTGGTTTGTATACTTAAAAGTTTTTTTTTGTGAATATCTTGTTTTATGTGTATTTTAATATCATATTCTTAATGTATGAAAGTAATTGGAAAGGGCAGTATTTTGTAAACATTGTTAAAAATGTTACATTACAGGAGAGGTGATTTAAAATGAATTTTAACTATTCATCACTTACATTGAAGTTGAAGGGTTAAAATTCAATCTGAACTATTTTTTTTTTTATTATATAATTATTGCACTAGTACGTAAATAAAAATTCTGACATTAATTTAGTTTTTCAGTTAACTTAACAAAACATATCTGCTTATGTTTATGAAAATTTTAGTATCGGGATCATAAATTTTTTAAGTAATTGTGAGATAATTTTTTTTGAAAGGGTACATATATATTTTGTAATTGTAAAAAATTATTTGCATATTTATTCAAGTTAACATGATGAGATTAAAAATGGAATGAAAGATTATACATAGTTTGTTTTAATCAAACATTTCCATAGAAACATCAACTTAAAAATTTCTTGTATCTATGTTACATAATATTAAAGATAAAAGAAAGTTTATTATGTTTAAAACAAAGCCTATTATTATTACAATATATTTAAAAGGTAAACTACTAGTAGAATTAAATTTTTTCATTATAATATATATATATATATATATATACATACCATGAAAAGTTATGTTTAATCTAACACAGCTCTATTTTACATTTTCTATTTAGCCTCCGGAACCACAAAAAACTATTACTTCATTGAATATTAATGAGGGTGATGTGTACGAGTGTAAATGAAGAGTACTCTTGTACTCTCTGATGGTGGCCATTCCTGCCTGGTTTTTTGAAATCCAACCAACAAAGAACACAGGTATCCACAGCCAAGTATTAAAATGCATATAAAAAAGTAACTGCGTTAAACAGTTTAATTTTGTTGACCGATTTCTATAATTTTGACTTGATGTGTACACCTTCCCTATCGATTTTCTATCCCATCTTCATTATAAACACAATTACCATCTATCTGTCTTCTTTATCCCTCTCATGTTCTTGCTATGATTTCTTCTATCCCACATAGCAAAAACCTCTTATACAAAATCTCATGCCAATAATCCAAATGTTATCATATTTTATCTTTATGTGAATCACCATCTAATTTGTCAATCAATTGTCAGGAGATTGCTCTGCTGTATTCTGAGAGCTGTTCAGTTCTTTTAACATAAAGATTTGTTTTAAATAACCACTGTGAAGCCATACAGTCTTTGTCCACCTACAAGCGGAGGTGTTTTTTTTAGGATTTTCGCTTCATGAAATCTACGACCTAATATACTTTTCTTGGATTCTGTAGTAGACTTAGTGTGCACTTTCCTGATATAGGTTTACTATATTGTTATTATGTAACTTAAAACATGATCGTATATAGTACATCGTAAATAAATACAATATCTAATCCTCGATTCAAATATTGTTAAGGTAGTAAGCAGTTTTTGATATTACTATTAATATAATAGATAAATGTTGTATTTGTTAGCTTTTTAAAAAATATAGTAATTATAATAATTAGTGTTGTATGAAACAAAATAAAATTTATTCTTTAATATTATATATCTTAGATACAAACTATTTTTGAATGTATGTTTCTATGGAAATGTTTATTTAAAAAACACTATTTAAAATCATTCATTCCATTTCAAATCTCATCATGTTAACATGAATTAATATGATAAATATTATTTAGAATTAGAAAATATATATGATGCTCACTTTCAAAAAAACTGATCTTTCCAATTACTTCAAAATATAAAGAATGTGAAATGAAAAATTTCATAAACACAATCAAATATTTCCTAAAAAGAAATAGTTAAGCATACTGAAAAATTATATTAATGTCAGCATTTTAATTACATTATTCATGCAATAATTCTATAAAAATCAAAAAAAAAAAGTTCAGATTGAATTTTAACCCTTCAACTTCATGTAAATGATATGAATGGTTAAAATTCAATTTTTATTATGAAGATAAATGATTTAAATGTAGCAACTTAATAAATTAATTCCAGCATTTTTATTAACAAAACACGTGTTCAGTAATTATATTGAAATAAAATAAACAATTCAGTTTGAATTTTAACCCTTCAACTTCGTTGTAGTGGTGGGTTAAAATTCATTTAAAATGTATGTATTTTATTTGCTTAAGAACAACTACTAAATTTCTAAATTATCAATAAATTTGAATTTTAACCCTTCAACTTCATGTAAGTGATGAAAGGTTAAAATTCAATATTAGTAACTGCTCCTAGTATAAAATATTATTATGAAATTAAAATTATTACATAATATTTCACGTTAAATTGGACTGCAAATAGGACTCTCTTATAATAGACATGAAATTCGCTCTGCTCATCGTCTTATATTTGCACACTCTCATACACGTTCTGATTGATTGTTATTGTTATATAAGTTGTTTCTGTAGTAGTCGAAGACAGTACTTTTCTCTTATTTGTGGTATAAATTATTAAAATATTCATATAAAATATGATCGTTCATATTACATAATAAAAAAATTTAATCTACGATTCACACCTTGTTAGAAAGTAAGCAGTCTTTGTAATTACCATGCTGTATATAATGTAGTTAGTGTGGGTTTACAACAGTCCTTCAGAAAGTGTATTTTGGTGTGTAAATATAAGACGAAGCACATAGCGTTGCTTCTTATATATTATAAGAGTGTCCTCTTCAGATTCAACTGAATGTGACATATGCATGTAAACATTTTAAATTCATACTAATTTATTATACGAGTGGTTATTAAAATTGAATATTAACCTTTCGTCTTTTACATGAAGTTGAAGGGTTAAAATTCAATCAGACATTTTTTTTTTGATTTTTGTATCATTGCAACGTGATATGGAAATAGAAAATGGTTACATTAATTTAATTGGTTAGTATACTTAAAAGTTTTTTTTTGTGAATATCTTGTCTTATGTGTATTTTAATATCATATTCTTAATGTATGAAAGTAATTGGAAAGGGCAGTATTTTGTAAACATTGTTAAAAATGTTACATTACAGGAGAGGTTATTTAAAATGAATTTTAACTATTCATCACTTACATTGAAGTTGAAGGGTTAAAATTCAATCTGAACTATTTTTTTTTTGATTATATAATTATTGCACTAGTACGTAAATAAAAATTCTGACATTAATTTAGTTTTTCAGGTAACTTAACAAAACATATCTGCTTTATGTTTATGAAAATTTTAGTATCGGGATCATAAATTTTTTAAGTAATTGTGAGATAATTTTATTTGAAAGGGTACATATATATTTTGTAATTGTAAAAAATTATTTGCATATTTATTCAAGTTAACATGATGAGATTAAAAATGGGATGAAAGATTATACATAGTTTGTTTTAATCAAACATTTCCATAGAAACATCAACTTAAAAATTTCTTGTATCTATGTTACATAATATTAAAGATTAAAGAAAGTTTATTATGTTTAATACAAAGCCTATTATTATTACAATATATTTAAAAGGTAAACTACTAGTAGAATTGTTATATTTTTTTTTTATAATATATATATATATATATATATATATAATATACATACCATGAAAAGTTATGTTTAATCTAACACAGCTCAATTTTACATTTTCTATTTAGCCTCCGGAACCACAAAAAACTATTACTTCATTGAATATTAATGAGGGCGATGTGTACGAGTGTAAATGAAGAGTACTCTTGTACTCTCTGATGGTGACCATTCCTGCCTGGTTTTTTGAAATCCAACCAACAAAGAACACAGGTATCCACAGTCAAGTATTAAAATGCATATAAAAAAGTAACTGCGTTAAACAGTTTAATTTTGTTGACCGATTTCTATAATTTTGACTTGATGTGTACACCTTCCCTATCGATTTTCTATCCCATCTTCATTATAAACACAATTACCATCTATCTGTCTTCTTTATCCCTCTCATGTTCTTGCTATGATTTCTTCTATCCCACATAGCAAAAACCTCTTATACAAAATCACATGCCAATAATCCAAATGTTATCATATTTTATCTTTATGTGAATCACCATCTAATTTGTCAATCAATTGTCAGGAGATTGCTCTGCTGTATTCTGAGAGCTGTTCAGTTCTTTTAACATAAAGATTTGTTTTAAATAACCACTGTGAAGCCATACAGTCTTTGTCCACCTACAAGCGGAGGTGTTTTTTTTAGGATTTTCGCTTCATGAAATCTACGACCTAATATACTTTTCTTGGATTCTATAGTAGACTTAGTGTGCACTTTCCTGATACAGGTTTACTATATTGTTATAATGTAACTTAAAACATGATCGTATATAGTACATCGTAAATAAATACAATATCTAATCCTCGATTCAAATATTGTTAAGGTAGTAAGCAGTTTTTGATATTACTATTAATATAATAGATAAATGTTGTATTTGTTAGCTTTTTAAAAAATATAGCAATTATAATAATTAGTGTTGTATGAAACAAAATAAAATTTATACTTTAATATTATATATCTTAGATACAAACTATTTTTGAATGTATGTTTCTATGGAAATTTTTATTTAAAAAACACTATTTAAAATCATTCATTCCATTTCAAATCTCATCATGTTAACATGAATTAATATGATAAATATTATTTAGAATTAGAAAATATATATGATGCTCACTTTCAAAAAAACTGATCTTTCCAATTACTTCAAAATATAAAGAATGTGAAATGAAAAATTTCATAAACACAATCAAATATTTCCTAAAAAGAAATAGTTAAGCATACTGAAAAATTATATTAATGTCAGCATTTTAATTACATTATTCATGCAATAATTCTATAAAAATCAAAAAAAAAAAGTTCAGATTGAATTTTAACCCTTCAACTTCATGTAAATGATATGAATGGTTAAAATTCAATTTTTATTATGAAGATAAATGATTTAAATGTAGCAACTTAATAAATTAATTCCAGCATTTTTATTAACAAAACACGTGTTCAGTAATTATATTGAAATAAAATAAACAATTCAGTTTGAATTTTAACCCTTCAACTTCGTTGTAGTGGTGGGTTAAAATTCATTTAAAATGTATGTATTTTATTTGCTTAAGAACAACTACTAAATTTCTAAATTATCAATAAATTTGAATTTTAACCCTTCAACTTCATGTAAGTGATGAAAGGTTAAAATTCAATATTAGTAACTGCTCCTAGTATAAAATATTATTATGAAATTAAAATTATTACATAATATTTCACGTTAAATTGGACTGCAAATAGGACTCTCTTATAATAGACATGAAATTCGCTCTGCTCATCGTCTTATATTTGCACACTCTCATACACGTTCTGATTGATTGTTATTGTTATATAAGTTGTTTCTGTAGTAGTCGAAGACAGTACTTTTCTCTTATTTGTGGTATAAATTATTAAAATATTCATATAAAATATGATCGTTCATATTACATAATAAAAAAATTTAATCTACGATTCACACCTTGTTAGAAAGTAAGCAGTCTTTGTAATTACCATGCTGTATATAATGTAGTTAGTGTGGGTTTACAACAGTCCTTCAGAAAGTGTATTTTGGTGTGTAAATATAAGACGAAGCACATAGCGTTGCTTCTTATATATTATAAGAGTGTCCTCTTCAGATTCAACTGAATGTGACATATGCATGTAAACATTTTAAATTCATACTAATTTATTATACGAGTGGTTATTAAAATTGAATATTAACCTTTCGTCTTTTACATGAAGTTGAAGGGTTAAAATTCAATCAGACATTTTTTTTTTGATTTTTGTATCATTGCAACGTGATATGGAAATAGAAAATGGTTACATTAATTTAATTGGTTAGTATACTTAAAAGTTTTTTTTTGTGAATATCTTGTCTTATGTGTATTTTAATATCATATTCTTAATGTATGAAAGTAATTGGAAAGGGCAGTATTTTGTAAACATTGTTAAAAATGTTACATTACAGGAGAGGTTATTTAAAATGAATTTTAACTATTCATCACTTACATTGAAGTTGAAGGGTTAAAATTCAATCTGAACTATTTTTTTTTTGATTATATAATTATTGCACTAGTACGTAAATAAAAATTCTGACATGAATTTAGTTTTTCAGTTCACTTAACAAAACATATCTGCTTTATGTTTATGAAAATTTTAGTATCGGGATCATAAATTTTTTAAGTAATTGTGAGATAATTTTATTTGAAAGGGTACATATATATTTTGTAATTGTAAAAAATTATTTGCATATTTATTCAAGTTAACATGATGAGATTAAAAATGGAATGAAAGATTATACATAGTTTGTTTTAATCAAACATTTCCATAGAAACATCAACTTAAAAATTTCTTGTATCTATGTTACATAATATTAAAGATTAAAGAAAGTTTATTATGTTTAATACAAAGCCTATTATTATTACAATATATTTAAAAAGTAAACTACTAGTAGAATTGTTATATTTTTTTTTTATAATATATATATATATATATATAATATACATACCATGAAAAGTTATGTTTAATCTAACACAGCTCAATTTTACATTTTCTATTTAGCCTCCGGAACCACAAAAAACTATTACTTCATTGAATATTAATGAGGGCGATGTGTACGAGTGTAAATGAAGAGTACTCTTGTACTCTCTGATGGTGACCATTCCTGCCTGGTTTTTTGAAATCCAACCAACAAAGAACACAGGTATCCACAGTCAAGTATTAAAATGCACATAAAAAAGTAACTGCGTTAAACAGTTTAATTTTCTTGACCGATTTCTATAATTTTGACTTGATGTGTACACCTTCCCTATCGATTTTCTATCCCATCTTCATTATAAACACAATTACCATCTATCTGTCTTCTTTATCCCTCTCATGTTCTTGCTATGATTTCTTCTATCCCACATAGCAAAAACCTCTTATACAAAATCTCATGCCAATAATCCAAATGTTATCATATTTTATCTTTATGTGAATCACCATCTAATTTGTCAATCAATTGTCAGGAGATTGCTCTGCTGTATTCTGAGAGCTGTTCAGTTCTTTTAACATAAAGATTTGTTTTAAATAACCACTGTGAAGCCATACAGTCTTTGTCCACCTACAAGCGGAGGTGTTTTTTTTAGGATTTTCGCTTCATGAAATCTACGACCTAATATACTTTTCTTGGATTCTATAGTAGACTTAGTGTGCACTTTCCTGATACAGGTTTACTATATTGTTATAATGTAACTTAAAACATGATCGTATATAGTACATCGTAAATAAATACAATATCTAATCCTCGATTCAAATATTGTTAAGGTAGTAAGCAGTTTTTGATATTACTATTAATATAATAGATAAATGTTGTATTTGTTAGCTTTTTAAAAAATATAGCAATTATAATAATTAGTGTTGTATGAAACAAAATAAAATTTATTCTTTAATATTATATATCTTAGATACAAACTATTTTTGAATGTATGTTTCTATGGAAATTTTTATTTAAAAAACACTATTTAAAATCATTCATTCCATTTCAAATCTCATCATGTTAACATGAATTAATATGATAAATATTATTTAGAATTAGAAAATATATATGATGCTCACTTTCAAAAAAACTGATCTTTCCAATTACTTCAAAATATAAAGAATGTGAAATGAAAAATTTCATAAACACAATCAAATATTTCCTAAAAAGAAATAGTTAAGCATACTGAAAAATTATATTAATGTCAGCATTTTAATTACATTATTCATGCAATAATTCTATAAAAATCAAAAAAAAAAAGTTCAGATTGAATTTTAACCCTTCAACTTCATGTAAATGATATGAATGGTTAAAATTCAATTTTTATTATGAAGATAAATAATTTAAATGTAGCAACTTAATAAATTAATTCCAGCATTTTTATTAACAAAACACGTGTTCAGTAATTATATTGAAATAAAATAAACAGTTCAGTTTGAATTTTAACCCTTCAACTTCGTTGTAGTGGTGGGTTAAAATTCATTTAAAATGTATGTATTTTATTTGCTTAAGAACAACTACTAAATTTCTAAATTATCAATAAATTTGAATTTTAACCCTTCAACTTCATGTAAGTGATGAAAGGTTAAAATTCAATATTAGTAACTGCTCCTAGTATAAAATATTATTATGAAATTAAAATTATTACATAATATTTCACGTTGAATTGGACTGCAAATAGGACTCTCTTATAATAGACATGAAATTCGCTCTGCTCATCGTCTTATATTTGCACACTCTCATACACGTTCTGATTGATTGTTATTGTTATATAAGTTGTTTCTGTAGTAGTCGAAGACAGTACTTTTCTCATATTTGTGGTATAAATTATTAAAATTTTCAGATAAAATATGATCGTTCATATTACATAATAAAAAAATTTAATCTACGATTCACACCTTGTTAGAAAGTAAGCAGTCTTTGTAATTACCATGCTGTATATAATGTAGTTAGTGTGGGTTTACAACAGTCCTTCAGAAAGTGTATTTTGGTGTGTAAATATAAGACGAAGCACATAGCGTTGCTTCTTATATATTATAAGAGTGTCCTCTTCAGATTCAACTGAATGTGACATATGCATGTAAACATTTTAAATTCATACTAATTTATTATACGAGCGGTTATTAAAATTGAATATTAACCTTTCATCTTTTACATGAAGTTGAAGGGTTAAAATTCAATCAGACATTTTTTTTTTATTTTTGTATCATTGCAACGTGATATGGAAATAGAAAATGGTTACATTAATTTAATTGGTTAGTATACTTAAAAGTTTTTTTTTGTGAATATCTTGTTTTATGTGTATTTTCATATCATATTCTTAATGTATGAAAGTAATTGGAAAGGGCAGTATTTTGTAAACATTGTTAAAAATGTTACATTACAGGAGAGGTTATTTAAAATGAATTTTAACTATTCATCACTTACATTGAAGTTGAAGGGTTAAAATTCAATCTGAACTATTTTTTTTTTCTGATTATATAATTATTGCACTAGTACGTAAATAAAAATTCTGACATTAATTTAGTTTTTCAGTTCACTTAACAAAACATATCTGCTTTATGTTTATGAAAATTTTAGTATCGGGATCATAAAGTTTTTAAGTAATTGTGAGATAATTTTATTTGAAAGGGTACATATATATTTTGTAATTGTAAAAAATTATTTGCATATTTATTCAAGTTAACATGATGAGATTAAAAATGGAATGAAAGATTATACATAGTTTGTTTTTATCAAACATTTCCATAGAAACATCAACTTAAAAATTTCTTGTATCTATGTTACATAATATTAAAGATGAAAGAAAGTTTATTATGTTTAATACAAAGCCTATTATTATTACAATATATTTAAAAGGTAAACTACTAGTAGAATTGTTATATTTTTTCTTTATAATATATATATATATATATATATATACATACCATGAAAAGTTATGTTTAATCTAACACAGCTCTATTTTACATTTTCTATTTAGCCTCCGGAACCACAAAAAACTATTACTTCATTGAATATTAATGAGGGTGATGTGTACGAGTGTAAATGAAGAGTACTCTTGTACTCTCTGATGGTGACCATTCCTGCCTGGTTTTTTAAAATCTAACCAACAAAGAACACAGGTATCCACAGTCAAGTATTAAAATGCATATAAAAAAGTAACTGCGTTAAACAGTTTAATTTTGTTGACCGATTTCTATAATTTTGACTTGATTTGTACACCTTCCCTATCGATTTTCTATCCCATCTTCATTATAAACACAATTACCATCTATCTGTCTTCTTTATCCCTCTCATGTCCTATCTATGATTTCTTCTATCCCACATAGCAAAAACCTCTTATACAAAATCTCATGCCAATAATCCAAATGCTATCATATTTTATCTTTATGTGAATCACCATCTAATTTGTCAATCAATTGTCAGGAGATTGCTCTGCTGTATTCCGAGAGCTGTTCAGTTCTTTTAACATAAAGATTTGTTTTAAATAACCACCGTGAAGCCATACAGTCTTTGTCCACCTACAAGCGGAGGTGTTTTTTTTACGATTTTCGCTTCATGAAATCTACGACCGAATATACTTTTCTTGGATTCTGTAGTAGACTTAGTGTGCTCTTTCCTGATATAGGTTTACTATATTGTTATAATGTAACTTAAAACATGATCGTATACAGTACATCGTAAATAAATACAATATCTAATCCTCGATTCAAATATTGTTAAAGAAGTAAGCAGTTTTTGATATTACTATTAATATAATTGATAAATGTTGTATTTGTAAGCTTTTTAAAAAATATAGTAATAATAATAATTAGTGTTGTATGAAACAAAATAACATTTATTCTTTAATATTATGTATCTTAGATACAAACTATTTTTGAATGTATGTTTCTATGGAAATGTTTATTTAAAAACACTATTTAAAATCATTCATTCCATTTCAAATCTCATCATGTTAACATGAATTAATATGATAAATATTATTTAGAATTAGAAAATATATATGATGCTCACTTTCAAAAAAACTGATCTTTCCAATTACTTCAAAATATAAAGAATGTGAAATGAAAAATTTCATAACACAATCAAATATTTCCTAAAAAGAAATAGTTAAGCATACTGAAAAATTATATTAATGTCAGCATTTTAATTACATTATTCATGCAATAATTCTATAAAAATCAAAAATAAGTTCAGATTGAATTTTAACCCTTCAACTTCATGTAAATGATATGAATGGTTAAAATTCAATTTTTATTATGAAGATAAATGATTTAAATGTAGCAACTTAATAAATTAATTCCAGCATTTTTATTAACATAACACGTGTTCAGTAATTATATTGAAATAAAATAAACAATTCAGTTTGAATTTTAACCCTTCAACTTCTTTGTAGTGGTGGGTTAAAATTCAATTAAAATATATGTATTTTATTTGCTTAAGAACAACTACTAAATTTCTAAATTATCAATAAATTTGAATTTTAACCCTTCAACTTCATGTAAGTGATGAAAGGTTAAAATTCAATATTAACTGCTCCTAGTATAAAATATTATTATGAAATTAAAATTATTACATAATATTTCACGTTGAATTGGACTGCAAATAGGACTCTCTTATAATAGATATGAAATTCGCTCTGCTCATCGTCTTATATTTGCACACTCTCATACACTTTCTGATTGATTGTTATTGTTATATAAGTTATTTCTGTAGTAGTCGAAGACAGTACTTTTCTCTTATTTGTGGTATAAATTATTAAAATTTTCATATAAAATATGATCGTTCATATTACATAATAAAAAAATTTAATCTACGATTCACACCTTGTTAGAAAGTAAGCAGTCTTTGTAATTACCATGCTGTATATAATGTAGTTAGTGTGGGTTTACAACAGTCCTTCAGAAAGTGTATTTTGGTGTGTAAATATAAGACGAAGCACATAGCGTTGCTTCTTATATATTATAAGAGTGTCCTCTTCAGATTCAACTGAATGTGACATATGCATGTAAACATTTTAAATTCATACTAATTTATTATACGAGTGGTTATTAAAATTGAATATTAACCTTTCGTCTTTTACATGAAGTTGAAGGGTTAAAATTCAATCAGACATTTTTTTTTTGATTTTTGTATCATTGCAACGTGATATGGAAATAGAAAATGGTTACATTAATTTAATTGGTTAGTATACTTAAAAGTTTTTTTTTGTGAATATCTTGTCTTATGTGTATTTTAATATCATATTCTTAATGTATGAAAGTAATTGGAAAGGGCAGTATTTTGTAAACATTGTTAAAAATGTTACATTACAGGAGAGGTTATTTAAAATGAATTTTAACTATTCATCACTTACATTGAAGTTGAAGGGTTAAAATTCAATCTGAACTATTTTTTTTTTGATTATATAATTATTGCACTAGTACGTAAATAAAAATTCTGACATTAATTTAGTTTTTCAGGTAACTTAACAAAACATATCTGCTTTATGTTTATGAAAATTTTAGTATCGGGATCATAAATTTTTTAAGTAATTGTGAGATAATTTTATTTGAAAGGGTACATATATATTTTGTAATTGTAAAAAATTATTTGCATATTTATTCAAGTTAACATGATGAGATTAAAAATGGGATGAAAGATTATACATAGTTTGTTTTAATCAAACATTTCCATAGAAACATCAACTTAAAAATTTCTTGTATCTATGTTACATAATATTAAAGATTAAAGAAAGTTTATTATGTTTAATACAAAGCCTATTATTATTACAATATATTTAAAAGGTAAACTACTAGTAGAATTGTTATATTTTTTTTTTATAATATATATATATATATATATATATAATATACATACCATGAAAAGTTATGTTTAATCTAACACAGCTCAATTTTACATTTTCTATTTAGCCTCCGGAACCACAAAAAACTATTACTTCATTGAATATTAATGAGGGCGATGTGTACGAGTGTAAATGAAGAGTACTCTTGTACTCTCTGATGGTGACCATTCCTGCCTGGTTTTTTGAAATCCAACCAACAAAGAACACAGGTATCCACAGTCAAGTATTAAAATGCATATAAAAAAGTAACTGCGTTAAACAGTTTAATTTTGTTGACCGATTTCTATAATTTTGACTTGATGTGTACACCTTCCCTATCGATTTTCTATCCCATCTTCATTATAAACACAATTACCATCTATCTGTCTTCTTTATCCCTCTCATGTTCTTGCTATGATTTCTTCTATCCCACATAGCAAAAACCTCTTATACAAAATCACATGCCAATAATCCAAATGTTATCATATTTTATCTTTATGTGAATCACCATCTAATTTGTCAATCAATTGTCAGGAGATTGCTCTGCTGTATTCTGAGAGCTGTTCAGTTCTTTTAACATAAAGATTTGTTTTAAATAACCACTGTGAAGCCATACAGTCTTTGTCCACCTACAAGCGGAGGTGTTTTTTTTAGGATTTTCGCTTCATGAAATCTACGACCTAATATACTTTTCTTGGATTCTATAGTAGACTTAGTGTGCACTTTCCTGATACAGGTTTACTATATTGTTATAATGTAACTTAAAACATGATCGTATATAGTACATCGTAAATAAATACAATATTTAATCCTCGATTCAAATATTGTTAAGGTAGTAAGCAGTTTTTGATATTACTATTAATATAATAGATAAATGTTGTATTTGTTAGCTTTTTAAAAAATATATCAATTATAATAATTAGTGTTGTATGAAACAAAATAAAATTTATACTTTAATATTATATATCTTAGATACAAACTATTTTTGAATGTATGTTTCTATGGAAATTTTTATTTAAAAAACACTATTTAAAATCATTCATTCCATTTCAAATCTCATCATGTTAACATGAATTAATATGATAAATATTATTTAGAATTAGAAAATATATATGATGCTCACTTTCAAAAAAACTGATCTTTCCAATTACTTCAAAATATAAAGAATGTGAAATGAAAAATTTCATAAACACAATCAAATATTTCCTAAAAAGATATAGTTAAGCATACTGAAAAATTATATTAATGTCAGCATTTTAATTACATTATTCATGCAATAATTCTATAAAAATCAAAAAAAAAAAGTTCAGATTGAATTTTAACCCTTCAACTTCATGTAAATGATATGAATGGTTAAAATTCAATTTTTATTATGAAGATAAATGATTTAAATGTAGCAACTTAATAAATTAATTCCAGCATTTTTATTAACAAAACACGTGTTCAGTAATTATATTGAAATAAAATAAACAATTCAGTTTGAATTTTAACCCTTCAACTTCGTTGTAGTGGTGGGTTAAAATTCATTTAAAATGTATGTATTTTATTTGCTTAAGAACAACTACTAAATTTCTAAATTATCAATAAATTTGAATTTTAACCCTTCAACTTCATGTAAGTGATGAAAGGTTAAAATTCAATATTAGTAACTGCTCCTAGTATAAAATATTATTATGAAATTAAAATTATTACATAATATTTCACGTTGAATTGGACTGCAAATAGGACTCTCTTATAATAGATATGAAATTCGCTCTGCTCATCGTCTTATATTTGCACACTCTCATACACTTTCTGATTGATTGTTATTGTTATATAAGTTATTTCTGTAGTAGTCGAAGACAGTACTTTTCTCTTATTTGTGGTATAAATTATTAAAATTTTCATATAAAATATGATCGTTCATATTACATAATAAAAAAATTTAATCTACGATTCACACCTTGTTAGAAAGTAAGCAGTCTTTGTAATTACCATGCTGTATATAATGTAGTTAGTGTGGGTTTACAACAGTCCTTCAGAAAGTGTATTTTGGTGTGTAAATATAAGACGAAGCACATAGCGTTGCTTCTTATATATTATAAGAGTGTCCTCTTCAGATTCAACTGAATGTGACATATGCATGTAAACATTTTAAATTCATACTAATTTATTATACGAGTGGTTATTGATATTGAATATTAACCTTTCGTCTTTTACATGAAGTTGAAGGGTTAAAATTCAATCAGACATTTTTTTTTTGATTTTTGTATCATTGCAACGTGATATGGAAATAGAAAATGGTTACATTAATTTAATTGGTTAGTATACTTAAAAGTTTTTTTTTGTGAATATCTTGTCTTATGTGTATTTTAATATCATATTCTTAATGTATGAAAGTAATTGGAAAGGGCAGTATTTTGTAAACATTGTTAAAAATGTTACATTACAGGAGAGGTTATTTAAAATGAATTTTAACTATTCATCACTTACATTGAAGTTGAAGGGTTAAAATTCAATCTGAACTATTTTTTTTTTGATTATATAATTATTGCACTAGTACGTAAATAAAAATTCTGACATTAATTTAGTTTTTCAGGTAACTTAACAAAACATATCTGCTTTATGTTTATGAAAATTTTAGTATCGGGATCATAAATTTTTTAAGTAATTGTGAGATAATTTTATTTGAAAGGGTACATATATATTTTGTAATTGTAAAAAATTATTTGCATATTTATTCAAGTTAACATGATGAGATTAAAAATGGGATGAAAGATTATACATAGTTTGTTTTAATCAAACATTTCCATAGAAACATCAACTTAAAAATTTCTTGTATCTATGTTACATAATATTAAAGATTAAAGAAAGTTTATTATGTTTAATACAAAGCCTATTATTATTACAATATATTTAAAAGGTAAACTACTAGTAGAATTGTTATATTTTTTTTTTATAATATATATATATATATAATATACATACCATGAAAAGTTATGTTTAATCTAACACAGCTCAATTTTACATTTTCTATTTAGCCTCCGGAACCACAAAAAACTATTACTTCATTGAATATTAATGAGGGCGATGTGTACGAGTGTAAATGAAGAGTACTCTTGTACTCTCTGATGGTGACCATTCTTGCCTGGTTTTTTGAAATCCAACCAACAAAGAACACAGGTATCCACAGTCAAGTATTAAAATGCATATAAAAAAGTAACTGCGTTAAACAGTTTAATTTTGTTGACCGATTTCTATAATTTTGACTTGATGTGTACACCTTCCCTATCGATTTTCTATCCCATCTTCATTATAAACACAATTACCATCTATCTGTCTTCTTTATCCCTCTCATGTTCTTGCTATGATTTCTTCTATCCCACATAGCAAAAACCTCTTATACAAAATCACATGCCAATAATCCAAATGTTATCATATTTTATCTTTATGTGAATCACCATCTAATTTGTCAATCAATTGTCAGGAGATTGCTCTGCTGTATTCTGAGAGCTGTTCAGTTCTTTTAACATAAAGATTTGTTTTAAATAACCACTGTGAAGCCATACAGTCTTTGTCCACCTACAAGCGGAGGTGTTTTTTTTAGGATTTTCGCTTCATGAAATCTACGACCTAATATACTTTTCTTGGATTCTATAGTAGACTTAGTGTGCACTTTCCTGATACAGGTTTACTATATTGTTATAATGTAACTTAAAACATGATCGTATATAGTACATCGTAAATAAATACAATATTTAATCCTCGATTCAAATATTGTTAAGGTAGTAAGCAGTTTTTGATATTACTATTAATATAATAGATAAATGTTGTATTTGTTAGCTTTTTAAAAAATATAGCAATTATAATAATTAGTGTTGTATGAAACAAAATAAAATTTATACTTTAATATTATATATCTTAGATACAAACTATTTTTGAATGTATGTTTCTATGGAAATTTTTATTTAAAAAACACTATTTAAAATCATTCATTCCATTTCAAATCTCATCATGTTAACATGAATTAATATGATAAATATTATTTAGAATTAGAAAATATATATGATGCTCACTTTCAAAAAAACTGATCTTTCCAATTACTTCAAAATATAAAGAATGTGAAATGAAAAATTTCATAAACACAATCAAATATTTCCTAAAAAGAAATAGTTAAGCATACTGAAAAATTATATTAATGTCAGCATTTTAATTACATTATTCATGCAATAATTCTATAAAAATCAAAAAAAAAAAGTTCAGATTGAATTTTAACCCTTCAACTTCATGTAAATGATATGAATGGTTAAAATTCAATTTTTATTATGAAGATAAATGATTTAAATGTAGCAACTTAATAAATTAATTCCAGCATTTTTATTAACAAAACACGTGTTCAGTAATTATATTGAAATAAAATAAACAATTCAGTTTGAATTTTAACCCTTCAACTTCGTTGTAGTGGTGGGTTAAAATTCATTTAAAATGTATGTATTTTATTTGCTTAAGAACAACTACTAAATTTCTAAATTATCAATAAATTTGAATTTTAACCCTTCAACTTCATGTAAGTGATGAAAGGTTAAAATTCAATATTAGTAACTGCTCCTAGTATAAAATATTATTATGAAATTAAAATTATTACATAATATTTCACGTTAAATTGGACTGCAAATAGGACTCTCTTATAATAGACATGAAATTCGCTCTGCTCATCGTCTTATATTTGCACACTCTCATACACGTTCTGATTGATTGTTATTGTTATATAAGTTGTTTCTGTAGTAGTCGAAGACAGTACTTTTCTCTTATTTGTGGTATAAATTATTAAAATATTCATATAAAATATGATCGTTCATATTACATAATAAAAAAATTTAATCTACGATTCACACCTTGTTAGAAAGTAAGCAGTCTTTGTAATTACCATGCTGTATATAATGTAGTTAGTGTGGGTTTACAACAGTCCTTCAGAAAGTGTATTTTGGTGTGTAAATATAAGACGAAGCACATAGCGTTGCTTCTTATATATTATAAGAGTGTCCTCTTCAGATTCAACTGAATGTGACATATGCATGTAAACATTTTAAATTCATACTAATTTATTATACGAGTGGTTATTAAAATTGAATATTAACCTTTCGTCTTTTACATGAAGTTGAAGGGTTAAAATTCAATCAGACATTTTTTTTTTGATTTTTGTATCATTGCAACGTGATATGGAAATAGAAAATGGTTACATTAATTTAATTGGTTAGTATACTTAAAAGTTTTTTTTTGTGAATATCTTGTCTTATGTGTATTTTAATATCATATTCTTAATGTATGAAAGTAATTGGAAAGGGCAGTATTTTGTAAACATTGTTAAAAATGTTACATTACAGGAGAGGTTATTTAAAATGAATTTTAACTATTCATCACTTACATTGAAGTTGAAGGGTTAAAATTCAATCTGAACTATTTTTTTTTTGATTATATAATTATTGCACTAGTACGTAAATAAAAATTCTGACATGAATTTAGTTTTTCAGTTCACTTAACAAAACATATCTGCTTTATGTTTATGAAAATTTTAGTATCGGGATCATAAATTTTTTAAGTAATTGTGAGATAATTTTATTTGAAAGGGTACATATATATTTTGTAATTGTAAAAAATTATTTGCATATTTATTCAAGTTAACATGATGAGATTAAAAATGGAATGAAAGATTATACATAGTTTGTTTTAATCAAACATTTCCATAGAAACATCAACTTAAAAATTTCTTGTATCTATGTTACATAATATTAAAGATTAAAGAAAGTTTATTATGTTTAATACAAAGCCTATTATTATTACAATATATTTAAAAAGTAAACTACTAGTAGAATTGTTATATTTTTTTTTTATAATATATATATATATATATAATATACATACCATGAAAAGTTATGTTTAATCTAACACAGCTCAATTTTACATTTTCTATTTAGCCTCCGGAACCACAAAAAACTATTACTTCATTGAATATTAATGAGGGCGATGTGTACGAGTGTAAATGAAGAGTACTCTTGTACTCTCTGATGGTGACCATTCCTGCCTGGTTTTTTGAAATCCAACCAACAAAGAACACAGGTATCCACAGTCAAGTATTAAAATGCACAT
Organism: Lycorma delicatula; assembly: GCF_047948215.1. Taxonomy (NCBI): domain Eukaryota; kingdom Metazoa; phylum Arthropoda; class Insecta; order Hemiptera; family Fulgoridae; genus Lycorma; species Lycorma delicatula. Next base: position 66,618,880 of record NC_134459.1, on the reverse strand, counting down.
AAAAAAGTAACTGCGTTAAACAGTTTAATTTTCTTGACCGATTTCTATAATTTTGACTTGATGTGTACACCTTCCCTATCGATTTTCTATCCCATCTTCATTATAAACACAATTACCATCTATCTGTCTTCTTTATCCCTCTCATGTTCTTGCTATGATTTCTTCTATCCCACATAGCAAAAACCTCTTATACAAAATCTCATGCCAATAATCCAAATGTTATCATATTTTATCTTTATGTGAATCACCATCTAATTTGTCAATCAATTGTCAGGAGATTGCTCTGCTGTATTCTGAGAGCTGTTCAGTTCTTTTAACATAAAGATTTGTTTTAAATAACCACTGTGAAGCCATACAGTCTTTGTCCACCTACAAGCGGAGGTGTTTTTTTTAGGATTTTCGCTTCATGAAATCTACGACCTAATATACTTTTCTTGGATTCTATAGTAGACTTAGTGTGCACTTTCCTGATACAGGTTTACTATATTGTTATAATGTAACTTAAAACATGATCGTATATAGTACATCGTAAATAAATACAATATCTAATCCTCGATTCAAATATTGTTAAGGTAGTAAGCAGTTTTTGATATTACTATTAATATAATAGATAAATGTTGTATTTGTTAGCTTTTTAAAAAATATAGCAATTATAATAATTAGTGTTGTATGAAACAAAATAAAATTTATTCTTTAATATTATATATCTTAGATACAAACTATTTTTGAATGTATGTTTCTATGGAAATTTTTATTTAAAAAACACTATTTAAAATCATTCATTCCATTTCAAATCTCATCATGTTAACATGAATTAATATGATAAATATTATTTAGAATTAGAAAATATATATGATGCTCACTTTCAAAAAAACTGATCTTTCCAATTACTTCAAAATATAAAGAATGTGAAATGAAAAATTTCATAAACACAATCAAATATTTCCTAAAAAGAAATAGTTAAGCATACTGAAAAATTATATTAATGTCAGCATTTTAATTACATTATTCATGCAATAATTCTATAAAAATCAAAAAAAAAAAGTTCAGATTGAATTTTAACCCTTCAACTTCATGTAAATGATATGAATGGTTAAAATTCAATTTTTATTATGAAGATAAATGATTTAAATGTAGCAACTTAATAAATTAATTCCAGCATTTTTATTAACAAAACACGTGTTCAGTAATTATATTGAAATAAAATAAACAGTTCAGTTTGAATTTTAACCCTTCAACTTCGTTGTAGTGGTGGGTTAAAATTCATTTAAAATGTATGTATTTTATTTGCTTAAGAACAACTACTAAATTTCTAAATTATCAATAAATTTGAATTTTAACCCTTCAACTTCATGTAAGTGATGAAAGGTTAAAATTCAATATTAGTAACTGCTCCTAGTATAAAATATTATTATGAAATTAAAATTATTACATAATATTTCACGTTGAATTGGACTGCAAATAGGACTCTCTTATAATAGACATGAAATTCGCTCTGCTCATCGTCTTATATTTGCACACTCTCATACACGTTCTGATTGATTGTTATTGTTATATAAGTTGTTTCTGTAGTAGTCGAAGACAGTACTTTTCTCATATTTGTGGTATAAATTATTAAAATTTTCAGATAAAATATGATCGTTCATATTACATAATAAAAAAATTTAATCTACGATTCACACCTTGTTAGAAAGTAAGCAGTCTTTGTAATTACCATGCTGTATATAATGTAGTTAGTGTGGGTTTACAACAGTCCTTCAGAAAGTGTATTTTGGTGTGTAAATATAAGACGAAGCACATAGCGTTGCTTCTTATATATTATAAGAGTGTCCTCTTCAGATTCAACTGAATGTGACATATGCATGTAAACATTTTAAATTCATACTAATTTATTATACGAGCGGTTATTAAAATTGAATATTAACCTTTCATCTTTTACATGAAGTTGAAGGGTTAAAATTCAATCAGACATTTTTTTTTTTATTTTTGTATCATTGCAACGTGATATGGAAATAGAAAATGGTTACATTAATTTAATTGGTTAGTATACTTAAAAGTTTTTTTTTGTGAATATCTTGTTTTATGTGTATTTTAATATCATATTCTTAATGTATGAAAGTAATTGGAAAGGGCAGTATTTTGTAAACATTGTTAAAAATGTTACATTACAGGAGAGGTTATTTAAAATGAATTTTAACTATTCATCACTTACATTGAAGTTGAAGGGTTAAAATTCAATCTGAACTATTTTTTTTTTCTGATTATATAATTATTGCACTAGTACGTAAATAAAAATTCTGACATTAATTTAGTTTTTCAGTTCACTTAACAAAACATATCTGCTTTATGTTTATGAAAATTTTAGTATCGGGATCATAAAGTTTTTAAGTAATTGTGAGATAATTTTATTTGAAAGGGTACATATATATTTTGTAATTGTAAAAAATTATTTGCATATTTATTCAAGTTAACATGATGAGATTAAAAATGGAATGAAAGATTATACATAGTTTGTTTTTATCAAACATTTCCATAGAAACATCAACTTAAAAATTTCTTGTATCTATGTTACATAATATTAAAGATGAAAGAAAGTTTATTATGTTTAATACAAAGCCTATTATTATTACAATATATTTAAAAGGTAAACTACTAGTAGAATTGTTATATTTTTTCTTTATAATATATATATATATATATATACATACCATGAAAAGTTATGTTTAATCTAACACAGCTCTATTTTACATTTTCTATTTAGCCTCCGGAACCACAAAAAACTATTACTTCATTGAATATTAATGAGGGTGATGTGTACGAGTGTAAATGAAGAGTACTCTTGTACTCTCTGATGGTGACCATTCCTGCCTGGTTTTTTAAAATCTAACCAACAAAGAACACAGGTATCCACAGTCAAGTATTAAAATGCATATAAAAAAGTAACTGCGTTAAACAGTTTAATTTTGTTGACCGATTTCTATAATTTTGACTTGATTTGTACACCTTCCCTATCGATTTTCTATCCCATCTTCATTATAAACACAATTACCATCTATCTGTCTTCTTTATCCCTCTCATGTCCTATCTATGATTTCTTCTATCCCACATAGCAAAAACCTCTTATACAAAATCTCATGCCAATAATCCAAATGCTATCATATTTTATCTTTATGTGAATCACCATCTAATTTGTCAATCAATTGTCAGGAGATTGCTCTGCTGTATTCCGAGAGCTGTTCAGTTCTTTTAACATAAAGATTTGTTTTAAATAACCACCGTGAAGCCATACAGTCTTTGTCCACCTACAAGCGGAGGTGTTTTTTTTACGATTTTCGCTTCATGAAATCTACGACCGAATATACTTTTCTTGGATTCTGTAGTAGACTTAGTGTGCTCTTTCCTGATATAGGTTTACTATATTGTTATAATGTAACTTAAAACATGATCGTATACAGTACATCGTAAATAAATACAATATCTAATCCTCGATTCAAATATTGTTAAAGAAGTAAGCAGTTTTTGATATTACTATTAATATAATTGATAAATGTTGTATTTGTAAGCTTTTTCAAAAATATAGTAATAATAATAATTAGTGTTGTATGAAACAAAATAACATTTATTCTTTAATATTATGTATCTTAGATACAAACTATTTTTGAATGTATGTTTCTATGGAAATGTTTATTTAAAAACACTATTTAAAATCATTCATTCCATTTCAAATCTCATCATGTTAACATGAATTAATATGATAAATATTATTTAGAATTAGAAAATATATATGATGCTCACTTTCAAAAAAACTGATCTTTCCAATTACTTCAAAATATAAAGAATGTGAAATGAAAAATTTCATAACACAATCAAATATTTCCTAAAAAGAAATAGTTAAGCATACTGAAAAATTATATTAATGTCAGCATTTTAATTACATTATTCATGCAATAATTCTATAAAAATCAAAAATAAGTTCAGATTGAATTTTAACCCTTCAACTTCATGTAAATGATATGAATGGTTAAAATTCAATTTTTATTATGAAGATAAATGATTTAAATGTAGCAACTTAATAAATTAATTCCAGCATTTTTATTAACATAACACGTGTTCAGTAATTATATTGAAATAAAATAAACAATTCAGTTTGAATTTTAACCCTTCAACTTCTTTGTAGTGGTGGGTTAAAATTCAATTAAAATATATGTATTTTATTTGCTTAAGAACAACTACTAAATTTCTAAATTATCAATAAATTTGAATTTTAACCCTTCAACTTCATGTAAGTGATGAAAGGTTAAAATTCAATATTAACTGCTCCTAGTATAAAATATTATTATGAAATTAAAATTATTACATAATATTTCACGTTGAATTGGACTGCAAATAGGACTCTCTTATAATAGATATGAAATTCGCTCTGCTCATCGTCTTATATTTGCACACTCTCATACACTTTCTGATTGATTGTTATTGTTATATAAGTTATTTCTGTAGTAGTCGAAGACAGTACTTTTCTCTTATTTGTGGTATAAATTATTAAAATTTTCAGATAAAATATGATCGTTCATATTACATAATAAAAAAATTTAATCTACGATTCACACCTTGTTAGAAAGTAAGCAGTCTTTGTAATTACCATGCTGTATATAATGTAGTTAGTGTGGGTTTACAACAGTCCTTCAGAAAGTGTATTTTGGTGTGTAAATATAAGACGAAGCACATAGCGTTGCTTCTTATATATTATAAGAGTGTCCTCTTCAGATCCAACTGAATGTGACATATGCATGTAAACATTTTAAATTCATACTAATTTATTATACGAGCGGTTATTAAAATTGAATATTAACCTTTCATCTTTTACATGAAGTTGAAGGGTTAAAATTCAATCAGACATTTTTTTTTTTATTTTTGTATCATTGCAACGTGATATGGAAATAGAAAATGGTTACATTAATTTAATTGGTTAGTATACTTAAAAGTTTTTTTTGTGAATATCTTGTCTTATGTGTATTTTAATATCATATTCTTAATGTATGAAAGTAATTGGAAAGGGCAGTATTTTGTAAACATTGTTAAAAATGTTACATTACAGGAGAGGTTATTTAAAATGAATTTTAACTATTCATCACTTACATTGAAGTTGAAGGGTTAAAATTCAATCTGAACTATTTTTTTTTTCTGATTATATAATTATTGCACTAGTACGTAAATAAAAATTCTGACATTAATTTAGTTTTTCAGTTCACTTAACAAAACATATCTGCTTTATGTTTATGAAAATTTTAGTATCGGGATCATAAAGTTTTTAAGTAATTGTGAGATAATTTTATTTGAAAGGGTACATATATATTTTGTAATTGTAAAAAATTATTTGCATATTTATTCAAGTTAACATGATGAGATTAAAAATGGAATGAAAGATTATACATAGTTTGTTTTTATCAAACATTTCCATAGAAACATCAACTTAAAAATTTCTTGTATCTATGTTACATAATATTAAAGATGAAAGAAAGTTTATTATGTTTAATACAAAGCCTATTATTATTACAATATATTTAAAAGGTAAACTACTAGTAGAATTGTTATATTTTTTCTTTATAATATATATATATATATATATACATACCATGAAAAGTTATGTTTAATCTAACACAGCTCTATTTTACATTTTCTATTTAGCCTCCGGAACCACAAAAAACTATTACTTCATTGAATATTAATGAGGGTGATGTGTACGAGTGTAAATGAAGAGTACTCTTGTACTCTCTGATGGTGACCATTCCTGCCTGGTTTTTTAAAATCTAACCAACAAAGAACACAGGTATCCACAGTCAAGTATTAAAATGCATATAAAAAAGTAACTGCGTTAAACAGTTTAATTTTGTTGACCGATTTCTATAATTTTGACTTGATTTGTACACCTTCCCTATCGATTTTCTATCCCATCTTCATTATAAACACAATTACCATCTATCTGTCTTCTTTATCCCTCTCATGTCCTATCTATGATTTCTTCTATCCCACATAGCAAAAACCTCTTATACAAAATCTCATGCCAATAATCCAAATGCTATCATATTTTATCTTTATGTGAATCACCATCTAATTTGTCAATCAATTGTCAGGAGATTGCTCTGCTGTATTCCGAGAGCTGTTCAGTTCTTTTAACATAAAGATTTGTTTTAAATAACCACCGTGAAGCCATACAGTCTTTGTCCACCTACAAGCGGAGGTGTTTTTTTTAGGATTTTCGCTTCATGAAATCTACGACCGAATATACTTTTCTTGGATTCTGTAGTAGACTTAGTGTGCTCTTTCCTGATATAGGTTTACTATATTGTTATAATGTAACTTAAAACATGATCGTATACAGTACATCGTAAATAAATACAATATCTAATCCTCGATTCAAATATTGTTAAAGAAGTAAGCAGTTTTTGATATTACTATTAATATAATTGATAAATGTTGTATTTGTAAGCTTTTTCAAAAATATAGTAATAATAATAATTAGTGTTGTATGAAACAAAATAACATTTATTCTTTAATATTATGTATCTTAGATACAAACTATTTTTGAATGTATGTTTCTATGGAAATGTTTATTTAAAAACACTATTTAAAATCATTCATTCCATTTCAAATCTCATCATGTTAACATGAATTAATATGATAAATATTATTTAGAATTAGAAAATATATATGATGCTCACTTTCAAAAAAACTGATCTTTCCAATTACTTCAAAATATAAAGAATGTGAAATGAAAAATTTCATAACACAATCAAATATTTCCTAAAAAGAAATAGTTAAGCATACTGAAAAATTATATTAATGTCAGCATTTTAATTACATTATTCATGCAATAATTCTATAAAAATCAAAAATAAGTTCAGATTGAATTTTAACCCTTCAACTTCATGTAAATGATATGAATGGTTAAAATTCAATTTTTATTATGAAGATAAATGATTTAAATGTAGCAACTTAATAAATTAATTCCAGCATTTTTATTAACATAACACGTGTTCAGTAATTATATTGAAATAAAATAAACAATTCAGTTTGAATTTTAACCCTTCAACTTCTTTGTAGTGGTGGGTTAAAATTCAATTAAAATATATGTATTTTATTTGCTTAAGAACAACTACTAAATTTCTAAATTATCAATAAATTTGAATTTTAACCCTTCAACTTCATGTAAGTGATGAAAGGTTAAAATTCAATATTAACTGCTCCTAGTATAAAATATTATTATGAAATTAAAATTATTACATAATATTTCACGTTGAATTGGACTGCAAATAGGACTCTCTTATAATAGATATGAAATTCGCTCTGCTCATCGTCTTATATTTGCACACTCTCATACACTTTCTGATTGATTGTTATTGTTATATAAGTTATTTCTGTAGTAGTCGAAGACAGTACTTTTCTCTTATTTGTGGTATAAATTATTAAAATTTTCAGATAAAATATGATCGTTCATATTACATAATAAAAAAATTTAATCTACGATTCACACCTTGTTAGAAAGTAAGCAGTCTTTGTAATTACCATGCTGTATATAATGTAGTTAGTGTGGGTTTACAACAGTCCTTCAGAAAGTGTATTTTGGTGTGTAAATATAAGACGAAGCACATAGCGTTGCTTCTTATATATTATAAGAGTGTCCTCTTCAGATCCAACTGAATGTGACATATGCATGTAAACATTTTAAATTCATACTAATTTATTATACGAGCGGTTATTAAAATTGAATATTAACCTTTCATCTTTTACATGAAGTTGAAGGGTTAAAATTCAATCAGACATTTTTTTTTTGATTTTTGTATCATTGCAACGTGATATGGAAATAGAAAATGGTTACATTAATTTAATTGGTTAGTATACTTAAAAGTTTTTTTTGTGAATATATTGTTTTATGTGTATTTTAATATCATATTCTTAATGTATGAAAGTAATTGGATAGGGCAGTATTTTGTAAACATTGTTAAAAATGTTACATTACAGGAGAGGTTATTTAAAATGAATTTTAACTATTCATCACTTACATTGAAGTTGAAGGGTTAAAATTCAATCTGAACTATTTTTTTTTTCTGATTATATAATTATTGCACTAGTACGTAAATAAAAATTCTGACATTAATTTAGTTTTTCAGTTCACTTAACAAAACATATCTGCTTTATGTTTATGAAAATTTTAGTATCGGGATCATAAATTTTTTAAGTAATTGTGAGATAATTTTTTTTGAAAGGGTACATATATATTTTGTAATTGTAAAAAATTATTTGCATATTTATTCAAGTTAACATGATGAGATTAAAAATGGAATGAAAGATTATACATAGTTTGTTTTAATCAAACATTTCCATAGAAACATCAACTTAAAAATTTCTTGTATCTATGTTACATAATATTAAAGATAAAAGAAAGTTTATTATGTTTAAAACAAAGCCTATTATTATTACAATATATTTAAAAGGTAAACTACTAGTAGAATTGTTATATTTTTTCATTATAATATATATATAAATATATATATACATACCATGAAAAGTTATGTTTAATCTAACACAGCTCTATTTTACATTTTCTATTTAGCCTCCGGAACCACAAAAAACTATTACTTCATTGAATATTAATGAGGGTGATGTGTACGAGTGTAAATGAAGAGTACTCTTGTACTCTCTGATGGTGACCATTCCTGCCTGGTTTTTTGAAATCTAACCAACAAAGAACACAGGTATCCACAGTCAAGTATTAAAATGCATATAAAAAAGTAACTGCGTTAAACAGTTTAATTTTGTTGACCGATTTCTATAATTTTGACTTGATGTGTACACCTTCCCTATCGATTTTCTATCCCATCTTCATTATAAACACAATTACCATCTATCTGTCTTCTTTATCCCTCTCATGTTCTTGCTATGATTTCTTCTATCCCACATAGCAAAAACCTCTTATACAAAATCTCATGCCAATAATCCAAATGTTATCATATTTTATCTTTATGTGAATCACCATCTAATTTGTCAATCAATTGTCAGGAGATTGCTCTGCTGTATTCTGAGAGCTGTTCAGTTCTTTTAACATAAAGATTTGTTTTAAATAACCACTGTGAAGCCATACAGTCTTTGTCCACCTACAATCGGAGGTGTTTTTTTTAGGATTTTCGCTTCATGAAATCTACGACCGAATATACTTTTCTTGGATTCTGTAGTAGACTTAGTGTGCTCTTTCCTGATATAGGTTTACTATATTGTTATAATGTAACTTAAAACATGATCGTATACAGTACATCGTAAATAAATACAATATCTAATCCTCGATTCAAATATTGTTAAAGAAGTAAGCAGTTTTTGATATTACTATTAATATAATTGATAAATGTTGTATTTGTAAGCTTTTTAAAAAATATAGTAATAATAATAATTAGTGTTGTATGAAACAAAATAACATTTATTCTTTAATATTATGTATCTTAGATACAAACTATTTTTGAATGTATGTTTCTATGGAAATGTTTATTTAAAAACACTATTTAAAATCATTCATTCCATTTCAAATCTCATCATGTTAACATGAATTAATATGATAAATATTATTTAGAATTAGAAAATATATATGATGCTCACTTTCAAAAAAACTGATCTTTCCAATTACTTCAAAATATAAAGAATGTGAAATGAAAAATTTCATAACACAATCAAATATTTCCTAAAAAGAAATAGTTAAGCATACTGAAAAATTATATTAATGTCAGCATTTTAATTACATTATTCATGCAATAATTCTATAAAAATCAAAAATAAGTTCAGATTGAATTTTAACCCTTCAACTTCATGTAAATGATATGAATGGTTAAAATTCAATTTTTATTATGAAGATAAATGATTTAAATGTAGCAACTTAATAAATTAATTCCAGCATTTTTATTAACATAACACGTGTTCAGTAATTATATTGAAATAAAATAAACAATTCAGTTTGAATTTTAACCCTTCAACTTCTTTGTAGTGGTGGGTTAAAATTCAATTAAAATATATGTATTTTATTTGCTTAAGAACAACTACTAAATTTCTAAATTATCAATAAATTTGAATTTTAACCCTTCAACTTCATGTAAGTGATGAAAGGTTAAAATTCAATATTAACTGCTCCTAGTATAAAATATTATTATGAAATTAAAATTATTACATAATATTTCACGTTGAATTGGACTGCAAATAGGACTCTCTTATAATAGATATGAAATTCGCTCTGCTCATCGTCTTATATTTGCACACTCTCATACACTTTCTGATTGATTGTTATTGTTATATAAGTTATTTCTGTAGTAGTCGAAGACAGTACTTTTCTCTTATTTGTGGTATAAATTATTAAAATTTTCAGATAAAATATGATCGTTCATATTACATAATAAAAAAATTTAATCTACGATTCACACCTTGTTAGAAAGTAAGCAGTCTTTGTAATTACCATGCTGTATATAATGTAGTTAGTGTGGGTTTACAACAGTCCTTCAGAAAGTGTATTTTGGTGTGTAAATATAAGACGAAGCACATAGCGTTGCTTCTTATATATTATAAGAGTGTCCTCTTCAGATCCAACTGAATGTGACATATGCATGTAAACATTTTAAATTCATATTAATTTATTATACGAGTGGTTATTAAAATTGAATATTAACCTTTCATCTTTTACATGAAGTTGAAGGGTTAAAATTCAATCAGACATTTTTTTTTTGATTTTTGTATCATTGCAACGTGATATGGAAATAGAAAATGGTTACATTAATTTAATTGGTTAGTATACTTAAAAGTTTTTTTTTGTGAATATCTTGTTTTATGTGTATTTTAATATCATATTCTTAATGTATGAAAGTAATTGGAAAGGGCAGTATTTTGTAAACATTGTTAAAAATGTTACAATACAGGAGAGGTTATTTAAAATGAATTTTAACTATTCATCACTTACATTGAAGTTGAAGGGTTAAAATTCAATCTGAACTATTTTTTTTTTCTGATTATATAATTATTGCACTAGTACGTAAATAAAAATTCTGACATTAATTTAGTTTTTCAGTTCACTTAACAAAACATATCTGCGTTATGTTTATGAAAATTTTAGTATCGGGATCATAAATTTTTTAAGTAATTGTGAGATAATTTTATTTGAAAGGGTACATATATATTTTGTAATTGTAAAAAATTATTTGCATATTTATTCAAGTTAACATGATGAGATTAAAAATGGAATGAAAGATTATACATAGTTTGTTTTAATCAAACATTTCCATAGAAACATCAACTTAAAAATTTCTTGTATCTATGTTACATAATATTAAAGATGAAAGAAAGTTTATTATGTTTAATACAAAGCCTATTATTATTACAATATATTTAAAAGGTAAACTACTAGTAGAATTGTTATATTTTTTCTTTATAATATATATATATATATATATATACATACCATGAAAAGTTATGTTTAATCTAACACAGCTCTATTTTACATTTTCTATTTAGCCTCCGGAACCACAAAAAACTATTACTTCATTGAATATTAATGAGGGTGATGTGTACGAGTGTAAATGAAGAGTACTCTTGTACTCTCTGATGGTGACCATTCCTGCCTGGTTTTTTAAAATCTAACCAACAAAGAACACAGGTATCCACAGTCAAGTATTAAAATGCATATAAAAAAGTAACTGCGTTAAACAGTTTAATTTTGTTGACCGATTTCTATAATTTTGACTTGATTTGTACACCTTCCCTATCGATTTTCTATCCCATCTTCATTATAAACACAATTACCATCTATCTGTCTTCTTTATCCCTCTCATGTCCTATCTATGATTTCTTCTATCCCACATAGCAAAAACCTCTTATACAAAATCTCATGCCAATAATCCAAATGCTATCATATTTTATCTTTATGTGAATCACCATCTAATTTGTCAATCAATTGTCAGGAGATTGCTCTGCTGTATTCCGAGAGCTGTTCAGTTCTTTTAACATAAAGATTTGTTTTAAATAACCACCGTGAAGCCATACAGTCTTTGTCCACCTACAAGCGGAGGTGTTTTTTTTACGATTTTCGCTTCATGAAATCTACGACCGAATATACTTTTCTTGGATTCTGTAGTAGACTTAGTGTGCTCTTTCCTGATATAGGTTTACTATATTGTTATAATGTAACTTAAAACATGATCGTATACAGTACATCGTAAATAAATACAATATCTAATCCTCGATTCAAATATTGTTAAAGAAGTAAGCAGTTTTTGATATTACTATTAATATAATTGATAAATGTTGTATTTGTAAGCTTTTTAAAAAATATAGTAATAATAATAATTAGTGTTGTATGAAACAAAATAACATTTATTCTTTAATATTATGTATCTTAGATACAAACTATTTTTGAATGTATGTTTCTATGGAAATGTTTATTTAAAAACACTATTTAAAATCATTCATTCCATTTCAAATCTCATCATGTTAACATGAATTAATATGATAAATATTATTTAGAATTAGAAAATATATATGATGCTCACTTTCAAAAAAACTGATCTTTCCAATTACTTCAAAATATAAAGAATGTGAAATGAAAAATTTCATAACACAATCAAATATTTCCTAAAAAGAAATAGTTAAGCATACTGAAAAATTATATTAATGTCAGCATTTTAATTACATTATTCATGCAATAATTCTATAAAAATCAAAAATAAGTTCAGATTGAATTTTAACCCTTCAACTTCATGTAAATGATATGAATGGTTAAAATTCAATTTTTATTATGAAGATAAATGATTTAAATGTAGCAACTTAATAAATTAATTCCAGCATTTTTATTAACATAACACGTGTTCAGTAATTATATTGAAATAAAATAAACAATTCAGTTTGAATTTTAACCCTTCAACTTCTTTGTAGTGGTGGGTTAAAATTCAATTAAAATATATGTATTTTATTTGCTTAAGAACAACTACTAAATTTCTAAATTATCAATAAATTTGAATTTTAACCCTTCAACTTCATGTAAGTGATGAAAGGTTAAAATTCAATATTAACTGCTCCTAGTATAAAATATTATTATGAAATTAAAATTATTACATAATATTTCACGTTGAATTGGACTGCAAATAGGACTCTCTTATAATAGATATGAAATTCGCTCTGCTCATCGTCTTATATTTGCACACTCTCATACACTTTCTGATTGATTGTTATTGTTATATAAGTTATTTCTGTAGTAGTCGAAGACAGTACTTTTCTCTTATTTGTGGTATAAATTATTAAAATTTTCAGATAAAATATGATCGTTCATATTACATAATAAAAAAATTTAATCTACGATTCACACCTTGTTAGAAAGTAAGCAGTCTTTGTAATTACCATGCTGTATATAATGTAGTTAGTGTGGGTTTACAACAGTCCTTCAGAAAGTGTATTTTGGTGTGTAAATATAAGACGAAGCACATAGCGTTGCTTCTTATATATTATAAGAGTGTCCTCTTCAGATCCAACTGAATGTGACATATGCATGCAAACATTTTAAATTCATACTAATTTATTATACGAGCGGTTATTAAAATTGAATATTAACCTTTCATCTTTTACATGAAGTTGAAGGGTTAAAATTCAATCAGACATTTTTTTTTTGATTTTTGTATCATTGCAACGTGATATGGAAATAGAAAATGGTTACATTAATTTAATTGGTTTGTATACTTAAAAGTTTTTTTTTGTGAATATCTTGTTTTATGTGTATTTTAATATCATATTCTTAATGTATGAAAGTAATTGGAAAGGGCAGTATTTTGTAAACATTGTTAAAAATGTTACAATACAGGAGAGGTTATTTAAAATGAATTTTAACTATTCATCACTTACATTGAAGTTGAAGGGTTAAAATTCAATCTGAACTATTTTTTTTTTCTGATTATATAATTATTGCACTAGTACGTAAATAAAAATTCTGACATTAATTTAGTTTTTCAGTTCACTTAACAAAACATATCTGCTTTATGTTTATGAAAATTTTAGTATCGGGATCATAAATTTTTTAAGTAATTGTGAGATAATTTTTTTTGAAAGGGTACATATATATTTTGTAATTGTAAAAAATTATTTGCATATTTATTCAAGTTAACATGATGAGATTAAAAATGGAATGAAAGATTATACATAGTTTGTTTTAATCAAACATTTCCATAGAAACATCAACTTAAAAATTTCTTGTATCTATGTTACATAATATTAAAGATAAAAGAAAGTTTATTATGTTTAAAACAAAGCCTATTATTATTACAATATATTTAAAAGGTAAACTACTAGTAGAATTGTTATATTTTTTCATTATAATATATATATAAATATATATATACATACCATGAAAAGTTATGTTTAATCTAACACAGCTCTATTTTACATTTTCTATTTAGCCTCCGGAACCACAAAAAACTATTACTTCATTGAATATTAATGAGGGTGATGTGTACGAGTGTAAATGAAGAGTACTCTTGTACTCTCTGATGGTGACCATTCCTGCCTGGTTTTTTGAAATCTATCCAACAAAGAACACAGGTATCCACAGTCAAGTATTAAAATGCATATAAAAAAGTAACTGCGTTAAACAGTTTAATTTTGTTGACCGATTTCTATAATTTTGACTTGATGTGTACACCTTCCCTATCGATTTTCTATCCCATCTTCATTATAAACACAATTACCATCTATCTGTCTTCTTTATCCCTCTCATGTTCTTGCTATGATTTCTTCTATCCCACATAGCAAAAACCTCTTATACAAAATCTCATGCCAATAATCCAAATGTTATCATATTTTATCTTTATGTGAATCACCATCTAATTTGTCAATCAATTGTCAGGAGATTGCTCTGCTGTATTCTGAGAGCTGTTCAGTTCTTTTAACATAAAGATTTGTTTTAAATAACCACTGTGAAGCCATACAGTCTTTGTCCACCTACAATCGGAGGTGTTTTTTTTAGGATTTTCGCTTCATGAAATCTACGACCTAATATACTTTTCTTGGATTCTGTAGTAGACTTAGTGTGCTCTTTCCTGATATAGGTTTACTATATTGTTATAATGTAACTTAAAACATGATCGTATACAGTACATCGTAAATAAATACAATATCTAATCCTCGATTCAAATATTGTTAAAGAAGTAAGTAGTTTTTGATATTACTATTAATATAATTGATAAATGTTGTATTTGTAAGCTTTTTAAAAAATATAGTAATAATAATAATTAGTGTTGTATGAAACAAAATAACATTTATTCTTTAATATTATGTATCTTAGATACAAACTATTTTTGAATGTATGTTTCTATGGAAATGTTTATTTAAAAACACTATTTAAAATCATTCATTCCATTTCAAATCTCATCATGTTAACATGAATTAATATGATAAATATTATTTAGAATTAGAAAATATATATGATGCTCACTTTCAAAAAAACTGATCTTTCCAATTACTTCAAAATATAAAGAATGTGAAATGAAAAATTTCATAACACAATCAAATATTTCCTAAAAAGAAATAGTTAAGCATACTGAAATATTATATTAATGTCAGCATTTTAATTACATTATTCATGCAATAATTCTATAAAAATCAAAAATAAGTTCAGATTGAATTTTAACCCTTCAACTTCATGTAAATGATATGAATGGTTAAAATTCAATTTTTATTATGAAGATAAATGATTTAAATGTAGCAACTTAATAAATTAATTCCAGCATTTTTATTAACATAACACGTGTTCAGTAATTATATTGAAATAAAATAAACAATTCAGTTTGAATTTTAACCCTTCAACTTCTTTGTAGTGGTGGGTTAAAATTCAATTAAAATATATGTATTTTATTTGCTTAAGAACAACTACTAAATTTCTAAATTATCAATAAATTTGAATTTTAACCCTTCAACTTCATGTAAGTGATGAAAGGTTAAAATTCAATATTAACTGCTCCTAGTATAAAATATTATTATGAAATTAAAATTATTACATAATATTTCACGTTGAATTGGACTGCAAATAGGACTCTCTTATAATAGATATGAAATTCGCTCTGTTCATCGTCTTATATTTGCACACTCTCATACACTTTCTGATTGATTGTTATTGTTATATAAGTTATTTCTGTAGTAGTCGAAGACAGTACTTTTCTCTTATTTGTGGTATAAATTATTAAAATTTTCAGATAAAATATGATCGTTCATATTACATAATAAAAAAATTTAATCTACGATTCACACCTTGTTAGAAAGTAAGCAGTCTTTGTAATTACCATGCTGTATATAATGTAGTTAGTGTGGGTTTACAACAGTCCTTCAGAAAGTGTATTTTGGTGTGTAAATATAAGACGAAGCACATAGCGTTGCTTCTTATATATTATAAGAGTGTCCTCTTCAGATCCAACTGAATGTGACATATGCATGTAAACATTTTAAATTCATACTAATTTATTATACGAGCGGTTATTAAAATTGAATATTAACCTTTCATCTTTTACATGAAGTTGAAGGGTTAAAATTCAATCAGACATTTTTTTTTTGATTTTTGTATCATTGCAACGTGATATGGAAATAGAAAATGGTTACATTAATTTAATTGGTTTGTATACTTAAAAGTTTTTTTTTGTGAATATCTTGTTTTATGTGTATTTTAATATCATATTCTTAATGTATGAAAGTAATTGGAAAGGGCAGTATTTTGTAAACATTGTTAAAAATGTTACAATACAGGAGAGGTTATTTAAAATGAATTTTAACTATTCATCACTTACATTGAAGTTGAAGGGTTAAAATTCAATCTGAACTATTTTTTTTTTCTGATTATATAATTATTGCACTAGTACGTAAATAAAAATTCTGACATTAATTTAGTTTTTCAGTTCACTTAACAAAACATATCTGCTTTATGTTTATGAAAATTTTAGTATCGGGATCATAAATTTTTTAAGTAATTGTGAGATAATTTTTTTTGAAAGGGTACATATATATTTTGTAATTGTAAAAAATTATTTGCATATTTATTCAAGTTAACATGATGAGATTAAAAATGGAATGAAAGATTATACATAGTTTGTTTTAATCAAACATTTCCATAGAAACATCAACTTAAAAATTTCTTGTATCTATGTTACATAATATTAAAGATAAAAGAAAGTTTATTATGTTTAAAACAAAGCCTATTATTATTACAATATATTTAAAAGGTAAACTACTAGTAGAATTGTTATATTTTTTCATTATAATATATATATAAATATATATATACATACCATGAAAAGTTATGTTTAATCTAACACAGCTCTATTTTACATTTTCTATTTAGCCTCCGGAACCACAAAAAACTATTACTTCATTGAATATTAATGAGGGTGATGTGTACGAGTGTAAATGAAGAGTACTCTTGTACTCTCTGATGGTGACCATTCCTGCCTGGTTTTTTGAAATCTATCCAACAAAGAACACAGGTATCCACAGTCAAGTATTAAAATGCATATAAAAAAGTAACTGCGTTAAACAGTTTAATTTTGTTGACCGATTTCTATAATTTTGACTTGATGTGTACACCTTCCCTATCGATTTTCTATCCCATCTTCATTATAAACACAATTACCATCTATCTGTCTTCTTTATCCCTCTCATGTTCTTGCTATGATTTCTTCTATCCCACATAGCAAAAACCTCTTATACAAAATCTCATGCCAATAATCCAAATGTTATCATATTTTATCTTTATGTGAATCACCATCTAATTTGTCAATCAATTGTCAGGAGATTGCTCTGCTGTATTCTGAGAGCTGTTCAGTTCTTTTAACATAAAGATTTGTTTTAAATAACCACTGTGAAGCCATACAGTCTTTGTCCACCTACAATCGGAGGTGTTTTTTTTAGGATTTTCGCTTCATGAAATCTACGACCGAATATACTTTTCTTGGATTCTGTAGTAGACTTAGTGTGCTCTTTCCTGATATAGGTTTACTATATTGTTATAATGTAACTTAAAACATGATCGTATACAGTACATCGTAAATAAATACAATATCTAATCCTCGATTCAAATATTGTTAAAGAAGTAAGCAGTTTTTGATATTACTATTAATATAATTGATAAATGTTGTATTTGTAAGCTTTTTAAAAAATATAGTAATAATAATAATTAGTGTTGTATGAAACAAAATAACATTTATTCTTTAATATTATGTATCTTAGATACAAACTATTTTTGAATGTATGTTTCTATGGAAATGTTTATTTAAAAACCCTATTTAAAATCATTCATTCCATTTCAAATCTCATCATGTTAACATGAATTAATATGATAAATATTATTTAGAATTAGAAAATATATATGATGCTCACTTTCAAAAAAACTGATCTTTCCAATTACTTCAAAATATAAAGAATGTGAAATGAAAAATTTCATAACACAATCAAATATTTCCTAAAAAGAAATAGTTAAGCATACTGAAAAATTATATTAATGTCAGCATTTTAATTACATTATTCATGCAATAATTCTATAAAAATCAAAAATAAGTTCAGATTGAATTTTAACCCTTCAACTTCATGTAAATGATATGAATGGTTAAAATTCAATTTTTATTATGAAGATAAATGATTTAAATGTAGCAACTTAATAAATTAATTCCAGCATTTTTATTAACATAACACGTGTTCAGTAATTATATTGAAATAAAATAAACAATTCAGTTTGAATTTTAACCCTTCAACTTCTTTGTAGTGGTGGGTTAAAATTCAATTAAAATATATGTATTTTATTTGCTTAAGAACAACTACTAAATTTCTAAATTATCAATAAATTTGAATTTTAACCCTTCAACTTCATGTAAGTGATGAAAGGTTAAAATTCAATATTAACTGCTCCTAGTATAAAATATTATTATGAAATTAAAATTATTACATAATATTTCACGTTGAATTGGACTGCAAATAGGACTCTCTTATAATAGATATGAAATTCGCTCTGGTCATCGTCTTATATTTGCACACTCTCATACACTTTCTGATTGATTGTTATTGTTATATAAGTTATTTCTGTAGTAGTCGAAGACAGTACTTTTCTCTTATTTGTGGTATAAATTATTAAAATTTTCAGATAAAATATGATCGTTCATATTACATAATAAAAAAATTTAATCTACGATTCACACCTTGTTAGAAAGTAAGCAGTCTTTGTAATTACCATGCTGTATATAATGTAGTTAGTGTGGGTTTACAACAGTCCTTCAGAAAGTGTATTTTGGTGTGTAAATATAAGACGAAGCACATAGCGTTGCTTCTTATATATTATAAGAGTGTCCTCTTCAGATCCAACTGAATGTGACATATGCATGTAAACATTTTAAATTCATACTAATTTATTATACGAGCGGTTATTAAAATTGAATATTAACCTTTCATCTTTTACATGAAGTTGAAGGGTTAAAATTCAATCAGACATTTTTTTTTTGATTTTTGTATCATTGCAACGTGATATGGAAATAGAAAATGGTTACATTAATTTAATTGGTTAGTATACTTAGAAGTTTTTTTTGTGAATATATTGTTTTATGTGTATTTTAATATCATATTCTTAATGTATGAAAGTAATTGGATAGGGCAGTATTTTGTAAACATTGTTAAAAATGTTACATTACAGGAGAGGTTATTTAAAATGAATTTTAACTATTCATCACTTACATTGAAGTTGAAGGGTTAAAATTCAATCTGAACTATTTTTTTTTTCTGATTATATAATTATTGCACTAGTACGTAAATAAAAATTCTGACATTAATTTAGTTTTTCAGTTCACTTAACAAAACATATCTGCTTTATGTTTATGAAAATTTTAGTATCGGGATCATAAATTTTTTAAGTAATTGTGAGATAATTTTTTTTGAAAGGGTACATATATATTTTGTAATTGTAAAAAATTATTTGCATATTTATTCAAGTTAACATGATGAGATTAAAAATGGAATGAAAGATTATACATAGTTTGTTTTAATCAAACATTTCCATAGAAACATCAACTTAAAAATTTCTTGTATCTATGTTACATAATATTAAAGATAAAAGAAAGTTTATTATGTTTAAAACAAAGCCTATTATTATTACAATATATTTAAAAGGTAAACTACTAGTAGAATTGTTATATTTTTTCATTATAATATATATATAAATATATATATACATACCATGAAAAGTTATGTTTAATCTAACACAGCTCTATTTTACATTTTCTATTTAGCCTCCGGAACCACAAAAAACTATTACTTCATTGAATATTAATGAGGGTGATGTGTACGAGTGTAAATGAAGAGTACTCTTGTACTCTCTGATGGTGACCATTCCTGCCTGGTTTTTTGAAATCTAACCAACAAAGAACACAGGTATCCACAGTCAAGTATTAAAATGCATATAAAAAAGTAACTGCGTTAAACAGTTTAATTTTGTTGACCGATTTCTATAATTTTGACTTGATGTGTACACCTTCCCTATCGATTTTCTATCCCATCTTCATTATAAACACAATTACCATCTATCTGTCTTCTTTATCCCTCTCATGTTCTTGCTATGATTTCTTCTATCCCACATAGCAAAAACCTCTTATACAAAATCTCATGCCAATAATCCAAATGTTATCATATTTTATCTTTATGTGAATCACCATCTAATTTGTCAATCAATTGTCAGGAGATTGCTCTGCTGTATTCTGAGAGCTGTTCAGTTCTTTTAACATAAAGATTTGTTTTAAATAACCACTGTGAAGCCATACAGTCTTTGTCCACCTACAATCGGAGGTGTTTTTTTTAGGATTTTCGCTTCATGAAATCTACGACCGAATATACTTTTCTTGGATTCTGTAGTAGACTTAGTGTGCTCTTTCCTGATATAGGTTTACTATATTGTTATAATGTAACTTAAAACATGATCGTATACAGTACATCGTAAATAAATACAATATCTAATCCTCGATTCAAATATTGTTAAAGAAGTAAGCAGTTTTTGATATTACTATTAATATAATTGATAAATGTTGTATTTGTAAGCTTTTTAAAAAATATAGTAATAATAATAATTAGTGTTGTATGAAACAAAATAACATTTATTCTTTAATATTATGTATCTTAGATACAAACTATTTTTGAATGTATGTTTCTATGGAAATGTTTATTTAAAAACACTATTTAAAATCATTCATTCCATTTCAAATCTCATCATGTTAACATGAATTAATATGATAAATATTATTTAGAATTAGAAAATATATATGATGCTCACTTTCAAAAAAACTGATCTTTCCAATTACTTCAAAATATAAAGAATGTGAAATGAAAAATTTCATAACACAATCAAATATTTCCTAAAAAGAAATAGTTAAGCATACTGAAAAATTATATTAATGTCAGCATTTTAATTACATTATTCATGCAATAATTCTATAAAAATCAAAAATAAGTTCAGATTGAATTTTAACCCTTCAACTTCATGTAAATGATATGAATGGTTAAAATTCAATTTTTATTATGAAGATAAATGATTTAAATGTAGCAACTTAATAAATTAATTCCAGCATTTTTATTAACATAACACGTGTTCAGTAATTATATTGAAATAAAATAAACAATTCAGTTTGAATTTTAACCCTTCAACTTCTTTGTAGTGGTGGGTTAAAATTCAATTAAAATATATGTATTTTATTTGCTTAAGAACAACTACTAAATTTCTAAATTATCAATAAATTTGAATTTTAACCCTTCAACTTCATGTAAGTGATGAAAGGTTAAAATTCAATATTAACTGCTCCTAGTATAAAATATTATTATGAAATTAAAATTATTACATAATATTTCACGTTGAATTGGACTGCAAATAGGACTCTCTTATAATAGATATGAAATTCGCTCTGCTCATCGTCTTATATTTGCACACTCTCATACACTTTCTGATTGATTGTTATTGTTATATAAGTTATTTCTGTAGTAGTCGAAGACAGTACTTTTCTCTTATTTGTGGTATAAATTATTAAAATATTCATATAAAATATGATCGTTCATATTACATAATAAAAAAATTTAATCTACGATTCACACCTTGTTAGAAAGTAAGCAATCTTTGTAATTACCATGCTGTATATAATGTAGTTAGTGTGGGTTTACAACAGTCCTTCAGAAAGTGTATTTTGGTGTGTAAATATAAGACGAAGCACATAGCGTTGCTTCTTATATATTATAAGAGTGTCCTCTTCAGATCCAACTGAATGTGACATATGCATGTAAACATTTTAAATTCATATTAATTTATTATACGAGTGGTTATTAAAATTGAATATTAACCTTTCATCTTTTACATGAAGTTGAAGGGTTAAAATTCAATCAGACATTTTTTTTTTGATTTTTGTATCATTGCAACGTGATATGGAAATAGAAAATGGTTACATTAATTTAATTGGTTTGTATACTTAAAAGTTTTTTTTTGTGAATATCTTGTTTTATGTGTATTTTAATATCATATTCTTAATGTATGAAAGTAATTGGAAAGGGCAGTATTTTGTAAACATTGTTAAAAATGTTACAATACAGGAGAGGTTATTTAAAATGAATTTTAACTATTCATCACTTACATTGAAGTTGAAGGGTTAAAATTCAATCTGAACTATTTTTTTTTTCTGATTATATAATTATTGCACTAGTACGTAAATAAAAATTCTGACATTAATTTAGTTTTTCAGTTCACTTAACAAAACATATCTGCGTTATGTTTATGAAAATTTTAGTATCGGGATCATAAATTTTTTAAGTAATTGTGAGATAATTTTATTTGAAAGGGTACATATATATTTTGTAATTGTAAAAAATTATTTGCATATTTATTCAAGTTAACATGATGAGATTAAAAATGGAATGAAAGATTATACATAGTTTGTTTTAATCAAACGTTTCCATAGAAACATCAACTTAAAAATTTCTTGTATCTATGTTACATAATATTAAAGATGAAAGAAAGTTTATTATGTTTAATACAAAGCCTATTATTATTACAATATATTTAAAAGGTAAACTACTAGTAGAATTGTTATATTTTTTCTTTATAATATATATATATATATATATACATACCATGAAAAGTTATGTTTAATCTAACACAGCTCTATTTTACATTTTCTATTTAGCCTCCGGAACCACAAAAAACTATTACTTCATTGAATATTAATGAGGGTGATGTGTACGAGTGTAAATGAAGAGTACTCTTGTACTCTCTGATGGTGACCATTCCTGCCTGGTTTTTTAAAATCTAACCAACAAAGAACACAGGTATCCACAGTCAAGTATTAAAATGCATATAAAAAAGTAACTGCGTTAAACAGTTTAATTTTGTTGACCGATTTCTATAATTTTGACTTGATTTGTACACCTTCCCTATCGATTTTCTATCCCATCTTCATTATAAACACAATTACCATCTATCTGTCTTCTTTATCCCTCTCATGTCCTATCTATGATTTCTTCTATCCCACATAGCAAAAACCTCTTATACAAAATCTCATGCCAATAATCCAAATGCTATCATATTTTATCTTTATGTGAATCACCATCTAATTTGTCAATCAATTGTCAGGAGATTGCTCTGCTGTATTCCGAGAGCTGTTCAGTTCTTTTAACATAAAGATTTGTTTTAAATAACCACCGTGAAGCCATACAGTCTTTGTCCACCTACAAGCGGAGGTGTTTTTTTTACGATTTTCGCTTCATGAAATCTACGACCGAATATACTTTTCTTGGATTCTGTAGTAGACTTAGTGTGCTCTTTCCTGATATAGGTTTACTATATTGTTATAATGTAACTTAAAACATGATCGTATACAGTACATCGTAAATAAATACAATATCTAATCCTCGATTCAAATATTGTTAAAGAAGTAAGCAGTTTTTGATATTACTATTAATATAATTGATAAATGTTGTATTTGTAAGCTTTTTAAAAAATATAGTAATAATAATAATTAGTGTTGTATGAAACAAAATAACATTTATTCTTTAATATTATGTATCTTAGATACAAACTATTTTTGAATGTATGTTTCTATGGAAATGTTTATTTAAAAACACTATTTAAAATCATTCATTCCATTTCAAATCTCATCATGTTAACATGAATTAATATGATAAATATTATTTAGAATTAGAAAATATATATGATGCTCACTTTCAAAAAAACTGATCTTTCCAATTACTTCAAAATATAAAGAATGTGAAATGAAAAATTTCATAACACAATCAAATATTTCCTAAAAAGAAATAGTTAAGCATACTGAAAAATTATATTAATGTCAGCATTTTAATTACATTATTCATGCAATAATTCTATAAAAATCAAAAATAAGTTCAGATTGAATTTTAACCCTTCAACTTCATGTAAATGATATGAATGGTTAAAATTCAATTTTTATTATGAAGATAAATGATTTAAATGTAGCAACTTAATAAATTAATTCCAGCATTTTTATTAACATAACACGTGTTCAGTAATTATATTGAAATAAAATAAACAATTCAGTTTGAATTTTAACCCTTCAACTTCTTTGTAGTGGTGGGTTAAAATTCAATTAAAATATATGTATTTTATTTGCTTAAGAACAACTACTAAATTTCTAAATTATCAATAAATTTGAATTTTAACCCTTCAACTTCATGTAAGTGATGAAAGGTTAAAATTCAATATTAACTGCTCCTAGTATAAAATATTATTATGAAATTAAAATTATTACATAATATTTCACGTTGAATTGGACTGCAAATAGGACTCTCTTATAATAGATATGAAATTCGCTCTGCTCATCGTCTTATATTTGCACACTCTCATACACTTTCTGATTGATTGTTATTGTTATATAAGTTATTTCTGTAGTAGTCGAAGACAGTACTTTTCTCTTATTTGTGGTATAAATTATTAAAATTTTCAGATAAAATATGATCGTTCATATTACATAATAAAAAAATTTAATCTACGATTCACACCTTGTTAGAAAGTAAGCAGTCTTTGTAATTACCATGCTGTATATAATGTAGTTAGTGTGGGTTTACAACAGTCCTTCAGAAAGTGTATTTTGGTGTGTAAATATAAGACGAAGCACATAGCGTTGCTTCTTATATATTATAAGAGTGTCCTCTTCAGATCCAACTGAATGTGACATATGCATGTAAACATTTTAAATTCATACTAATTTATTATACGAGCGGTTATTAAAATTGAATATTAACCTTTCATCTTTTACATGAAGTTGAAGGGTTAAAATTCAATCAGACATTTTTTTTTTGATTTTTGTATCATTGCAACGTGATATGGAAATAGAAAATGGTTACATTAATTTAATTGGTTTGTATACTTAAAAGTTTTTTTTTGTGAATATCTTGTTTTATGTGTATTTTAATATCATATTCTTAATGTATGAAAGTAATTGGAAAGGGCAGTATTTTGTAAACATTGTTAAAAATGTTACAATACAGGAGAGGTTATTTAAAATGAATTTTAACTATTCATCACTTACATTGAAGTTGAAGGGTTAAAATTCAATCTGAACTATTTTTTTTTTCTGATTATATAATTATTGCACTAGTACGTAAATAAAAATTCTGACATTAATTTAGTTTTTCAGTTCACTTAACAAAACATATCTGCTTTATGTTTATGAAAATTTTAGTATCGGGATCATAAATTTTTTAAGTAATTGTGAGATAATTTTTTTTGAAAGGGTACATATATATTTTGTAATTGTAAAAAATTATTTGCATATTTATTCAAGTTAACATGATGAGATTAAAAATGGAATGAAAGATTATACATAGTTTGTTTTAATCAAACATTTCCATAGAAACATCAACTTAAAAATTTCTTGTATCTATGTTACATAATATTAAAGATAAAAGAAAGTTTATTATGTTTAAAACAAAGCCTATTATTATTACAATATATTTAAAAGGTAAACTACTAGTAGAATTGTTATATTTTTTCATTATAATATATATATAAATATATATATACATACCATGAAAAGTTATGTTTAATCTAACACAGCTCTATTTTACATTTTCTATTTAGCCTCCGGAACCACAAAAAACTATTACTTCATTGAATATTAATGAGGGTGATGTGTACGAGTGTAAATGAAGAGTACTCTTGTACTCTCTGATGGTGACCATTCCTGCCTGGTTTTTTGAAATCTAACCAACAAAGAACACAGGTATCCACAGTCAAGTATTAAAATGCATATAAAAAAGTAACTGCGTTAAACAGTTTAATTTTGTTGACCGATTTCTATAATTTTGACTTGATGTGTACACCTTCCCTATCGATTTTCTATCCCATCTTCATTATAAACACAATTACCATCTATCTGTCTTCTTTATCCCTCTCATGTTCTTGCTATGATTTCTTCTATCCCACATAGCAAAAACCTCTTATACAAAATCTCATGCCAATAATCCAAATGTTATCATATTTTATCTTTATGTGAATCACCATCTAATTTGTCAATCAATTGTCAGGAGATTGCTCTGCTGTATTCTGAGAGCTGTTCAGTTCTTTTAACATAAAGATTTGTTTTAAATAACCACTGTGAAGCCATACAGTCATTGTCCACCTACAATCGGAGGTGTTTTTTTTAGGATTTTCGCTTCATGAAATCTACGACCTAATATACTTTTCTTGGATTCTGTAGTAGACTTAGTGTGCTCTTTCCTGATATAGGTTTACTATATTGTTATAATGTAACTTAAAACATGATCGTATACAGTACATCGTAAATAAATACAATATCTAATCCTCGATTCAAATATTGTTAAAGAAGTAAGCAGTTTTTGATATTACTATTAATATAATTGATAAATGTTGTATTTGTAAGCTTTTTAAAAAATATAGTAATAATAATAATTAGTGTTGTATGAAACAAAATAACATTTATTCTTTAATATTATGTATCTTAGATACAAACTATTTTTGAATGTATGTTTCTATGGAAATGTTTATTTAAAAACACTATTTAAAATCATTCATTCCATTTCAAATCTCATCATGTTAACATGAATTAATATGATAAATATTATTTAGAATTAGAAAATATATATGATGCTCACTTTCAAAAAAACTGATCTTTCCAATTACTTCAAAATATAAAGAATGTGAAATGAAAAATTTCATAACACAATCAAATATTTCCTAAAAAGAAATAGTTAAGCATACTGAAATATTATATTAATGTCAGCATTTTAATTACATTATTCATGCAATAATTCTATAAAAATCAAAAATAAGTTCAGATTGAATTTTAACCCTTCAACTTCATGTAAATGATATGAATGGTTAAAATTCAATTTTTATTATGAAGATAAATGATTTAAATGTAGCAACTTAATAAATTAATTCCAGCATTTTTATTAACATAACACGTGTTCAGTAATTATATTGAAATAAAATAAACAATTCAGTTTGAATTTTAACCCTTCAACTTCTTTGTAGTGGTGGGTTAAAATTCAATTAAAATATATGTATTTTATTTGCTTAAGAACAACTACTAAATTTCTAAATTATCAATAAATTTGAATTTTAACCCTTCAACTTCATGTAAGTGATGAAAGGTTAAAATTCAATATTAACTGCTCCTAGTATAAAATATTATTATGAAATTAAAATTATTACATAATATTTCACGTTGAATTGGACTGCAAATAGGACTCTCTTATAATAGATATGAAATTCGCTCTGTTCATCGTCTTATATTTGCACACTCTCATACACTTTCTGATTGATTGTTATTGTTATATAAGTTATTTCTGTAGTAGTCGAAGACAGTACTTTTCTCTTATTTGTGGTATAAATTATTAAAATTTTCAGATAAAATATGATCGTTCATATTACATAATAAAAAAATTTAATCTACGATTCACACCTTGTTAGAAAGTAAGCAGTCTTTGTAATTACCATGCTGTATATAATGTAGTTAGTGTGGGTTTACAACAGTCCTTCAGAAAGTGTATTTTGGTGTGTAAATATAAGACGAAGCACATAGCGTTGCTTCTTATATATTATAAGAGTGTCCTCTTCAGATCCAACTGAATGTGACATATGCATGTAAACATTTTAAATTCATACTAATTTATTATACGAGCGGTTATTAAAATTGAATATTAACCTTTCATCTTTTACATGAAGTTGAAGGGTTAAAATTCAATCAGACATTTTTTTTTTGATTTTTGTATCATTGCAACGTGATATGGAAATAGAAAATGGTTACATTAATTTAATTGGTTTGTATACTTAAAAGTTTTTTTTTGTGAATATCTTGTTTTATGTGTATTTTAATATCATATTCTTAATGTATGAAAGTAATTGGAAAGGGCAGTATTTTGTAAACATTGTTAAAAATGTTACAATACAGGAGAGGTTATTTAAAATGAATTTTAACTATTCATCACTTACATTGAAGTTGAAGGGTTAAAATTCAATCTGAACTATTTTATTTTTCTGATTATATAATTATTGCACTAGTACGTAAATAAAAATTCTGACATTAATTTAGTTTTTCAGTTCACTTAACAAAACATATCTGCTTTATGTTTATGAAAATTTTAGTATCGGGATCATAAATTTTTTAAGTAATTGTGAGATAATTTTTTTTGAAAGGGTACATATATATTTTGTAATTGTAAAAAATTATTTGCATATTTATTCAAGTTAACATGATGAGATTAAAAATGGAATGAAAGATTATACATAGTTTGTTTTAATCAAACATTTCCATAGAAACATCAACTTAAAAATTTCTTGTATCTATGTTACATAATATTAAAGATAAAAGAAAGTTTATTATGTTTAAAACAAAGCCTATTATTATTACAATATATTTAAAAGGTAAACTACTAGTAGAATTAAATTTTTTCATTATAATATATATATAAATATATATATACATACCATGAAAAGTTATGTTTAATCTAACACAGCTCTATTTTACATTTTCTATTTAGCCTCCGGAACCACAAAAAACTATTACTTCATTGAATATTAATGAGGGTGATGTGTACGAGTGTAAATGAAGAGTACTCTTGTACTCTCTGATGGTGACCATTCCTGCCTGGTTTTTTGAAATCTAACCAACAAAGAACACAGGTATCCACAGTCAAGTATTAAAATGCATATAAAAAAGTAACTGCGTTAAACAGTTTAATTTTGTTGACCGATTTCTATAATTTTGACTTGATGTGTACACCTTCCCTATCGATTTTCTATCCCATCTTCATTATAAACACAATTACCATCTATCTGTCTTCTTTATCCCTCTCATGTTCTTGCTATGATTTCTTCTATCCCACATAGCAAAAACCTCTTATACAAAATCTCATGCCAATAATCCAAATGTTATCATATTTTATCTTTATGTGAATCACCATCTAATTTGTCAATCAATTGTCAGGAGATTGCTCTGCTGTATTCTGAGAGCTGTTCAGTTCTTTTAACATAAAGATTTGTTTTAAATAACCACTGTGAAGCCATACAGTCTTTGTCCACCTACAAGCGGAGGTGTTTTTTTTAGGATTTTCGCTTCATGAAATCTACGACCTAATATACTTTTCTTGGATTCTGTAGTAGACTTAGTGTGCACTTTCCTCATATAGGTTTACTATATTGTTATTATGTAACTTAAAACATGATCGTATACAGTACATCGTAAATAAATACAATATCTAATCCTCGATTCAAATATTGTTAAAGAAGTAAGCAGTTTTTGATATTACTATAAATATAATTGATAAATGTTGTATTTGTAAGCTTTTTAAAAAATATAGTAATAATAATAATTAGTGTTGTATGAAACAAAATAACATTTATTCTTTAATATTATGTATCTTAGATACAAACTATTTTTGAATGTATGTTTCTATGGAAATGTTTATTTAAAAACGCTATTTAAAATCATTCATTCCATTTCAAATCTCATCATGTTAACATGAATTAATATGATAAATATTATTTAGAATTAGAAAATATATATGATGCTCACTTTCAAAAAAACTGATCTTTCCAATTACTTCAAAATATAAAGAATGTGAAATGAAAAATTTCATAACACAATCAAATATTTCCTAAAAAGAAATAGTTAAGCATACTGAAAAATTATATTAATGTCAGCATTTTAATTACATTATTCATGCAATAATTCTATAAAAATCAAAAATAAGTTCAGATTGAATTTTAACCCTTCAACTTCATGTAAATGATATGAATGGTTAAAATTCAATTTTTATTATGAAGATAAATGATTTAAATGTAGCAACTTAATAAATTAATTCCAGCATTTTTATTAACATAACACGTGTTCAGTAATTATATTGAAATAAAATAAACAATTCAGTTTGAATTTTAACCCTTCAACTTCTTTGTAGTGGTGGGTTAAAATTCATTTAAAATATATGTATTTTATTTGCTTAAGAACAACTACTAAATTTCTAAATTATCAATAAATTTGAATTTTAACCCTTCAACTTCATGTAAGTGATGAAAGGTTAAAATTCAATATTAACTGCTCCTATTATAAAATATTATTATGAAATTAAAATTATTACATAATATTTCACGTTGAATTGGACTGCAAATAGGACTCTCTTATAATAGATATGAAATTCGCTCTGCTCATCGTCTTATATTTGCACACTCTCATACACTTTCTGATTGATTGTTATTGTTATATAAGTTATTTCTGTAGTAGTCGAAGACAGTACTTTTCTCTTATTTGTGGTATAAATTATTAAAATTTTCAGATAAAATATGATCGTTCATATTACATAATAAAAAAATTTAATCTACGATTCACACCTTGTTAGAAAGTAAGCAGTCTTTGTAATTACCATGCTGTATATAATGTAGTTAGTGTGGGTTTACAACAGTCCTTCAGAAAGTGTATTTTGGTGTGTAAATATAAGACGAAGCACATAGCGTTGCTTCTTATATATTATAAGAGTGTCCTCTTCAGATTCAACTGAATGTGACATATGCATGTAAACATTTTAAATTCATACTAATTTATTATACGAGTGGTTATTAAAATTGAATATTAACCTTTCATCTTTTACATGAAGTTGAAGGATTAAAATTCAATCAGACATTTTTTTTTTTTTGATATTTGTATCATTGCAACGTGATATGGAAATAGAAAATGGTTACATTAATTTAATTGGTTTGTATACTTAAAAGTTTTTTTTTGTGAATATCTTGTTTTATGTGTATTTTAATATCATATTCTTAATGTATGAAAGTAATTGGAAAGGGCAGTATTTTGTAAACATTGTTAAAAATGTTACATTACAGGAGAGGTGATTTAAAATGAATTTTAACTATTCATCACTTACATTGAAGTTGAAGGGTTAAAATTCAATCTGAACTATTTTTTTTTTTATTATATAATTATTGCACTAGTACGTAAATAAAAATTCTGACATTAATTTAGTTTTTCAGTTAACTTAACAAAACATATCTGCTTATGTTTATGAAAATTTTAGTATCGGGATCATAAATTTTTTAAGTAATTGTGAGATAATTTTTTTTGAAAGGGTACATATATATTTTGTAATTGTAAAAAATTATTTGCATATTTATTCAAGTTAACATGATGAGATTAAAAATGGAATGAAAGATTATACATAGTTTGTTTTAATCAAACATTTCCATAGAAACATCAACTTAAAAATTTCTTGTATCTATGTTACATAATATTAAAGATAAAAGAAAGTTTATTATGTTTAAAACAAAGCCTATTATTATTACAATATATTTAAAAGGTAAACTACTAGTAGAATTGTTATATTTTTTTTTTTATAATATATATATATATATATATATATATATATATATATATAATATACATACCATGAAAAGTTATGTTTAATCTAACACAGCTCAATTTTACATTTTCTATTTAGCCTCCGGAACCACAAAAAACTATTACTTCATTGAATATTAATGAGGGCGATGTGTACGAGTGTAAATGAAGAGTACTCTTGTACTCTCTGATGGTGACCATTCCTGCCTGGTTTTTTGAAATCCAACCAACAAAGAACACAGGTATCCACAGTCAAGTATTAAAATGCATATAAAAAAGTAACTGCGTTAAACAGTTTAATTTTGTTGACCGATTTCTATAATTTTGACTTGATGTGTACACCTTCCCTATCGATTTTCTATCCCATCTTCATTATAAACACAATTACCATCTATCTGTCTTCTTTATCCCTCTCATGTTCTTGCTATGATTTCTTCTATCCCACATAGCAAAAACCTCTTATACAAAATCACATGCCAATAATCCAAATGTTATCATATTTTATCTTTATGTGAATCACCATCTAATTTGTCAATCAATTGTCAGGAGATTGCTCTGCTGTATTCTGAGAGCTGTTCAGTTCTTTTAACATAAAGATTTGTTTTAAATAACCACTGTGAAGCCATACAGTCTTTGTCCACCTACAAGCGGAGGTGTTTTTTTTAGGATTTTCGCTTCATGAAATCTACGACCTAATATACTTTTCTTGGATTCTATAGTAGACTTAGTGTGCACTTTCCTGATACAGGTTTACTATATTGTTATAATGTAACTTAAAACATGATCGTATATAGTACATCGTAAATAAATACAATATCTAATCCTCGATTCAAATATTGTTAAGGTAGTAAGCAGTTTTTGATATTACTATTAATATAATAGATAAATGTTGTATTTGTTAGCTTTTTAAAAAATATAGCAATTATAATAATTAGTGTTGTATGAAACAAAATAAAATTTATACTTTAATATTATATATCTTAGATACAAACTATTTTTGAATGTATGTTTCTATGGAAATTTTTATTTAAAAAACACTATTTAAAATCATTCATTCCATTTCAAATCTCATCATGTTAACATGAATTAATATGATAAATATTATTTAGAATTAGAAAATATATATGATGCTCACTTTCAAAAAAACTGATCTTTCCAATTACTTCAAAATATAAAGAATGTGAAATGAAAAATTTCATAAACACAATCAAATATTTCCTAAAAAGAAATAGTTAAGCATACTGAAAAATTATATTAATGTCAGCATTTTAATTACATTATTCATGCAATAATTCTATAAAAATCAAAAAAAAAAAGTTCAGATTGAATTTTAACCCTTCAACTTCATGTAAATGATATGAATGGTTAAAATTCAATTTTTATTATGAAGATAAATGATTTAAATGTAGCAACTTAATAAATTAATTCCAGCATTTTTATTAACAAAACACGTGTTCAGTAATTATATTGAAATAAAATAAACAATTCAGTTTGAATTTTAACCCTTCAACTTCGTTGTAGTGGTGGGTTAAAATTCATTTAAAATGTATGTATTTTATTTGCTTAAGAACAACTACTAAATTTCTAAATTATCAATAAATTTGAATTTTAACCCTTCAACTTCATGTAAGTGATGAAAGGTTAAAATTCAATATTAGTAACTGCTCCTAGTATAAAATATTATTATGAAATTAAAATTATTACATAATATTTCACGTTAAATTGGACTGCAAATAGGACTCTCTTATAATAGACATGAAATTCGCTCTGCTCATCGTCTTATATTTGCACACTCTCATACACGTTCTGATTGATTGTTATTGTTATATAAGTTGTTTCTGTAGTAGTCGAAGACAGTACTTTTCTCTTATTTGTGGTATAAATTATTAAAATATTCATATAAAATATGATCGTTCATATTACATAATAAAAAAATTTAATCTACGATTCACACCTTGTTAGAAAGTAAGCAGTCTTTGTAATTACCATGCTGTATATAATGTAGTTAGTGTGGGTTTACAACAGTCCTTCAGAAAGTGTATTTTGGTGTGTAAATATAAGACGAAGCACATAGCGTTGCTTCTTATATATTATAAGAGTGTCCTCTTCAGATTCAACTGAATGTGACATATGCATGTAAACATTTTAAATTCATACTAATTTATTATACGAGTGGTTATTAAAATTGAATATTAACCTTTCGTCTTTTACATGAAGTTGAAGGGTTAAAATTCAATCAGACATTTTTTTTTTGATTTTTGTATCATTGCAACGTGATATGGAAATAGAAAATGGTTACATTAATTTAATTGGTTAGTATACTTAAAAGTTTTTTTTTGTGAATATCTTGTCTTATGTGTATTTTAATATCATATTCTTAATGTATGAAAGTAATTGGAAAGGGCAGTATTTTGTAAACATTGTTAAAAATGTTACATTACAGGAGAGGTTATTTAAAATGAATTTTAACTATTCATCACTTACATTGAAGTTGAAGGGTTAAAATTCAATCTGAACTATTTTTTTTTTGATTATATAATTATTGCACTAGTACGTAAATAAAAATTCTGACATGAATTTAGTTTTTCAGTTCACTTAACAAAACATATCTGCTTTATGTTTATGAAAATTTTAGTATCGGGATCATAAATTTTTTAAGTAATTGTGAGATAATTTTATTTGAAAGGGTACATATATATTTTGTAATTGTAAAAAATTATTTGCATATTTATTCAAGTTAACATGATGAGATTAAAAATGGAATGAAAGATTATACATAGTTTGTTTTAATCAAACATTTCCATAGAAACATCAACTTAAAAATTTCTTGTATCTATGTTACATAATATTAAAGATTAAAGAAAGTTTATTATGTTTAATACAAAGCCTATTATTATTACAATATATTTAAAAAGTAAACTACTAGTAGAATTGTTATATTTTTTTTTTATAATATATATATATATATATATATAATATACATACCATGAAAAGTTATGTTTAATCTAACACAGCTCAATTTTACATTTTCTATTTAGCCTCCGGAACCACAAAAAACTATTACTTCATTGAATATTAATGAGGGCGATGTGTACGAGTGTAAATGAAGAGTACTCTTGTACTCTCTGATGGTGACCATTCCTGCCTGGTTTTTTGAAATCCAACCAACAAAGAACACAGGTATCCACAGTCAAGTATTAAAATGCACATAAAAAAGTAACTGCGTTAAACAGTTTAATTTTCTTGACCGATTTCTATAATTTTGACTTGATGTGTACACCTTCCCTATCGATTTTCTATCCCATCTTCATTATAAACACAATTACCATCTATCTGTCTTCTTTATCCCTCTCATGTTCTTGCTATGATTTCTTCTATCCCACATAGCAAAAACCTCTTATACAAAATCTCATGCCAATAATCCAAATGTTATCATATTTTATCTTTATGTGAATCACCATCTAATTTGTCAATCAATTGTCAGGAGATTGCTCTGCTGTATTCTGAGAGCTGTTCAGTTCTTTTAACATAAAGATTTGTTTTAAATAACCACTGTGAAGCCATACAGTCTTTGTCCACCTACAAGCGGAGGTGTTTTTTTTAGGATTTTCGCTTCATGAAATCTACGACCTAATATACTTTTCTTGGATTCTATAGTAGACTTAGTGTGCACTTTCCTGATACAGGTTTACTATATTGTTATAATGTAACTTAAAACATGATCGTATATAGTACATCGTAAATAAATACAATATCTAATCCTCGATTCAAATATTGTTAAGGTAGTAAGCAGTTTTTGATATTACTATTAATATAATAGATAAATGTTGTATTTGTTAGCTTTTTAAAAAATATAGCAATTATAATAATTAGTGTTGTATGAAACAAAATAAAATTTATTCTTTAATATTATATATCTTAGATACAAACTATTTTTGAATGTATGTTTCTATGGAAATTTTTATTTAAAAAACACTATTTAAAATCATTCATTCCATTTCAAATCTCATCATGTTAACATGAATTAATATGATAAATATTATTTAGAATTAGAAAATATATATGATGCTCACTTTCAAAAAAACTGATCTTTCCAATTACTTCAAAATATAAAGAATGTGAAATGAAAAATTTCATAAACACAATCAAATATTTCCTAAAAAGAAATAGTTACTGAAAAATTATATTAATGTCAGCATTTTAATTACATTATTCATGCAATAATTCTATAAAAATCAAAAAAAAAAAGTTCAGATTGAATTTTAACCCTTCAACTTCATGTAAATGATATG
Source organism: Lycorma delicatula (assembly GCF_047948215.1). Lineage (NCBI taxonomy): Eukaryota > Metazoa > Arthropoda > Insecta > Hemiptera > Fulgoridae > Lycorma > Lycorma delicatula. The sequence continues at coordinate 66,582,645 of NC_134459.1, read as the reverse complement.
AATGGTTAAAATTCAATTTTTATTATGAAGATAAATGATTTAAATGTAGCAACTTAATAAATTAATTCCAGCATTTTTATTAACAAAACACGTGTTCAGTAATTATATTGAAATAAAATAAACAGTTCAGTTTGAATTTTAACCCTTCAACTTCGTTGTAGTGGTGGGTTAAAATTCATTTAAAATGTATGTATTTTATTTGCTTAAGAACAACTACTAAATTTCTAAATTATCAATAAATTTGAATTTTAACCCTTCAACTTCATGTAAGTGATGAAAGGTTAAAATTCAATATTAGTAACTGCTCCTAGTATAAAATATTATTATGAAATTAAAATTATTACATAATATTTCACGTTGAATTGGACTGCAAATAGGACTCTCTTATAATAGACATGAAATTCGCTCTGCTCATCGTCTTATATTTGCACACTCTCATACACGTTCTGATTGATTGTTATTGTTATATAAGTTGTTTCTGTAGTAGTCGAAGACAGTACTTTTCTCATATTTGTGGTATAAATTATTAAAATTTTCAGATAAAATATGATCGTTCATATTACATAATAAAAAAATTTAATCTACGATTCACACCTTGTTAGAAAGTAAGCAGTCTTTGTAATTACCATGCTGTATATAATGTAGTTAGTGTGGGTTTACAACAGTCCTTCAGAAAGTGTATTTTGGTGTGTAAATATAAGACGAAGCACATAGCGTTGCTTCTTATATATTATAAGAGTGTCCTCTTCAGATTCAACTGAATGTGACATATGCATGTAAACATTTTAAATTCATACTAATTTATTATACGAGCGGTTATTAAAATTGAATATTAACCTTTCATCTTTTACATGAAGTTGAAGGGTTAAAATTCAATCAGACATTTTTTTTTTTATTTTTGTATCATTGCAACGTGATATGGAAATAGAAAATGGTTACATTAATTTAATTGGTTAGTATACTTAAAAGTTTTTTTTTGTGAATATCTTGTTTTATGTGTATTTTAATATCATATTCTTAATGTATGAAAGTAATTGGAAAGGGCAGTATTTTGTAAACATTGTTAAAAATGTTACATTACAGGAGAGGTTATTTAAAATGAATTTTAACTATTCATCACTTACATTGAAGTTGAAGGGTTAAAATTCAATCTGAACTACTTTTTTTTCTGATTATATAATTATTGCACTAGTACGTAAATAAAAATTCTGACATTAATTTAGTTTTTCAGTTCACTTAACAAAACATATCTGCTTTATGTTTATGAAAATTTTAGTATCGGGATCATAAAGTTTTTAAGTAATTGTGAGATAATTTTATTTGAAAGGGTACATATATATTTTGTAATTGTAAAAAATTATTTGCATATTTATTCAAGTTAACATGATGAGATTAAAAATGGAATGAAAGATTATACATAGTTTGTTTTTATCAAACATTTCCATAGAAACATCAACTTAAAAATTTCTTGTATCTATGTTACATAATATTAAAGATGAAAGAAAGTTTATTATGTTTAATACAAAGCCTATTATTATTACAATATATTTAAAAGGTAAACTACTAGTAGAATTGTTATATTTTTTCTTTATAATATATATATATATATATATACATACCATGAAAAGTTATGTTTAATCTAACACAGCTCTATTTTACATTTTCTATTTAGCCTCCGGAACCACAAAAAACTATTACTTCATTGAATATTAATGAGGGTGATGTGTACGAGTGTAAATGAAGAGTACTCTTGTACTCTCTGATGGTGACCATTCCTGCCTGGTTTTTTAAAATCTAACCAACAAAGAACACAGGTATCCACAGTCAAGTATTAAAATGCATATAAAAAAGTAACTGCGTTAAACAGTTTAATTTTGTTGACCGATTTCTATAATTTTGACTTGATTTGTACACCTTCCCTATCGATTTTCTATCCCATCTTCATTATAAACACAATTACCATCTATCTGTCTTCTTTATCCCTCTCATGTCCTATCTATGATTTCTTCTATCCCACATAGCAAAAACCTCTTATACAAAATCTCATGCCAATAATCCAAATGCTATCATATTTTATCTTTATGTGAATCACCATCTAATTTGTCAATCAATTGTCAGGAGATTGCTCTGCTGTATTCCGAGAGCTGTTCAGTTCTTTTAACATAAAGATTTGTTTTAAATAACCACCGTGAAGCCATACAGTCTTTGTCCACCTACAAGCGGAGGTGTTTTTTTTACGATTTTCGCTTCATGAAATCTACGACCGAATATACTTTTCTTGGATTCTGTAGTAGACTTAGTGTGCTCTTTCCTGATATAGGTTTACTATATTGTTATAATGTAACTTAAAACATGATCGTATACAGTACATCGTAAATAAATACAATATCTAATCCTCGATTCAAATATTGTTAAAGAAGTAAGCAGTTTTTGATATTACTATTAATATAATTGATAAATGTTGTATTTGTAAGCTTTTTAAAAAATATAGTAATAATAATAATTAGTGTTGTATGAAACAAAATAACATTTATTCTTTAATATTATGTATCTTAGATACAAACTATTTTTGAATGTATGTTTCTATGGAAATGTTTATTTAAAAACACTATTTAAAATCATTCATTCCATTTCAAATCTCATCATGTTAACATGAATTAATATGATAAATATTATTTAGAATTAGAAAATATATATGATGCTCACTTTCAAAAAAACTGATCTTTCCAATTACTTCAAAATATAAAGAATGTGAAATGAAAAATTTCATAACACAATCAAATATTTCCTAAAAAGAAATAGTTAAGCATACTGAAAAATTATATTAATGTCAGCATTTTAATTACATTATTCATGCAATAATTCTATAAAAATCAAAAATAAGTTCAGATTGAATTTTAACCCTTCAACTTCATGTAAATGATATGAATGGTTAAAATTCAATTTTTATTATGAAGATAAATGATTTAAATGTAGCAACTTAATAAATTAATTCCAGCATTTTTATTAACATAACACGTGTTCAGTAATTATATTGAAATAAAATAAACAATTCAGTTTGAATTTTAACCCTTCAACTTCTTTGTAGTGGTGGGTTAAAATTCAATTAAAATATATGTATTTTATTTGCTTAAGAACAACTACTAAATTTCTAAATTATCAATAAATTTGAATTTTAACCCTTCAACTTCATGTAAGTGATGAAAGGTTAAAATTCAATATTAACTGCTCCTAGTATAAAATATTATTATGAAATTAAAATTATTACATAATATTTCACGTTGAATTGGACTGCAAATAGGACTCTCTTATAATAGATATGAAATTCGCTCTGCTCATCGTCTTATATTTGCACACTCTCATACACTTTCTGATTGATTGTTATTGTTATATAAGTTATTTCTGTAGTAGTCGAAGACAGTACTTTTCTCTTATTTGTGGTATAAATTATTAAAATTTTCATATAAAATATGATCGTTCATATTACATAATAAAAAAATTTAATCTACGATTCACACCTTGTTAGAAAGTAAGCAGTCTTTGTAATTACCATGCTGTATATAATGTAGTTAGTGTGGGTTTACAACAGTCCTTCAGAAAGTGTATTTTGGTGTGTAAATATAAGACGAAGCACATAGCGTTGCTTCTTATATATTATAAGAGTGTCCTCTTCAGATTCAACTGAATGTGACATATGCATGTAAACATTTTAAATTCATACTAATTTATTATACGAGTGGTTATTAAAATTGAATATTAACCTTTCGTCTTTTACATGAAGTTGAAGGGTTAAAATTCAATCAGACATTTTTTTTTTGATTTTTGTATCATTGCAACGTGATATGGAAATAGAAAATGGTTACATTAATTTAATTGGTTAGTATACTTAAAAGTTTTTTTTTGTGAATATCTTGTCTTATGTGTATTTTAATATCATATTCTTAATGTATGAAAGTAATTGGAAAGGGCAGTATTTTGTAAACATTGTTAAAAATGTTACATTACAGGAGAGGTTATTTAAAATGAATTTTAACTATTCATCACTTACATTGAAGTTGAAGGGTTAAAATTCAATCTGAACTATTTTTTTTTTGATTATATAATTATTGCACTAGTACGTAAATAAAAATTCTGACATTAATTTAGTTTTTCAGGTAACTTAACAAAACATATCTGCTTTATGTTTATGAAAATTTTAGTATCGGGATCATAAATTTTTTAAGTAATTGTGAGATAATTTTATTTGAAAGGGTACATATATATTTTGTAATTGTAAAAAATTATTTGCATATTTATTCAAGTTAACATGATGAGATTAAAAATGGGATGAAAGATTATACATAGTTTGTTTTAATCAAACATTTCCATAGAAACATCAACTTAAAAATTTCTTGTATCTATGTTACATAATATTAAAGATTAAAGAAAGTTTATTATGTTTAATACAAAGCCTATTATTATTACAATATATTTAAAAGGTAAACTACTAGTAGAATTGTTATATTTTTTTTTATATATATATATATATATATATATATATAATATACATACCATGAAAAGTTATGTTTAATCTAACACAGCTCAATTTTACATTTTCTATTTAGCCTCCGGAACCACAAAAAACTATTACTTCATTGAATATTAATGAGGGCGATGTGTACGAGTGTAAATGAAGAGTACTCTTGTACTCTCTGATGGTGACCATTCCTGCCTGGTTTTTTGAAATCCAACCAACAAAGAACACAGGTATCCACAGTCAAGTATTAAAATGCATATAAAAAAGTAACTGCGTTAAACAGTTTAATTTTGTTGACCGATTTCTATAATTTTGACTTGATGTGTACACCTTCCCTATCGATTTTCTATCCCATCTTCATTATAAACACAATTACCATCTATCTGTCTTCTTTATCCCTCTCATGTTCTTGCTATGATTTCTTCTATCCCACATAGCAAAAACCTCTTATACAAAATCACATGCCAATAATCCAAATGTTATCATATTTTATCTTTATGTGAATCACCATCTAATTTGTCAATCAATTGTCAGGAGATTGCTCTGCTGTATTCTGAGAGCTGTTCAGTTCTTTTAACATAAAGATTTGTTTTAAATAACCACTGTGAAGCCATACAGTCTTTGTCCACCTACAAGCGGAGGTGTTTTTTTTAGGATTTTCGCTTCATGAAATCTACGACCTAATATACTTTTCTTGGATTCTATAGTAGACTTAGTGTGCACTTTCCTGATACAGGTTTACTATATTGTTATAATGTAACTTAAAACATGATCGTATATAGTACATCGTAAATAAATACAATATCTAATCCTCGATTCAAATATTGTTAAGGTAGTAAGCAGTTTTTGATATTACTATTAATATAATAGATAAATGTTGTATTTGTTAGCTTTTTAAAAAATATAGCAATAATAATAATTAGTGTTGTATGAAACAAAATAAAATTTATACTTTAATATTATATATCTTAGATACAAACTATTTTTGAATGTATGTTTCTATGGAAATTTTTATTTAAAAAACACTATTTAAAATCATTCATTCCATTTCAAATCTCATCATGTTAACATGAATTAATATGATAAATATTATTTAGAATTAGAAAATATATATGATGCTCACTTTCAAAAAAACTGATCTTTCCAATTACTTCAAAATATAAAGAATGTGAAATGAAAAATTTCATAAACACAATCAAATATTTCCTAAAAAGAAATAGTTAAGCATACTGAAAAATTATATTAATGTCAGCATTTTAATTACATTATTCATGCAATAATTCTATAAAAATCAAAAAAAAAAAGTTCAGATTGAATTTTAACCCTTCAACTTCATGTAAATGATATGAATGGTTAAAATTCAATTTTTATTATGAAGATAAATGATTTAAATGTAGCAACTTAATAAATTAATTCCAGCATTTTTATTAACAAAACACGTGTTCAGTAATTATATTGAAATAAAATAAACAATTCAGTTTGAATTTTAACCCTTCAACTTCGTTGTAGTGGTGGGTTAAAATTCATTTAAAATGTATGTATTTTATTTGCTTAAGAACAACTACTAAATTTCTAAATTATCAATAAATTTGAATTTTAACCCTTCAACTTCATGTAAGTGATGAAAGGTTAAAATTCAATATTAGTAACTGCTCCTAGTATAAAATATTATTATGAAATTAAAATTATTACATAATATTTCACGTTGAATTGGACTGCAAATAGGACTCTCTTATAATAGACATGAAATTCGCTCTGCTCATCGTCTTATATTTGCACACTCTCATACACGTTCTGATTGATTGTTATTGTTATATAAGTTGTTTCTGTAGTAGTCGAAGACAGTACTTTTCTCATATTTGTGGTATAAATTATTAAAATTTTCAGATAAAATATGATCGTTCATATTACATAATAAAAAAATTTAATCTACGATTCACACCTTGTTAGAAAGTAAGCAGTCTTTGTAATTACCATGCTGTATATAATGTAGTTAGTGTGGGTTTACAACAGTCCTTCAGAAAGTGTATTTTGGTGTGTAAATATAAGACGAAGCACATAGCGTTGCTTCTTATATATTATAAGAGTGTCCTCTTCAGATTCAACTGAATGTGACATATGCATGTAAACATTTTAAATTCATACTAATTTATTATACGAGCGGTTATTAAAATTGAATATTAACCTTTCATCTTTTACATGAAGTTGAAGGGTTAAAATTCAATCAGACATTTTTTTTTTTATTTTTGTATCATTGCAACGTGATATGGAAATAGAAAATGGTTACATTAATTTAATTGGTTAGTATACTTAAAAGTTTTTTTTTGTGAATATCTTGTTTTATGTGTATTTTAATATCATATTCTTAATGTATGAAAGTAATTGGAAAGGGCAGTATTTTGTAAACATTGTTAAAAATGTTACATTACAGGAGAGGTTATTTAAAATGAATTTTAACTATTCATCACTTACATTGAAGTTGAAGGGTTAAAATTCAATCTGAACTACTTTTTTTTCTGATTATATAATTATTGCACTAGTACGTAAATAAAAATTCTGACATTAATTTAGTTTTTCAGTTCACTTAACAAAACATATCTGCTTTATGTTTATGAAAATTTTAGTATCGGGATCATAAAGTTTTTAAGTAATTGTGAGATAATTTTATTTGAAAGGGTACATATATATTTTGTAATTGTAAAAAATTATTTGCATATTTATTCAAGTTAACATGATGAGATTAAAAATGGAATGAAAGATTATACATAGTTTGTTTTTATCAAACATTTCCATAGAAACATCAACTTAAAAATTTCTTGTATCTATGTTACATAATATTAAAGATGAAAGAAAGTTTATTATGTTTAATACAAAGCCTATTATTATTACAATATATTTAAAAGGTAAACTACTAGTAGAATTGTTATATTTTTTCTTTATAATATATATATATATATATATACATACCATGAAAAGTTATGTTTAATCTAACACAGCTCTATTTTACATTTTCTATTTAGCCTCCGGAACCACAAAAAACTATTACTTCATTGAATATTAATGAGGGTGATGTGTACGAGTGTAAATGAAGAGTACTCTTGTACTCTCTGATGGTGACCATTCCTGCCTGGTTTTTTAAAATCTAACCAACAAAGAACACAGGTATCCACAGTCAAGTATTAAAATGCATATAAAAAAGTAACTGCGTTAAACAGTTTAATTTTGTTGACCGATTTCTATAATTTTGACTTGATTTGTACACCTTCCCTATCGATTTTCTATCCCATCTTCATTATAAACACAATTACCATCTATCTGTCTTCTTTATCCCTCTCATGTCCTATCTATGATTTCTTCTATCCCACATAGCAAAAACCTCTTATACAAAATCTCATGCCAATAATCCAAATGCTATCATATTTTATCTTTATGTGAATCACCATCTAATTTGTCAATCAATTGTCAGGAGATTGCTCTGCTGTATTCCGAGAGCTGTTCAGTTCTTTTAACATAAAGATTTGTTTTAAATAACCACCGTGAAGCCATACAGTCTTTGTCCACCTACAAGCGGAGGTGTTTTTTTTAGGATTTTCGCTTCATGAAATCTACGACCGAATATACTTTTCTTGGATTCTGTAGTAGACTTAGTGTGCTCTTTCCTGATATAGGTTTACTATATTGTTATAATGTAACTTAAAACATGATCGTATACAGTACATCGTAAATAAATACAATATCTAATCCTCGATTCAAATATTGTTAAAGAAGTAAGCAGTTTTTGATATTACTATTAATATAATTGATAAATGTTGTATTTGTAAGCTTTTTAAAAAATATAGTAATAATAATAATTAGTGTTGTATGAAACAAAATAACATTTATTCTTTAATATTATGTATCTTAGATACAAACTATTTTTGAATGTATGTTTCTATGGAAATGTTTATTTAAAAACACTATTTAAAATCATTCATTCCATTTCAAATCTCATCATGTTAACATGAATTAATATGATAAATATTATTTAGAATTAGAAAATATATATGATGCTCACTTTCAAAAAAACTGATCTTTCCAATTACTTCAAAATATAAAGAATGTGAAATGAAAAATTTCATAACACAATCAAATATTTCCTAAAAAGAAATAGTTAAGCATACTGAAAAATTATATTAATGTCAGCATTTTAATTACATTATTCATGCAATAATTCTATAAAAATCAAAAATAAGTTCAGATTGAATTTTAACCCTTCAACTTCATGTAAATGATATGAATGGTTAAAATTCAATTTTTATTATGAAGATAAATGATTTAAATGTAGCAACTTAATAAATTAATTCCAGCATTTTTATTAACATAACACGTGTTCAGTAATTATATTGAAATAAAATAAACAATTCAGTTTGAATTTTAACCCTTCAACTTCTTTGTAGTGGTGGGTTAAAATTCAATTAAAATATATGTATTTTATTTGCTTAAGAACAACTACTAAATTTCTAAATTATCAATAAATTTGAATTTTAACCCTTCAACTTCATGTAAGTGATGAAAGGTTAAAATTCAATATTAACTGCTCCTAGTATAAAATATTATTATGAAATTAAAATTATTACATAATATTTCACGTTGAATTGGACTGCAAATAGGACTCTCTTATAATAGATATGAAATTCGCTCTGCTCATCGTCTTATATTTGCACACTCTCATACACTTTCTGATTGATTGTTATTGTTATATAAGTTATTTCTGTAGTAGTCGAAGACAGTACTTTTCTCTTATTTGTGGTATAAATTATTAAAATTTTCATATAAAATATGATCGTTCATATTACATAATAAAAAAATTTAATCTACGATTCACACCTTGTTAGAAAGTAAGCAGTCTTTGTAATTACCATGCTGTATATAATGTAGTTAGTGTGGGTTTACAACAGTCCTTCAGAAAGTGTATTTTGGTGTGTAAATATAAGACGAAGCACATAGCGTTGCTTCTTATATATTATAAGAGTGTCCTCTTCAGATTCAACTGAATGTGACATATGCATGTAAACATTTTAAATTCATACTAATTTATTATACGAGTGGTTATTAAAATTGAATATTAACCTTTCGTCTTTTACATGAAGTTGAAGGGTTAAAATTCAATCAGACATTTTTTTTTTGATTTTTGTATCATTGCAACGTGATATGGAAATAGAAAATGGTTACATTAATTTAATTGGTTAGTATACTTAAAAGTTTTTTTTTGTGAATATCTTGTCTTATGTGTATTTTAATATCATATTCTTAATGTATGAAAGTAATTGGAAAGGGCAGTATTTTGTAAACATTGTTAAAAATGTTACATTACAGGAGAGGTTATTTAAAATGAATTTTAACTATTCATCACTTACATTGAAGTTGAAGGGTTAAAATTCAATCTGAACTATTTTTTTTTTGATTATATAATTATTGCACTAGTACGTAAATAAAAATTCTGACATTAATTTAGTTTTTCAGGTAACTTAACAAAACATATCTGCTTTATGTTTATGAAAATTTTAGTATCGGGATCATAAATTTTTTAAGTAATTGTGAGATAATTTTATTTGAAAGGGTACATATATATTTTGTAATTGTAAAAAATTATTTGCATATTTATTCAAGTTAACATGATGAGATTAAAAATGGGATGAAAGATTATACATAGTTTGTTTTAATCAAACATTTCCATAGAAACATCAACTTAAAAATTTCTTGTATCTATGTTACATAATATTAAAGATTAAAGAAAGTTTATTATGTTTAATACAAAGCCTATTATTATTACAATATATTTAAAAGGTAAACTACTAGTAGAATTGTTATATTTTTTTTTTATAATATATATATATATATATATATATATAATATACATACCATGAAAAGTTATGTTTAATCTAACACAGCTCAATTTTACATTTTCTATTTAGCCTCCGGAACCACAAAAAACTATTACTTCATTGAATATTAATGAGGGCGATGTGTACGAGTGTAAATGAAGAGTACTCTTGTACTCTCTGATGGTGACCATTCCTGCCTGGTTTTTTGAAATCCAACCAACAAAGAACACAGGTATCCACAGTCAAGTATTAAAATGCATATAAAAAAGTAACTGCGTTAAACAGTTTAATTTTGTTGACCGATTTCTATAATTTTGACTTGATGTGTACACCTTCCCTATCGATTTTCTATCCCATCTTCATTATAAACACAATTACCATCTATCTGTCTTCTTTATCCCTCTCATGTTCTTGCTATGATTTCTTCTATCCCACATAGCAAAAACCTCTTATACAAAATCACATGCCAATAATCCAAATGTTATCATATTTTATCTTTATGTGAATCACCATCTAATTTGTCAATCAATTGTCAGGAGATTGCTCTGCTGTATTCTGAGAGCTGTTCAGTTCTTTTAACATAAAGATTTGTTTTAAATAACCACTGTGAAGCCATACAGTCTTTGTCCACCTACAAGCGGAGGTGTTTTTTTTAGGATTTTCGCTTCATGAAATCTACGACCTAATATACTTTTCTTGGATTCTATAGTAGACTTAGTGTGCACTTTCCTGATACAGGTTTACTATATTGTTATAATGTAACTTAAAACATGATCGTATATAGTACATCGTAAATAAATACAATATCTAATCCTCGATTCAAATATTGTTAAGGTAGTAAGCAGTTTTTGATATTACTATTAATATAATAGATAAATGTTGTATTTGTTAGCTTTTTAAAAAATATAGCAATTATAATAATTAGTGTTGTATGAAACAAAATAAAATTTATACTTTAATATTATATATCTTAGATACAAACTATTTTTGAATGTATGTTTCTATGGAAATTTTTATTTAAAAAACACTATTTAAAATCATTCATTCCATTTCAAATCTCATCATGTTAACATGAATTAATATGATAAATATTATTTAGAATTAGAAAATATATATGATGCTCACTTTCAAAAAAACTGATCTTTCCAATTACTTCAAAATATAAAGAATGTGAAATGAAAAATTTCATAAACACAATCAAATATTTCCTAAAAAGAAATAGTTAAGCATACTGAAAAATTATATTAATGTCAGCATTTTAATTACATTATTCATGCAATAATTCTATAAAAATCAAAAAAAAAAAGTTCAGATTGAATTTTAACCCTTCAACTTCATGTAAATGATATGAATGGTTAAAATTCAATTTTTATTATGAAGATAAATGATTTAAATGTAGCAACTTAATAAATTAATTCCAGCATTTTTATTAACAAAACACGTGTTCAGTAATTATATTGAAATAAAATAAACAATTCAGTTTGAATTTTAACCCTTCAACTTCGTTGTAGTGGTGGGTTAAAATTCATTTAAAATGTATGTATTTTATTTGCTTAAGAACAACTACTAAATTTCTAAATTATCAATAAATTTGAATTTTAACCCTTCAACTTCATGTAAGTGATGAAAGGTTAAAATTCAATATTAGTAACTGCTCCTAGTATAAAATATTATTATGAAATTAAAATTATTACATAATATTTCACGTTAAATTGGACTGCAAATAGGACTCTCTTATAATAGACATGAAATTCGCTCTGCTCATCGTCTTATATTTGCACACTCTCATACACGTTCTGATTGATTGTTATTGTTATATAAGTTGTTTCTGTAGTAGTCGAAGACAGTACTTTTCTCTTATTTGTGGTATAAATTATTAAAATATTCATATAAAATATGATCGTTCATATTACATAATAAAAAAATTTAATCTACGATTCACACCTTGTTAGAAAGTAAGCAGTCTTTGTAATTACCATGCTGTATATAATGTAGTTAGTGTGGGTTTACAACAGTCCTTCAGAAAGTGTATTTTGGTGTGTAAATATAAGACGAAGCACATAGCGTTGCTTCTTATATATTATAAGAGTGTCCTCTTCAGATTCAACTGAATGTGACATATGCATGTAAACATTTTAAATTCATACTAATTTATTATACGAGTGGTTATTAAAATTGAATATTAACCTTTCGTCTTTTACATGAAGTTGAAGGGTTAAAATTCAATCAGACATTTTTTTTTTGATTTTTGTATCATTGCAACGTGATATGGAAATAGAAAATGGTTACATTAATTTAATTGGTTAGTATACTTAAAAGTTTTTTTTTGTGAATATCTTGTCTTATGTGTATTTTAATATCATATTCTTAATGTATGAAAGTAATTGGAAAGGGCAGTATTTTGTAAACATTGTTAAAAATGTTACATTACAGGAGAGGTTATTTAAAATGAATTTTAACTATTCATCACTTACATTGAAGTTGAAGGGTTAAAATTCAATCTGAACTATTTTTTTTTTTTGATTATATAATTATTGCACTAGTACGTAAATAAAAATTCTGACATGAATTTAGTTTTTCAGTTCACTTAACAAAACATATCTGCTTTATGTTTATGAAAATTTTAGTATCGGGATCATAAATTTTTTAAGTAATTGTGAGATAATTTTATTTGAAAGGGTACATATATATTTTGTAATTGTAAAAAATTATTTGCATATTTATTCAAGTTAACATGATGAGATTAAAAATGGAATGAAAGATTATACATAGTTTGTTTTAATCAAACATTTCCATAGAAACATCAACTTAAAAATTTCTTGTATCTATGTTACATAATATTAAAGATTAAAGAAAGTTTATTATGTTTAATACAAAGCCTATTATTATTACAATATATTTAAAAAGTAAACTACTAGTAGAATTGTTATATTTTTTTTTTATAATATATATATATATATATAATATACATACCATGAAAAGTTATGTTTAATCTAACACAGCTCAATTTTACATTTTCTATTTAGCCTCCGGAACCACAAAAAACTATTACTTCATTGAATATGAAGAGTACTCTTGTACTCTCTGATGGTGACCATTCCTGCCTGGTTTTTTGAAATCCAACCAACAAAGAACACAGGTATCCACAGTCAAGTATTAAAATGCACATAAAAAAGTAACTGCGTTAAACAGTTTAATTTTCTTGACCGATTTCTATAATTTTGACTTGATGTGTACACCTTCCCTATCGATTTTCTATCCCATCTTCATTATAAACACAATTACCATCTATCTGTCTTCTTTATCCCTCTCATGTTCTTGCTATGATTTCTTCTATCCCACATAGCAAAAACCTCTTATACAAAATCTCATGCCAATAATCCAAATGTTATCATATTTTATCTTTATGTGAATCACCATCTAATTTGTCAATCAATTGTCAGGAGATTGCTCTGCTGTATTCTGAGAGCTGTTCAGTTCTTTTAACATAAAGATTTGTTTTAAATAACCACTGTGAAGCCATACAGTCTTTGTCCACCTACAAGCGGAGGTGTTTTTTTTAGGATTTTCGCTTCATGAAATCTACGACCTAATATACTTTTCTTGGATTCTATAGTAGACTTAGTGTGCACTTTCCTGATACAGGTTTACTATATTGTTATAATGTAACTTAAAACATGATCGTATATAGTACATCGTAAATAAATACAATATCTAATCCTCGATTCAAATATTGTTAAGGTAGTAAGCAGTTTTTGATATTACTATTAATATAATAGATAAATGTTGTATTTGTTAGCTTTTTAAAAAATATAGCAATTATAATAATTAGTGTTGTATGAAACAAAATAAAATTTATTCTTTAATATTATATATCTTAGATACAAACTATTTTTGAATGTATGTTTCTATGGAAATTTTTATTTAAAAAACACTATTTAAAATCATTCATTCCATTTCAAATCTCATCATGTTAACATGAATTAATATGATAAATATTATTTAGAATTAGAAAATATATATGATGCTCACTTTCAAAAAAACTGATCTTTCCAATTACTTCAAAATATAAAGAATGTGAAATGAAAAATTTCATAAACACAATCAAATATTTCCTAAAAAGAAATAGTTAAGCATACTGAAAAATTATATTAATGTCAGCATTTTAATTACATTATTCATGCAATAATTCTATAAAAATCAAAAAAAAAAAGTTCAGATTGAATTTTAACCCTTCAACTTCATGTAAATGATATGAATGGTTAAAATTCAATTTTTATTATGAAGATAAATGATTTAAATGTAGCAACTTAATAAATTAATTCCAGCATTTTTATTAACAAAACACGTGTTCAGTAATTATATTGAAATAAAATAAACAGTTCAGTTTGAATTTTAACCCTTCAACTTCGTTGTAGTGGTGGGTTAAAATTCATTTAAAATGTATGTATTTTATTTGCTTAAGAACAACTACTAAATTTCTAAATTATCAATAAATTTGAATTTTAACCCTTCAACTTCATGTAAGTGATGAAAGGTTAAAATTCAATATTAGTAACTGCTCCTAGTATAAAATATTATTATGAAATTAAAATTATTACATAATATTTCACGTTGAATTGGACTGCAAATAGGACTCTCTTATAATAGACATGAAATTCGCTCTGCTCATCGTCTTATATTTGCACACTCTCATACACGTTCTGATTGATTGTTATTGTTATATAAGTTGTTTCTGTAGTAGTCGAAGACAGTACTTTTCTCATATTTGTGGTATAAATTATTAAAATTTTCAGATAAAATATGATCGTTCATATTACATAATAAAAAAATTTAATCTACGATTCACACCTTGTTAGAAAGTAAGCAGTCTTTGTAATTACCATGCTGTATATAATGTAGTTAGTGTGGGTTTACAACAGTCCTTCAGAAAGTGTATTTTGGTGTGTAAATATAAGACGAAGCACATAGCGTTGCTTCTTATATATTATAAGAGTGTCCTCTTCAGATTCAACTGAATGTGACATATGCATGTAAACATTTTAAATTCATACTAATTTATTATACGAGCGGTTATTAAAATTGAATATTAACCTTTCATCTTTTACATGAAGTTGAAGGGTTAAAATTCAATCAGACATTTTTTTTTTTATTTTTGTATCATTGCAACGTGATATGGAAATAGAAAATGGTTACATTAATTTAATTGGTTAGTATACTTAAAAGTTTTTTTTTGTGAATATCTTGTTTTATGTGTATTTTAATATCATATTCTTAATGTATGAAAGTAATTGGAAAGGGCAGTATTTTGTAAACATTGTTAAAAATGTTACATTACAGGAGAGGTTATTTAAAATGAATTTTAACTATTCATCACTTACATTGAAGTTGAAGGGTTAAAATTCAATCTGAACTATTTTTTTTTTCTGATTATATAATTATTGCACTAGTACGTAAATAAAAATTCTGACATTAATTTAGTTTTTCAGTTCACTTAACAAAACATATCTGCTTTATGTTTATGAAAATTTTAGTATCGGGATCATAAAGTTTTTAAGTAATTGTGAGATAATTTTATTTGAAAGGGTACATATATATTTTGTAATTGTAAAAAATTATTTGCATATTTATTCAAGTTAACATGATGAGATTAAAAATGGAATGAAAGATTATACATAGTTTGTTTTTATCAAACATTTCCATAGAAACATCAACTTAAAAATTTCTTGTATCTATGTTACATAATATTAAAGATGAAAGAAAGTTTATTATGTTTAATACAAAGCCTATTATTATTACAATATATTTAAAAGGTAAACTACTAGTAGAATTGTTATATTTTTTCTTTATAATATATATATATATATATATACATACCATGAAAAGTTATGTTTAATCTAACACAGCTCTATTTTACATTTTCTATTTAGCCTCCGGAACCACAAAAAACTATTACTTCATTGAATATTAATGAGGGTGATGTGTACGAGTGTAAATGAAGAGTACTCTTGTACTCTCTGATGGTGACCATTCCTGCCTGGTTTTTTAAAATCTAACCAACAAAGAACACAGGTATCCACAGTCAAGTATTAAAATGCATATAAAAAAGTAACTGCGTTAAACAGTTTAATTTTGTTGACCGATTTCTATAATTTTGACTTGATTTGTACACCTTCCCTATCGATTTTCTATCCCATCTTCATTATAAACACAATTACCATCTATCTGTCTTCTTTATCCCTCTCATGTCCTATCTATGATTTCTTCTATCCCACATAGCAAAAACCTCTTATACAAAATCTCATGCCAATAATCCAAATGCTATCATATTTTATCTTTATGTGAATCACCATCTAATTTGTCAATCAATTGTCAGGAGATTGCTCTGCTGTATTCCGAGAGCTGTTCAGTTCTTTTAACATAAAGATTTGTTTTAAATAACCACCGTGAAGCCATACAGTCTTTGTCCACCTACAAGCGGAGGTGTTTTTTTTACGATTTTCGCTTCATGAAATCTACGACCGAATATACTTTTCTTGGATTCTGTAGTAGACTTAGTGTGCTCTTTCCTGATATAGGTTTACTATATTGTTATAATGTAACTTAAAACATGATCGTATACAGTACATCGTAAATAAATACAATATCTAATCCTCGATTCAAATATTGTTAAAGAAGTAAGCAGTTTTTGATATTACTATTAATATAATTGATAAATGTTGTATTTGTAAGCTTTTTAAAAAATATAGTAATAATAATAATTAGTGTTGTATGAAACAAAATAACATTTATTCTTTAATATTATGTATCTTAGATACAAACTATTTTTGAATGTATGTTTCTATGGAAATGTTTATTTAAAAACACTATTTAAAATCATTCATTCCATTTCAAATCTCATCATGTTAACATGAATTAATATGATAAATATTATTTAGAATTAGAAAATATATATGATGCTCACTTTCAAAAAAACTGATCTTTCCAATTACTTCAAAATATAAAGAATGTGAAATGAAAAATTTCATAACACAATCAAATATTTCCTAAAAAGAAATAGTTAAGCATACTGAAAAATTATATTAATGTCAGCATTTTAATTACATTATTCATGCAATAATTCTATAAAAATCAAAAATAAGTTCAGATTGAATTTTAACCCTTCAACTTCATGTAAATGATATGAATGGTTAAAATTCAATTTTTATTATGAAGATAAATGATTTAAATGTAGCAACTTAATAAATTAATTCCAGCATTTTTATTAACATAACACGTGTTCAGTAATTATATTGAAATAAAATAAACAATTCAGTTTGAATTTTAACCCTTCAACTTCTTTGTAGTGGTGGGTTAAAATTCAATTAAAATATATGTATTTTATTTGCTTAAGAACAACTACTAAATTTCTAAATTATCAATAAATTTGAATTTTAACCCTTCAACTTCATGTAAGTGATGAAAGGTTAAAATTCAATATTAACTGCTCCTAGTATAAAATATTATTATGAAATTAAAATTATTACATAATATTTCACGTTGAATTGGACTGCAAATAGGACTCTCTTATAATAGATATGAAATTCGCTCTGCTCATCGTCTTATATTTG
This sequence comes from Lycorma delicatula, assembly GCF_047948215.1. Classification (NCBI taxonomy): domain Eukaryota; kingdom Metazoa; phylum Arthropoda; class Insecta; order Hemiptera; family Fulgoridae; genus Lycorma; species Lycorma delicatula. Next base: position 66,564,655 of record NC_134459.1, on the reverse strand, counting down.
CACACTCTCATACACTTTCTGATTGATTGTTATTGTTATATAAGTTATTTCTGTAGTAGTCGAAGACAGTACTTTTCTCTTATTTGTGGTATAAATTATTAAAATTTTCAGATAAAATATGATCGTTCATATTACATAATAAAAAAATTTAATCTACGATTCACACCTTGTTAGAAAGTAAGCAGTCTTTGTAATTACCATGCTGTATATAATGTAGTTAGTGTGGGTTTACAACAGTCCTTCAGAAAGTGTATTTTGGTGTGTAAATATAAGACGAAGCACATAGCGTTGCTTCTTATATATTATAAGAGTGTCCTCTTCAGATCCAACTGAATGTGACATATGCATGTAAACATTTTAAATTCATACTAATTTATTATACGAGCGGTTATTAAAATTGAATATTAACCTTTCATCTTTTACATGAAGTTGAAGGGTTAAAATTCAATCAGACATTTTTTTTTTGATTTTTGTATCATTGCAACGTGATATGGAAATAGAAAATGGTTACATTAATTTAATTGGTTAGTATACTTAAAAGTTTTTTTTGTGAATATCTTGTCTTATGTGTATTTTAATATCATATTCTTAATGTATGAAAGTAATTGGAAAGGGCAGTATTTTGTAAACATTGTTAAAAATGTTACATTACAGGAGAGGTTATTTAAAATGAATTTTAACTATTCATCACTTACATTGAAGTTGAAGGGTTAAAATTCAATCTGAACTATTTTTTTTTTCTGATTATATAATTATTGCACTAGTACGTAAATAAAAATTCTGACATTAATTTAGTTTTTCAGTTCACTTAACAAAACATATCTGCTTTATGTTTATGAAAATTTTAGTATCGGGATCATAAAGTTTTTAAGTAATTGTGAGATAATTTTATTTGAAAGGGTACATATATATTTTGTAATTGTAAAAAATTATTTGCATATTTATTCAAGTTAACATGATGAGATTAAAAATGGAATGAAAGATTATACATAGTTTGTTTTTATCAAACATTTCCATAGAAACATCAACTTAAAAATTTCTTGTATCTATGTTACATAATATTAAAGATGAAAGAAAGTTTATTATGTTTAATACAAAGCCTATTATTATTACAATATATTTAAAAGGTAAACTACTAGTAGAATTGTTATATTTTTTCTTTATAATATATATATATATATACATACCATGAAAAGTTATGTTTAATCTAACACAGCTCTATTTTACATTTTCTATTTAGCCTCCGGAACCACAAAAAACTATTACTTCATTGAATATTAATGAGGGTGATGTGTACGAGTGTAAATGAAGAGTACTCTTGTACTCTCTGATGGTGACCATTCCTGCCTGGTTTTTTAAAATCTAACCAACAAAGAACACAGGTATCCACAGTCAAGTATTAAAATGCATATAAAAAAGTAACTGCGTTAAACAGTTTAATTTTGTTGACCGATTTCTATAATTTTGACTTGATTTGTACACCTTCCCTATCGATTTTCTATCCCATCTTCATTATAAACACAATTACCATCTATCTGTCTTCTTTATCCCTCTCATGTCCTATCTATGATTTCTTCTATCCCACATAGCAAAAACCTCTTATACAAAATCTCATGCCAATAATCCAAATGCTATCATATTTTATCTTTATGTGAATCACCATCTAATTTGTCAATCAATTGTCAGGAGATTGCTCTGCTGTATTCCGAGAGCTGTTCAGTTCTTTTAACATAAAGATTTGTTTTAAATAACCACCGTGAAGCCATACAGTCTTTGTCCACCTACAAGCGGAGGTGTTTTTTTTAGGATTTTCGCTTCATGAAATCTACGACCGAATATACTTTTCTTGGATTCTGTAGTAGACTTAGTGTGCTCTTTCCTGATATAGGTTTACTATATTGTTATAATGTAACTTAAAACATGATCGTATACAGTACATCGTAAATAAATACAATATCTAATCCTCGATTCAAATATTGTTAAAGAAGTAAGCAGTTTTTGATATTACTATTAATATAATTGATAAATGTTGTATTTGTAAGCTTTTTAAAAAATATAGTAATAATAATAATTAGTGTTGTATGAAACAAAATAACATTTATTCTTTAATATTATGTATCTTAGATACAAACTATTTTTGAATGTATGTTTCTATGGAAATGTTTATTTAAAAACACTATTTAAAATCATTCATTCCATTTCAAATCTCATCATGTTAACATGAATTAATATGATAAATATTATTTAGAATTAGAAAATATATATGATGCTCACTTTCAAAAAAACTGATCTTTCCAATTACTTCAAAATATAAAGAATGTGAAATGAAAAATTTCATAACACAATCAAATATTTCCTAAAAAGAAATAGTTAAGCATACTGAAAAATTATATTAATGTCAGCATTTTAATTACATTATTCATGCAATAATTCTATAAAAATCAAAAATAAGTTCAGATTGAATTTTAACCCTTCAACTTCATGTAAATGATATGAATGGTTAAAATTCAATTTTTATTATGAAGATAAATGATTTAAATGTAGCAACTTAATAAATTAATTCCAGCATTTTTATTAACATAACACGTGTTCAGTAATTATATTGAAATAAAATAAACAATTCAGTTTGAATTTTAACCCTTCAACTTCTTTGTAGTGGTGGGTTAAAATTCAATTAAAATATATGTATTTTATTTGCTTAAGAACAACTACTAAATTTCTAAATTATCAATAAATTTGAATTTTAACCCTTCAACTTCATGTAAGTGATGAAAGGTTAAAATTCAATATTAACTGCTCCTAGTATAAAATATTATTATGAAATTAAAATTATTACATAATATTTCACGTTGAATTGGACTGCAAATAGGACTCTCTTATAATAGATATGAAATTCGCTCTGCTCATCGTCTTATATTTGCACACTCTCATACACTTTCTGATTGATTGTTATTGTTATATAAGTTATTTCTGTAGTAGTCGAAGACAGTACTTTTCTCTTATTTGTGGTATAAATTATTAAAATTTTCAGATAAAATATGATCGTTCATATTACATAATAAAAAAATTTAATCTACGATTCACACCTTGTTAGAAAGTAAGCAGTCTTTGTAATTACCATGCTGTATATAATGTAGTTAGTGTGGGTTTACAACAGTCCTTCAGAAAGTGTATTTTGGTGTGTAAATATAAGACGAAGCACATAGCGTTGCTTCTTATATATTATAAGAGTGTCCTCTTCAGATCCAACTGAATGTGACATATGCATGTAAACATTTTAAATTCATACTAATTTATTATACGAGCGGTTATTAAAATTGAATATTAACCTTTCATCTTTTACATGAAGTTGAAGGGTTAAAATTCAATCAGACATTTTTTTTTTGATTTTTGTATCATTGCAACGTGATATGGAAATAGAAAATGGTTACATTAATTTAATTGGTTAGTATACTTAAAAGTTTTTTTTGTGAATATATTGTTTTATGTGTATTTTAATATCATATTCTTAATGTATGAAAGTAATTGGATAGGGCAGTATTTTGTAAACATTGTTAAAAATGTTACATTACAGGAGAGGTTATTTAAAATGAATTTTAACTATTCATCACTTACATTGAAGTTGAAGGGTTAAAATTCAATCTGAACTATTTTTTTTTTCTGATTATATAATTATTGCACTAGTACGTAAATAAAAATTCTGACATTAATTTAGTTTTTCAGTTCACTTAACAAAACATATCTGCTTTATGTTTATGAAAATTTTAGTATCGGGATCATAAAGTTTTTAAGTAATTGTGAGATAATTTTATTTGAAAGGGTACATATATATTTTGTAATTGTAAAAAATTATTTGCATATTTATTCAAGTTAACATGATGAGATTAAAAATGGAATGAAAGATTATACATAGTTTGTTTTTATCAAACATTTCCATAGAAACATCAACTTAAAAATTTCTTGTATCTATGTTACATAATATTAAAGATGAAAGAAAGTTTATTATGTTTAATACAAAGCCTATTATTATTACAATATATTTAAAAGGTAAACTACTAGTAGAATTGTTATATTTTTTCTTTATAATATATATATATATATACATACCATGAAAAGTTATGTTTAATCTAACACAGCTCTATTTTACATTTTCTATTTAGCCTCCGGAACCACAAAAAACTATTACTTCATTGAATATTAATGAGGGTGATGTGTACGAGTGTAAATGAAGAGTACTCTTGTACTCTCTGATGGTGACCATTCCTGCCTGGTTTTTTGAAATCTAACCAACAAAGAACACAGGTATCCACAGTCAAGTATTAAAATGCATATAAAAAAGTAACTGCGTTAAACAGTTTAATTTTGTTGACCGATTTCTATAATTTTGACTTGATTTGTACACCTTCCCTATCGATTTTCTATCCCATCTTCATTATAAACACAATTACCATCTATCTGTCTTCTTTATCCCTCTCATGTCCTATCTATGATTTCTTCTATCCCACATAGCAAAAACCTCTTATACAAAATCTCATGCCAATAATCCAAATGCTATCATATTTTATCTTTATGTGAATCACCATCTAATTTGCCAATCAATTGTCAGGAGATTGCTCTGCTGTATTCCGAGAGCTGTTCAGTTCTTTTAACATAAAGATTTGTTTTAAATAACCACCGTGAAGCCATACAGTCTTTGTCCACCTACAAGCGGAGGTGTTTTTTTTACGATTTTCGCTTCATGAAATCTACGACCGAATATACTTTTCTTGGATTCTGTAGTAGACTTAGTGTGCACTTTCCTGATATAGGTTTACTATATTGTTATTATGTAACTTAAAACATGATCGTATACAGTACATCGTAAATAAATACAATATCTAATCCTCGATTCAAATATTGTTAAAGAAGTAAGCAGTTTTTGATATTACTATTAATATAATTGATAAATGTTGTATTTGTAAGCTTTTTAAAAAATATAGTAATAATAATAATTAGTGTTGTATGAAACAAAATAACATTTATTCTTTAATATTATGTATCTTAGATACAAACTATTTTTGAATGTATGTTTCTATGGAAATGTTTATTTAAAAACGCTATTTAAAATCATTCATTCCATTTCAAATCTCATCATGTTAACATGAATTAATATGATAAATATTATTTAGAATTAGAAAATATATATGATGCTCACTTTCAAAAAAACTGATCTTTCCAATTACTTCAAAATATAAAGAATGTGAAATGAAAAATTTCATAACACTATCAAATATTTCCTAAAAAGAAATAGTTAAGCATACTGAAAAATTATATTAATGTCAGCATTTTAATTACATTATTCATGCAATAATTCTATAAAAATCAAAAATAAGTTCAGATTGAATTTTAACCCTTCAACTTCATGTAAATGATATGAATGGTTAAAATTCAATTTTTATTATGAAGATAAATGATTTAAATGTAGCAACTTAATAAATTAATTCCAGCATTTTTATTAACATAACACGTGTTCAGTAATTATATTGAAATAAAATAAACAATTCAGTTTGAATTTTAACCCTTCAACTTCTTTGTAGTGGTGGGTTAAAATTCAATTAAAATATATGTATTTTATTTGCTTAAGAACAACTACTAAATTTCTAAATTATCAATAAATTTGAATTTTAACCCTTCAACTTCATGTAAGTGATGAAAGGTTAAAATTCAATATTAACTGCTCCTAGTATAAAATATTATTATGAAATTAAAATTATTACATAATATTTCACGTTGAATTGGACTGCAAATAGGACTCTCTTATAATAGATATGAAATTCGCTCTGCTCATCGTCTTATATTTGCACACTCTCATACACTTTCTGATTGATTGTTATTGTTATATAAGTTATTTCTGTAGTAGTCGAAGACAGTACTTTTCTCTTATTTGTGGTATAAATTATTAAAATTTTCAGATAAAATATGATTGTTCATATTACATAATAAAAAAATTTAATCTACGATTCACACCTTGTTAGAAAGTAAGCAGTCTTTGTAATTACCATGCTGTATATAATGTAGTTAGTGTGGGTTTACAACAGTCCTTCAGCAAGTGTATTTTGGTGTGTAAATATAAGACGAAGCACATAGCGTTGCTTCTTATATATTATAAGAGTGTCCTCTTCAGATCCAACTGAATGTGACATATGCATGTAAACATTTTAAATTCATACTAATTTATTATACGAGTGGTTATTAAAATTGAATATTAACCTTTCATTTTTTATATGAAGTTGATGGGTTAAAATTAAATCAGACATTTTTTTTTTGATTCTTGTATCATTGCAACGTGATATGGAAATAGAAAATGGTTACATTAATTTAATTGGTTTGTATACTTAAAAGTTTTTTTTTGTGAATATCTTGTTTTATGTGTATTTTAATATCATATTCTTAATGTATGAAAGTAATTGGAAAGGGCAGTATTTTGTAAACATTGTTAAAAATGTTACAATACAGGAGAGGTTATTTAAAATGAATTTTAACTATTCATCACTTACATTGAAGTTGAAGGGTTAAAATTCAATCTGAACTATTTTTTTTTTCTGATTATATAATTATTGCACTAGTACGTAAATAAAAATTCTGACATTAATTTAGTTTTTCAGTTCACTTAACAAAACATATCTGCTTTATGTTTATGAAAATTTTAGTATCGGGATCATAAATTTTTTAAGTAATTGTGAGATAATTTTTTTTGAAAGGGTACATATATATTTTGTAATTGTAAAAAATTATTTGCATATTTTTTCAAGTTAACATGATGAGATTAAAAATGGAATGAAAGATTATACATAGTTTGTTTTAATCAAACATTTCCATAGAAACATCAACTTAAAAATTTCTTGTATCTATGTTACATAATATTAAAGATAAAAGAAAGTTTATTATGTTTAAAACAAAGCCTATTATTATTACAATATATTTAAAAGGTAAACTACTAGTAGAATTAAATTTTTTCATTATAATATATATATAAATATATATATACATACCATGAAAAGTTATGTTTAATCTAACACAGCTCTATTTTACATTTTCTATTTAGCCTCCGGAACCACAAAAAACTATTACTTCATTGAATATTAATGAGGGTGATGTGTACGAGTGTAAATGAAGAGTACTCTTGTACTCTCTGATGGTGACCATTCCTGCCTGGTTTTTTGAAATCTAACCAACAAAGAACACAGGTATCCACAGTCAAGTATTAAAATGCATATAAAAAAGTAACTGCGTTGAACAGTTTAATTTTGTTGACCGATTTCTATAATTTTGACTTGATGTGTACACCTTCCCTATCGATTTTCTATCCCATCTTCATTATAAACAGAATTACCATCTATCTGTCTTCTTTATCCCTCTCATGTTCTTGCTATGATTTCTTCTATCCCACATAGCAAAAACCTCTTATACAAAATCTCATGCCAATAATCCAAATGTTATCATATTTTATCTTTATGTGAATCACCATCTAATTTGTCAATCAATTGTCAGGAGATTGCTCTGCTGTATTCTGAGAGCTGTTCAGTTCTTTTAACATAAAGATTTGTTTTAAATAACCACTGTGAAGCCATACAGTCTTTGTCCACCTACAAGCGGAGGTGTTTTTTTTAGGATTTTCGCTTCATGAAATCTACGACCTAATATACTTTTCTTGGATTCTGTAGTAGACTTAGTGTGCACTTTCCTGATATAGGTTTACTATATTGTTATTATGTAACTTAAAACATGATCGTATACAGTACATCGTAAATAAATACAATATCTAATCCTCGATTCAAATATTGTTAAAGAAGTAAGCAGTTTTTGATATTACTATAAATATAATTGATAAATGTTGTATTTGTAAGCTTTTTAAAAAATATAGTAATAATAATAATTAGTGTTGTATGAAACAAAATAACATTTATTCTTTAATATTATGTATCTTAGATACAAACTATTTTTGAATGTATGTTTCTATGGAAATGTTTATTTAAAAACGCTATTTAAAATCATTCATTCCATTTCAAATCTCATCATGTTAACATGAATTAATATGATAAATATTATTTAGAATTAGAAAATATATATGATGCTCACTTTCAAAAAAACTGATCTTTCCAATTACTTCAAAATATAAAGAATGTGAAATGAAAAATTTCATAAACACAATCAAATATTTCCTAAAAAGAAATAGTTAAGCATACTGAAAAATTATATTAATGTCAGCATTTTAATTACATTATTCATGCAATAATTCTATAAAAATCAAAAAAAAAAAGTTCAGATTGAATTTTAACCCTTCAACTTCATGTAAATGATATGAATGGTTAAAATTCAATTTTTATTATGAAGATAAATGATTTAAATGTAGCAACTTAATAAATTAATTCCAGCATTTTTATTAACAAAACACTGTTCAGTAATTATATTGAAATAAAATAAACAATTCAGTTTGAATTTTAACCCTTCAACTTCGTTGTAGTGGTGGGTTAAAATTCATTTAAAATGTATGTATTTTATTTGCTTAAGAACAACTACTAAATTTCTAAATTATCAATAAATTTGAATTTTAACCCTTCAACTTCATGTAAGTGATGAAAGGTTAAAATTCAATATTAACTGCTCCTAGTATAAAATATTATTATGAAATTAAAATTATTACATAATATTTCACGTTGAATTGGACTGCAAATAGGACTCTCTTATAATAGATATGAAATTCGCTCTGCTCATCGTCTTATATTTGCACACTCTCATACACTTTCTGATTGATTGTTATTGTTATATAAGTTATTTCTGTAGTAGTCGAAGACAGTACTTTTCTCTTATTTGTGGTATAAATTATTAAAATTTTCAGATAAAATATGATCGTTCATATTACATAATAAAAAAATTTAATCTACGATTCACACCTTGTTAGAAAGTAAGCAGTCTTTGTAATTACCATGCTGTATATAATGTAGTTAGTGTGGGTTTACAACAGTCCTTCAGAAAGTGTATTTTGGTGTGTAAATATAAGACGAAGCACATAGCGTTGCTTCTTATATATTATAAGAGTGTCCTCTTCAGATCCAACTGAATGTGACATATGCATGTAAACATTTTAAATTCATACTAATTTATTATACGAGCGGTTATTAAAATTGAATATTAACCTTTCATCTTTTACATGAAGTTGAAGGGTTAAAATTCAATCAGACATTTTTTTTTTTATTTTTGTATCATTGCAACGTGATATGGAAATAGAAAATGGTTACATTAATTTAATTGGTTAGTATACTTAAAAGTTTTTTTTTGTGAATATCTTGTTTTATGTGTATTTTAATATCATATTCTTAATGTATGAAAGTAATTGGAAAGGGCAGTATTTTGTAAACATTGTTAAAAATGTTACATTACAGGAGAGGTTATTTAAAATGAATTTTAACTATTCATCACTTACATTGAAGTTGAAGGGTTAAAATTCAATCTGAACTATTTTTTTTTTCTGATTATATAATTATTGCACTAGTACGTAAATAAAAATTCTGACATTAATTTAGTTTTTCAGTTCACTTAACAAAACATATCTGCTTTATGTTTATGAAAATTTTAGTATCGGGATCATAAAGTTTTTAAGTAATTGTGAGATAATTTTATTTGAAAGGGTACATATATATTTTGTAATTGTAAAAAATTATTTGCATATTTATTCAAGTTAACATGATGAGATTAAAAATGGAATGAAAGATTATACATAGTTTGTTTTTATCAAACATTTCCATAGAAACATCAACTTAAAAATTTCTTGTATCTATGTTACATAATATTAAAGATGAAAGAAAGTTTATTATGTTTAATACAAAGCCTATTATTATTACAATATATTTAAAAGGTAAACTACTAGTAGAATTGTTATATTTTTTCTTTATAATATATATATATATATACATACCATGAAAAGTTATGTTTAATCTAACACAGCTCTATTTTACATTTTCTATTTAGCCTCCGGAACCACAAAAAACTATTACTTCATTGAATATTAATGAGGGTGATGTGTACGAGTGTAAATGAAGAGTACTCTTGTACTCTCTGATGGTGACCATTCCTGCCTGGTTTTTTAAAATCTAACCAACAAAGAACACAGGTATCCACAGTCAAGTATTAAAATGCATATAAAAAAGTAACTGCGTTAAACAGTTTAATTTTGTTGACCGATTTCTATAATTTTGACTTGATTTGTACACCTTCCCTATCGATTTTCTATCCCATCTTCATTATAAACACAATTACCATCTATCTGTCTTCTTTATCCCTCTCATGTCCTATCTATGATTTCTTCTATCCCACATAGCAAAAACCTCTTATACAAAATCTCATGCCAATAATCCAAATGCTATCATATTTTATCTTTATGTGAATCACCATCTAATTTGTCAATCAATTGTCAGGAGATTGCTCTGCTGTATTCCGAGAGCTGTTCAGTTCTTTTAACATAAAGATTTGTTTTAAATAACCACCGTGAAGCCATACAGTCTTTGTCCACCTACAAGCGGAGGTGTTTTTTTTAGGATTTTCGCTTCATGAAATCTACGACCGAATATACTTTTCTTGGATTCTGTAGTAGACTTAGTGTGCTCTTTCCTGATATAGGTTTACTATATTGTTATAATGTAACTTAAAACATGATCGTATACAGTACATCGTAAATAAATACAATATCTAATCCTCGATTCAAATATTGTTAAAGAAGTAAGCAGTTTTTGATATTACTATTAATATAATTGATAAATGTTGTATTTGTAAGCTTTTTAAAAAATATAGTAATAATAATAATTAGTGTTGTATGAAACAAAATAACATTTATTCTTTAATATTATGTATCTTAGATACAAACTATTTTTGAATGTATGTTTCTATGGAAATGTTTATTTAAAAACACTATTTAAAATCATTCATTCCATTTCAAATCTCATCATGTTAACATGAATTAATATGATAAATATTATTTAGAATTAGAAAATATATATGATGCTCACTTTCAAAAAAACTGATCTTTCCAATTACTTCAAAATATAAAGAATGTGAAATGAAAAATTTCATAACACAATCAAATATTTCCTAAAAAGAAATAGTTAAGCATACTGAAAAATTATATTAATGTCAGCATTTTAATTACATTATTCATGCAATAATTCTATAAAAATCAAAAATAAGTTCAGATTGAATTTTAACCCTTCAACTTCATGTAAATGATATGAATGGTTAAAATTCAATTTTTATTATGAAGATAAATGATTTAAATGTAGCAACTTAATAAATTAATTCCAGCATTTTTATTAACATAACACGTGTTCAGTAATTATATTGAAATAAAATAAACAATTCAGTTTGAATTTTAACCCTTCAACTTCTTTGTAGTGGTGGGTTAAAATTCAATTAAAATATATGTATTTTATTTGCTTAAGAACAACTACTAAATTTCTAAATTATCAATAAATTTGAATTTTAACCCTTCAACTTCATGTAAGTGATGAAAGGTTAAAATTCAATATTAACTGCTCCTAGTATAAAATATTATTATGAAATTAAAATTATTACATAATATTTCACGTTGAATTGGACTGCAAATAGGACTCTCTTATAATAGATATGAAATTCGCTCTGCTCATCGTCTTATATTTGCACACTCTCATACACTTTCTGATTGATTGTTATTGTTATATAAGTTATTTCTGTAGTAGTCGAAGACAGTACTTTTCTCTTATTTGTGGTATAAATTATTAAAATTTTCAGATAAAATATGATCGTTCATATTACATAATAAAAAAATTTAATCTACGATTCACACCTTGTTAGAAAGTAAGCAGTCTTTGTAATTACCATGCTGTATATAATGTAGTTAGTGTGGGTTTACAACAGTCCTTCAGAAAGTGTATTTTGGTGTGTAAATATAAGACGAAGCACATAGCGTTGCTTCTTATATATTATAAGAGTGTCCTCTTCAGATCCAACTGAATGTGACATATGCATGTAAACATTTTAAATTCATACTAATTTATTATACGAGCGGTTATTAAAATTGAATATTAACCTTTCATCTTTTACATGAAGTTGAAGGGTTAAAATTCAATCAGACATTTTTTTTTTGATTTTTGTATCATTGCAACGTGATATGGAAATAGAAAATGGTTACATTAATTTAATTGGTTTGTATACTTAAAAGTTTTTTTTTGTGAATATCTTGTTTTATGTGTATTTTAATATCATATTCTTAATGTATGAAAGTAATTGGAAAGGGCAGTATTTTGTTAACATTGTTAAAAATGTTACAATACAGGAGAGGTTATTTAAAATGAATTTTAACTATTCATCACTTACATTGAAGTTGAAGGGTTAAAATTCAATCTGAACTATTTTTTTTTTCTGATTATATAATTATTGCACTAGTACGTAAATAAAAATTCTGACATTAATTTAGTTTTTCAGTTCACTTAACAAAAAATATATCTGCTTTATGTTTATGAAAATTTTAGTATCGGGATCATAAATTTTTTAAGTAATTGTGAGATAATTTTTTTTGAAAGGGTACATATATATTTTGTAATTGTAAAAAATTATTTGCATATTTATTCAAGTTAACATGATGAGATTAAAAATGGAATGAAAGATTATACATAGTTTGTTTTAATCAAACATTTCCATAGAAACATCAACTTAAAAATTTCTTGTATCTATGTTACATAATATTAAAGATAAAAGAAAGTTTATTATGTTTAAAACAAAGCCTATTATTATTACAATATATTTAAAAGGTAAACTACTAGTAGAATTAAATTTTTTCATTATAATATATATATAAATATATATATACATACCATGAAAAGTTATGTTTAATCTAACACAGCTCTATTTTACATTTTCTATTTAGCCTCCGGAACCACAAAAAACTATTACTTCATTGAATATTAATGAGGGTGATGTGTACGAGTGTAAATGAAGAGTACTCTTGTACTCTCTGATGGTGACCATTCCTGCCTGGTTTTTTGAAATCTAACCAACAAAGAACACAGGTATCCACAGTCAAGTATTAAAATGCATATAAAAAAGTAACTGCGTTAAACAGTTTAATTTTGTTGACCGATTTCTATAATTTTGACTTGATGTGTACACCTTCCCTATCGATTTTCTATCCCATCTTCATTATAAACACAATTACCATCTATCTGTCTTCTTTATCCCTCTCATGTTCTTGCTATGATTTCTTCTATCCCACATAGCAAAAACCTCTTATACAAAATCTCATGCCAATAATCCAAATGTTATCATATTTTATCTTTATGTGAATCACCATCTAATTTGTCAATCAATTGTCAGGAGATTGCTCTGCTGTATTCTGAGAGCTGTTCAGTTCTTTTAACATAAAGATTTGTTTTAAATAACCACTGTGAAGCCATACAGTCTTTGTCCACCTACAAGCGGAGGTGTTTTTTTTAGGATTTTCGCTTCATGAAATCTACGACCTAATATACTTTTCTTGGATTCTGTAGTAGACTTAGTGTGCACTTTCCTGATATAGGTTTACTATATTGTTATTATGTAACTTAAAACATGATCGTATACAGTACATCGTAAATAAATACAATATCTAATCCTCGATTCAAATATTGTTAAAGAAGTAAGCAGTTTTTGATATTACTATAAATATAATTGATAAATGTTGTATTTGTAAGCTTTTTAAAAAATATAGTAATAATAATATATATGATGCTCACTTTCAAAAAAACTGATCTTTCCAATTACTTCAAAATATAAAGAATGTGAAATGAAAAATTTCATAACACAATCAAATATTTCCTAAAAAGAAATAGTTAAGCATACTGAAAAATTATATTAATGTCAGCATTTTAATTACATTATTCATGCAATAATTCTATAAAAATCAAAAATAAGTTCAGATTGAATTTTAACCCTTCAACTTCATGTAAATGATATGAATGGTTAAAATTCAATTTTTATTATGAAGATAAATGATTTAAATGTAGCAACTTAATAAATTAATTCCAGCATTTTTATTAACATAACACGTGTTCAGTAATTATATTGAAATAAAATAAACAATTCAGTTTGAATTTTAACCCTTCAACTTCTTTGTAGTGGTGGGTTAAAATTCAATTAAAATATATGTATTTTATTTGCTTAAGAACAACTACTAAATTTCTAAATTATCAATAAATTTGAATTTTAACCCTTCAACTTCATGTAAGTGATGAAAGGTTAAAATTCAATATTAACTGCTCCTATTATAAAATATTATTATGAAATTAAAATTATTACATAATATTTCACGTTGAATTGGACTGCAAATAGGACTCTCTTATAATAGATATGAAATTCGCTCTGCTCATCGTCTTATATTTGCACACTCTCATACACTTTCTGATTGATTGTTATTGTTATATAAGTTATTTCTGTAGTAGTCGAAGACAGTACTTTTCTCTTATTTGTGGTATAAATTATTAAAATTTTCAGATAAAATATGATTGTTCATATTACATAATAAAAAAATTTAATCTACGATTCACACCTTGTTAGAAAGTAAGCAGTCTTTGTAATTACCATGCTGTATATAATGTAGTTAGTGTGGGTTTACAACAGTCCTTCAGCAAGTGTGTTTTGGTGTGTAAATATAAGACGAAGCACATAGCGTTGCTTCTTATATATTATAAGAGTGTCCTCTTCAGATCCAACTGAATGTGACATATGCATGTAAACATTTTAAATTCATACTAATTTATTATACGAGTGGTTATTAAAATTGAATATTAACCTTTCATCTTTTATATGAAGTTGATGGGTTAAAATTAAATCAGACATTTTTTTTTTGATTCTTGTACCATTGCAACGTGATATGGAAATAGAAAATGGTTACATTAATTTAATTGGTTTGTATACTTAAAAGTTTTTTTTTGTGAATATCTTGTTTTATGTGTATTTTAATATCATATTCTTAATGTATGAAAGTAATTGGAAAGGGCAGTATTTTGTAAACATTGTTAAAAATGTTACAATACAGGAGAGGTTATTTAAAATGAATTTTAACTATTCATCACTTACATTGAAGTTGAAGGGTTAAAATTCAATCTGAACTATTTTTTTTTTCTGATTATATAATTATTGCACTAGTACGTAAATAAAAATTCTGACATTAATTTAGTTTTTCAGTTCACTTAACAAAACATATCTGCTTTATGTTTATGAAAATTTTAGTATCGGGATCATAAATTTTTTAAGTAATTGTGAGATAATTTTATTTGAAAGGGTACATATATATTTTGTAATTGTAAAAAATTATTTGCATATTTATTCAAAATAACATGATGAGATTAAAAATGGAATGAAAGATTATACATAGTTTGTTTTAATTAAACATTTCCATAGAAACATCAACTTAAAAATTTCTTGTATCTATGTTACATAATATTAAAGATGAAAGAAAGTTTATTATGTTTAATACAAAGCCTATTATTATTACAATATATTTAAAAGGTAAACTACTAGTAGAATTAAATTTTTTCATTATAATATATATATATATATATATATATACATACCATGAAAAGTTATGTTTAATCTAACACAGCTCTATTTTACATTTTCTATTTAGCCTCCGGAACCACAAAAAACTATTACTTCATTGAATATTAATGAGGGTGATGTGTACGAGTGTAAATGAAGAGTACTCTTGTACTCTCTGATGGTGGCCATTCCTGCCTGGTTTTTTGAAATCCAACCAACAAAGAACACAGGTATCCACAGCCAAGTATTAAAATGCATATAAAAAAGTAACTGCGTTAAACAGTTTAATTTTGTTGACCGATTTCTATAATTTTGACTTGATGTGTACACCTTCCCTATCGATTTTCTATCCCATCTTCATTATAAACACAATTACCATCTATCTGTCTTCTTTATCCCTCTCATGTTCTTGCTATGATTTCTTCTATCCCACATAGCAAAAACCTCTTATACAAAATCTCATGCCAATAATCCAAATGTTATCATATTTTATCTTTATGTGAATCACCATCTAATTTGTCAATCAATTGTCAGGAGATTGCTCTGCTGTATTCTGAGAGCTGTTCAGTTCTTTTAACATAAAGATTTGTTTTAAATAACCACTGTGAAGCCATACAGTCTTTGTCCACCTACAAGCGGAGGTGTTTTTTTTAGGATTTTCGCTTCATGAAATCTACAACCTAATATACTTTTCTTGGATTCTATAGTAGACATAGTGTGCACTATCCTGATACAGGTTTACTATATTGTTATAATGTAACTTAAAACATGATCGTATATAGTACATCGTAAATAAATACAATATCTAATCCTCGATTCAAATATTGTTAAGGTAGTAAGCAGTTTTTGATATTACTATTAATATAATAGATAAATGTTGTATTTGTTAGCTTTTTAAAAAATATAGCAATTATAATAATTAGTGTTGTATGAAACAAAATAAAATTTATACTTTAATATTATATATCTTAGATACAAACTATTTTTGAATGTATGTTTCTATGGAAATTTTTATTTAAAAAACACTATTTAAAATCATTCATTCCATTTCAAATCTCATCATGTTAACATGAATTAATATGATAAATATTATTTAGAATTAGAAAATATATATGATGCTCACTTTCAAAAAAACTGATCTTTCCAATTACTTCAAAATATAAAGAATGTGAAATGAAAAATTTCATAAACACAATCAAATATTTCCTAAAAAGAAATAGTTAAGCATACTGAAAAATTATATTAATGTCAGCATTTTAATTACATTATTCATGCAATAATTCTATAAAAATCAAAAAAAAAAAGTTCAGATTGAATTTTAACCCTTCAACTTCATGTAAATGATATGAATGGTTAAAATTCAATTTTTATTATGAAGATAAATGATTTAAATGTAGCAACTTAATAAATTAATTCCAGCATTTTTATTAACAAAACACGTGTTCAGTAATTATATTGAAATAAAATAAACAATTCAGTTTGAATTTTAACCCTTCAACTTCGTTGTAGTGGTGGGTTAAAATTCATTTAAAATGTATGTATTTTATTTGCTTAAGAACAACTACTAAATTTCTAAATTATCAATAAATTTGAATTTTAACCCTTCAACTTCATGTAAGTGATGAAAGGTTAAAATTCAATATTAGTAACTGCTCCTAGTATAAAATATTATTATGAAATTAAAATTATTACATAATATTTCACGTTAAATTGGACTGCAAATAGGACTCTCTTATAATAGACATGAAATTCGCTCTGCTCATCGTCTTATATTTGCACACTCTCATACACGTTCTGATTGATTGTTATTGTTATATAAGTTGTTTCTGTAGTAGTCGAAGACAGTACTTTTCTCTTATTTGTGGTATAAATTATTAAAATATTCATATAAAATATGATCGTTCATATTACATAATAAAAAAATTTAATCTACGATTCACACCTTGTTAGAAAGTAAGCAGTCTTTGTAATTACCATGCTGTATATAATGTAGTTAGTGTGGGTTTACAACAGTCCTTCAGAAAGTGTATTTTGGTGTGTAAATATAAGACGAAGCACATAGCGTTGCTTCTTATATATTATAAGAGTGTCCTCTTCAGATTCAACTGAATGTGACATATGCATGTAAACATTTTAAATTCATACTAATTTATTATACGAGTGGTTATTAAAATTGAATATTAACCTTTCGTCTTTTACATGAAGTTGAAGGGTTAAAATTCAATCAGACATTTTTTTTTTGATTTTTGTATCATTGCAACGTGATATGGAAATAGAAAATGGTTACATTAATTTAATTGGTTAGTATACTTAAAAGTTTTTTTTTGTGAATATCTTGTCTTATGTGTATTTTAATATCATATTCTTAATGTATGAAAGTAATTGGAAAGGGCAGTATTTTATAAACATTGTTAAAAATGTTACATTACAGGAGAGGTTATTTAAAATGAATTTTAACTATTCATCACTTACATTGAAGTTGAAGGGTTAAAATTCAATCTGAACTATTTTTTTTTTGATTATATAATTATTGCACTAGTACGTAAATAAAAATTCTGACATGAATTTAGTTTTTCAGTTCACTTAACAAAACATATCTGCTTTATGTTTATGAAAATTTTAGTATCGGGATCATAAATTTTTTAAGTAATTGTGAGATAATTTTATTTGAAAGGGTACATATATATTTTGTAATTGTAAAAAATTATTTGCATATTTATTCAAGTTAACATGTTGAGATTAAAAATGGAATGAAAGATTATACATAGTTTGTTTTAATCAAACATTTCCATAGAAACATCAACTTAAAAATTTCTTGTATCTATGTTACATAATATTAAAGATTAAAGAAAGTTTATTATGTTTAATACAAAGCCTATTATTATTACAATATATTTAAAAAGTAAACTACTAGTAGAATTGTTATATTTTTTTTTTATAATATATATATATATATATATATAATATACATACCATGAAAAGTTATGTTTAATCTAACACAGCTCAATTTTACATTTTCTATTTAGCCTCCGGAACCACAAAAAACTATTACTTCATTGAATATTAATGAGGGCGATGTGTACGAGTGTAAATGAAGAGTACTCTTGTACTCTCTGATGGTGACCATTCCTGCCTGGTTTTTTGAAATCCAACCAACAAAGAACACAGGTATCCACAGTCAAGTATTAAAATGCACATAAAAAAGTAACTGCGTTAAACAGTTTAATTTTGTTGACCGATTTCTATAATTTTGACTTGATGTGTACACCTTCCCTATCGATTTTCTATCCCATCTTCATTATAAACACAATTACCATCTATCTGTCTTCTTTATCCCTCTCATGTTCTTGCTATGATTTCTTCTATCCCACATAGCAAAAACCTCTTATACAAAATCTCATGCCAATAATCCAAATGTTATCATATTTTATCTTTATGTGAATCACCATCTAATTTGTCAATCAATTGTCAGGAGATTGCTCTGCTGTATTCTGAGAGCTGTTCAGTTCTTTTAACATAAAGATTTGTTTTAAATAACCACTGTGAAGCCATACAGTCTTTGTCCACCTACAAGCGGAGGTGTTTTTTTTAGGATTTTCGCTTCATGAAATCTACGACCTAATATACTTTTCTTGGATTCTATAGTAGACTTAGTGTGCACTTTCCTGATACAGGTTTACTATATTGTTATATTGTAACTTAAAACATGATCGTATACAGTACATCGTAAATAAATACAATATCTAATCCTCGATTCAAATATTGTTAAAGAAGTAAGCAGTTTTTGATATTACTATTAATATAATTGATAAATGTTGTATTTGTAAGCTTTTTAAAAAATATAGTAATAATAATAATTAGTGTTGTATGAAACAAAATAAAATTTATACTTTAATATTATATATCTTAGATACAAACTATTTTTGAATGTATGTTTCTATGGAAATTTTTATTTAAAAAACACTATTTAAAATCATTCATTCCATTTCAAATCTCATCATGTTAACATGAATTAATATGATAAATATTATTTAGAATTAGAAAATATATATGATGCTCACTTTCAAAAAAACTGATCTTTCCAATTACTTCAAAATATAAAGAATGTGAAATGAAAAATTTCATAAACACAATCAAATATTTCCTAAAAAGAAATAGTTAAGCATACTGAAAAATTATATTAATGTCAGCATTTTAATTACATTATTCATGCAATAATTCTATAAAAATCAAAAAAAAAAAGTTCAGATTGAATTTTAACCCTTCAACTTCATGTAAATGATATGAATGGTTAAAATTCAATTTTTATTATGAAGATAAATGATTTAAATGTAGCAACTTAATAAATTAATTCCAGCATTTTTATTAACAAAACACGTGTTCAGTAATTATATTGAAATAAAATAAACAATTCAGTTTGAATTTTAACCCTTCAACTTCGTTGTAGTGGTGGGTTAAAATTCATTTAAAATGTATGTATTTTATTTGCTTAAGAACAACTACTAAATTTCTAAATTATCAATAAATTTGAATTTTAACCCTTCAACTTCATGTAAGTGATGAAAGGTTAAAATTCAATATTAGTAACTGCTCCTAGTATAAAATATTATTATGAAATTAAAATTATTACATAATATTTCACGTTGAATTGGACTGCAAATAGGACTCTCTTATAATAGATATGAAATTCGCTCTGCTCATCGTCTTATATTTGCACACTCTCATACACTTTCTGATTGATTGTTATTGTTATATAAGTTATTTCTGTAGTAGTCGAAGACAGTACTTTTCTCTTATTTGTGGTATAAATTATTAAAATTTTCAGATAAAATATGATCGTTCATATTACATAATAAAAAAATTTAATCTACGATTCACACCTTGTTAGAAAGTAAGCAGTCTTTGTAATTACCATGCTGTATATAATGTAGTTAGTGTGGGTTTACAACAGTCCTTCAGAAAGTGTATTTTGGTGTGTAAATATAAGACGAAGCACATAGCGTTGCTTCTTATATATTATAAGAGTGTCCTCTTCAGATTCAACTGAATGTGACATATGCATGTAAACATTTTAAATTCATACTAATTTATTATACGAGCGGTTATTAAAATTGAATATTAACCTTTCATCTTTTACATGAAGTTGAAGGGTTAAAATTCAATCAGACATTTTTTTTTTTATTTTTGTATCATTGCAACGTGATATGGAAATAGAAAATGGTTACATTAATTTAATTGGTTAGTATACTTAAAAGTTTTTTTTTGTGAATATCTTGTTTTATGTGTATTTTAATATCATATTCTTAATGTATGAAAGTAATTGGAAAGGGCAGTATTTTGTAAACATTGTTAAAAATGTTACATTACAGGAGAGGTTATTTAAAATGAATTTAACTATTCATCACTTACATTGAAGTTGAAGGGTTAAAATTCAATCTGAACTATTTTTTTTTTCTGATTATATAATTATTGCACTAGTACGTAAATAAAAATTCTGACATTAATTTAGTTTTTCAGTTCACTTAACAAAACATATCTGCTTTATGTTTATGAAAATTTTAGTATCGGGATCATAAAGTTTTTAAGTAATTGTGAGATAATTTTATTTGAAAGGGTACATATATATTTTGTAATTGTAAAAAATTATTTGCATATTTATTCAAGTTAACATGATGAGATTAAAAATGGAATGAAAGATTATACATAGTTTGTTTTTATCAAACATTTCCATAGAAACATCAACTTAAAAATTTCTTGTATCTATGTTACATAATATTAAAGATGAAAGAAAGTTTATTATGTTTAATACAAAGCCTATTATTATTACAATATATTTAAAAGGTAAACTACTAGTAGAATTGTTATATTTTTTCTTTATAATATATATATATATATATACATACCATGAAAAGTTATGTTTAATCTAACACAGCTCTATTTTACATTTTCTATTTAGCCTCCGGAACCACAAAAAACTATTACTTCATTGAATATTAATGAGGGTGATGTGTACGAGTGTAAATGAAGAGTACTCTTGTACTCTCTGATGGTGACCATTCCTGCCTGGTTTTTTAAAATCTAACCAACAAAGAACACAGGTATCCACAGTCAAGTATTAAAATGCATATAAAAAAGTAACTGCGTTAAACAGTTTAATTTTGTTGACCGATTTCTATAATTTTGACTTGATTTGTACACCTTCCCTATCGATTTTCTATCCCATCTTCATTATAAACACAATTACCATCTATCTGTCTTCTTTATCCCTCTCATGTCCTATCTATGATTTCTTCTATCCCACATAGCAAAAACCTCTTATACAAAATCTCATGCCAATAATCCAAATGCTATCATATTTTATCTTTATGTGAATCACCATCTAATTTGTCAATCAATTGTCAGGAGATTGCTCTGCTGTATTCCGAGAGCTGTTCAGTTCTTTTAACATAAAGATTTGTTTTAAATAACCACCGTGAAGCCATACAGTCTTTGTCCACCTACAAGCGGAGGTGTTTTTTTTACGATTTTCGCTTCATGAAATCTACGACCGAATATACTTTTCTTGGATTCTGTAGTAGACTTAGTGTGCTCTTTCCTGATATAGGTTTACTATATTGTTATAATGTAACTTAAAACATGATCGTATACAGTACATCGTAAATAAATACAATATCTAATCCTCGATTCAAATATTGTTAAAGAAGTAAGCAGTTTTTGATATTACTATTAATATAATTGATAAATGTTGTATTTGTAAGCTTTTTAAAAAATATAGTAATAATAATAATTAGTGTTGTATGAAACAAAATAACATTTATTCTTTAATATTATGTATCTTAGATACAAACTATTTTTGAATGTATGTTTCTATGGAAATGTTTATTTAAAAACACTATTTAAAATCATTCATTCCATTTCAAATCTCATCATGTTAACATGAATTAATATGTTAAATATTATTTAGAATTAGAAAATATATATGATGCTCACTTTCAAAAAAACTGATCTTTCCAATTACTTCAAAATATAAAGAATGTGAAATGAAAAATTTCATAACACAATCAAATATTTCCTAAAAAGAAATAGTTAAGCATACTGAAAAATTATATTAATGTCAGCATTTTAATTACATTATTCATGCAATAATTCTATAAAAATCAAAAATAAGTTCAGATTGAATTTTAACCCTTCAACTTCATGTAAATGATATGAATGGTTAAAATTCAATTTTTATTATGAAGATAAATGATTTAAATGTAGCAACTTAATAAATTAATTCCAGCATTTTTATTAACATAACACGTGTTCAGTAATTATATTGAAATAAAATAAACAATTCAGTTTGAATTTTAACCCTTCAACTTCTTTGTAGTGGTGGGTTAAAATTCAATTAAAATATATGTATTTTATTTGCTTAAGAACAACTACTAAATTTCTAAATTATCAATAAATTTGAATTTTAACCCTTCAACTTCATGTAAGTGATGAAAGGTTAAAATTCAATATTAACTGCTCCTAGTATAAAATATTATTATGAAATTAAAATTATTACATAATATTTCACGTTGAATTGGACTGCAAATAGGACTCTCTTATAATAGATATGAAATTCGCTCTGCTCATCGTCTTATATTTGCACACTCTCATACACTTTCTGATTGATTGTTATTGTTATATAAGTTATTTCTGTAGTAGTCGAAGACAGTACTTTTCTCTTATTTGTGGTATAAATTATTAAAATTTTCAGATAAAATATGATCGTTCATATTACATAATAAAAAAATTTAATCTACGATTCACACCTTGTTAGAAAGTAAGCAGTCTTTGTAATTACCATGCTGTATATAATGTAGTTAGTGTGGGTTTACAACAGTCCTTCAGAAAGTGTATTTTGGTGTGTAAATATAAGACGAAGCACATAGCGTTGCTTCTTATATATTATAAGAGTGTCCTCTTCAGATCCAACTGAATGTGACATATGCATGTAAACATTTTAAATTCATACTAATTTATTATACGAGCGGTTATTAAAATTGAATATTAACCTTTCATCTTTTACATGAAGTTGAAGGGTTAAAATTCAATCAGACATTTTTTTTTTGATTTTTGTATCATTGCAACGTGATATGGAAATAGAAAATGGTTACATTAATTTAATTGGTTAGTATACTTAAAAGTTTTTTTTGTGAATATCTTGTCTTATGTGTATTTTAATATCATATTCTTAATGTATGAAAGTAATTGGAAAGGGCAGTATTTTGTAAACATTGTTAAAAATGTTACATTACAGGAGAGGTTATTTAAAATGAATTTTAACTATTCATCACTTACATTGAAGTTGAAGGGTTAAAATTCAATCTGAACTATTTTTTTTTTCTGATTATATAATTATTGCACTAGTACGTAAATAAAAATTCTGACATTAATTTAGTTTTTCAGTTCACTTAACAAAACATATCTGCTTTATGTTTATGAAAATTTTAGTATCGGGATCATAAAGTTTTTAAGTAATTGTGAGATAATTTTATTTGAAAGGGTACATATATATTTTGTAATTGTAAAAAATTATTTGCATATTTATTCAAGTTAACATGATGAGATTAAAAATGGAATGAAAGATTATACATAGTTTGTTTTTATCAAACATTTCCATAGAAACATCAACTTAAAAATTTCTTGTATCTATGTTACATAATATTCAAGATGAAAGAAAGTTTATTATGTTTAATACAAAGCCTATTATTATTACAATATATTTAAAAGGTAAACTACTAGTAGAATTGTTATATTTTTTCTTTATAATATATATATATATATATATACATACCATGAAAAGTTATGTTTAATCTAACACAGCTCTATTTTACATTTTCTATTTAGCCTCCGGAACCACAAAAAACTATTACTTCATTGAATATTAATGAGGGTGATGTGTACGAGTGTAAATGAAGAGTACTCTTGTACTCTCTGATGGTGACCATTCCTGCCTGGTTTTTTAAAATCTAACCAACAAAGAACACAGGTATCCACAGTCAAGTATTAAAATGCATATAAAAAAGTAACTGCGTTAAACAGTTTAATTTTGTTGACCGATTTCTATAATTTTGACTTGATTTGTACACCTTCCCTATCGATTTTCTATCCCATCTTCATTATAAACACAATTACCATCTATCTGTCTTCTTTATCCCTCTCATGTCCTATCTATGATTTCTTCTATCCCACATAGCAAAAACCTCTTATACAAAATCTCATGCCAATAATCCAAATGCTATCATATTTTATCTTTATGTGAATCACCATCTAATTTGTCAATCAATTGTCAGGAGATTGCTCTGCTGTATTCCGAGAGCTGTTCAGTTCTTTTAACATAAAGATTTGTTTTAAATAACCACCGTGAAGCCATACAGTCTTTGTCCACCTACAAGCGGAGGTGTTTTTTTTACGATTTTCGCTTCATGAAATCTACGACCGAATATACTTTTCTTGGATTCTGTAGTAGACTTAGTGTGCTCTTTCCTGATATAGGTTTACTATATTGTTATAATGTAACTTAAAACATGATCGTATACAGTACATCGTAAATAAATACAATATCTAATCCTCGATTCAAATATTGTTAAAGAAGTAAGCAGTTTTTGATATTACTATTAATATAATTGATAAATGTTGTATTTGTAAGCTTTTTAAAAAATATAGTAATAATAATAATTAGTGTTGTATGAAACAAAATAACATTTATTCTTTAATATTATGTATCTTAGATACAAACTATTTTTGAATGTATGTTTCTATGGAAATGTTTATTTAAAAACACTATTTAAAATCATTCATTCCATTTCAAATCTCATCATGTTAACATGAATTAATATGATAAATATTATTTAGAATTAGAAAATATATATGATGCTCACTTTCAAAAAAACTGATCTTTCCAATTACTTCAAAATATAAAGAATGTGAAATGAAAAATTTCATAACACAATCAAATATTTCCTAAAAAGAAATAGTTAAGCATACTGAAAAATTATATTAATGTCAGCATTTTAATTACATTATTCATGCAATAATTCTATAAAAATCAAAAATAAGTTCAGATTGAATTTTAACCCTTCAACTTCATGTAAATGATATGAATGGTTAAAATTCAATTTTTATTATGAAGATAAATGATTTAAATGTAGCAACTTAATAAATTAATTCCAGCATTTTTATTAACATAACACGTGTTCAGTAATTATATTGAAATAAAATAAACAATTCAGTTTGAATTTTAACCCTTCAACTTCTTTGTAGTGGTGGGTTAAAATTCAATTAAAATATATGTATTTTATTTGCTTAAGAACAACTACTAAATTTCTAAATTATCAATAAATTTGAATTTTAACCCTTCAACTTCATGTAAGTGATGAAAGGTTAAAATTCAATATTAACTGCTCCTAGTATAAAATATTATTATGAAATTAAAATTATTACATAATATTTCACGTTGAATTGGACTGCAAATAGGACTCTCTTATAATAGATATGAAATTCGCTCTGCTCATCGTCTTATATTTGCACACTCTCATACACTTTCTGATTGATTGTTATTGTTATATAAGTTATTTCTGTAGTAGTCGAAGACAGTACTTTTCTCTTATTTGTGGTATAAATTATTAAAATTTTCAGATAAAATATGATCGTTCATATTACATAATAAAAAAATTTAATCTACGATTCACACCTTGTTAGAAAGTAAGCAGTCTTTGTAATTACCATGCTGTATATAATGTAGTTAGTGTGGGTTTACAACAGTCCTTCAGAAAGTGTATTTTGGTGTGTAAATATAAGACGAAGCACATAGCGTTGCTTCTTATATATTATAAGAGTGTCCTCTTCAGATCCAACTGAATGTGACATATGCATGTAAACATTTTAAATTCATACTAATTTATTATACGAGCGGTTATTAAAATTGAATATTAACCTTTCATCTTTTACATGAAGTTGAAGGGTTAAAATTCAATCAGACATTTTTTTTTTGATTTTTGTATCATTGCAACGTGATATGGAAATAGAAAATGGTTACATTAATTTAATTGGTTAGTATACTTAAAAGTTTTTTTTGTGAATATCTTGTCTTATGTGTATTTTAATATCATATTCTTAATGTATGAAAGTAATTGGAAAGGGCAGTATTTTGTAAACATTGTTAAAAATGTTACATTACAGGAGAGGTTATTTAAAATGAATTTTAACTATTCATCACTTACATTGAAGTTGAAGGGTTAAAATTCAATCTGAACTATTTTTTTTTTCTGATTATATAATTATTGCACTAGTACGTAAATAAAAATTCTGACATTAATTTAGTTTTTCAGTTCACTTAACAAAACATATCTGCTTTATGTTTATGAAAATTTTAGTATCGGGATCATAAAGTTTTTAAGTAATTGTGAGATAATTTTATTTGAAAGGGTACATATATATTTTGTAATTGTAAAAAATTATTTGCATATTTATTCAAGTTAACATGATGAGATTAAAAATGGAATGAAAGATTATACATAGTTTGTTTTTATCAAACATTTCCATAGAAACATCAACTTAAAAATTTCTTGTATCTATGTTACATAATATTCAAGATGAAAGAAAGTTTATTATGTTTAATACAAAGCCTATTATTATTACAATATATTTAAAAGGTAAACTACTAGTAGAATTGTTATATTTTTTCTTTATAATATATATATATATATATATATATATATATATACATACCATGAAAAGTTATGTTTAATCTAACACAGCTCTATTTTACATTTTCTATTTAGCCTCCGGAACCACAAAAAACTATTACTTCATTGAATAATAATGAGGGTGATGTGTACGAGTGTAAATGAAGAGTACTCTTGTACTCTCTGATGGTGACCATTCCTGCCTGGTTTTTTAAAATCTAACCAACAAAGAACACAGGTATCCACAGTCAAGTATTAAAATGCATATAAAAAAGTAACTGCGTTAAACAGTTTAATTTTGTTGACCGATTTCTATAATTTTGACTTGATTTGTACACCTTTCCTATCGATTTTCTATCCCATCTTCATTATAAACACAATTACCATCTATCTGTCTTCTTTATCCCTCTCATGTCCTATCTATGATTTCTTCTATCCCACATAGCAAAAACCTCTTATACAAAATCTCATGCCAATAATCCAAATGCTATCATATTTTATCTTTATGTGAATCACCATCTAATTTGTCAATCAATTGTCAGGAGATTGCTCTGCTGTATTCCGAGAGCTGTTCAGTTCTTTTAACATAAAGATTTGTTTTAAATAACCACCGTGAAGCCATACAGTCTTTGTCCACCTACAAGCGGAGGTGTTTTTTTTACGATTTTCGCTTCATGAAATCTACGACCGAATATACTTTTCTTGGATTCTGTAGTAGACTTAGTGTGCTCTTTCCTGATATAGGTTTACTATATTGTTATAATGTAACTTAAAACATGATCGTATACAGTACATCGTAAATAAATACAATATCTAATCCTCGATTCAAATATTGTTAAAGAAGTAAGCAGTTTTTGATATTACTATTAATATAATTGATAAATGTTGTATTTGTAAGCTTTTTAAAAAATATAGTAATAATAATAATTAGTGTTGTATGAAACAAAATAACATTTATTCTTTAATATTATGTATCTTAGATACAAACTATTTTTGAATGTATGTTTCTATGGAAATGTTTATTTAAAAACACTATTTAAAATCATTTATTCCATTTCAAATCTCATCATGTTAACATGAATTAATATGATAAATATTATTTAGAATTAGAAAATATATATGATGCTCACTTTCAAAAAAACTGATCTTTCCAATTACTTCAAAATATAAAGAATGTGAAATGAAAAATTTCATAACACAATCAAATATTTCCTAAAAAGGAATAGTTAAGCATACTGAAAAATTATATTAATGTCAGCATTTTAATTACATTATTCATGCAATAATTCTATAAAAATCAAAAATAAGTTCAGATTGAATTTTAACCCTTCAACTTCATGTAAATGATATGAATGGTTAAAATTCAATTTTTATTATGAAGATAAATGATTTAAATGTAGCAACTTAATAAATTAATTCCAGCATTTTTATTAACATAACACGTGTTCAGTAATTATATTGAAATAAAATAAACAATTCAGTTTGAATTTTAACCCTTCAACTTCTTTGTAGTGGTGGGTTAAAATTCAATTAAAATATATGTATTTTATTTGCTTAAGAACAACTACTAAATTTCTAAATTATCAATAAATTTGAATTTTAACCCTTCAACTTCATGTAAGAATGAAAGGTTAAAATTCAATATTAACTGCTCCTAGTATAAAATATTATTATGAAATTAAAATTATTACATAATATTTCACGTTGAATTGGGACTGCAAATAGGACTCTCTTATAATAGATATGAAATTCGCTCTGCTCATCGTCTTATATTTGCACACTCTCATACACTTTCTGATTGATTGTTATTGTTATATAAGTTATTTCTGTAGTAGTCGAAGACAGTACTTTTCTCTTATTTGTGGTATAAATTATTAAAATTTTCAGATAAAATATGATCGTTCATATTACATAATAAAAAAATTTAATCTACGATTCACACCTTGTTAGAAAGTAAGCAGTCTTTGTAATTACCATGCTGTATATAATGTAGTTAGTGTGGGTTTACAACAGTCCTTCAGAAAGTGTATTTTGGTGTGTAAATATAAGACGAAGCACATAGCGTTGCTTCTTATATATTATAAGAGTGTCCTCTTCAGATCCAACTGAATGTGACATATGCATGTAAACATTTTAAATTCATACTAATTTATTATACGAGCGGTTATTAAAATTGAATATTAACCTTTCATCTTTTACATGAAGTTGAAGGGTTAAAATTCAATCAGACATTTTTTTTTTGATTTTTGTATCATTGCAACGTGATATGGAAATAGAAAATGGTTACATTAATTTAATTGGTTAGTATACTTAAAAGTTTTTTTTGTGAATATCTTGTTTTATGTGTATTTTAATATCATATTCTTAATGTATGAAAGTAATTGGATAGGGCAGTATTTTGTAAACATTGTTAAAAATGTTACATTACAGGAGAGGTTATTTAAAATGAATTTTAACTATTCATCACTTACATTGAAGTTGAAGGGTTAAAATTCAATCTGAACTATTTTTTTTTTCTGATTATATAATTATTGCACTAGTACGTAAATAAAAATTCTGACATTAATTTAGTTTTTCAGTTCACTTAACAAAACATATCTGCTTTATGTTTATGAAAATTTTAGTATCGGGATCATAAAGTTTTTAAGTAATTGTGAGATAATTTTATTTGAAAGGGTACA
This sequence comes from Lycorma delicatula, assembly GCF_047948215.1. Taxonomy (NCBI): domain Eukaryota; kingdom Metazoa; phylum Arthropoda; class Insecta; order Hemiptera; family Fulgoridae; genus Lycorma; species Lycorma delicatula. The sequence continues at coordinate 66,534,672 of NC_134459.1, read as the reverse complement.
TATATATTTTGTAATTGTAAAAAATTATTTGCATATTTATTCAAGTTAACATGATGAGATTAAAAATGGAATGAAAGATTATACATAGTTTGTTTTTATCAAACATTTCCATAGAAACATCAACTTAAAAATTTCTTGTATCTATGTTACATAATATTCAAGATGAAAGAAAGTTTATTATGTTTAATACAAAGCCTATTATTATTACAATATATTTAAAAGGTAAACTACTAGTAGAATTGTTATATTTTTTCTTTATAATATATATATATATATATATACATACCATGAAAAGTTATGTTTAATCTAACACAGCTCTATTTTACATTTTCTATTTAGCCTCCGGAACCACAAAAAACTATTACTTCATTGAATATTAATGAGGGTGATGTGTACGAGTGTAAATGAAGAGTACTCTTGTACTCTCTGATGGTGACCATTCCTGCCTGGTTTTTTAAAATCTAACCAACAAAGAACACAGGTATCCACAGTCAAGTATTAAAATGCATATAAAAAAGTAACTGCGTTAAACAGTTTAATTTTGTTGACCGATTTCTATAATTTTGACTTGATTTGTACACCTTCCCTATCGATTTTCTATCCCATCTTCATTATAAACACAATTACCATCTATCTGTCTTCTTTATCCCTCTCATGTCCTATCTATGATTTCTTCTATCCCACATAGCAAAAACCTCTTATACAAAATCTCATGCCAATAATCCAAATGCTATCATATTTTATCTTTATGTGAATCACCATCTAATTTGTCAATCAATTGTCAGGAGATTGCTCTGCTGTATTCCGAGAGCTGTTCAGTTCTTTTAACATAAAGATTTGTTTTAAATAACCACCGTGAAGCCATACAGTCTTTGTCCACCTACAAGCGGAGGTGTTTTTTTTACGATTTTCGCTTCATGAAATCTACGACCGAATATACTTTTCTTGGATTCTGTAGTAGACTTAGTGTGCTCTTTCCTGATATAGGTTTACTATATTGTTATAATGTAACTTAAAACATGATCGTATACAGTACATCGTAAATAAATACAATATCTAATCCTCGATTCAAATATTGTTAAAGAAGTAAGCAGTTTTTGATATTACTATTAATATAATTGATAAATGTTGTATTTGTAAGCTTTTTAAAAAATATAGTAATAATAATAATTAGTGTTGTATGAAACAAAATAACATTTATTCTTTAATATTATGTATCTTAGATACAAACTATTTTTGAATGTATGTTTCTATGGAAATGTTTATTTAAAAACACTATTTAAAATCATTCATTCCATTTCAAATCTCATCATGTTAACATGAATTAATATGATAAATATTATTTAGAATTAGAAAATATATATGATGCTCACTTTCAAAAAAACTGATCTTTCCAATTACTTCAAAATATAAAGAATGTGAAATGAAAAATTTCATAACACAATCAAATATTTCCTAAAAAGAAATAGTTAAGCATACTGAAAAATTATATTAATGTCAGCATTTTAATTACATTATTCATGCAATAATTCTATAAAAATCAAAAATAAGTTCAGATTGAATTTTAACCCTTCAACTTCATGTAAATGATATGAATGGTTAAAATTCAATTTTTATTATGAAGATAAATGATTTAAATGTAGCAACTTAATAAATTAATTCCAGCATTTTTATTAACATAACACGTGTTCAGTAATTATATTGAAATAAAATAAACAATTCAGTTTGAATTTTAACCCTTCAACTTCTTTGTAGTGGTGGGTTAAAATTCAATTAAAATATATGTATTTTATTTGCTTAAGAACAACTACTAAATTTCTAAATTATCAATAAATTTGAATTTTAACCCTTCAACTTCATGTAAGTGATGAAAGGTTAAAATTCAATATTAACTGCTCCTAGTATAAAATATTATTATGAAATTAAAATTATTACATAATATTTCACGTTGAATTGGACTGCAAATAGGACTCTCTTATAATAGATATGAAATTCGCTCTGCTCATCGTCTTATATTTGCACACTCTCATACACTTTCTGATTGATTGTTATTGTTATATAAGTTATTTCTGTAGTAGTCGAAGACAGTACTTTTCTCTTATTTGTGGTATAAATTATTAAAATTTTCAGATAAAATATGATCGTTCATATTACATAATAAAAAAATTTAATCTACGATTCACACCTTGTTAGAAAGTAAGCAGTCTTTGTAATTACCATGCTGTATATAATGTAGTTAGTGTGGGTTTACAACAGTCCTTCAGAAAGTGTATTTTGGTGTGTAAATATAAGACGAAGCACATAGCGTTGCTTCTTATATATTATAAGAGTGTCCTCTTCAGATCCAACTGAATGTGACATATGCATGTAAACATTTTAAATTCATACTAATTTATTATACGAGCGGTTATTAAAATTGAATATTAACCTTTCATCTTTTACATGAAGTTGAAGGGTTAAAATTCAATCAGACATTTTTTTTTTGATTTTTGTATCATTGCAACGTGATATGGAAATAGAAAATGGTTACATTAATTTAATTGGTTAGTATACTTAAAAGTTTTTTTTGTGAATATCTTGTCTTATGTGTATTTTAATATCATATTCTTAATGTATGAAAGTAATTGGAAAGGGCAGTATTTTGTAAACATTGTTAAAAATGTTACATTACAGGAGAGGTTATTTAAAATGAATTTTAACTATTCATCACTTACATTGAAGTTGAAGGGTTAAAATTCAATCTGAACTATTTTTTTTTTCTGATTATATAATTATTGCACTAGTACGTAAATAAAAATTCTGACATTAATTTAGTTTTTCAGTTCACTTAACAAAACATATCTGCTTTATGTTTATGAAAATTTTAGTATCGGGATCATAAAGTTTTTAAGTAATTGTGAGATAATTTTATTTGAAAGGGTACATATATATTTTGTAATTGTAAAAAATTATTTGCATATTTATTCAAGTTAACATGATGAGATTAAAAATGGAATGAAAGATTATACATAGTTTGTTTTTATCAAACATTTCCATAGAAACATCAACTTAAAAATTTCTTGTATCTATGTTACATAATATTAAAGATGAAAGAAAGTTTATTATGTTTAATACAAAGCCTATTATTATTACAATATATTTAAAAGGTAAACTACTAGTAGAATTGTTATATTTTTTCTTTATAATATATATATATATATACATACCATGAAAAGTTATGTTTAATCTAACACAGCTCTATTTTACATTTTCTATTTAGCCTCCGGAACCACAAAAAACTATTACTTCATTGAATATTAATGAGGGTGATGTGTACGAGTGTAAATGAAGAGTACTCTTGTACTCTCTGATGGTGACCATTCCTGCCTGGTTTTTTAAAATCTAACCAACAAAGAACACAGGTATCCACAGTCAAGTATTAAAATGCATATAAAAAAGTAACTGCGTTAAACAGTTTAATTTTGTTGACCGATTTCTATAATTTTGACTTGATTTGTACACCTTCCCTATCGATTTTCTATCCCATCTTCATTATAAACACAATTACCATCTATCTGTCTTCTTTATCCCTCTCATGTCCTATCTATGATTTCTTCTATCCCACATAGCAAAAACCTCTTATACAAAATCTCATGCCAATAATCCAAATGCTATCATATTTTATCTTTATGTGAATCACCATCTAATTTGTCAATCAATTGTCAGGAGATTGCTCTGCTGTATTCCGAGAGCTGTTCAGTTCTTTTAACATAAAGATTTGTTTTAAATAACCACCGTGAAGCCATACAGTCTTTGTCCACCTACAAGCGGAGGTGTTTTTTTTAGGATTTTCGCTTCATGAAATCTACGACCGAATATACTTTTCTTGGATTCTGTAGTAGACTTAGTGTGCTCTTTCCTGATATAGGTTTACTATATTGTTATAATGTAACTTAAAACATGATCGTATACAGTACATCGTAAATAAATACAATATCTAATCCTCGATTCAAATATTGTTAAAGAAGTAAGCAGTTTTTGATATTACTATTAATATAATTGATAAATGTTGTATTTGTAAGCTTTTTAAAAAATATAGTAATAATAATAATTAGTGTTGTATGAAACAAAATAACATTTATTCTTTAATATTATGTATCTTAGATACAAACTATTTTTGAATGTATGTTTCTATGGAAATGTTTATTTAAAAACACTATTTAAAATCATTCATTCCATTTCAAATCTCATCATGTTAACATGAATTAATATGATAAATATTATTTAGAATTAGAAAATATATATGATGCTCACTTTCAAAAAAACTGATCTTTCCAATTACTTCAAAATATAAAGAATGTGAAATGAAAAATTTCATAACACAATCAAATATTTCCTAAAAAGAAATAGTTAAGCATACTGAAAAATTATATTAATGTCAGCATTTTAATTACATTATTCATGCAATAATTCTATAAAAATCAAAAATAAGTTCAGATTGAATTTTAACCCTTCAACTTCATGTAAATGATATGAATGGTTAAAATTCAATTTTTATTATGAAGATAAATGATTTAAATGTAGCAACTTAATAAATTAATTCCAGCATTTTTATTAACATAACACGTGTTCAGTAATTATATTGAAATAAAATAAACAATTCAGTTTGAATTTTAACCCTTCAACTTCTTTGTAGTGGTGGGTTAAAATTCAATTAAAATATATGTATTTTATTTGCTTAAGAACAACTACTAAATTTCTAAATTATCAATAAATTTGAATTTTAACCCTTCAACTTCATGTAAGTGATGAAAGGTTAAAATTCAATATTAACTGCTCCTAGTATAAAATATTATTATGAAATTAAAATTATTACATAATATTTCACGTTGAATTGGACTGCAAATAGGACTCTCTTATAATAGATATGAAATTCGCTCTGCTCATCGTCTTATATTTGCACACTCTCATACACTTTCTGATTGATTGTTATTGTTATATAAGTTATTTCTGTAGTAGTCGAAGACAGTACTTTTCTCTTATTTGTGGTATAAATTATTAAAATTTTCAGATAAAATATGATCGTTCATATTACATAATAAAAAAATTTAATCTACGATTCACACCTTGTTAGAAAGTAAGCAGTCTTTGTAATTACCATGCTGTATATAATGTAGTTAGTGTGGGTTTACAACAGTCCTTCAGAAAGTGTATTTTGGTGTGTAAATATAAGACGAAGCACATAGCGTTGCTTCTTATATATTATAAGAGTGTCCTCTTCAGATCCAACTGAATGTGACATATGCATGTAAACATTTTAAATTCATACTAATTTATTATACGAGCGGTTATTAAAATTGAATATTAACCTTTCATCTTTTACATGAAGTTGAAGGGTTAAAATTCAATCAGACATTTTTTTTTTGATTTTTGTATCATTGCAACGTGATATGGAAATAGAAAATGGTTACATTAATTTAATTGGTTTGTATACTTAAAAGTTTTTTTTTGTGAATATCTTGTTTTATGTGTATTTTAATATCATATTCTTAATGTATGAAAGTAATTGGAAAGGGCAGTATTTTGTTAACATTGTTAAAAATGTTACAATACAGGAGAGGTTATTTAAAATGAATTTTAACTATTCATCACTTACATTGAAGTTGAAGGGTTAAAATTCAATCTGAACTATTTTTTTTTTCTGATTATATAATTATTGCACTAGTACGTAAATAAAAATTCTGACATTAATTTAGTTTTTCAGTTCACTTAACAAAAAATATATCTGCTTTATGTTTATGAAAATTTTAGTATCGGGATCATAAATTTTTTAAGTAATTGTGAGATAATTTTTTTTGAAAGGGTACATATATATTTTGTAATTGTAAAAAATTATTTGCATATTTATTCAAGTTAACATGATGAGATTAAAAATGGAATGAAAGATTATACATAGTTTGTTTTAATCAAACATTTCCATAGAAACATCAACTTAAAAATTTCTTGTATCTATGTTACATAATATTAAAGATAAAAGAAAGTTTATTATGTTTAAAACAAAGCCTATTATTATTACAATATATTTAAAAGGTAAACTACTAGTAGAATTAAATTTTTTCATTATAATATATATATAAATATATATATACATACCATGAAAAGTTATGTTTAATCTAACACAGCTCTATTTTACATTTTCTATTTAGCCTCCGGAACCACAAAAAACTATTACTTCATTGAATATTAATGAGGGTGATGTGTACGAGTGTAAATGAAGAGTACTCTTGTACTCTCTGATGGTGACCATTCCTGCCTGGTTTTTTGAAATCTAACCAACAAAGAACACAGGTATCCACAGTCAAGTATTAAAATGCATATAAAAAAGTAACTGCGTTAAACAGTTTAATTTTGTTGACCGATTTCTATAATTTTGACTTGATGTGTACACCTTCCCTATCGATTTTCTATCCCATCTTCATTATAAACACAATTACCATCTATCTGTCTTCTTTATCCCTCTCATGTTCTTGCTATGATTTCTTCTATCCCACATAGCAAAAACCTCTTATACAAAATCTCATGCCAATAATCCAAATGTTATCATATTTTATCTTTATGTGAATCACCATCTAATTTGTCAATCAATTGTCAGGAGATTGCTCTGCTGTATTCTGAGAGCTGTTCAGTTCTTTTAACATAAAGATTTGTTTTAAATAACCACTGTGAAGCCATACAGTCTTTGTCCACCTACAAGCGGAGGTGTTTTTTTTAGGATTTTCGCTTCATGAAATCTACGACCTAATATACTTTTCTTGGATTCTGTAGTAGACTTAGTGTGCACTTTCCTGATATAGGTTTACTATATTGTTATTATGTAACTTAAAACATGATCGTATACAGTACATCGTAAATAAATACAATATCTAATCCTCGATTCAAATATTGTTAAAGAAGTAAGCAGTTTTTGATATTACTATAAATATAATTGATAAATGTTGTATTTGTAAGCTTTTTAAAAAATATAGTAATAATAATATATATGATGCTCACTTTCAAAAAAACTGATCTTTCCAATTACTTCAAAATATAAAGAATGTGAAATGAAAAATTTCATAACACAATCAAATATTTCCTAAAAAGAAATAGTTAAGCATACTGAAAAATTATATTAATGTCAGCATTTTAATTACATTATTCATGCAATAATTCTATAAAAATCAAAAATAAGTTCAGATTGAATTTTAACCCTTCAACTTCATGTAAATGATATGAATGGTTAAAATTCAATTTTTATTATGAAGATAAATGATTTAAATGTAGCAACTTAATAAATTAATTCCAGCATTTTTATTAACATAACACGTGTTCAGTAATTATATTGAAATAAAATAAACAATTCAGTTTGAATTTTAACCCTTCAACTTCTTTGTAGTGGTGGGTTAAAATTCAATTAAAATATATGTATTTTATTTGCTTAAGAACAACTACTAAATTTCTAAATTATCAATAAATTTGAATTTTAACCCTTCAACTTCATGTAAGTGATGAAAGGTTAAAATTCAATATTAACTGCTCCTATTATAAAATATTATTATGAAATTAAAATTATTACATAATATTTCACGTTGAATTGGACTGCAAATAGGACTCTCTTATAATAGATATGAAATTCGCTCTGCTCATCGTCTTATATTTGCACACTCTCATACACTTTCTGATTGATTGTTATTGTTATATAAGTTATTTCTGTAGTAGTCGAAGACAGTACTTTTCTCTTATTTGTGGTATAAATTATTAAAATTTTCAGATAAAATATGATTGTTCATATTACATAATAAAAAAATTTAATCTACGATTCACACCTTGTTAGAAAGTAAGCAGTCTTTGTAATTACCATGCTGTATATAATGTAGTTAGTGTGGGTTTACAACAGTCCTTCAGCAAGTGTGTTTTGGTGTGTAAATATAAGACGAAGCACATAGCGTTGCTTCTTATATATTATAAGAGTGTCCTCTTCAGATCCAACTGAATGTGACATATGCATGTAAACATTTTAAATTCATACTAATTTATTATACGAGTGGTTATTAAAATTGAATATTAACCTTTCATCTTTTATATGAAGTTGATGGGTTAAAATTAAATCAGACATTTTTTTTTTGATTCTTGTACCATTGCAACGTGATATGGAAATAGAAAATGGTTACATTAATTTAATTGGTTTGTATACTTAAAAGTTTTTTTTTGTGAATATCTTGTTTTATGTGTATTTTAATATCATATTCTTAATGTATGAAAGTAATTGGAAAGGGCAGTATTTTGTAAACATTGTTAAAAATGTTACAATACAGGAGAGGTTATTTAAAATGAATTTTAACTATTCATCACTTACATTGAAGTTGAAGGGTTAAAATTCAATCTGAACTATTTTTTTTTTCTGATTATATAATTATTGCACTAGTACGTAAATAAAAATTCTGACATTAATTTAGTTTTTCAGTTCACTTAACAAAACATATCTGCTTTATGTTTATGAAAATTTTAGTATCGGGATCATAAATTTTTTAAGTAATTGTGAGATAATTTTATTTGAAAGGGTACATATATATTTTGTAATTGTAAAAAATTATTTGCATATTTATTCAAAATAACATGATGAGATTAAAAATGGAATGAAAGATTATACATAGTTTGTTTTAATTAAACATTTCCATAGAAACATCAACTTAAAAATTTCTTGTATCTATGTTACATAATATTAAAGATGAAAGAAAGTTTATTATGTTTAATACAAAGCCTATTATTATTACAATATATTTAAAAGGTAAACTACTAGTAGAATTAAATTTTTTCATTATAATATATATATATATATATATATATACATACCATGAAAAGTTATGTTTAATCTAACACAGCTCTATTTTACATTTTCTATTTAGCCTCCGGAACCACAAAAAACTATTACTTCATTGAATATTAATGAGGGTGATGTGTACGAGTGTAAATGAAGAGTACTCTTGTACTCTCTGATGGTGGCCATTCCTGCCTGGTTTTTTGAAATCCAACCAACAAAGAACACAGGTATCCACAGCCAAGTATTAAAATGCATATAAAAAAGTAACTGCGTTAAACAGTTTAATTTTGTTGACCGATTTCTATAATTTTGACTTGATGTGTACACCTTCCCTATCGATTTTCTATCCCATCTTCATTATAAACACAATTACCATCTATCTGTCTTCTTTATCCCTCTCATGTTCTTGCTATGATTTCTTCTATCCCACATAGCAAAAACCTCTTATACAAAATCTCATGCCAATAATCCAAATGTTATCATATTTTATCTTTATGTGAATCACCATCTAATTTGTCAATCAATTGTCAGGAGATTGCTCTGCTGTATTCTGAGAGCTGTTCAGTTCTTTTAACATAAAGATTTGTTTTAAATAACCACTGTGAAGCCATACAGTCTTTGTCCACCTACAAGCGGAGGTGTTTTTTTTAGGATTTTCGCTTCATGAAATCTACAACCTAATATACTTTTCTTGGATTCTATAGTAGACATAGTGTGCACTATCCTGATACAGGTTTACTATATTGTTATAATGTAACTTAAAACATGATCGTATATAGTACATCGTAAATAAATACAATATCTAATCCTCGATTCAAATATTGTTAAGGTAGTAAGCAGTTTTTGATATTACTATTAATATAATAGATAAATGTTGTATTTGTTAGCTTTTTAAAAAATATAGCAATTATAATAATTAGTGTTGTATGAAACAAAATAAAATTTATACTTTAATATTATATATCTTAGATACAAACTATTTTTGAATGTATGTTTCTATGGAAATTTTTATTTAAAAAACACTATTTAAAATCATTCATTCCATTTCAAATCTCATCATGTTAACATGAATTAATATGATAAATATTATTTAGAATTAGAAAATATATATGATGCTCACTTTCAAAAAAACTGATCTTTCCAATTACTTCAAAATATAAAGAATGTGAAATGAAAAATTTCATAAACACAATCAAATATTTCCTAAAAAGAAATAGTTAAGCATACTGAAAAATTATATTAATGTCAGCATTTTAATTACATTATTCATGCAATAATTCTATAAAAATCAAAAAAAAAAAGTTCAGATTGAATTTTAACCCTTCAACTTCATGTAAATGATATGAATGGTTAAAATTCAATTTTTATTATGAAGATAAATGATTTAAATGTAGCAACTTAATAAATTAATTCCAGCATTTTTATTAACAAAACACGTGTTCAGTAATTATATTGAAATAAAATAAACAATTCAGTTTGAATTTTAACCCTTCAACTTCGTTGTAGTGGTGGGTTAAAATTCATTTAAAATGTATGTATTTTATTTGCTTAAGAACAACTACTAAATTTCTAAATTATCAATAAATTTGAATTTTAACCCTTCAACTTCATGTAAGTGATGAAAGGTTAAAATTCAATATTAGTAACTGCTCCTAGTATAAAATATTATTATGAAATTAAAATTATTACATAATATTTCACGTTAAATTGGACTGCAAATAGGACTCTCTTATAATAGACATGAAATTCGCTCTGCTCATCGTCTTATATTTGCACACTCTCATACACGTTCTGATTGATTGTTATTGTTATATAAGTTGTTTCTGTAGTAGTCGAAGACAGTACTTTTCTCTTATTTGTGGTATAAATTATTAAAATATTCATATAAAATATGATCGTTCATATTACATAATAAAAAAATTTAATCTACGATTCACACCTTGTTAGAAAGTAAGCAGTCTTTGTAATTACCATGCTGTATATAATGTAGTTAGTGTGGGTTTACAACAGTCCTTCAGAAAGTGTATTTTGGTGTGTAAATATAAGACGAAGCACATAGCGTTGCTTCTTATATATTATAAGAGTGTCCTCTTCAGATTCAACTGAATGTGACATATGCATGTAAACATTTTAAATTCATACTAATTTATTATACGAGTGGTTATTAAAATTGAATATTAACCTTTCGTCTTTTACATGAAGTTGAAGGGTTAAAATTCAATCAGACATTTTTTTTTTGATTTTTGTATCATTGCAACGTGATATGGAAATAGAAAATGGTTACATTAATTTAATTGGTTAGTATACTTAAAAGTTTTTTTTTGTGAATATCTTGTCTTATGTGTATTTTAATATCATATTCTTAATGTATGAAAGTAATTGGAAAGGGCAGTATTTTATAAACATTGTTAAAAATGTTACATTACAGGAGAGGTTATTTAAAATGAATTTTAACTATTCATCACTTACATTGAAGTTGAAGGGTTAAAATTCAATCTGAACTATTTTTTTTTTGATTATATAATTATTGCACTAGTACGTAAATAAAAATTCTGACATGAATTTAGTTTTTCAGTTCACTTAACAAAACATATCTGCTTTATGTTTATGAAAATTTTAGTATCGGGATCATAAATTTTTTAAGTAATTGTGAGATAATTTTATTTGAAAGGGTACATATATATTTTGTAATTGTAAAAAATTATTTGCATATTTATTCAAGTTAACATGATGAGATTAAAAATGGAATGAAAGATTATACATAGTTTGTTTTAATCAAACATTTCCATAGAAACATCAACTTAAAAATTTCTTGTATCTATGTTACATAATATTAAAGATTAAAGAAAGTTTATTATGTTTAATACAAAGCCTATTATTATTACAATATATTTAAAAAGTAAACTACTAGTAGAATTGTTATATTTTTTTTTTATAATATATATATATATATATATATAATATACATACCATGAAAAGTTATGTTTAATCTAACACAGCTCAATTTTACATTTTCTATTTAGCCTCCGGAACCACAAAAAACTATTACTTCATTGAATATTAATGAGGGCGATGTGTACGAGTGTAAATGAAGAGTACTCTTGTACTCTCTGATGGTGACCATTCCTGCCTGGTTTTTTGAAATCCAACCAACAAAGAACACAGGTATCCACAGTCAAGTATTAAAATGCACATAAAAAAGTAACTGCGTTAAACAGTTTAATTTTGTTGACCGATTTCTATAATTTTGACTTGATGTGTACACCTTCCCTATCGATTTTCTATCCCATCTTCATTATAAACACAATTACCATCTATCTGTCTTCTTTATCCCTCTCATGTTCTTGCTATGATTTCTTCTATCCCACATAGCAAAAACCTCTTATACAAAATCTCATGCCAATAATCCAAATGTTATCATATTTTATCTTTATGTGAATCACCATCTAATTTGTCAATCAATTGTCAGGAGATTGCTCTGCTGTATTCTGAGAGCTGTTCAGTTCTTTTAACATAAAGATTTGTTTTAAATAACCACTGTGAAGCCATACAGTCTTTGTCCACCTACAAGCGGAGGTGTTTTTTTTAGGATTTTCGCTTCATGAAATCTACGACCTAATATACTTTTCTTGGATTCTATAGTAGACTTAGTGTGCACTTTCCTGATACAGGTTTACTATATTGTTATATTGTAACTTAAAACATGATCGTATACAGTACATCGTAAATAAATACAATATCTAATCCTCGATTCAAATATTGTTAAAGAAGTAAGCAGTTTTTGATATTACTATTAATATAATTGATAAATGTTGTATTTGTAAGCTTTTTAAAAAATATAGTAATAATAATAATTAGTGTTGTATGAAACAAAATAAAATTTATACTTTAATATTATATATCTTAGATACAAACTATTTTTGAATGTATGTTTCTATGGAAATTTTTATTTAAAAAACACTATTTAAAATCATTCATTCCATTTCAAATCTCATCATGTTAACATGAATTAATATGATAAATATTATTTAGAATTAGAAAATATATATGATGCTCACTTTCAAAAAAACTGATCTTTCCAATTACTTCAAAATATAAAGAATGTGAAATGAAAAATTTCATAAACACAATCAAATATTTCCTAAAAAGAAATAGTTAAGCATACTGAAAAATTATATTAATGTCAGCATTTTAATTACATTATTCATGCAATAATTCTATAAAAATCAAAAAAAAAAAGTTCAGATTGAATTTTAACCCTTCAACTTCATGTAAATGATATGAATGGTTAAAATTCAATTTTTATTATGAAGATAAATGATTTAAATGTAGCAACTTAATAAATTAATTCCAGCATTTTTATTAACAAAACACGTGTTCAGTAATTATATTGAAATAAAATAAACAATTCAGTTTGAATTTTAACCCTTCAACTTCGTTGTAGTGGTGGGTTAAAATTCATTTAAAATGTATGTATTTTATTTGCTTAAGAACAACTACTAAATTTCTAAATTATCAATAAATTTGAATTTTAACCCTTCAACTTCATGTAAGTGATGAAAGGTTAAAATTCAATATTAGTAACTGCTCCTAGTATAAAATATTATTATGAAATTAAAATTATTACATAATATTTCACGTTGAATTGGACTGCAAATAGGACTCTCTTATAATAGATATGAAATTCGCTCTGCTCATCGTCTTATATTTGCACACTCTCATACACTTTCTGATTGATTGTTATTGTTATATAAGTTATTTCTGTAGTAGTCGAAGACAGTACTTTTCTCTTATTTGTGGTATAAATTATTAAAATTTTCAGATAAAATATGATCGTTCATATTACATAATAAAAAAATTTAATCTACGATTCACACCTTGTTAGAAAGTAAGCAGTCTTTGTAATTACCATGCTGTATATAATGTAGTTAGTGTGGGTTTACAACAGTCCTTCAGAAAGTGTATTTTGGTGTGTAAATATAAGACGAAGCACATAGCGTTGCTTCTTATATATTATAAGAGTGTCCTCTTCAGATTCAACTGAATGTGACATATGCATGTAAACATTTTAAATTCATACTAATTTATTATACGAGCGGTTATTAAAATTGAATATTAACCTTTCATCTTTTACATGAAGTTGAAGGGTTAAAATTCAATCAGACATTTTTTTTTTTATTTTTGTATCATTGCAACGTGATATGGAAATAGAAAATGGTTACATTAATTTAATTGGTTAGTATACTTAAAAGTTTTTTTTTGTGAATATCTTGTTTTATGTGTATTTTAATATCATATTCTTAATGTATGAAAGTAATTGGAAAGGGCAGTATTTTGTAAACATTGTTAAAAATGTTACATTACAGGAGAGGTTATTTAAAATGAATTTAACTATTCATCACTTACATTGAAGTTGAAGGGTTAAAATTCAATCTGAACTATTTTTTTTTTCTGATTATATAATTATTGCACTAGTACGTAAATAAAAATTCTGACATTAATTTAGTTTTTCAGTTCACTTAACAAAACATATCTGCTTTATGTTTATGAAAATTTTAGTATCGGGATCATAAAGTTTTTAAGTAATTGTGAGATAATTTTATTTGAAAGGGTACATATATATTTTGTAATTGTAAAAAATTATTTGCATATTTATTCAAGTTAACATGATGAGATTAAAAATGGAATGAAAGATTATACATAGTTTGTTTTTATCAAACATTTCCATAGAAACATCAACTTAAAAATTTCTTGTATCTATGTTACATAATATTAAAGATGAAAGAAAGTTTATTATGTTTAATACAAAGCCTATTATTATTACAATATATTTAAAAGGTAAACTACTAGTAGAATTGTTATATTTTTTCTTTATAATATATATATATATATATACATACCATGAAAAGTTATGTTTAATCTAACACAGCTCTATTTTACATTTTCTATTTAGCCTCCGGAACCACAAAAAACTATTACTTCATTGAATATTAATGAGGGTGATGTGTACGAGTGTAAATGAAGAGTACTCTTGTACTCTCTGATGGTGACCATTCCTGCCTGGTTTTTTAAAATCTAACCAACAAAGAACACAGGTATCCACAGTCAAGTATTAAAATGCATATAAAAAAGTAACTGCGTTAAACAGTTTAATTTTGTTGACCGATTTCTATAATTTTGACTTGATTTGTACACCTTCCCTATCGATTTTCTATCCCATCTTCATTATAAACACAATTACCATCTATCTGTCTTCTTTATCCCTCTCATGTCCTATCTATGATTTCTTCTATCCCACATAGCAAAAACCTCTTATACAAAATCTCATGCCAATAATCCAAATGCTATCATATTTTATCTTTATGTGAATCACCATCTAATTTGTCAATCAATTGTCAGGAGATTGCTCTGCTGTATTCCGAGAGCTGTTCAGTTCTTTTAACATAAAGATTTGTTTTAAATAACCACCGTGAAGCCATACAGTCTTTGTCCACCTACAAGCGGAGGTGTTTTTTTTACGATTTTCGCTTCATGAAATCTACGACCGAATATACTTTTCTTGGATTCTGTAGTAGACTTAGTGTGCTCTTTCCTGATATAGGTTTACTATATTGTTATAATGTAACTTAAAACATGATCGTATACAGTACATCGTAAATAAATACAATATCTAATCCTCGATTCAAATATTGTTAAAGAAGTAAGCAGTTTTTGATATTACTATTAATATAATTGATAAATGTTGTATTTGTAAGCTTTTTAAAAAATATAGTAATAATAATAATTAGTGTTGTATGAAACAAAATAACATTTATTCTTTAATATTATGTATCTTAGATACAAACTATTTTTGAATGTATGTTTCTATGGAAATGTTTATTTAAAAACACTATTTAAAATCATTCATTCCATTTCAAATCTCATCATGTTAACATGAATTAATATGATAAATATTATTTAGAATTAGAAAATATATATGATGCTCACTTTCAAAAAAACTGATCTTTCCAATTACTTCAAAATATAAAGAATGTGAAATGAAAAATTTCATAACACAATCAAATATTTCCTAAAAAGAAATAGTTAAGCATACTGAAAAATTATATTAATGTCAGCATTTTAATTACATTATTCATGCAATAATTCTATAAAAATCAAAAATAAGTTCAGATTGAATTTTAACCCTTCAACTTCATGTAAATGATATGAATGGTTAAAATTCAATTTTTATTATGAAGATAAATGATTTAAATGTAGCAACTTAATAAATTAATTCCAGCATTTTTATTAACATAACACGTGTTCAGTAATTATATTGAAATAAAATAAACAATTCAGTTTGAATTTTAACCCTTCAACTTCTTTGTAGTGGTGGGTTAAAATTCAATTAAAATATATGTATTTTATTTGCTTAAGAACAACTACTAAATTTCTAAATTATCAATAAATTTGAATTTTAACCCTTCAACTTCATGTAAGTGATGAAAGGTTAAAATTCAATATTAACTGCTCCTAGTATAAAATATTATTATGAAATTAAAATTATTACATAATATTTCACGTTGAATTGGACTGCAAATAGGACTCTCTTATAATAGATATGAAATTCGCTCTGCTCATCGTCTTATATTTGCACACTCTCATACACTTTCTGATTGATTGTTATTGTTATATAAGTTATTTCTGTAGTAGTCGAAGACAGTACTTTTCTCTTATTTGTGGTATAAATTATTAAAATTTTCAGATAAAATATGATCGTTCATATTACATAATAAAAAAATTTAATCTACGATTCACACCTTGTTAGAAAGTAAGCAGTCTTTGTAATTACCATGCTGTATATAATGTAGTTAGTGTGGGTTTACAACAGTCCTTCAGAAAGTGTATTTTGGTGTGTAAATATAAGACGAAGCACATAGCGTTGCTTCTTATATATTATAAGAGTGTCCTCTTCAGATCCAACTGAATGTGACATATGCATGTAAACATTTTAAATTCATACTAATTTATTATACGAGCGGTTATTAAAATTGAATATTAACCTTTCATCTTTTACATGAAGTTGAAGGGTTAAAATTCAATCAGACATTTTTTTTTTGATTTTTGTATCATTGCAACGTGATATGGAAATAGAAAATGGTTACATTAATTTAATTGGTTAGTATACTTAAAAGTTTTTTTTGTGAATATCTTGTCTTATGTGTATTTTAATATCATATTCTTAATGTATGAAAGTAATTGGAAAGGGCAGTATTTTGTAAACATTGTTAAAAATGTTACATTACAGGAGAGGTTATTTAAAATGAATTTTAACTATTCATCACTTACATTGAAGTTGAAGGGTTAAAATTCAATCTGAACTATTTTTTTTTTCTGATTATATAATTATTGCACTAGTACGTAAATAAAAATTCTGACATTAATTTAGTTTTTCAGTTCACTTAACAAAACATATCTGCTTTATGTTTATGAAAATTTTAGTATCGGGATCATAAAGTTTTTAAGTAATTGTGAGATAATTTTATTTGAAAGGGTACATATATATTTTGTAATTGTAAAAAATTATTTGCATATTTATTCAAGTTAACATGATGAGATTAAAAATGGAATGAAAGATTATACATAGTTTGTTTTTATCAAACATTTCCATAGAAACATCAACTTAAAAATTTCTTGTATCTATGTTACATAATATTCAAGATGAAAGAAAGTTTATTATGTTTAATACAAAGCCTATTATTATTACAATATATTTAAAAGGTAAACTACTAGTAGAATTGTTATATTTTTTCTTTATAATATATATATATATATATATACATACCATGAAAAGTTATGTTTAATCTAACACAGCTCTATTTTACATTTTCTATTTAGCCTCCGGAACCACAAAAAACTATTACTTCATTGAATATTAATGAGGGTGATGTGTACGAGTGTAAATGAAGAGTACTCTTGTACTCTCTGATGGTGACCATTCCTGCCTGGTTTTTTAAAATCTAACCAACAAAGAACACAGGTATCCACAGTCAAGTATTAAAATGCATATAAAAAAGTAACTGCGTTAAACAGTTTAATTTTGTTGACCGATTTCTATAATTTTGACTTGATTTGTACACCTTCCCTATCGATTTTCTATCCCATCTTCATTATAAACACAATTACCATCTATCTGTCTTCTTTATCCCTCTCATGTCCTATCTATGATTTCTTCTATCCCACATAGCAAAAACCTCTTATACAAAATCTCATGCCAATAATCCAAATGCTATCATATTTTATCTTTATGTGAATCACCATCTAATTTGTCAATCAATTGTCAGGAGATTGCTCTGCTGTATTCCGAGAGCTGTTCAGTTCTTTTAACATAAAGATTTGTTTTAAATAACCACCGTGAAGCCATACAGTCTTTGTCCACCTACAAGCGGAGGTGTTTTTTTTACGATTTTCGCTTCATGAAATCTACGACCGAATATACTTTTCTTGGATTCTGTAGTAGACTTAGTGTGCTCTTTCCTGATATAGGTTTACTATATTGTTATAATGTAACTTAAAACATGATCGTATACAGTACATCGTAAATAAATACAATATCTAATCCTCGATTCAAATATTGTTAAAGAAGTAAGCAGTTTTTGATATTACTATTAATATAATTGATAAATGTTGTATTTGTAAGCTTTTTAAAAAATATAGTAATAATAATAATTAGTGTTGTATGAAACAAAATAACATTTATTCTTTAATATTATGTATCTTAGATACAAACTATTTTTGAATGTATGTTTCTATGGAAATGTTTATTTAAAAACACTATTTAAAATCATTCATTCCATTTCAAATCTCATCATGTTAACATGAATTAATATGATAAATATTATTTAGAATTAGAAAATATATATGATGCTCACTTTCAAAAAAACTGATCTTTCCAATTACTTCAAAATATAAAGAATGTGAAATGAAAAATTTCATAACACAATCAAATATTTCCTAAAAAGAAATAGTTAAGCATACTGAAAAATTATATTAATGTCAGCATTTTAATTACATTATTCATGCAATAATTCTATAAAAATCAAAAATAAGTTCAGATTGAATTTTAACCCTTCAACTTCATGTAAATGATATGAATGGTTAAAATTCAATTTTTATTATGAAGATAAATGATTTAAATGTAGCAACTTAATAAATTAATTCCAGCATTTTTATTAACATAACACGTGTTCAGTAATTATATTGAAATAAAATAAACAATTCAGTTTGAATTTTAACCCTTCAACTTCTTTGTAGTGGTGGGTTAAAATTCAATTAAAATATATGTATTTTATTTGCTTAAGAACAACTACTAAATTTCTAAATTATCAATAAATTTGAATTTTAACCCTTCAACTTCATGTAAGTGATGAAAGGTTAAAATTCAATATTAACTGCTCCTAGTATAAAATATTATTATGAAATTAAAATTATTACATAATATTTCACGTTGAATTGGACTGCAAATAGGACTCTCTTATAATAGATATGAAATTCGCTCTGCTCATCGTCTTATATTTGCACACTCTCATACACTTTCTGATTGATTGTTATTGTTATATAAGTTATTTCTGTAGTAGTCGAAGACAGTACTTTTCTCTTATTTGTGGTATAAATTATTAAAATTTTCAGATAAAATATGATCGTTCATATTACATAATAAAAAAATTTAATCTACGATTCACACCTTGTTAGAAAGTAAGCAGTCTTTGTAATTACCATGCTGTATATAATGTAGTTAGTGTGGGTTTACAACAGTCCTTCAGAAAGTGTATTTTGGTGTGTAAATATAAGACGAAGCACATAGCGTTGCTTCTTATATATTATAAGAGTGTCCTCTTCAGATCCAACTGAATGTGACATATGCATGTAAACATTTTAAATTCATACTAATTTATTATACGAGCGGTTATTAAAATTGAATATTAACCTTTCATCTTTTACATGAAGTTGAAGGGTTAAAATTCAATCAGACATTTTTTTTTTGATTTTTGTATCATTGCAACGTGATATGGAAATAGAAAATGGTTACATTAATTTAATTGGTTAGTATACTTAAAAGTTTTTTTTGTGAATATCTTGTCTTATGTGTATTTTAATATCATATTCTTAATGTATGAAAGTAATTGGAAAGGGCAGTATTTTGTAAACATTGTTAAAAATGTTACATTACAGGAGAGGTTATTTAAAATGAATTTTAACTATTCATCACTTACATTGAAGTTGAAGGGTTAAAATTCAATCTGAACTATTTTTTTTTTCTGATTATATAATTATTGCACTAGTACGTAAATAAAAATTCTGACATTAATTTAGTTTTTCAGTTCACTTAACAAAACATATCTGCTTTATGTTTATGAAAATTTTAGTATCGGGATCATAAAGTTTTTAAGTAATTGTGAGATAATTTTATTTGAAAGGGTACATATATATTTTGTAATTGTAAAAAATTATTTGCATATTTATTCAAGTTAACATGATGAGATTAAAAATGGAATGAAAGATTATACATAGTTTGTTTTTATCAAACATTTCCATAGAAACATCAACTTAAAAATTTCTTGTATCTATGTTACATAATATTCAAGATGAAAGAAAGTTTATTATGTTTAATACAAAGCCTATTATTATTACAATATATTTAAAAGGTAAACTACTAGTAGAATTGTTATATTTTTTCTTTATAATATATATATATATATATATATATATATATATATATATATATATATACATACCATGAAAAGTTATGTTTAATCTAACACAGCTCTATTTTACATTTTCTATTTAGCCTCCGGAACCACAAAAAACTATTACTTCATTGAATAATAATGAGGGTGATGTGTACGAGTGTAAATGAAGAGTACTCTTGTACTCTCTGATGGTGACCATTCCTGCCTGGTTTTTTAAAATCTAACCAACAAAGAACACAGGTATCCACAGTCAAGTATTAAAATGCATATAAAAAAGTAACTGCGTTAAACAGTTTAATTTTGTTGACCGATTTCTATAATTTTGACTTGATTTGTACACCTTTCCTATCGATTTTCTATCCCATCTTCATTATAAACACAATTACCATCTATCTGTCTTCTTTATCCCTCTCATGTCCTATCTATGATTTCTTCTATCCCACATAGCAAAAACCTCTTATACAAAATCTCATGCCAATAATCCAAATGCTATCATATTTTATCTTTATGTGAATCACCATCTAATTTGTCAATCAATTGTCAGGAGATTGCTCTGCTGTATTCCGAGAGCTGTTCAGTTCTTTTAACATAAAGATTTGTTTTAAATAACCACCGTGAAGCCATACAGTCTTTGTCCACCTACAAGCGGAGGTGTTTTTTTTACGATTTTCGCTTCATGAAATCTACGACCGAATATACTTTTCTTGGATTCTGTAGTAGACTTAGTGTGCTCTTTCCTGATATAGGTTTACTATATTGTTATAATGTAACTTAAAACATGATCGTATACAGTACATCGTAAATAAATACAATATCTAATCCTCGATTCAAATATTGTTAAAGAAGTAAGCAGTTTTTGATATTACTATTAATATAATTGATAAATGTTGTATTTGTAAGCTTTTTAAAAAATATAGTAATAATAATAATTAGTGTTGTATGAAACAAAATAACATTTATTCTTTAATATTATGTATCTTAGATACAAACTATTTTTGAATGTATGTTTCTATGGAAATGTTTATTTAAAAACACTATTTAAAATCATTTATTCCATTTCAAATCTCATCATGTTAACATGAATTAATATGATAAATATTATTTAGAATTAGAAAATATATATGATGCTCACTTTCAAAAAAACTGATCTTTCCAATTACTTCAAAATATAAAGAATGTGAAATGAAAAATTTCATAACACAATCAAATATTTCCTAAAAAGGAATAGTTAAGCATACTGAAAAATTATATTAATGTCAGCATTTTAATTACATTATTCATGCAATAATTCTATAAAAATCAAAAATAAGTTCAGATTGAATTTTAACCCTTCAACTTCATGTAAATGATATGAATGGTTAAAATTCAATTTTTATTATGAAGATAAATGATTTAAATGTAGCAACTTAATAAATTAATTCCAGCATTTTTATTAACATAACACGTGTTCAGTAATTATATTGAAATAAAATAAACAATTCAGTTTGAATTTTAACCCTTCAACTTCTTTGTAGTGGTGGGTTAAAATTCAATTAAAATATATGTATTTTATTTGCTTAAGAACAACTACTAAATTTCTAAATTATCAATAAATTTGAATTTTAACCCTTCAACTTCATGTAAGAATGAAAGGTTAAAATTCAATATTAACTGCTCCTAGTATAAAATATTATTATGAAATTAAAATTATTACATAATATTTCACGTTGAATTGGGACTGCAAATAGGACTCTCTTATAATAGATATGAAATTCGCTCTGCTCATCGTCTTATATTTGCACACTCTCATACACTTTCTGATTGATTGTTATTGTTATATAAGTTATTTCTGTAGTAGTCGAAGACAGTACTTTTCTCTTATTTGTGGTATAAATTATTAAAATTTTCAGATAAAATATGATCGTTCATATTACATAATAAAAAAATTTAATCTACGATTCACACCTTGTTAGAAAGTAAGCAGTCTTTGTAATTACCATGCTGTATATAATGTAGTTAGTGTGGGTTTACAACAGTCCTTCAGAAAGTGTATTTTGGTGTGTAAATATAAGACGAAGCACATAGCGTTGCTTCTTATATATTATAAGAGTGTCCTCTTCAGATCCAACTGAATGTGACATATGCATGTAAACATTTTAAATTCATACTAATTTATTATACGAGCGGTTATTAAAATTGAATATTAACCTTTCATCTTTTACATGAAGTTGAAGGGTTAAAATTCAATCAGACATTTTTTTTTTGATTTTTGTATCATTGCAACGTGATATGGAAATAGAAAATGGTTACATTAATTTAATTGGTTAGTATACTTAAAAGTTTTTTTTGTGAATATCTTGTTTTATGTGTATTTTAATATCATATTCTTAATGTATGAAAGTAATTGGATAGGGCAGTATTTTGTAAACATTGTTAAAAATGTTACATTACAGGAGAGGTTATTTAAAATGAATTTTAACTATTCATCACTTACATTGAAGTTGAAGGGTTAAAATTCAATCTGAACTATTTTTTTTTTCTGATTATATAATTATTGCACTAGTACGTAAATAAAAATTCTGACATTAATTTAGTTTTTCAGTTCACTTAACAAAACATATCTGCTTTATGTTTATGAAAATTTTAGTATCGGGATCATAAAGTTTTTAAGTAATTGTGAGATAATTTTATTTGAAAGGGTACATATATATTTTGTAATTGTAAAAAATTATTTGCATATTTATTCAAGTTAACATGATGAGATTAAAAATGGAATGAAAGATTATACATAGTTTGTTTTTATCAAACATTTCCATAGAAACATCAACTTAAAAATTTCTTGTATCTATGTTACATAATATTCAAGATGAAAGAAAGTTTATTATGTTTAATACAAAGCCTATTATTATTACAATATATTTAAAAGGTAAACTACTAGTAGAATTGTTATATTTTTTCTTTATAATATATATATATATATATATACATACCATGAAAAGTTATGTTTAATCTAACACAGCTCTATTTTACATTTTCTATTTAGCCTCCGGAACCACAAAAAACTATTACTTCATTGAATATTAATGAGGGTGATGTGTACGAGTGTAAATGAAGAGTACTCTTGTACTCTCTGATGGTGACCATTCCTGCCTGGTTTTTTAAAATCTAACCAACAAAGAACACAGGTATCCACAGTCAAGTATTAAAATGCATATAAAAAAGTAACTGCGTTAAACAGTTTAATTTTGTTGACCGATTTCTATAATTTTGACTTGATTTGTACACCTTCCCTATCGATTTTCTATCCCATCTTCATTATAAACACAATTACCATCTATCTGTCTTCTTTATCCCTCTCATGTCCTATCTATGATTTCTTCTATCCCACATAGCAAAAACCTCTTATACAAAATCTCATGCCAATAATCCAAATGCTATCATATTTTATCTTTATGTGAATCACCATCTAATTTGTCAATCAATTGTCAGGAGATTGCTCTGCTGTATTCCGAGAGCTGTTCAGTTCTTTTAACATAAAGATTTGTTTTAAATAACCACCGTGAAGCCATACAGTCTTTGTCCACCTACAAGCGGAGGTGTTTTTTTTACGATTTTCGCTTCATGAAATCTACGACCGAATATACTTTTCTTGGATTCTGTAGTAGACTTAGTGTGCTCTTTCCTGATATAGGTTTACTATATTGTTATAATGTAACTTAAAACATGATCGTATACAGTACATCGTAAATAAATACAATATCTAATCCTCGATTCAAATATTGTTAAAGAAGTAAGCAGTTTTTGATATTACTATTAATATAATTGATAAATGTTGTATTTGTAAGCTTTTTAAAAAATATAGTAATAATAATAATTAGTGTTGTATGAAACAAAATAACATTTATTCTTTAATATTATGTATCTTAGATACAAACTATTTTTGAATGTATGTTTCTATGGAAATGTTTATTTAAAAACACTATTTAAAATCATTCATTCCATTTCAAATCTCATCATGTTAACATGAATTAATATGATAAATATTATTTAGAATTAGAAAATATATATGATGCTCACTTTCAAAAAAACTGATCTTTCCAATTACTTCAAAATATAAAGAATGTGAAATGAAAAATTTCATAACACAATCAAATATTTCCTAAAAAGAAATAGTTAAGCATACTGAAAAATTATATTAATGTCAGCATTTTAATTACATTATTCATGCAATAATTCTATAAAAATCAAAAATAAGTTCAGATTGAATTTTAACCCTTCAACTTCATGTAAATGATATGAATGGTTAAAATTCAATTTTTATTATGAAGATAAATGATTTAAATGTAGCAACTTAATAAATTAATTCCAGCATTTTTATTAACATAACACGTGTTCAGTAATTATATTGAAATAAAATAAACAATTCAGTTTGAATTTTAACCCTTCAACTTCTTTGTAGTGGTGGGTTAAAATTCAATTAAAATATATGTATTTTATTTGCTTAAGAACAACTACTAAATTTCTAAATTATCAATAAATTTGAATTTTAACCCTTCAACTTCATGTAAGTGATGAAAGGTTAAAATTCAATATTAACTGCTCCTAGTATAAAATATTATTATGAAATTAAAATTATTACATAATATTTCACGTTGAATTGGACTGCAAATAGGACTCTCTTATAATAGATATGAAATTCGCTCTGCTCATCGTCTTATATTTGCACACTCTCATACACTTTCTGATTGATTGTTATTGTTATATAAGTTATTTCTGTAGTAGTCGAAGACAGTACTTTTCTCTTATTTGTGGTATAAATTATTAAAATTTTCAGATAAAATATGATCGTTCATATTACATAATAAAAAAATTTAATCTACGATTCACACCTTGTTAGAAAGTAAGCAGTCTTTGTAATTACCATGCTGTATATAATGTAGTTAGTGTGGGTTTACAACAGTCCTTCAGAAAGTGTATTTTGGTGTGTAAATATAAGACGAAGCACATAGCGTTGCTTCTTATATATTATAAGAGTGTCCTCTTCAGATCCAACTGAATGTGACATATGCATGTAAACATTTTAAATTCATACTAATTTATTATACGAGCGGTTATTAAAATTGAATATTAACCTTTCATCTTTTACATGAAGTTGAAGGGTTAAAATTCAATCAGACATTTTTTTTTTGATTTTTGTATCATTGCAACGTGATATGGAAATAGAAAATGGTTACATTAATTTAATTGGTTAGTATACTTAAAAGTTTTTTTTGTGAATATCTTGTCTTATGTGTATTTTAATATCATATTCTTAATGTATGAAAGTAATTGGAAAGGGCAGTATTTTGTAAACATTGTTAAAAATGTTACATTACAGGAGAGGTTATTTAAAATGAATTTTAACTATTCATCACTTACATTGAAGTTGAAGGGTTAAAATTCAATCTGAACTATTTTTTTTTTCTGATTATATAATTATTGCACTAGTACGTAAATAAAAATTCTGACATTAATTTAGTTTTTCAGTTCACTTAACAAAACATATCTGCTTTATGTTTATGAAAATTTTAGTATCGGGATCATAAAGTTTTTAAGTAATTGTGAGATAATTTTATTTGAAAGGGTACATATATATTTTGTAATTGTAAAAAATTATTTGCATATTTATTCAAGTTAACATGATGAGATTAAAAATGGAATGAAAGATTATACATAGTTTGTTTTTATCAAACATTTCCATAGAAACATCAACTTAAAAATTTCTTGTATCTATGTTACATAATATTCAAGATGAAAGAAAGTTTATTATGTTTAATACAAAGCCTATTATTATTACAATATATTTAAAAGGTAAACTACTAGTAGAATTGTTATATTTTTTCTTTATAATATATATATATATATATATACATACCATGAAAAGTTATGTTTAATCTAACACAGCTCTATTTTACATTTTCTATTTAGCCTCCGGAACCACAAAAAACTATTACTTCATTGAATAATAATGAGGGTGATGTGTACGAGTGTAAATGAAGAGTACTCTTGTACTCTCTGATGGTGACCATTCCTGCCTGGTTTTTTAAAATCTAACCAACAAAGAACACAGGTATCCACAGTCAAGTATTAAAATGCATATAAAAAAGTAACTGCGTTAAACAGTTTAATTTTGTTGACCGATTTCTATAATTTTGACTTGATTTGTACACCTTTCCTATCGATTTTCTATCCCATCTTCATTATAAACACAATTACCATCTATCTGTCTTCTTTATCCCTCTCATGTCCTATCTATGATTTCTTCTATCCCACATAGCAAAAACCTCTTATACAAAATCTCATGCCAATAATCCAAATGCTATCATATTTTATCTTTATGTGAATCACCATCTAATTTGTCAATCAATTGTCAGGAGATTGCTCTGCTGTATTCCGAGAGCTGTTCAGTTCTTTTAACATAAAGATTTGTTTTAAATAACCACCGTGAAGCCATACAGTCTTTGTCCACCTACAAGCGGAGGTGTTTTTTTTACGATTTTCGCTTCATGAAATCTACGACCGAATATACTTTTCTTGGATTCTGTAGTAGACTTAGTGTGCTCTTTCCTGATATAGGTTTACTATATTGTTATAATGTAACTTAAAACATGATCGTATACAGTACATCGTAAATAAATACAATATCTAATCCTCGATTCAAATATTGTTAAAGAAGTAAGCAGTTTTTGATATTACTATTAATATAATTGATAAATGTTGTATTTGTAAGCTTTTTAAAAAATATAGTAATAATAATAATTAGTGTTGTATGAAACAAAATAACATTTATTCTTTAATATTATGTATCTTAGATACAAACTATTTTTGAATGTATGTTTCTATGGAAATGTTTATTTAAAAACACTATTTAAAATCATTCATTCCATTTCAAATCTCATCATGTTAACATGAATTAATATGATAAATATTATTTAGAATTAGAAAATATATATGATGCTCACTTTCAAAAAAACTGATCTTTCCAATTACTTCAAAATATAAAGAATGTGAAATGAAAAATTTCATAACACAATCAAATATTTCCTAAAAAGGAATAGTTAAGCATACTGAAAAATTATATTAATGTCAGCATTTTAATTACATTATTCATGCAATAATTCTATAAAAATCAAAAATAAGTTCAGATTGAATTTTAACCCTTCAACTTCATGTAAATGATATGAATGGTTAAAATTCAATTTTTATTATGAAGATAAATGATTTAAATGTAGCAACTTAATAAATTAATTCCAGCATTTTTATTAACATAACACGTGTTCAGTAATTATATTGAAATAAAATAAACAATTCAGTTTGAATTTTAACCCTTCAACTTCTTTGTAGTGGTGGGTTAAAATTCAATTAAAATATATGTATTTTATTTGCTTAAGAACAACTACTAAATTTCTAAATTATCAATAAATTTGAATTTTAACCCTTCAACTTCATGTAAGTGATGAAAGGTTAAAATTCAATATTAACTGCTCCTAGTATAAAATATTATTATGAAATTAAAATTATTACATAATATTTCACGTTGAATTGGACTGCAAATAGGACTCTCTTATAATAGATATGAAATTCGCTCTGCTCATCGTCTTATATTTGCACACTCTCATACACTTTCTGATTGATTGTTATTGTTATATAAGTTATTTCTGTAGTAGTCGAAGACAGTACTTTTCTCTTATTTGTGGTATAAATTATTAAAATTTTCAGATAAAATATGATCGTTCATATTACATAATAAAAAAATTTAATCTACGATTCACACCTTGTTAGAAAGTAAGCAGTCTTTGTAATTACCATGCTGTATATAATGTAGTTAGTGTGGGTTTACAACAGTCCTTCAGAAAGTGTATTTTGGTGTGTAAATATAAGACGAAGCACATAGCGTTGCTTCTTATATATTATAAGAGTGTCCTCTTCAGATCCAACTGAATGTGACATATGCATGTAAACATTTTAAATTCATACTAATTTATTATACGAGCGGTTATTAAAATTGAATATTAACCTTTCATCTTTTACATGAAGTTGAAGGGTTAAAATTCAATCAGACATTTTTTTTTTGATTTTTGTATCATTGCAACGTGATATGGAAATAGAAAATGGTTACATTAATTTAATTGGTTAGTATACTTAAAAGTTTTTTTTGTGAATATCTTGTTTTATGTGTATTTTAATATCATATTCTTAATGTATGAAAGTAATTGGATAGGGCAGTATTTTGTAAACATTGTTAAAAATGTTACATTACAGGAGAGGTTATTTAAAATGAATTTTAACTATTCATCACTTACATTGAAGTTGAAGGGTTAAAATTCAATCTGAACTATTTTTTTTTTCTGATTATATAATTATTGCACTAGTACGTAAATAAAAATTCTGACATTAATTTAGTTTTTCAGTTCACTTAACAAAACATATCTGCTTTATGTTTATGAAAATTTTAGTATCGGGATCATAAAGTTTTTAAGTAATTGTGAGATAATTTTATTTGAAAGGGTACATATATATTTTGTAATTGTAAAAAATTATTTGCATATTTATTCAAGTTAACATGATGAGATTAAAAATGGAATGAAAGATTATACATAGTTTGTTTTTATCAAACATTTCCATAGAAACATCAACTTAAAAATTTCTTGTATCTATGTTACATAATATTAAAGATGAAAGAAAGTTTATTATGTTTAATACAAAGCCTATTATTATTACAATATATTTAAAAGGTAAACTACTAGTAGAATTGTTATATTTTTTCTTTATAATATATATATATATATATACATACCATGAAAAGTTATGTTTAATCTAACACAGCTCTATTTTACATTTTCTATTTAGCCTCCGGAACCACAAAAAACTATTACTTCATTGAATATTAATGAGGGTGATGTGTACGAGTGTAAATGAAGAGTACTCTTGTACTCTCTGATGGTGACCATTCCTGCCTGGTTTTTTGAAATCTAACCAACAAAGAACACAGGTATCCACAGTCAAGTATTAAAATGCATATAAAAAAGTAACTGCGTTAAACAGTTTAATTTTGTTGACCGATTTCTATAATTTTGACTTGATTTGTACACCTTCCCTATCGATTTTCTATCCCATCTTCATTATAAACACAATTACCATCTATCTGTCTTCTTTATCCCTCTCATGTCCTATCTATGATTTCTTCTATCCCACATAGCAAAAACCTCTTATACAAAATCTCATGCCAATAATCCAAATGCTATCATATTTTATCTTTATGTGAATCACCATCTAATTTGCCAATCAATTGTCAGGAGATTGCTCCTCTGTATTCCGAGAGCTGTTCAGTTCTTTTAACATAAAGATTTGTTTTAAATAACCACCGTGAAGCCATACAGTCTTTGTCCACCTACAAGCGGAGGTGTTTTTTTTACGATTTTCGCTTCATGAAATCTACGACCGAATATACTTTTCTTGGATTCTGTAGTAGACTTAGTGTGCACTTTCCTGATATAGGTTTACTATATTGTTATTATGTAACTTAAAACATGATCGTATACAGTACATCGTAAATAAATACAATATCTAATCCTCGATTCAAATATTGTTAAAGAAGTAAGCAGTTTTTGATATTTTTATTAATATAATTGATAAATGTTGTATTTGTAAGCTTTTTAAAAAATATAGTAATAATAATAATTAGTGTTGTATGAAACAAAATAACATTTATTCTTTAATATTATGTATCTTAGATACAAACTATTTTTGAATGTATGTTTCTATGGAAATGTTTATTTAAAAACGCTATTTAAAATCATTCATTCCATTTCAAATCTCATCATGTTAACATGAATTAATATGATAAATATTATTTAGAATTAGAAAATATATATGATGCTCACTTTCAAAAAAACTGATCTTTCCAATTACTTCAAAATATAAAGAATGTGAAATGAAAAATTTCATAACACAATCAAATATTTCCTAAAAAGAAATAGTTAAGCATACTGAAAAATTATATTAATGTCAGCATTTTAATTACATTATTCATGCAATAATTCTATAAAAATCAAAAATAAGTTCAGATTGAATTTTAACCCTTCAACTTCATGTAAATGATATGAATGGTTAAAATTCAATTTTTATTATGAAGATAAATGATTTAAATGTAGCAACTTAATAAATTAATTCCAGCATTTTTATTAACATAACACGTGTTCAGTAATTATATTGAAATAAAATAAACAATTCAGTTTGAATTTTAACCCTTCAACTTCTTTGTAGTGGTGGGTTAAAATTCAATTAAAATATATGTATTTTATTTGCTTAAGAACAACTACTAAATTTCTAAATTATCAATAAATTTGAATTTTAACCCTTCAACTTCATGTAAGTGATGAAAGGTTAAAATTCAATATTAACTGCTCCTAGTATAAAATATTATTATGAAATTAAAATTATTACATAATATTTCACGTTGAATTGGACTGCAAATAGGACTCTCTTATAATAGATATGAAATTCGCTCTGCTCATCGTCTTATATTTGCACACTCTCATACACTTTCTGATTGATTGTTATTGTTATATAAGTTATTTCTGTAGTAGTCGAAGACAGTACTTTTCTCTTATTTGTGGTATAAATTATTAAAATTTTCAGATAAAATATGATTGTTCATATTACATAATAAAAAAATTTAATCTACGATTCACACCTTGTTAGAAAGTAAGCAGTCTTTGTAATTACCATGCTGTATATAATGTAGTTAGTGTGGGTTTACAACAGTCCTTCAGCAAGTGTATTTTGGTGTGTAAATATAAGACGAAGCACATAGCGTTGCTTCTTATATATTATAAGAGTGTCCTCTTCAGATCCAACTGAATGTGACATATGCATGTAAACATTTTAAATTCATACTAATTTATTATACGAGTGGTTATTAAAATTGAATATTAACCTTTCATCTTTTATATGAAGTTGATGGGTTAAAATTAAATCAGACATTTTTTTTTTGATTCTTGTATCATTGCAACGTGATATGGAAATAGAAAATGGTTACATTAATTTAATTGGTTAGTATACTTAAAAGTTTTTTTTGTGAATATCTTGTTTTATGTGTATTTTAATATCATATTCTTAATGTATGAAAGTAATTGGATAGGGCAGTATTTTGTAAACATTGTTAAAAATGTTACATTACAGGAGAGGTTATTTAAAATGAATTTTAACTATTCATCACTTACATTGAAGTTGAAGGGTTAAAATTCAATCTGAACTATTTTTTTTTCTGATTATATAATTATTGCACTAGTACGTAAATAAAAATTCTGACATTAATTTAGTTTTTCAGTTCACTTAACAAAACATATCTGCTTTATGTTTATGAAAATTTTAGTATCGGGATCATAAAGTTTTTAAGTAATTGTGAGATAATTTTATTTGAAAGGGTACATATATATTTTGTAATTGTAAAAAATTATTTGCATATTTATTCAAGTTAACATGATGAGATTAAAAATGGAATGAAAGATTATACATAGTTTGTTTTTATCAAACATTTCCATAGAAACATCAACTTAAAAATTTCTTGTATCTATGTTACATAATATTAAAGATAAAAGAAAGTTTATTATGTTTAAAACAAAGCCTATTATTATTACAATATATTTAAAAGGTAAACTACTAGTAGAATTAAATTTTTTCATTATAATATATATATAAATATATATATACATACCATGAAAAGTTATGTTTAATCTAACACAGCTCTATTTTACATTTTCTATTTAGCCTCCGGAACCACAAAAAACTATTACTTCATTGAATATTAATGAGGGTGATGTGTACGAGTGTAAATGAAGAGTACTCTTGTACTCTCTGATGGTGACCATTCCTGCCTGGTTTTTTGAAATCTAACCAACAAAGAACACAGGTATCCACAGTCAAGTATTAAAATGCATATAAAAAAGTAACTGCGTTAAACAGTTTAATTTTGTTGACCGATTTCTATAATTTTGACTTGATGTGTACACCTTCCCTATCGATTTTCTATCCCATCTTCATTATAAACACAATTACCATCTATCTGTCTTCTTTATCCCTCTCATGTTCTTGCTATGATTTCTTCTATCCCACATAGCAAAAACCTCTTATACAAAATCTCATGCCAATAATCCAAATGTTATCATATTTTATCTTTATGTGAATCACCATCTAATTTGTCAATCAATTGTCAGGAGATTGCTCTGCTGTATTCTGAGAGCTGTTCAGTTCTTTTAACATAAAGATTTGTTTTAAATAACCACTGTGAAGCCATACAGTCTTTGTCCACCTACAAGCGGAGGTGTTTTTTTTAGGATTTTCGCTTCATGAAATCTACGACCTAATATACTTTTCTTGGATTCTGTAGTAGACTTAGTGTGCACTTTCCTGATATAGGTTTACTATATTGTTATTATGTAACTTAAAACATGATCGTATACAGTACATCGTAAATAAATACAATATCTAATCCTCGATTCAAATATTGTTAAAGAAGTAAGCAGTTTTTGATATTACTATAAATATAATTGATAAATGTTGTATTTGTAAGCTTTTTAAAAAATATAGTAATAATAATAATTAGTGTTGTATGAAACAAAATAACATTTATTCTTTAATATTATGTATCTTAGATACAAACTATTTTTGAATGTATGTTTCTATGGAAATGTTTATTTAAAAACGCTATTTAAAATCATTCATTCCATTTCAAATCTCATCATGTTAACATGAATTAATATGATAAATATTATTTAGAATTAGAAAATATATATGATGCTCACTTTCAAAAAAACTGATCTTTCCAATTACTTCAAAATATAAAGAATGTGAAATGAAAAATTTCATAACACAATCAAATATTTCTTAAAAAGAAATAGTTAAGCATACTGAAAAATTATATTAATGTCAGCATTTTAATTACATTATTCATGCAATAATTCTATAAAAATCAAAAATAAGTTCAGATTGAATTTTAACCCTTCAACTTCATGTAAATGATATGAATGGTTAAAATTCAATTTTTATTATGAAGATAAATGATTTAAATGTAGCAACTTAATAAATTAATTCCAGCATTTTTATTAACATAACACGTGTTCAGTAATTATATTGAAATAAAATAAACAATTCAGTTTGAATTTTAACCCTTCAACTTCTTTGTAGTGGTGGGTTAAAATTCAATTAAAATATATGTATTTTATTTGCTTAAGAACAACTACTAAATTTCTAAATTATCAATAAATTTGAATTTTAACCCTTCAACTTCATGTAAGTGATGAAAGGTTAAAATTCAATATTAACTGCTCCTAGTATAAAATATTATTATGAAATTAAAATTATTACATAATATTTCACGTTGAATTGGACTGCAAATAGGACTCTCTTATAATAGATATGAAATTCGCTCTGCTCATCGTCTTATATTTGCACACTCTCATACACTTTCTGATTGATTGTTATTGTTATATAAGTTATTTCTGTAGTAGTCGAAGACAGTACTTTTCTCTTATTTGTGGTATAAATTATTAAAATTTTCAGATAAAATATGATTGTTCATATTACATAATAAAAAAATTTAATCTACGATTCACACCTTGTTAGAAAGTAAGCAGTCTTTGTAATTACCATGCTGTATATAATGTAGTTAGTGTGGGTTTACAACAGTCCTTCAGCAAGTGTATTTTGGTGTGTAAATATAAGACGAAGCACATAGCGTTGCTTCTTATATATTATAAGAGTGTCCTCTTCAGATCCAACTGAATGTGACATATGCATGTAAACATTTTAAATTCATACTAATTTATTATACGAGTGGTTATTAAAATTGAATATTAACCTTTCATCTTTTATATGAAGTTGATGGGTTAAAATTCAATCAGACATTTTTTTTTTTTTGATATTTGTATCATTGCAACGTGATATGGAAATAGAAAATGGTTACATTAATTTAATTGGTTTGTATACTTAAAAGTTTTTTTTTGTGAATATCTTGTTTTATGTGTATTTTAATATCATATTCTTAATGTATGAAAGTAATTGGAAAGGGCAGTATTTTGTAAACATTGTTAAAAATGTTACATTACAGGAGAGGTTATTTAAAATGAATTTTAACTATTCATCACTTACATTGAAGTTGAAGGGTTAAAATTCAATCTGAACTATTTTTTTTTTTATTATATAATTATTGCACTAGTACGTAAATAAAAATTCTGACATGAATTTAGTTTTTCAGTTCACTTAACAAAACATATCAGCTTTATGTTTATGAAAATTTTAGTATCGGGATCATAAATTTTTTAAGTAATTGTGAGATAATTTTTTTTGAAAGGGTACATATATATTTTGTAATTGTAAAAAATTATTTGCATATTTATTCAAGTTAACATGATGAGATTAAAAATGGAATGAAAGATTATACATAGTTTGTTTTAATCAAACATTTCCATAGAAACATCAACTTAAAAATTTCTTGTATCTATGTTACATAATATTAAAGATAAAAGAAAGTTTATTATGTTTAAAACA
Source organism: Lycorma delicatula (assembly GCF_047948215.1). NCBI lineage: Eukaryota > Metazoa > Arthropoda > Insecta > Hemiptera > Fulgoridae > Lycorma > Lycorma delicatula. The sequence goes on along the minus strand of NC_134459.1, from coordinate 66,499,539 downwards.
AAGCCTATTATTATTACAATATATTTAAAAGGTAAACTACTAGTAGAATTAAATTTTTTCATTATAATATATATATATATATATATATATATATACATACCATGAAAAGTTATGTTTAATCTAACACAGCTCTATTTTACATTTTCTATTTAGCCTCCGGAACCACAAAAAACTATTACTTCATTGAATATTAATGAGGGTGATGTGTACGAGTGTAAATGAAGAGTACTCTTGTACTCTCTGATGGTGGCCATTCCTGCCTGGTTTTTTGAAATCCAACCAACAAAGAACACAGGTATCCACAGCCAAGTATTAAAATGCATATAAAAAAGTAACTGCGTTAAACAGTTTAATTTTGTTGACCGATTTCTATAATTTTGACTTGATGTGTACACCTTCCCTATCGATTTTCTATCCCATCTTCATTATAAACACAATTACCATCTATCTGTCTTCTTTATCCCTCTCATGTTCTTGCTATGATTTCTTCTATCCCACATAGCAAAAACCTCTTATACAAAATCTCATGCCAATAATCCAAATGTTATCATATTTTATCTTTATGTGAATCACCATCTAATTTGTCAATCAATTGTCAGGAGATTGCTCTGCTGTATTCTGAGAGCTGTTCAGTTCTTTTAACATAAAGATTTGTTTTAAATAACCACTGTGAAGCCATACAGTCTTTGTCCACCTACAAGCGGAGGTGTTTTTTTTAGGATTTTCGCTTCATGAAATCTACGACCTAATATACTTTTCTTGGATTCTGTAGTAGACTTAGTGTGCACTTTCCTGATATAGGTTTACTATATTGTTATTATGTAACTTAAAACATGATCGTATATAGTACATCGTAAATAAATACAATATCTAATCCTCGATTCAAATATTGTTAAGGTAGTAAGCAGTTTTTGATATTACTATTAATATAATAGATAAATGTTGTATTTGTTAGCTTTTTAAAAAATATAGTAATTATAATAATTAGTGTTGTATGAAACAAAATAAAATTTATTCTTTAATATTATATATCTTAGATACAAACTATTTTTGAATGTATGTTTCTATGGAAATGTTTATTTAAAAAACACTATTTAAAATCATTCATTCCATTTCAAATCTCATCATGTTAACATGAATTAATATGATAAATATTATTTAGAATTAGAAAATATATATGATGCTCACTTTCAAAAAAACTGATCTTTCCAATTACTTCAAAATATAAAGAATGTGAAATGAAAAATTTCATAAACACAATCAAATATTTCCTAAAAAGAAATAGTTAAGCATACTGAAAAATTATATTAATGTCAGCATTTTAATTACATTATTCATGCAATAATTCTATAAAAATCAAAAAAAAAAAGTTCAGATTGAATTTTAATCCTTCAACTTCATGTAAATGATATGAATGGTTAAAATTCAATTTTTATTATGAAGATAAATGATTTAAATGTAGCAACTTAATAAATTAATTCCAGCATTTTTATTAACAAAACACTGTTCAGTAATTATATTGAAATAAAATAAACAATTCAGTTTGAATTTTAACCCTTCAACTTCGTTGTAGTGGTGGGTTAAAATTCATTTAAAATGTATGTATTTTATTTGCTTAAGAACAACTACTAAATTTCTAAATTATCAATAAATTTGAATTTTAACCCTTCAACTTCATGTAAGTGATGAAAGGTTAAAATTCAATATTAGTAACTGCTCCTAGTATAAAATATTATTATGAAATTAAAATTATTACATAATATTTCACGTTAAATTGGACTGCAAATAGGACTCTCTTATAATAGACATGAAATTCGCTCTGCTCATCGTCTTATATTTGCACACTCTCATACACGTTCTGATTGATTGTTATTGTTATATAAGTTGTTTCTGTAGTAGTCGAAGACAGTACTTTTCTCTTATTTGTGGTATAAATTATTAAAATATTCATATAAAATATGATCGTTCATATTACATAATAAAAAAATTTAATCTACGATTCACACCTTGTTAGAAAGTAAGCAGTCTTTGTAATTACCATGCTGTATATAATGTAGTTAGTGTGGGTTTACAACAGTCCTTCAGAAAGTGTATTTTGGTGTGTAAATATAAGACGAAGCACATAGCGTTGCTTCTTATATATTATAAGAGTGTCCTCTTCAGATTCAACTGAATGTGACATATGCATGTAAACATTTTAAATTCATACTAATTTATTATACGAGTGGTTATTAAAATTGAATATTAACCTTTCGTCTTTTACATGAAGTTGAAGGGTTAAAATTCAATCAGACATTTTTTTTTTGATTTTTGTATCATTGCAACGTGATATGGAAATAGAAAATGGTTACATTAATTTAATTGGTTAGTATACTTAAAAGTTTTTTTTTGTGAATATCTTGTCTTATGTGTATTTTAATATCATATTCTTAATGTATGAAAGTAATTGGAAAGGGCAGTATTTTGTAAACATTGTTAAAAATGTTACATTACAGGAGAGGTTATTTAAAATGAATTTTAACTATTCATCACTTACATTGAAGTTGAAGGGTTAAAATTCAATCTGAACTATTTTTTTTTTGATTATATAATTATTGCACTAGTACGTAAATAAAAATTCTGACATGAATTTAGTTTTTCAGTTCACTTAACAAAACATATCTGCTTTATGTTTATGAAAATTTTAGTATCGGGATCATAAATTTTTTAAGTAATTGTGAGATAATTTTATTTGAAAGGGTACATATATATTTTGTAATTGTAAAAAATTATTTGCATATTTATTCAAGTTAACATGATGAGATTAAAAATGGAATGAAAGATTATACATAGTTTGTTTTAATCAAACATTTCCATAGAAACATCAACTTAAAAATTTCTTGTATCTATGTTACATAATATTAAAGATTAAAGAAAGTTTATTATGTTTAATACAAAGCCTATTATTATTACAATATATTTAAAAGGTAAACTACTAGTAGAATTGTTATATTTTTTTTTTATAATATATATATATATATATATAATATACATACCATGAAAAGTTATGTTTAATCTAACACAGCTCAATTTTACATTTTCTATTTAGCCTCCGGAACCACAAAAAACTATTACTTCATTGAATATTAATGAGGGCGATGTGTACGAGTGTAAATGAAGAGTACTCTTGTACTCTCTGATGGTGACCATTCCTGCCTGGTTTTTTGAAATCCAACCAACAAAGAACACAGGTATCCACAGTCAAGTATTAAAATGCATATAAAAAAGTAACTGCGTTAAACAGTTTAATTTTGTTGACCGATTTCTATAATTTTGACTTGATGTGTACACCTTCCCTATCGATTTTCTATCCCATCTTCATTATAAACACAATTACCATCTATCTGTCTTCTTTATCCCTCTCATGTTCTTGCTATGATTTCTTCTATCCCACATAGCAAAAACCTCTTATACAAAATCTCATGCCAATAATCCAAATGTTATCATATTTTATCTTTATGTGAATCACCATCTAATTTGTCAATCAATTGTCAGGAGATTGCTCTGCTGTATTCTGAGAGCTGTTCAGTTCTTTTAACATAAAGATATGTTTTAAATAACCACTGTGAAGCCATACAGTCTTTGTCCACCTACAAGCGGAGGTGTTTTTTTTAGGATTTTCGCTTCATGAAATCTACGACCTAATATACTTTTCTTGGATTCTATAGTAGACTTAGTGTGCACTTTCCTGATACAGGTTTACTATATTGTTATAATGTAACTTAAAACATGATCGTATATAGTACATCGTAAATAAATACAATATCTAATCCTCGATTCAAATATTGTTAAGGTAGTAAGCAGTTTTTGATATTACTATTAATATAATAGATAAATGTTGTATTTGTTAGCTTTTTAAAAAATATAGCAATTATAATAATTAGTGTTGTATGAAACAAAATAAAATTTATACTTTAATATTATATATCTTAGATACAAACTATTTTTGAATGTATGTTTCTATGGAAATGTTTATTTAAAAAACACTATTTAAAATCATTCATTCCATTTCAAATCTCATCATGTTAACATGAATTAATATGATAAATATTATTTAGAATTAGAAAATATATATGATGCTCACTTTCAAAAAAACTGATCTTTCCAATTACTTCAAAATATAAAGAATGTGAAATGAAAAATTTCATAAACACAATCAAATATTTCCTAAAAAGAAATAGTTAAGCATACTGAAAAATTATATTAATGTCAGCATTTTAATTACATTATTCATGCAATAATTCTATAAAAATCAAAAAAAAAAAAGTTCAGATTGAATTTTAACCCTTCAACTTCATGTAAATGATATGAATGGTTAAAATTCAATTTTTATTATGAAGATAAATGATTTAAATGTAGCAACTTAATAAATTAATTCCAGCATTTTTATTAACAAAACACGTGTTCAGTAATTATATTGAAATAAAATAAACAATTCAGTTTGAATTTTAACCCTTCAACTTCGTTGTAGTGGTGGGTTAAAATTCATTTAAAATGTCTGTATTTTATTTGCTTAAGAACAACTACTAAATTTCTAAATTATCAATAAATTTGAATTTTAACCCTTCAACTTCATGTAAGTGATGAAAGGTTAAAATTCAATATTAGTAACTGCTCCTAGTATAAAATATTATTATGAAATTAAAATTATTACATAATATTTCACGTTAAATTGGACTGCAAATAGGACTCTCTTATAATAGACATGAAATTCGCTCTGCTCATCGTCTTATATTTGCACACTCTCATACACGTTCTGATTGATTGTTATTGTTATATAAGTTGTTTCTGTAGTAGTCGAAGACAGTACTTTTCTCTTATTTGTGGTATAAATTATTAAAATATTCATATAAAATATGATCGTTCATATTACATAATAAAAAAATTTAATCTACGATTCACACCTTGTTAGAAAGTAAGCAGTATTTGTAATTACCATGCTGTATATAATGTAGTTAGTGTGGGTTTACAACAGTCCTTCAGAAAGTGTATTTTGGTGTGTAAATATAAGACGAAGCACATAGCGTTGCTTCTTATATATTATAAGAGTGTCCTCTTCAGATTCAACTGAATGTGACATATGCATGTAAACATTTTAAATTCATACTAATTTATTATACGAGCGGTTATTAAAATTGAATATTAACCTTTCATCTTTTACATGAAGTTGAAGGGTTAAAATTCAATCAGACATTTTTTTTTTTATTTTTGTATCATTGCAACGTGATATGGAAATAGAAAATGGTTACATTAATTTAATTGGTTAGTATACTTAAAAGTTTTTTTTTGTGAATATCTTGTTTTATGTGTATTTTAATATCATATTCTTAATGTATGAAAGTAATTGGAAAGGGCAGTATTTTGTAAACATTGTTAAAAATGTTACATTACAGGAGAGGTTATTTAAAATGAATTTTAACTATTCATCACTTACATTGAAGTTGAAGGGTTAAAATTCAATCTGAACTATTTTTTTTTTCTGATTATATAATTATTGCACTAGTACGTAAATAAAAATTCTGACATTAATTTAGTTTTTCAGTTCACTTAACAAAACATATCTGCTTTATGTTTATGAAAATTTTAGTATCGGGATCATAAAGTTTTTAAGTAATTGTGAGATAATTTTATTTGAAAGGGTACATATATATTTTGTAATTGTAAAAAATTATTTGCATATTTATTCAAGTTAACATGATGAGATTAAAAATGGAATGAAAGATTATACATAGTTTGTTTTTATCAAACATTTCCATAGAAACATCAACTTAAAAATTTCTTGTATCTATGTTACATAATATTAAAGATGAAAGAAAGTTTATTATGTTTAATACAAAGCCTATTATTATTACAATATATTTAAAAGGTAAACTACTAGTAGAATTGTTATATTTTTTCTTTATAATATATATATATATATATATACATACCATGAAAAGTTATGTTTAATCTAACACAGCTCTATTTTACATTTTCTATTTAGCCTCCGGAACCACAAAAAACTATTACTTCATTGAATATTAATGAGGGTGATGTGTACGAGTGTAAATGAAGAGTACTCTTGTACTCTCTGATGGTGACCATTCCTGCCTGGTTTTTTAAAATCTAACCAACAAAGAACACAGGTATCCACAGTCAAGTATTAAAATGCATATAAAAAAGTAACTGCGTTAAACAGTTTAATTTTGTTGACCGATTTCTATAATTTTGACTTGATTTGTACACCTTCCCTATCGATTTTCTATCCCATCTTCATTATAAACACAATTACCATCTATCTGTCTTCTTTATCCCTCTCATGTCCTATCTATGATTTCTTCTATCCCACATAGCAAAAACCTCTTATACAAAATCTCATGCCAATAATCCAAATGCTATCATATTTTATCTTTATGTGAATCACCATCTAATTTGTCAATCAATTGTCAGGAGATTGCTCTGCTGTATTCCGAGAGCTGTTCAGTTCTTTTAACATAAAGATTTGTTTTAAATAACCACCGTGAAGCCATACAGTCTTTGTCCACCTACAAGCGGAGGTGTTTTTTTTACGATTTTCGCTTCATGAAATCTACGACCGAATATACTTTTCTTGGATTCTGTAGTAGACTTAGTGTGCTCTTTCCTGATATAGGTTTACTATATTGTTATAATGTAACTTAAAACATGATCGTATACAGTACATCGTAAATAAATACAATATCTAATCCTCGATTCAAATATTGTTAAAGAAGTAAGCAGTTTTTGATATTACTATTAATATAATTGATAAATGTTGTATTTGTAAGCTTTTTAAAAAATATAGTAATAATAATAATTAGTGTTGTATGAAACAAAATAACATTTATTCTTTAATATTATGTATCTTAGATACAAACTATTTTTGAATGTATGTTTCTATGGAAATGTTTATTTAAAAACACTATTTAAAATCATTCATTCCATTTCAAATCTCATCATGTTAACATGAATTAATATGATAAATATTATTTAGAATTAGAAAATATATATGATGCTCACTTTCAAAAAAACTGATCTTTCCAATTACTTCAAAATATAAAGAATGTGAAATGAAAAATTTCATAACACAATCAAATATTTCCTAAAAAGAAATAGTTAAGCATACTGAAAAATTATATTAATGTCAGCATTTTAATTACATTATTCATGCAATAATTCTATAAAAATCAAAAATAAGTTCAGATTGAATTTTAACCCTTCAACTTCATGTAAATGATATGAATGGTTAAAATTCAATTTTTATTATGAAGATAAATGATTTAAATGTAGCAACTTAATAAATTAATTCCAGCATTTTTATTAACATAACACGTGTTCAGTAATTATATTGAAATAAAATAAACAATTCAGTTTGAATTTTAACCCTTCAACTTCTTTGTAGTGGTGGGTTAAAATTCAATTAAAATATATGTATTTTATTTGCTTAAGAACAACTACTAAATTTCTAAATTATCAATAAATTTGAATTTTAACCCTTCAACTTCATGTAAGTGATGAAAGGTTAAAATTCAATATTAACTGCTCCTAGTATAAAATATTATTATGAAATTAAAATTATTACATAATATTTCACGTTGAATTGGACTGCAAATAGGACTCTCTTATAATAGATATGAAATTCGCTCTGCTCATCGTCTTATATTTGCACACTCTCATACACTTTCTGATTGATTGTTATTGTTATATAAGTTATTTCTGTAGTAGTCGAAGACAGTACTTTTCTCTTATTTGTGGTATAAATTATTAAAATTTTCAGATAAAATATGATCGTTCATATTACATAATAAAAAAATTTAATCTACGATTCACACCTTGTTAGAAAGTAAGCAGTCTTTGTAATTACCATGCTGTATATAATGTAGTTAGTGTGGGTTTACAACAGTCCTTCAGAAAGTGTATTTTGGTGTGTAAATATAAGACGAAGCACATAGCGTTGCTTCTTATATATTATAAGAGTGTCCTCTTCAGATCCAACTGAATGTGACATATGCATGTAAACATTTTAAATTCATACTAATTTATTATACGAGCGGTTATTAAAATTGAATATTAACCTTTCATCTTTTACATGAAGTTGAAGGGTTAAAATTCAATCAGACATTTTTTTTTTGATTTTTGTATCATTGCAACGTGATATGGAAATAGAAAATGGTTACATTAATTTAATTGGTTAGTATACTTAAAAGTTTTTTTTGTGAATATCTTGTCTTATGTGTATTTTAATATCATATTCTTAATGTATGAAAGTAATTGGAAAGGGCAGTATTTTGTAAACATTGTTAAAAATGTTACATTACAGGAGAGGTTATTTAAAATGAATTTTAACTATTCATCACTTACATTGAAGTTGAAGGGTTAAAATTCAATCTGAACTATTTTTTTTTTCTGATTATATAATTATTGCACTAGTACGTAAATAAAAATTCTGACATTAATTTAGTTTTTCAGTTCACTTAACAAAACATATCTGCTTTATGTTTATGAAAATTTTAGTATCGGGATCATAAAGTTTTTAAGTAATTGTGAGATAATTTTATTTGAAAGGGTACATATATATTTTGTAATTGTAAAAAATTATTTGCATATTTATTCAAGTTAACATGATGAGATTAAAAATGGAATGAAAGATTATACATAGTTTGTTTTTATCAAACATTTCCATAGAAACATCAACTTAAAAATTTCTTGTATCTATGTTACATAATATTCAAGATGAAAGAAAGTTTATTATGTTTAATACAAAGCCTATTATTATTACAATATATTTAAAAGGTAAACTACTAGTAGAATTGTTATATTTTTTCTTTATAATATATATATATATATATATACATACCATGAAAAGTTATGTTTAATCTAACACAGCTCTATTTTACATTTTCTATTTAGCCTCCGGAACCACAAAAAACTATTACTTCATTGAATATTAATGAGGGTGATGTGTACGAGTGTAAATGAAGAGTACTCTTGTACTCTCTGATGGTGACCATTCCTGCCTGGTTTTTTAAAATCTAACCAACAAAGAACACAGGTATCCACAGTCAAGTATTAAAATGCATATAAAAAAGTAACTGCGTTAAACAGTTTAATTTTGTTGACCGATTTCTATAATTTTGACTTGATTTGTACACCTTCCCTATCGATTTTCTATCCCATCTTCATTATAAACACAATTACCATCTATCTGTCTTCTTTATCCCTCTCATGTCCTATCTATGATTTCTTCTATCCCACATAGCAAAAACCTCTTATACAAAATCTCATGCCAATAATCCAAATGCTATCATATTTTATCTTTATGTGAATCACCATCTAATTTGTCAATCAATTGTCAGGAGATTGCTCTGCTGTATTCCGAGAGCTGTTCAGTTCTTTTAACATAAAGATTTGTTTTAAATAACCACCGTGAAGCCATACAGTCTTTGTCCACCTACAAGCGGAGGTGTTTTTTTTACGATTTTCGCTTCATGAAATCTACGACCGAATATACTTTTCTTGGATTCTGTAGTAGACTTAGTGTGCTCTTTCCTGATATAGGTTTACTATATTGTTATAATGTAACTTAAAACATGATCGTATACAGTACATCGTAAATAAATACAATATCTAATCCTCGATTCAAATATTGTTAAAGAAGTAAGCAGTTTTTGATATTACTATTAATATAATTGATAAATGTTGTATTTGTAAGCTTTTTAAAAAATATAGTAATAATAATAATTAGTGTTGTATGAAACAAAATAACATTTATTCTTTAATATTATGTATCTTAGATACAAACTATTTTTGAATGTATGTTTCTATGGAAATGTTTATTTAAAAACACTATTTAAAATCATTCATTCCATTTCAAATCTCATCATGTTAACATGAATTAATATGATAAATATTATTTAGAATTAGAAAATATATATGATGCTCACTTTCAAAAAAACTGATCTTTCCAATTACTTCAAAATATAAAGAATGTGAAATGAAAAATTTCATAACACAATCAAATATTTCCTAAAAAGAAATAGTTAAGCATACTGAAAAATTATATTAATGTCAGCATTTTAATTACATTATTCATGCAATAATTCTATAAAAATCAAAAATAAGTTCAGATTGAATTTTAACCCTTCAACTTCATGTAAATGATATGAATGGTTAAAATTCAATTTTTATTATGAAGATAAATGATTTAAATGTAGCAACTTAATAAATTAATTCCAGCATTTTTATTAACATAACACGTGTTCAGTAATTATATTGAAATAAAATAAACAATTCAGTTTGAATTTTAACCCTTCAACTTCTTTGTAGTGGTGGGTTAAAATTCAATTAAAATATATGTATTTTATTTGCTTAAGAACAACTACTAAATTTCTAAATTATCAATAAATTTGAATTTTAACCCTTCAACTTCATGTAAGTGATGAAAGGTTAAAATTCAATATTAACTGCTCCTAGTATAAAATATTATTATGAAATTAAAATTATTACATAATATTTCACGTTGAATTGGACTGCAAATAGGACTCTCTTATAATAGATATGAAATTCGCTCTGCTCATCGTCTTATATTTGCACACTCTCATACACTTTCTGATTGATTGTTATTGTTATATAAGTTATTTCTGTAGTAGTCGAAGACAGTACTTTTCTCTTATTTGTGGTATAAATTATTAAAATTTTCAGATAAAATATGATCGTTCATATTACATAATAAAAAAATTTAATCTACGATTCACACCTTGTTAGAAAGTAAGCAGTCTTTGTAATTACCATGCTGTATATAATGTAGTTAGTGTGGGTTTACAACAGTCCTTCAGAAAGTGTATTTTGGTGTGTAAATATAAGACGAAGCACATAGCGTTGCTTCTTATATATTATAAGAGTGTCCTCTTCAGATCCAACTGAATGTGACATATGCATGTAAACATTTTAAATTCATACTAATTTATTATACGAGCGGTTATTAAAATTGAATATTAACCTTTCATCTTTTACATGAAGTTGAAGGGTTAAAATTCAATCAGACATTTTTTTTTTGATTTTTGTATCATTGCAACGTGATATGGAAATAGAAAATGGTTACATTAATTTAATTGGTTAGTATACTTAAAAGTTTTTTTTGTGAATATCTTGTCTTATGTGTATTTTAATATCATATTCTTAATGTATGAAAGTAATTGGAAAGGGCAGTATTTTGTAAACATTGTTAAAAATGTTACATTACAGGAGAGGTTATTTAAAATGAATTTTAACTATTCATCACTTACATTGAAGTTGAAGGGTTAAAATTCAATCTGAACTATTTTTTTTTTCTGATTATATAATTATTGCACTAGTACGTAAATAAAAATTCTGACATTAATTTAGTTTTTCAGTTCACTTAACAAAACATATCTGCTTTATGTTTATGAAAATTTTAGTATCGGGATCATAAAGTTTTTAAGTAATTGTGAGATAATTTTATTTGAAAGGGTACATATATATTTTGTAATTGTAAAAAATTATTTGCATATTTATTCAAGTTAACATGATGAGATTAAAAATGGAATGAAAGATTATACATAGTTTGTTTTTATCAAACATTTCCATAGAAACATCAACTTAAAAATTTCTTGTATCTATGTTACATAATATTCAAGATGAAAGAAAGTTTATTATGTTTAATACAAAGCCTATTATTATTACAATATATTTAAAAGGTAAACTACTAGTAGAATTGTTATATTTTTTCTTTATAATATATATATATATATATATATATATATATATATATATATATATATACATACCATGAAAAGTTATGTTTAATCTAACACAGCTCTATTTTACATTTTCTATTTAGCCTCCGGAACCACAAAAAACTATTACTTCATTGAATAATAATGAGGGTGATGTGTACGAGTGTAAATGAAGAGTACTCTTGTACTCTCTGATGGTGACCATTCCTGCCTGGTTTTTTAAAATCTAACCAACAAAGAACACAGGTATCCACAGTCAAGTATTAAAATGCATATAAAAAAGTAACTGCGTTAAACAGTTTAATTTTGTTGACCGATTTCTATAATTTTGACTTGATTTGTACACCTTTCCTATCGATTTTCTATCCCATCTTCATTATAAACACAATTACCATCTATCTGTCTTCTTTATCCCTCTCATGTCCTATCTATGATTTCTTCTATCCCACATAGCAAAAACCTCTTATACAAAATCTCATGCCAATAATCCAAATGCTATCATATTTTATCTTTATGTGAATCACCATCTAATTTGTCAATCAATTGTCAGGAGATTGCTCTGCTGTATTCCGAGAGCTGTTCAGTTCTTTTAACATAAAGATTTGTTTTAAATAACCACCGTGAAGCCATACAGTCTTTGTCCACCTACAAGCGGAGGTGTTTTTTTTACGATTTTCGCTTCATGAAATCTACGACCGAATATACTTTTCTTGGATTCTGTAGTAGACTTAGTGTGCTCTTTCCTGATATAGGTTTACTATATTGTTATAATGTAACTTAAAACATGATCGTATACAGTACATCGTAAATAAATACAATATCTAATCCTCGATTCAAATATTGTTAAAGAAGTAAGCAGTTTTTGATATTACTATTAATATAATTGATAAATGTTGTATTTGTAAGCTTTTTAAAAAATATAGTAATAATAATAATTAGTGTTGTATGAAACAAAATAACATTTATTCTTTAATATTATGTATCTTAGATACAAACTATTTTTGAATGTATGTTTCTATGGAAATGTTTATTTAAAAACACTATTTAAAATCATTCATTCCATTTCAAATCTCATCATGTTAACATGAATTAATATGATAAATATTATTTAGAATTAGAAAATATATATGATGCTCACTTTCAAAAAAACTGATCTTTCCAATTACTTCAAAATATAAAGAATGTGAAATGAAAAATTTCATAACACAATCAAATATTTCCTAAAAAGGAATAGTTAAGCATACTGAAAAATTATATTAATGTCAGCATTTTAATTACATTATTCATGCAATAATTCTATAAAAATCAAAAATAAGTTCAGATTGAATTTTAACCCTTCAACTTCATGTAAATGATATGAATGGTTAAAATTCAATTTTTATTATGAAGATAAATGATTTAAATGTAGCAACTTAATAAATTAATTCCAGCATTTTTATTAACATAACACGTGTTCAGTAATTATATTGAAATAAAATAAACAATTCAGTTTGAATTTTAACCCTTCAACTTCTTTGTAGTGGTGGGTTAAAATTCAATTAAAATATATGTATTTTATTTGCTTAAGAACAACTACTAAATTTCTAAATTATCAATAAATTTGAATTTTAACCCTTCAACTTCATGTAAGAATGAAAGGTTAAAATTCAATATTAACTGCTCCTAGTATAAAATATTATTATGAAATTAAAATTATTACATAATATTTCACGTTGAATTGGGACTGCAAATAGGACTCTCTTATAATAGATATGAAATTCGCTCTGCTCATCGTCTTATATTTGCACACTCTCATACACTTTCTGATTGATTGTTATTGTTATATAAGTTATTTCTGTAGTAGTCGAAGACAGTACTTTTCTCTTATTTGTGGTATAAATTATTAAAATTTTCAGATAAAATATGATCGTTCATATTACATAATAAAAAAATTTAATCTACGATTCACACCTTGTTAGAAAGTAAGCAGTCTTTGTAATTACCATGCTGTATATAATGTAGTTAGTGTGGGTTTACAACAGTCCTTCAGAAAGTGTATTTTGGTGTGTAAATATAAGACGAAGCACATAGCGTTGCTTCTTATATATTATAAGAGTGTCCTCTTCAGATCCAACTGAATGTGACATATGCATGTAAACATTTTAAATTCATACTAATTTATTATACGAGCGGTTATTAAAATTGAATATTAACCTTTCATCTTTTACATGAAGTTGAAGGGTTAAAATTCAATCAGACATTTTTTTTTTGATTTTTGTATCATTGCAACGTGATATGGAAATAGAAAATGGTTACATTAATTTAATTGGTTAGTATACTTAAAAGTTTTTTTTGTGAATATCTTGTCTTATGTGTATTTTAATATCATATTCTTAATGTATGAAAGTAATTGGAAAGGGCAGTATTTTGTAAACATTGTTAAAAATGTTACATTACAGGAGAGGTTATTTAAAATGAATTTTAACTATTCATCACTTACATTGAAGTTGAAGGGTTAAAATTCAATCTGAACTATTTTTTTTTTCTGATTATATAATTATTGCACTAGTACGTAAATAAAAATTCTGACATTAATTTAGTTTTTCAGTTCACTTAACAAAACATATCTGCTTTATGTTTATGAAAATTTTAGTATCGGGATCATAAAGTTTTTAAGTAATTGTGAGATAATTTTATTTGAAAGGGTACATATATATTTTGTAATTGTAAAAAATTATTTGCATATTTATTCAAGTTAACATGATGAGATTAAAAATGGAATGAAAGATTATACATAGTTTGTTTTTATCAAACATTTCCATAGAAACATCAACTTAAAAATTTCTTGTATCTATGTTACATAATATTCAAGATGAAAGAAAGTTTATTATGTTTAATACAAAGCCTATTATTATTACAATATATTTAAAAGGTAAACTACTAGTAGAATTGTTATATTTTTTCTTTATAATATATATATATATATATATATATATATATATATATATATATACATACCATGAAAAGTTATGTTTAATCTAACACAGCTCTATTTTACATTTTCTATTTAGCCTCCGGAACCACAAAAAACTATTACTTCATTGAATATTAATGAGGGTGATGTGTACGAGTGTAAATGAAGAGTACTCTTGTACTCTCTGATGGTGACCATTCCTGCCTGGTTTTTTAAAATCTAACCAACAAAGAACACAGGTATCCACAGTCAAGTATTAAAATGCATATAAAAAAGTAACTGCGTTAAACAGTTTAATTTTGTTGACCGATTTCTATAATTTTGACTTGATTTGTACACCTTCCCTATCGATTTTCTATCCCATCTTCATTATAAACACAATTACCATCTATCTGTCTTCTTTATCCCTCTCATGTCCTATCTATGATTTCTTCTATCCCACATAGCAAAAACCTCTTATACAAAATCTCATGCCAATAATCCAAATGCTATCATATTTTATCTTTATGTGAATCACCATCTAATTTGTCAATCAATTGTCAGGAGATTGCTCTGCTGTATTCCGAGAGCTGTTCAGTTCTTTTAACATAAAGATTTGTTTTAAATAACCACCGTGAAGCCATACAGTCTTTGTCCACCTACAAGCGGAGGTGTTTTTTTTACGATTTTCGCTTCATGAAATCTACGACCGAATATACTTTTCTTGGATTCTGTAGTAGACTTAGTGTGCTCTTTCCTGATATAGGTTTACTATATTGTTATAATGTAACTTAAAACATGATCGTATACAGTACATCGTAAATAAATACAATATCTAATCCTCGATTCAAATATTGTTAAAGAAGTAAGCAGTTTTTGATATTACTATTAATATAATTGATAAATGTTGTATTTGTAAGCTTTTTAAAAAATATAGTAATAATAATAATTAGTGTTGTATGAAACAAAATAACATTTATTCTTTAATATTATGTATCTTAGATACAAACTATTTTTGAATGTATGTTTCTATGGAAATGTTTATTTAAAAACACTATTTAAAATCATTCATTCCATTTCAAATCTCATCATGTTAACATGAATTAATATGATAAATATTATTTAGAATTAGAAAATATATATGATGCTCACTTTCAAAAAAACTGATCTTTCCAATTACTTCAAAATATAAAGAATGTGAAATGAAAAATTTCATAACACAATCAAATATTTCCTAAAAAGAAATAGTTAAGCATACTGAAAAATTATATTAATGTCAGCATTTTAATTACATTATTCATGCAATAATTCTATAAAAATCAAAAATAAGTTCAGATTGAATTTTAACCCTTCAACTTCATGTAAATGATATGAATGGTTAAAATTCAATTTTTATTATGAAGATAAATGATTTAAATGTAGCAACTTAATAAATTAATTCCAGCATTTTTATTAACATAACACGTGTTCAGTAATTATATTGAAATAAAATAAACAATTCAGTTTGAATTTTAACCCTTCAACTTCTTTGTAGTGGTGGGTTAAAATTCAATTAAAATATATGTATTTTATTTGCTTAAGAACAACTACTAAATTTCTAAATTATCAATAAATTTGAATTTTAACCCTTCAACTTCATGTAAGTGATGAAAGGTTAAAATTCAATATTAACTGCTCCTAGTATAAAATATTATTATGAAATTAAAATTATTACATAATATTTCACGTTGAATTGGACTGCAAATAGGACTCTCTTATAATAGATATGAAATTCGCTCTGCTCATCGTCTTATATTTGCACACTCTCATACACTTTCTGATTGATTGTTATTGTTATATAAGTTATTTCTGTAGTAGTCGAAGACAGTACTTTTCTCTTATTTGTGGTATAAATTATTAAAATTTTCAGATAAAATATGATCGTTCATATTACATAATAAAAAAATTTAATCTACGATTCACACCTTGTTAGAAAGTAAGCAGTCTTTGTAATTACCATGCTGTATATAATGTAGTTAGTGTGGGTTTACAACAGTCCTTCAGAAAGTGTATTTTGGTGTGTAAATATAAGACGAAGCACATAGCGTTGCTTCTTATATATTATAAGAGTGTCCTCTTCAGATCCAACTGAATGTGACATATGCATGTAAACATTTTAAATTCATACTAATTTATTATACGAGCGGTTATTAAAATTGAATATTAACCTTTCATCTTTTACATGAAGTTGAAGGGTTAAAATTCAATCAGACATTTTTTTTTTGATTTTTGTATCATTGCAACGTGATATGGAAATAGAAAATGGTTACATTAATTTAATTGGTTAGTATACTTAAAAGTTTTTTTTGTGAATATCTTGTCTTATGTGTATTTTAATATCATATTCTTAATGTATGAAAGTAATTGGAAAGGGCAGTATTTTGTAAACATTGTTAAAAATGTTACATTACAGGAGAGGTTATTTAAAATGAATTTTAACTATTCATCACTTACATTGAAGTTGAAGGGTTAAAATTCAATCTGAACTATTTTTTTTTTTCTGATTATATAATTATTGCACTAGTACGTAAATAAAAATTCTGACATTAATTTAGTTTTTCAGTTCACTTAACAAAACATATCTGCTTTATGTTTATGAAAATTTTAGTATCGGGATCATAAAGTTTTTAAGTAATTGTGAGATAATTTTATTTGAAAGGGTACATATATATTTTGTAATTGTAAAAAATTATTTGCATATTTATTCAAGTTAACATGATGAGATTAAAAATGGAATGAAAGATTATACATAGTTTGTTTTTATCAAACATTTCCATAGAAACATCAACTTAAAAATTTCTTGTATCTATGTTACATAATATTCAAGATGAAAGAAAGTTTATTATGTTTAATACAAAGCCTATTATTATTACAATATATTTAAAAGGTAAACTACTAGTAGAATTGTTATATTTTTTCTTTATAATATATATATATATATATATACATACCATGAAAAGTTATGTTTAATCTAACACAGCTCTATTTTACATTTTCTATTTAGCCTCCGGAACCACAAAAAACTATTACTTCATTGAATAATAATGAGGGTGATGTGTACGAGTGTAAATGAAGAGTACTCTTGTACTCTCTGATGGTGACCATTCCTGCCTGGTTTTTTAAAATCTAACCAACAAAGAACACAGGTATCCACAGTCAAGTATTAAAATGCATATAAAAAAGTAACTGCGTTAAACAGTTTAATTTTGTTGACCGATTTCTATAATTTTGACTTGATTTGTACACCTTTCCTATCGATTTTCTATCCCATCTTCATTATAAACACAATTACCATCTATCTGTCTTCTTTATCCCTCTCATGTCCTATCTATGATTTCTTCTATCCCACATAGCAAAAACCTCTTATACAAAATCTCATGCCAATAATCCAAATGCTATCATATTTTATCTTTATGTGAATCACCATCTAATTTGTCAATCAATTGTCAGGAGATTGCTCTGCTGTATTCCGAGAGCTGTTCAGTTCTTTTAACATAAAGATTTGTTTTAAATAACCACCGTGAAGCCATACAGTCTTTGTCCACCTACAAGCGGAGGTGTTTTTTTTACGATTTTCGCTTCATGAAATCTACGACCGAATATACTTTTCTTGGATTCTGTAGTAGACTTAGTGTGCTCTTTCCTGATATAGGTTTACTATATTGTTATAATGTAACTTAAAACATGATCGTATACAGTACATCGTAAATAAATACAATATCTAATCCTCGATTCAAATATTGTTAAAGAAGTAAGCAGTTTTTGATATTACTATTAATATAATTGATAAATGTTGTATTTGTAAGCTTTTTAAAAAATATAGTAATAATAATAATTAGTGTTGTATGAAACAAAATAACATTTATTCTTTAATATTATGTATCTTAGATACAAACTATTTTTGAATGTATGTTTCTATGGAAATGTTTATTTAAAAACACTATTTAAAATCATTCATTCCATTTCAAATCTCATCATGTTAACATGAATTAATATGATAAATATTATTTAGAATTAGAAAATATATATGATGCTCACTTTCAAAAAAACTGATCTTTCCAATTACTTCAAAATATAAAGAATGTGAAATGAAAAATTTCATAACACAATCAAATATTTCCTAAAAAGGAATAGTTAAGCATACTGAAAAATTATATTAATGTCAGCATTTTAATTACATTATTCATGCAATAATTCTATAAAAATCAAAAATAAGTTCAGATTGAATTTTAACCCTTCAACTTCATGTAAATGATATGAATGGTTAAAATTCAATTTTTATTATGAAGATAAATGATTTAAATGTAGCAACTTAATAAATTAATTCCAGCATTTTTATTAACATAACACGTGTTCAGTAATTATATTGAAATAAAATAAACAATTCAGTTTGAATTTTAACCCTTCAACTTCTTTGTAGTGGTGGGTTAAAATTCAATTAAAATATATGTATTTTATTTGCTTAAGAACAACTACTAAATTTCTAAATTATCAATAAATTTGAATTTTAACCCTTCAACTTCATGTAAGTGATGAAAGGTTAAAATTCAATATTAACTGCTCCTAGTATAAAATATTATTATGAAATTAAAATTATTACATAATATTTCACGTTGAATTGGACTGCAAATAGGACTCTCTTATAATAGATATGAAATTCGCTCTGCTCATCGTCTTATATTTGCACACTCTCATACACTTTCTGATTGATTGTTATTGTTATATAAGTTATTTCTGTAGTAGTCGAAGACAGTACTTTTCTCTTATTTGTGGTATAAATTATTAAAATTTTCAGATAAAATATGATCGTTCATATTACATAATAAAAAAATTTAATCTACGATTCACACCTTGTTAGAAAGTAAGCAGTCTTTGTAATTACCATGCTGTATATAATGTAGTTAGTGTGGGTTTACAACAGTCCTTCAGAAAGTGTATTTTGGTGTGTAAATATAAGACGAAGCACATAGCGTTGCTTCTTATATATTATAAGAGTGTCCTCTTCAGATCCAACTGAATGTGACATATGCATGTAAACATTTTAAATTCATACTAATTTATTATACGAGCGGTTATTAAAATTGAATATTAACCTTTCATCTTTTACATGAAGTTGAAGGGTTAAAATTCAATCAGACATTTTTTTTTTGATTTTTGTATCATTGCAACGTGATATGGAAATAGAAAATGGTTACATTAATTTAATTGGTTAGTATACTTAAAAGTTTTTTTTGTGAATATCTTGTTTTATGTGTATTTTAATATCATATTCTTAATGTATGAAAGTAATTGGATAGGGCAGTATTTTGTAAACATTGTTAAAAATGTTACATTACAGGAGAGGTTATTTAAAATGAATTTTAACTATTCATCACTTACATTGAAGTTGAAGGGTTAAAATTCAATCTGAACTATTTTTTTTTTCTGATTATATAATTATTGCACTAGTACGTAAATAAAAATTCTGACATTAATTTAGTTTTTCAGTTCACTTAACAAAACATATCTGCTTTATGTTTATGAAAATTTTAGTATCGGGATCATAAAGTTTTTAAGTAATTGTGAGATAATTTTATTTGAAAGGGTACATATATATTTTGTAATTGTAAAAAATTATTTGCATATTTATTCAAGTTAACATGATGAGATTAAAAATGGAATGAAAGATTATACATAGTTTGTTTTTATCAAACATTTCCATAGAAACATCAACTTAAAAATTTCTTGTATCTATGTTACATAATATTAAAGATGAAAGAAAGTTTATTATGTTTAATACAAAGCCTATTATTATTACAATATATTTAAAAGGTAAACTACTAGTAGAATTGTTATATTTTTTCTTTATAATATATATATATATATATATATATACATACCATGAAAAGTTATGTTTAATCTAACACAGCTCTATTTTACATTTTCTATTTAGCCTCCGGAACCACAAAAAACTATTACTTCATTGAATATTAATGAGGGTGATGTGTACGAGTGTAAATGAAGAGTACTCTTGTACTCTCTGATGGTGACCATTCCTGCCTGGTTTTTTGAAATCTAACCAACAAAGAACACAGGTATCCACAGTCAAGTATTAAAATGCATATAAAAAAGTAACTGCGTTAAACAGTTTAATTTTGTTGACCGATTTCTATAATTTTGACTTGATTTGTACACCTTCCCTATCGATTTTCTATCCCATCTTCATTATAAACACAATTACCATCTATCTGTCTTCTTTATCCCTCTCATGTCCTATCTATGATTTCTTCTATCCCACATAGCAAAAACCTCTTATACAAAATCTCATGCCAATAATCCAAATGCTATCATATTTTATCTTTATGTGAATCACCATCTAATTTGCCAATCAATTGTCAGGAGATTGCTCCTCTGTATTCCGAGAGCTGTTCAGTTCTTTTAACATAAAGATTTGTTTTAAATAACCACCGTGAAGCCATACAGTCTTTGTCCACCTACAAGCGGAGGTGTTTTTTTTACGATTTTCGCTTCATGAAATCTACGACCGAATATACTTTTCTTGGATTCTGTAGTAGACTTAGTGTGCACTTTCCTGATATAGGTTTACTATATTGTTATTATGTAACTTAAAACATGATCGTATACAGTACATCGTAAATAAATACAATATCTAATCCTCGATTCAAATATTGTTAAAGAAGTAAGCAGTTTTTGATATTTTTATTAATATAATTGATAAATGTTGTATTTGTAAGCTTTTTAAAAAATATAGTAATAATAATAATTAGTGTTGTATGAAACAAAATAACATTTATTCTTTAATATTATGTATCTTAGATACAAACTATTTTTGAATGTATGTTTCTATGGAAATGTTTATTTAAAAACGCTATTTAAAATCATTCATTCCATTTCAAATCTCATCATGTTAACATGAATTAATATGATAAATATTATTTAGAATTAGAAAATATATATGATGCTCACTTTCAAAAAAACTGATCTTTCCAATTACTTCAAAATATAAAGAATGTGAAATGAAAAATTTCATAACACAATCAAATATTTCCTAAAAAGAAATAGTTAAGCATACTGAAAAATTATATTAATGTCAGCATTTTAATTACATTATTCATGCAATAATTCTATAAAAATCAAAAATAAGTTCAGATTGAATTTTAACCCTTCAACTTCATGTAAATGATATGAATGGTTAAAATTCAATTTTTATTATGAAGATAAATGATTTAAATGTAGCAACTTAATAAATTAATTCCAGCATTTTTATTAACATAACACGTGTTCAGTAATTATATTGAAATAAAATAAACAATTCAGTTTGAATTTTAACCCTTCAACTTCTTTGTAGTGGTGGGTTAAAATTCAATTAAAATATATGTATTTTATTTGCTTAAGAACAACTACTAAATTTCTAAATTATCAATAAATTAGAATTTTAACCCTTCAACTTCATGTAAGTGATGAAAGGTTAAAATTCAATATTAACTGCTCCTAGTATAAAATATTATTATGAAATTAAAATTATTACATAATATTTCACGTTGAATTGGACTGCAAATAGGACTCTCTTATAATAGATATGAAATTCGCTCTGCTCATCGTCTTATATTTGCACACTCTCATACACTTTCTGATTGATTGTTATTGTTATATAAGTTATTTCTGTAGTAGTCGAAGACAGTACTTTTCTCTTATTTGTGGTATAAATTATTAAAATTTTCAGATAAAATATGATTGTTCATATTACATAATAAAAAAATTTAATCTACGATTCACACCTTGTTAGAAAGTAAGCAGTCTTTGTAATTACCATGCTGTATATAATGTAGTTAGTGTGGGTTTACAACAGTCCTTCAGCAAGTGTATTTTGGTGTGTAAATATAAGACGAAGCACATAGCGTTGCTTCTTATATATTATAAGAGTGTCCTCTTCAGATCCAACTGAATGTGACATATGCATGTAAACATTTTAAATTCATACTAATTTATTATACGAGTGGTTATTAAAATTGAATATTAACCTTTCATCTTTTATATGAAGTTGATGGGTTAAAATTAAATCAGACATTTTTTTTTTGATTCTTGTATCATTGCAACGTGATATGGAAATAGAAAATGGTTACATTAATTTAATTGGTTAGTATACTTAAAAGTTTTTTTTGTGAATATCTTGTTTTATGTGTATTTTAATATCATATTCTTAATGTATGAAAGTAATTGGATAGGGCAGTATTTTGTAAACATTGTTAAAAATGTTACATTACAGGAGAGGTTATTTAAAATGAATTTTAACTATTCATCACTTACATTGAAGTTGAAGGGTTAAAATTCAATCTGAACTATTTTTTTTTTCTGATTATATAATTATTGCACTAGTACGTAAATAAAAATTCTGACATTAATTTAGTTTTTCAGTTCACTTAACAAAACATATCTGCTTTATGTTTATGAAAATTTTAGTATCGGGATCATAAAGTTTTTAAGTAATTGTGAGATAATTTTATTTGAAAGGGTACATATATATTTTGTAATTGTAAAAAATTATTTGCATATTTATTCAAGTTAACATGATGAGATTAAAAATGGAATGAAAGATTATACATAGTTTGTTTTTATCAAACATTTCCATAGAAACATCAACTTAAAAATTTCTTGTATCTATGTTACATAATATTAAAGATAAAAGAAAGTTTATTATGTTTAAAACAAAGCCTATTATTATTACAATATATTTAAAAGGTAAACTACTAGTAGAATTAAATTTTTTCATTATAATATATATATAAATATATATATACATACCATGAAAAGTTATGTTTAATCTAACACAGCTCTATTTTACATTTTCTATTTAGCCTCCGGAACCACAAAAAACTATTACTTCATTGAATATTAATGAGGGTGATGTGTACGAGTGTAAATGAAGAGTACTCTTGTACTCTCTGATGGTGACCATTCCTGCCTGGTTTTTTGAAATCTAACCAACAAAGAACACAGGTATCCACAGTCAAGTATTAAAATGCATATAAAAAAGTAACTGCGTTAAACAGTTTAATTTTGTTGACCGATTTCTATAATTTTG
The DNA here is from genome assembly GCF_047948215.1 of Lycorma delicatula. Taxonomy (NCBI): domain Eukaryota; kingdom Metazoa; phylum Arthropoda; class Insecta; order Hemiptera; family Fulgoridae; genus Lycorma; species Lycorma delicatula. The sequence goes on along the minus strand of NC_134459.1, from coordinate 66,475,694 downwards.
ACTTGATGTGTACACCTTCCCTATCGATTTTCTATCCCATCTTCATTATAAACACAATTACCATCTATCTGTCTTCTTTATCCCTCTCATGTTCTTGCTATGATTTCTTCTATCCCACATAGCAAAAACCTCTTATACAAAATCTCATGCCAATAATCCAAATGTTATCATATTTTATCTTTATGTGAATCACCATCTAATTTGTCAATCAATTGTCAGGAGATTGCTCTGCTGTATTCTGAGAGCTGTTCAGTTCTTTTAACATAAAGATTTGTTTTAAATAACCACTGTGAAGCCATACAGTCTTTGTCCACCTACAAGCGGAGGTGTTTTTTTTAGGATTTTCGCTTCATGAAATCTACGACCTAATATACTTTTCTTGGATTCTGTAGTAGACTTAGTGTGCACTTTCCTGATATAGGTTTACTATATTGTTATTATGTAACTTAAAACATGATCGTATACAGTACATCGTAAATAAATACAATATCTAATCCTCGATTCAAATATTGTTAAAGAAGTAAGCAGTTTTTGATATTACTATAAATATAATTGATAAATGTTGTATTTGTAAGCTTTTTAAAAAATATAGTAATAATAATAATTAGTGTTGTATGAAACAAAATAACATTTATTCTTTAATATTATGTATCTTAGATACAAACTATTTTTGAATGTATGTTTCTATGGAAATGTTTATTTAAAAACGCTATTTAAAATCATTCATTCCATTTCAAATCTCATCATGTTAACATGAATTAATATGATAAATATTATTTAGAATTAGAAAATATATATGATGCTCACTTTCAAAAAAACTGATCTTTCCAATTACTTCAAAATATAAAGAATGTGAAATGAAAAATTTCATAACACAATCAAATATTTCTTAAAAAGAAATAGTTAAGCATACTGAAAAATTATATTAATGTCAGCATTTTAATTACATTATTCATGCAATAATTCTATAAAAATCAAAAATAAGTTCAGATTGAATTTTAACCCTTCAACTTCATGTAAATGATATGAATGGTTAAAATTCAATTTTTATTATGAAGATAAATGATTTAAATGTAGCAACTTAATAAATTAATTCCAGCATTTTTATTAACATAACACGTGTTCAGTAATTATATTGAAATAAAATAAACAATTCAGTTTGAATTTTAACCCTTCAACTTCTTTGTAGTGGTGGGTTAAAATTCAATTAAAATATATGTATTTTATTTGCTTAAGAACAACTACTAAATTTCTAAATTATCAATAAATTTGAATTTTAACCCTTCAACTTCATGTAAGTGATGAAAGGTTAAAATTCAATATTAACTGCTCCTAGTATAAAATATTATTATGAAATTAAAATTATTACATAATATTTCACGTTGAATTGGACTGCAAATAGGACTCTCTTATAATAGATATGAAATTCGCTCTGCTCATCGTCTTATATTTGCACACTCTCATACACTTTCTGATTGATTGTTATTGTTATATAAGTTATTTCTGTAGTAGTCGAAGACAGTACTTTTCTCTTATTTGTGGTATAAATTATTAAAATTTTCAGATAAAATATGATTGTTCATATTACATAATAAAAAAATTTAATCTACGATTCACACCTTGTTAGAAAGTAAGCAGTCTTTGTAATTACCATGCTGTATATAATGTAGTTAGTGTGGGTTTACAACAGTCCTTCAGCAAGTGTATTTTGGTGTGTAAATATAAGACGAAGCACATAGCGTTGCTTCTTATATATTATAAGAGTGTCCTCTTCAGATCCAACTGAATGTGACATATGCATGTAAACATTTTAAATTCATACTAATTTATTATACGAGTGGTTATTAAAATTGAATATTAACCTTTCATCTTTTATATGAAGTTGATGGGTTAAAATTCAATCAGACATTTTTTTTTTTTTGATATTTGTATCATTGCAACGTGATATGGAAATAGAAAATGGTTACATTAATTTAATTGGTTTGTATACTTAAAAGTTTTTTTTTTTGAATATCTTGTTTTATGTGTATTTTAATATCATATTCTTAATGTATGAAAGTAATTGGAAAGGGCAGTATTTTGTAAACATTGTTAAAAATGTTACATTACAGGAGAGGTTATTTAAAATGAATTTTAACTATTCATCACTTACATTGAAGTTGAAGGGTTAAAATTCAATCTGAACTATTTTTTTTTTTATTATATAATTATTGCACTAGTACGTAAATAAAAATTCTGACATGAATTTAGTTTTTCAGTTCACTTAACAAAACATATCAGCTTTATGTTTATGAAAATTTTAGTATCGGGATCATAAATTTTTTAAGTAATTGTGAGATAATTTTTTTTGAAAGGGTACATATATATTTTGTAATTGTAAAAAATTATTTGCATATTTATTCAAGTTAACATGATGAGATTAAAAATGGAATGAAAGATTATACATAGTTTGTTTTAATCAATCATTTCCATAGAAACATCAACTTAAAAATTTCTTGTATCTATGTTACATAATATTAAAGATAAAAGAAAGTTTATTATGTTTAAAACAAAGCCTATTATTATTACAATATATTTAAAAGGTAAACTACTAGTAGAATTAAATTTTTTCATTATAATATATATATATATATATATATATATATACATACCATGAAAAGTTATGTTTAATCTAACACAGCTCTATTTTACATTTTCTATTTAGCCTCCGGAACCACAAAAAACTATTACTTCATTGAATATTAATGAGGGTGATGTGTACGAGTGTAAATGAAGAGTACTCTTGTACTCTCTGATGGTGGCCATTCCTGCCTGGTTTTTTGAAATCCAACCAACAAAGAACACAGGTATCCACAGCCAAGTATTAAAATGCATATAAAAAAGTAACTGCGTTAAACAGTTTAATTTTGTTGACCGATTTCTATAATTTTGACTTGATGTGTACACCTTCCCTATCGATTTTCTATCCCATCTTCATTATAAACACAATTACCATCTATCTGTCTTCTTTATCCCTCTCATGTTCTTGCTATGATTTCTTCTATCCCACATAGCAAAAACCTCTTATACAAAATCTCATGCCAATAATCCAAATGTTATCATATTTTATCTTTATGTGAATCACCATCTAATTTGTCAATCAATTGTCAGGAGATTGCTCTGCTGTATTCTGAGAGCTGTTCAGTTCTTTTAACATAAAGATTTGTTTTAAATAACCACTGTGAAGCCATACAGTCTTTGTCCACCTACAAGCGGAGGTGTTTTTTTTAGGATTTTCGCTTCATGAAATCTACGACCTAATATACTTTTCTTGGATTCTGTAGTAGACTTAGTGTGCACTTTCCTGATATAGGTTTACTATATTGTTATTATGTAACTTAAAACATGATCGTATATAGTACATCGTAAATAAATACAATATCTAATCCTCGATTCAAATATTGTTAAGGTAGTAAGCAGTTTTTGATATTACTATTAATATAATAGATAAATGTTGTATTTGTTAGCTTTTTAAAAAATATAGTAATTATAATAATTAGTGTTGTATGAAACAAAATAAAATTTATTCTTTAATATTATATATCTTAGATACAAACTATTTTTGAATGTATGTTTCTATGGAAATGTTTATTTAAAAAACACTATTTAAAATCATTCATTCCATTTCAAATCTCATCATGTTAACATGAATTAATATGATAAATATTATTTAGAATTAGAAAATATATATGATGCTCACTTTCAAAAAAACTGATCTTTCCAATTACTTCAAAATATAAAGAATGTGAAATGAAAAATTTCATAAACACAATCAAATATTTCCTAAAAAGAAATAGTTAAGCATACTGAAAAATTATATTAATGTCAGCATTTTAATTACATTATTCATGCAATAATTCTATAAAAATCAAAAAAAAAAAGTTCAGATTGAATTTTAATCCTTCAACTTCATGTAAATGATATGAATGGTTAAAATTCAATTTTTATTATGAAGATAAATGATTTAAATGTAGCAACTTAATAAATTAATTCCAGCATTTTTATTAACAAAACACTGTTCAGTAATTATATTGAAATAAAATAAACAATTCAGTTTGAATTTTAACCCTTCAACTTCGTTGTAGTGGTGGGTTAAAATTCATTTAAAATGTATGTATTTTATTTGCTTAAGAACAACTACTAAATTTCTAAATTATCAATAAATTTGAATTTTAACCCTTCAACTTCATGTAAGTGATGAAAGGTTAAAATTCAATATTAGTAACTGCTCCTAGTATAAAATATTATTATGAAATTAAAATTATTACATAATATTTCACGTTAAATTGGACTGCAAATAGGACTCTCTTATAATAGACATGAAATTCGCTCTGCTCATCGTCTTATATTTGCACACTCTCATACACGTTCTGATTGATTGTTATTGTTATATAAGTTGTTTCTGTAGTAGTCGAAGACAGTACTTTTCTCTTATTTGTGGTATAAATTATTAAAATATTCATATAAAATATGATCGTTCATATTACATAATAAAAAAATTTAATCTACGATTCACACCTTGTTAGAAAGTAAGCAGTCTTTGTAATTACCATGCTGTATATAATGTAGTTAGTGTGGGTTTACAACAGTCCTTCAGAAAGTGTATTTTGGTGTGTAAATATAAGACGAAGCACATAGCGTTGCTTCTTATATATTATAAGAGTGTCCTCTTCAGATTCAACTGAATGTGACATATGCATGTAAACATTTTAAATTCATACTAATTTATTATACGAGTGGTTATTAAAATTGAATATTAACCTTTCGTCTTTTACATGAAGTTGAAGGGTTAAAATTCAATCAGACATTTTTTTTTTGATTTTTGTATCATTGCAACGTGATATGGAAATAGAAAATGGTTACATTAATTTAATTGGTTAGTATACTTAAAAGTTTTTTTTTTGTGAATATCTTGTCTTATGTGTATTTTAATATCATATTCTTAATGTATGAAAGTAATTGGAAAGGGCAGTATTTTGTAAACATTGTTAAAAATGTTACATTACAGGAGAGGTTATTTAAAATGAATTTTAACTATTCATCACTTACATTGAAGTTGAAGGGTTAAAATTCAATCTGAACTATTTTTTTTTTGATTATATAATTATTGCACTAGTACGTAAATAAAAATTCTGACATGAATTTAGTTTTTCAGTTCACTTAACAAAACATATCTGCTTTATGTTTATGAAAATTTTAGTATCGGGATCATAAATTTTTTAAGTAATTGTGAGATAATTTTATTTGAAAGGGTACATATATATTTTGTAATTGTAAAAAATTATTTGCATATTTATTCAAGTTAACATGATGAGATTAAAAATGGAATGAAAGATTATACATAGTTTGTTTTAATCAAACATTTCCATAGAAACATCAACTTAAAAATTTCTTGTATCTATGTTACATAATATTAAAGATTAAAGAAAGTTTATTATGTTTAATACAAAGCCTATTATTATTACAATATATTTAAAAGGTAAACTACTAGTAGAATTGTTATATTTTTTTTTTATAATATATATATATATATATATAATATACATACCATGAAAAGTTATGTTTAATCTAACACAGCTCAATTTTACATTTTCTATTTAGCCTCCGGAACCACAAAAAACTATTACTTCATTGAATATTAATGAGGGCGATGTGTACGAGTGTAAATGAAGAGTACTCTTGTACTCTCTGATGGTGACCATTCCTGCCTGGTTTTTTGAAATCCAACCAACAAAGAACACAGGTATCCACAGTCAAGTATTAAAATGCATATAAAAAAGTAACTGCGTTAAACAGTTTAATTTTGTTGACCGATTTCTATAATTTTGACTTGATGTGTACACCTTCCCTATCGATTTTCTATCCCATCTTCATTATAAACACAATTACCATCTATCTGTCTTCTTTATCCCTCTCATGTTCTTGCTATGATTTCTTCTATCCCACATAGCAAAAACCTCTTATACAAAATCTCATGCCAATAATCCAAATGTTATCATATTTTATCTTTATGTGAATCACCATCTAATTTGTCAATCAATTGTCAGGAGATTGCTCTGCTGTATTCTGAGAGCTGTTCAGTTCTTTTAACATAAAGATATGTTTTAAATAACCACTGTGAAGCCATACAGTCTTTGTCCACCTACAAGCGGAGGTGTTTTTTTTAGGATTTTCGCTTCATGAAATCTACGACCTAATATACTTTTCTTGGATTCTATAGTAGACTTAGTGTGCACTTTCCTGATACAGGTTTACTATATTGTTATAATGTAACTTAAAACATGATCGTATATAGTACATCGTAAATAAATACAATATCTAATCCTCGATTCAAATATTGTTAAGGTAGTAAGCAGTTTTTGATATTACTATTAATATAATAGATAAATGTTGTATTTGTTAGCTTTTTAAAAAATATAGCAATTATAATAATTAGTGTTGTATGAAACAAAATAAAATTTATTCTTTAATATTATATATCTTAGATACAAACTATTTTTGAATGTATGTTTCTATGGAAATTTTTATTTAAAAAACACTATTTAAAATCATTCATTCCATTTCAAATCTCATCATGTTAACATGAATTAATATGATAAATATTATTTAGAATTAGAAAATATATATGATGCTCACTTTCAAAAAAACTGATCTTTCCAATTACTTCAAAATATAAAGAATGTGAAATGAAAAATTTCATAAACACAATCAAATATTTCCTAAAAAGAAATAGTTAAGCATACTGAAAAATTATATTAATGTCAGCATTTTAATTACATTATTCATGCAATAATTCTATAAAAATCAAAAAAAAAAAGTTCAGATTGAATTTTAACCCTTCAACTTCATGTAAATGATATGAATGGTTAAAATTCAATTTTTATTATGAAGATAAATGATTTAAATGTAGCAACTTAATAAATTAATTCCAGCATTTTTATTAACAAAACACGTGTTCAGTAATTATATTGAAATAAAATAAACAATTCAGTTTGAATTTTAACCCTTCAACTTCGTTGTAGTGGTGGGTTAAAATTCATTTAAAATGTATGTATTTTATTTGCTTAAGAACAACTACTAAATTTCTAAATTATCAATAAATTTGAATTTTAACCCTTCAACTTCATGTTAGTGATGAAAGGTTAAAATTCAATATTAGTAACTGCTCCTAGTATAAAATATTATTATGAAATTAAAATTATTACATAATATTTCACGTTAAATTGGACTGCAAATAGGACTCTCTTATAATAGACATGAAATTCGCTCTGCTCATCGTCTTATATTTGCACACTCTCATACACTTTCTGATTGATTGTTATTGTTATATAAGTTATTTCTGTAGTAGTCGAAGACAGTACTTTTCTCTTATTTGTGGTATAAATTATTAAAATTTTCAGATAAAATATGATCGTTCATATTACATAATAAAAAAATTTAATCTACGATTCACACCTTGTTAGAAAGTAAGCAGTCTTTGTAATTACCATGCTGTATATAATGTAGTTAGTGTGGGTTTACAACAGTCCTTCAGAAAGTGTATTTTGGTGTGTAAATATAAGACGAAGCACATAGCGTTGCTTCTTATATATTATAAGAGTGTCCTCTTCAGATCCAACTGAATGTGACATATGCATGTAAACATTTTAAATTCATACTAATTTATTATACGAGCGGTTATTAAAATTGAATATTAACCTTTCATCTTTTACATGAAGTTGAAGGGTTAAAATTCAATCAGACATTTTTTTTTTGATTTTTGTATCATTGCAACGTGATATGGAAATAGAAAATGGTTACATTAATTTAATTGGTTAGTATACTTAAAAGTTTTTTTTGTGAATATCTTGTCTTATGTGTATTTTAATATCATATTCTTAATGTATGAAAGTAATTGGAAAGGGCAGTATTTTGTAAACATTGTTAAAAATGTTACATTACAGGAGAGGTGATTTAAAATGAATTTTAACTATTCATCACTTACATTGAAGTTGAAGGGTTAAAATTCAATCTGAACTATTTTTTTTTTGATTATATAATTATTGCACTAGTACGTAAATAAAAATTCTGACATTAATTTAGTTTTTCAGTTAACTTAACAAAACATATCTGCTTTATGTTTATGAAAATTTTAGTATCGGGATCATAAATTTTTTAAGTAATTGTGAGATAATTTTTTTTGAAAGGGTACATATATATTTTGTAATTGTAAAAAATTATTTGCATATTTATTCAAGTTAACATGATGAGATTAAAAATGGAATGAAAGATTATACATAGTTTGTTTTAATCAAACATTTCCGAAGAAACATCAACTTAAAAATTTCTTGTATCTATGTTACATAATATTAAAGATAAAAGAAAGTTTATTATGTTTAAAACAAAGCCTATTATTATTACAATATATTTAAAAGGTAAACTACTAGTAGAATTAAATTTTTTCATTATAATATATATATATATATATATATATATACATGCCATGAAAAGTTATGTTTAATCTAACACAGCTCTATTTTACATTTTCTATTTAGCCTCCGGAACCACAAAAAACTATTACTTCATTGAATATTAATGAGGGCGATGTGTACGAGTGTAAATGAAGAGTACTCTTGTACTCTCTGATGGTGACCATTCCTGCCTGGTTTTTTGAAATCCAACCAACAAAGAACACAGGTATCCACAGTCAAGTATTAAAATGCATATAAAAAAGTAACTGCGTTAAACAGTTTAATTTTGTTGACCGATTTCTATAATTTTGACTTGATGTGTACACCTTCCCTATCGATTTTCTATCCCATCTTCATTATAAACACAATTACCATCTATCTGTCTTCTTTATCCCTCTCATGTTCTTGCTATGATTTCTTCTATCCCACATAGCAAAAGCCTCTTATACAAAATCTCATGCCAATAATCCAAATGTTATCATATTTTATCTTTATGTGAATCACCATCTAATTTGTCAATCAATTGTCAGGAGATTGCTCTGCTGTATTCTGAGAGCTGTTCAGTTCTTTTAACATAAAGATTTGTTTTAAATAACCACTGTGAAGCCATACAGTCTTTGTCCACCTACAAGCGGAGGTGTTTTTTTTAGGATTTTCGCTTCATGAAATCTACGACCTAATATACTTTTCTTGGATTCTATAGTAGACTTAGTGTGCACTTTCCTGATACAGGTTTACTATATTGTTATAATGTAACTTAAAACATGATCGTATATAGTACATCGTAAATAAATACAATATCTAATCCTCGATTCAAATATTGTTAAGGTAGTAAGCAGTTTTTGATATTACTATTAATATAATAGATAAATGTTGTATTTGTTAGCTTTTTAAAAAATATAGCAATTATAATAATTAGTGTTGTATGAAACAAAATAAAATTTATTCTTTAATATTATATATCTTAGATACAAACTATTTTTGAATGTATGTTTCTATGGAAATGTTTATTTAAAAAACACTATTTAAAATCATTCATTCCATTTCAAATCTCATCATGTTAACATGAATTAATATGATAAATATTATTTAGAATTAGAAAATATATATGATGCTCACTTTCAAAAAAACTGATCTTTCCAATTACTTCAAAATATAAAGAATGTGAAATGAAAAATTTCATAAACACAATCAAATATTTCCTAAAAAGAAATAGTTAAGCATACTGAAAAATTATATTAATGTCAGCATTTTAATTACATTATTCATGCAATAATTCTATAAAAATCAAAAAAAAAAAGTTCAGATTGAATTTTAACCCTTCAACTTCATGTAAATGATATGAATGGTTAAAATTCAATTTTTATTATGAAGATAAATGATTTAAATGTAGCAACTTAATAAATTAATTCCAGCATTTTTATTAACAAAACACGTGTTCAGTAATTATATTGAAATAAAATAAACAATTCAGTTTGAATTTTAACCCTTCAACTTCGTTGTAGTGGTGGGTTAAAATTCATTTAAAATGTATGTATTTTATTTGCTTAAGAACAACTACTAAATTTCTAAATTATCAATAAATTTGAATTTTAACCCTTCAACTTCATGTAAGTGATGAAAGGTTAAAATTCAATATTAGTAACTGCTCCTAGTATAAAATATTATTATGAAATTAAAATTATTACATAATATTTCACGTTAAATTGGACTGCAAATAGGACTCTCTTATAATAGACATGAAATTCGCTCTGCTCATCGTCTTATATTTGCACACTCTCATACACGTTCTGATTGATTGTTATTGTTATATAAGTTGTTTCTGTAGTAGTCGAAGACAGTACTTTTCTCATATTTGTGGTATAAATTATTAAAATTTTCAGATAAAATATGATCGTTCATATTACATAATAAAAAAATTTAATCTACGATTCACACCTTGTTAGAAAGTAAGCAGTCTTTGTAATTACCATGCTGTATATAATGTAGTTAGTGTGGGTTTACAACAGTCCTTCAGAAAGTGTATTTTGGTGTGTAAATATAAGACGAAGCACATAGCGTTGCTTCTTATATATTATAAGAGTGTCCTCTTCAGATTCAACTGAATGTGACATATGCATGTAAACATTTTAAATTCATACTAATTTATTATACGAGTGGTTATTAAAATTGAATATTAACCTTTCGTCTTTTACATGAAGTTGAAGGGTTAAAATTCAATCAGACATTTTTTTTTTGATTTTTGTATCATTGCAACGTGATATGGAAATAGAAAATGGTTACATTAATTTAATTGGTTAGTATACTTAAAAGTTTTTTTTTGTGAATATCTTGTCTTATGTGTATTTTAATATCATATTCTTAATGTATGAAAGTAATTGGAAAGGGCAGTATTTTGTAAACATTGTTAAAAATGTTACATTACAGGAGAGGTTATTTAAAATGAATTTTAACTATTCATCACTTACATTGAAGTTGAAGGGTTAAAATTCAATCTGAACTATTTTTTTTTTGATTATATAATTATTGCACTAGTACGTAAATAAAAATTCTGACATGAATTTAGTTTTTCAGTTCACTTAACAAAACATATCTGCTTTATGTTTATGAAAATTTTAGTATCGGGATCATAAATTTTTTAAGTAATTGTGAGATAATTTTATTTGAAAGGGTACATATATATTTTGTAATTGTAAAAAATTATTTGCATATTTATTCAAGTTAACATGATGAGATTAAAAATGGAATGAAAGATTATACATAGTTTGTTTTAATCAAACATTTCCATAGAAACATCAACTTAAAAATTTCTTGTATCTATGTTACATAATATTAAAGATTAAAGAAAGTTTATTATGTTTAATACAAAGCCTATTATTATTACAATATTTTTAAAAGGTAAACTACTAGTAGAATTGTTATATTTTTTTTTTATAATATATATATATATATATATATAATATACATACCATGAAAAGTTATGTTTAATCTAACACAGCTCAATTTTACATTTTCTATTTAGCCTCCGGAACCACAAAAAACTATTACTTCATTGAATATTAATGAGGGTGATGTGTACGAGTGTAAATGAAGAGTACTCTTGTACTCTCTGATGGTGACCATTCCTGCCTGGTTTTTTGAAATCCAACCAACAAAGAACACAGGTATCCACAGCCAAGTATTAAAATGCATATAAAAAAGTAACTGCGTTAAACAGTTTAATTTTGTTGACCGATTTCTATAATTTTGACTTGATGTGTACACCTTCCCTATCGATTTTCTATCCCATCTTCATTATAAACACAATTACCATCTATCTGTCTTCTTTATCCCTCTCATGTTCTTGCTATGATTTCTTCTATCCCACATAGCAAAAACCTCTTATACAAAATCTCATGCCAATAATCCAAATGTTATCATATTTTATCTTTATGTGAATCACCATCTAATTTGTCAATCAATTGTCAGGAGATTGCTCTGCTGTATTCTGAGAGCTGTTCAGTTCTTTTAACATAAAGATTTGTTTTAAATAACCACTGTGAAGCCATACAGTCTTTGTCCACCTACAAGCGGAGGTGTTTTTTTTAGGATTTTCGCTTCATGAAATCTACGACCTAATATACTTTTCTTGGATTCTATAGTAGACTTAGTGTGCACTTTCCTGATACAGGTTTACTATATTGTTATAATGTAACTTAAAACATGATCGTATATAGTACATCGTAAATAAATACAATATCTAATCCTCGATTCAAATATTGTTAAGGTAGTAAGCAGTTTTTGATATTACTATTAATATAATAGATAAATGTTGTATTTGTTAGCTTTTTAAAAAATATAGCAATTATAATAATTAGTGTTGTATGAAACAAAATAAAATTCATTCTTTAATATTATATATCTTAGATACAAACTATTTTTGAATGTATGTTTCTATGGAAATGTTTATTTAAAAAACACTATTTAAAATCATTCATTCCATTTCAAATCTCATCATGTTAACATGAATTAATATGATAAATATTATTTAGAATTAGAAAATATATATGATGCTCACTTTCAAAAAAACTGATCTTTCCAATTACTTCAAAATATAAAGAATGTGAAATGAAAAATTTCATAAACACAATCAAATATTTCCTAAAAAGAAATAGTTAAGCATACTGAAAAATTATATTAATGTCAGCATTTTAATTACATTATTCATGCAATAATTCTATAAAAATCAAAAAAAAAAAGTTCAGATTGAATTTTAACCCTTCAACTTCATGTAAATGATATGAATGGTTAAAATTCAATTTTTATTATGAAGATAAATGATTTAAATGTAGCAACTTAATAAATTAATTCCAGCATTTTTATTAACAAAACACGTGTTCAGTAATTATATTGAAATAAAATAAACAATTCAGTTTGAATTTTAACCCTTCAACTTCGTTGTAGTGGTGGGTTAAAATTCATTTAAAATGTATGTATTTTATTTGCTTAAGAACAACCACTAAATTTCTAAATTATCAATAAATTTGAATTTTAACCCTTCAACTTCATGTAAGTGATGAAAGGTTAAAATTCAATATTAGTAACTGCTCCTAGTATAAAATATTATTATGAAATTAAAATTATTACATAATATTTCACGTTAAATTGGACTGCAAATAGGACTCTCTTATAATAGACATGAAATTCGCTCTGCTCATCGTCTTATATTTGCACACTCTCATACACTTTCTGATTGATTGTTATTGTTATATAAGTTGTTTCTGTAGTAGTCGAAGACAGTACTTTTCTCATATTTGTGGTATAAATTATTAAAATTTTCAGATAAAATATGATCGTTCATATTACATAATAAAAAAATTTAATCTACGATTCACACTTTGTTAGAAAGTAAGCAGTCTTTGTAATTACCATGCTGTATATAATGTAGTTAGTGTGGGTTTACAACAGTCCTTCAGAAAGTGTATTTTGGTGTGTAAATATAAGACGAAGCACATAGCGTTGCTTCTTATATATTATAAGAGTGTCCTCTTCAGATTCAACTGAATGTGACATATGCATGTAAACATTTTAAATTCATACTAATTTATTATACGAGTGGTTATTAAAATTGAATATTAACCTTTCATCTTTTACATGAAGTTGAAGGGTTAAAATTCAATCAGACATATTTTTTTTTGATTTTTGTATCATTGCAACGTGATATGGAAATAGAAAATGGTTACATTAATTTAATTGGTTAGTACACTTAAAAGTTTTTTTTTGTGAATATCTTGTTTTATGTGTATTTTAATATCATATTCTTAATGTATGAAAGTAATTGGAAAGGGCAGTATTTTGTAAACATTGTTAAAAATGTTACATTACAGGAGAGGTTATTTAAAATGAATTTTAACTATTCATCACTTACATTGAAGTTGAAGGGTTAAAATTCAATCTGAACTATTTTTTTTTTGATTATATAATTATTGCACTAGTACGTAAATAAAAATTCTGACATGAATTTAGTTTTTCAGTTCACTTAACAAAACATATCTGCTTTATGTTTATGAAAATTTTAGTATCGGCATCATAAATTTTTTAAGTAATTGTGAGATAATTTTATTTGAAAGGGTACATATATATTTTGTAATTGTAAAAAATTATTTGCATATTTATTCAAGTTAACATGATGAGATTAAAAATGGAATGAAAGATTATACATAGTTTGTTTTAATCAAACATTTCCATAGAAACATCAACTTAAAAATTTCTTGTATCTATGTTACATAATATTAAAGATAAAAGAAAGTTTATTATGTTTTAAACAAAGCCTATTATTATTACAATATATTTAAAAGGTAAACTACTAGTAGAATTAAATTTTTTCATTATAATATATATATATATATATATATATACATACCATGAAAAGTTATGTTTAATCTAACACAGCTCTATTTTACATTTTCTATTTAGCCTCCGGAACCACAAAAAACTATTACTTCATTGAATATTAATGAGGGTGATGTGTACGAGTGTAAATGAAGAGTACTCTTGTACTCTCTGATGGTGGCCATTCCTGCCTGGTTTTTTGAAATCCAACCAACAAAGAACACAGGTATCCACAGCCAAGTATTAAAATGCATATAAAAAAGTAACTGCGTTAAACAGTTTAATTTTGTTGACCGATTTCTATAATTTTGACTTGATGTGTACACCTTCCCTATCGATTTTCTATGCCATCTTCATTATAAACACAATTACCATCTATCTGTCTTCTTTATCCCTCTCATGTTCTATCTATGATTTCTTCTATCCCACATAGCAAAAACCTCTTATACAAAATCTCATGCCAATAATCCAAATGTTATCATATTTTATCTTTATGTGAATCACCATCTAATTTGTCAATCAATTGTCAGGAGATTGCTCTGCTGTATTCCGAGAGCTGTTCAGTTCTTTTAACATAAAGATTTGTTTTAAATAACCACTGTGAAGCCATACAGTCTTTGTCCACCTACAAGCGGAGGTGTTTTTTTTAGGATTTTCGCTTCATGAAATCTACGACCTAATATACTTTTCTTGGATTCTGTAGTAGACTTAGTGTGCACTTTCCTGATATAGGTTTACTATATTGTTATAATGTAACTTAAAACATGATCGTATATAGTACATCGTAAATAAATACAATATCTAATCCTCGATTCAAATATTGTTAAGGTAGTAAGCAGTTTTTGATATTACTATTAATATAATAGATAAATGTTGTATTTGTTAGCTTTTTAAAAAATATAGTAATAATAATAATTAGTGTTGTATGAAACAAAATAAAATTTATTCTTTAATATTATGTATCTTAGATACAA
Source organism: Lycorma delicatula (assembly GCF_047948215.1). NCBI lineage: Eukaryota > Metazoa > Arthropoda > Insecta > Hemiptera > Fulgoridae > Lycorma > Lycorma delicatula. The sequence goes on along the minus strand of NC_134459.1, from coordinate 66,460,360 downwards.
ACTATTTTTGAATGTATGTTTCTATGGAAATGTTTATTTAAAAAACACTATTTAAAATCATTCATTCCATTTCAAATCTCATCATGTTAACATGAATTAATATGATAAATATTATTTAGAATTAGAAAATATATATGATGCTCACTTTCAAAAAAACTGATCTTTCCAATTACTTCAAAATATAAAGAATGTGAAATGAAAACTTTCATAAACACAATCAAATATTTCCTAAAAAGAAATAGTTAAGCATACTGAAAAATTATATTAATGTCAGCATTTTAATTACATTATTCATGCAATAATTCTATAAAAATCAAAAAAAAAGTTCAGATTGAATTTTAACCCTTCAACTTCATGTAAATGATATGAATGGTTAAAATTCAATTTTTATTAACATAACACGTGTTCAGTAATTATATTGAAATAAAATAAACAATTGAGTTTGAATTTTAACCCTTCAACTTCGTTGTAGTGGTGGGTTAAAATTCAATTAAAATATATGTATTTTATTTGCTTAAGAATAACTACTAAATTTCTAAATTATCAATAAATTTGAATTTTAACCCTTCAACTTCATGTAAGTGATGAAAGGTTAAAATTCAATATTAGTAACTGCTCCTAGTATAAAATATTATTATGAAATTAAAATTATTACATAATATTTCACGTTGAATTGGACTGCAAATAGGACTCTCTTATAATAGACATGAAATTCGCTCTGCTCATCGTCTTATATTTGCACACTCTCATACACTTTCTGATTGATTGTTATTGTTATATAAGTTGTTTCTGTAGTAGTCGAAGACAGTACTTTTCTCATATTTGTGGTATAAATTATTAAAATTTTCAGATAAAATATGATCGTTCATATTACATAATAAAAAAATTTAATCTACGATTCACACTTTGTTAGAAAGTAAGCAGTCTTTGTAATTACCATGCTGTATATAATGTAGTTAGTGTGGGTTTACAACAGTCCTTCAAAAAGTGTATTTTGGTGTGTAAATATAAGACGAAGCACATAGCGTTGCTTCTTATATATTATAAGAGTGTCCTCTTCAGATTCAACTGAATGTGACATATGCATGTAAACATTTTAAATTCATACTAATTTATTATACGAGTGGTTATTAAAATTGAATATTAACCTTTCATCTTTTACATGAAGTTGAAGGGTTAAAATTCAATCAGACATTTTTTTTTTTTTGATATTTGTATCATTGCAACGTGATATGGAAATAGAAAATGGTTACATTAATTTAATTGGTTAGTATACTTAAAAGTTTTTTTTTGTGAATATCTTGTTTTATGTGTATTTTAATATCATATTCTTAATGTATGAAAGTAATTGGAAAGGGCAGTATTTTGTAAACATTGTTAAAAATGTTACATTACAGGAGAGGTGATTTAAAATGAATTTTAACTATTCATCACTTACATTGAAGTTGAAGGGTTAAAATTCAATCTGAACTATTTTTTTTTTGATTATATAATTATTGCACTAGTACGTAAATAAAAATTCTGACATTAATTTAGTTTTTCAGTTAACTTAACAAAACATCTCTGCTTTATGTTTATGAAAATTTTAGTATCGGGATCATAAATTTTTTAAGTAATTGTGAGATAATTTTATTTGAAAGGGTACATATATATTTTGTAATTGTAAAAAATTATTTGCATATTTATTCAAGTTAACATGATGAGATTAAAAATGGAATGAAAGATTATACATAGTTTGTTTTAATCAAACATTTCCATAGAAACATCAACTTAAAAATTTCTTGTATCTATGTTACATAATATTAAAGATAAAAGAAAGTTTATTATGTTTAAAACAAAGCCTATTATTATTACAATATATTTAAAAGGTAAACTACTAGTAGAATTAAATTTTTTCATTATAATATATATATATATATATATACATACCATGAAAAGTTATGTTTAATCTAACACAGCTCTATTTTACATTTTCTATTTAGCCTCCGGAACCACAAAAAACTATTACTTCATTGAATATTAATGAGGGTGATGTGTACGAGTGTAAATGAAGAGTACTCTTGTACTCTCTGATGGTGGCCATTCCTGCCTGGTTTTTTGAAATCCAACCAACAAAGAACACAGGTATCCACAGCCAAGTATTAAAATGCATATAAAAAAGTAACTGCGTTAAACAGTTTAATTTTGTTGACCGATTTCTATAATTTTGACTTGATGTGTACACCTTCCCTATCGATTTTCTATCCCATCTTCATTATAAACACAATTACCATCTATCTGTCTTCTTTATCCCTCTCATGTTCTTGCTATGATTTCTTCTATCCCACATAGCAAAAGCCTCTTATACAAAATCTCATGCCAATAATCCAAATGTTATCATATTTTATCTTTATGTGAATCACCATCTAATTTGTCAATCAATTGTCAGGAGATTGCTCTGCTGTATTCTGAGAGCTGTTCAGTTCTTTTAACATAAAGATTTGTTTTAAATAACCACTGTGAAGCCATACAGTCTTTGTCCACCTACAAGCGGAGGTGTTTTTTTTAGGATTTTCGCTTCATGAAATCTACGACCTAATATACTTTTCTTGGATTCTATAGTAGACTTAGTGTGCACTTTCCTGATACAGGTTTACTATATTGTTATAATGTAACTTAAAACATGATCGTATATAGTACATCGTAAATAAATACAATATCTAATCCTCGATTCAAATATTGTTAAGGTAGTAAGCAGTTTTTGATATTACTATTAATATAATAGATAAATGTTGTATTTGTTAGCTTTTTAAAAAATATAGCAATTATAATAATTAGTGTTGTATGAAACAAAATAAAATTTATTCTTTAATATTATATATCTTAGATACAAACTATTTTTGAATGTATGTTTCTATGGAAATGTTTATTTAAAAAACACTATTTAAAATCATTCATTCCATTTCAAATCTCATCATGTTAACATGAATTAATATGATAAATATTATTTAGAATTAGAAAATATATATGATGCTCACTTTCAAAAAAACTGATCTTTCCAATTACTTCAAAATATAAAGAATGTGAAATGAAAAATTTCATAAACACAATCAAATATTTCCTAAAAAGAAATAGTTAAGCATACTGAAAAATTATATTAATGTCAGCATTTTAATTACATTATTCATGCAATAATTCTATAAAAATCAAAAAAAAAAAGTTCAGATTGAATTTTAACCCTTCAACTTCATGTAAATGATATGAATGGTTAAAATTCAATTTTTATTATGAAGATAAATGATTTAAATGTAGCAACTTAATAAATTAATTCCAGCATTTTTATTAACAAAACACGTGTTCAGTAATTATATTGAAATAAAATAAACAATTCAGTTTGAATTTTAACCCTTCAACTTCGTTGTAGTGGTGGGTTAAAATTCATTTAAAATGTATGTATTTTATTTGCTTAAGAACAACTACTAAATTTCTAAATTATCAATAAATTTGAATTTTAACCCTTCAACTTCATGTAAGTGATGAAAGGTTAAAATTCAATATTAGTAACTGCTCCTAGTATAAAATATTATTATGAAATTAAAATTATTACATAATATTTCACGTTAAATTGGACTGCAAATAGGACTCTCTTATAATAGACATGAAATTCGCTCTGCTCATCGTCTTATATTTGCACACTCTCATACACGTTCTGATTGATTGTTATTGTTATATAAGTTGTTTCTGTAGTAGTCGAAGACAGTACTTTTCTCATATTTGTGGTATAAATTATTAAAATTTTCAGATAAAATATGATCGTTCATATTACATAATAAAAAAATTTAATCTACGATTCACACCTTGTTAGAAAGTAAGCAGTCTTTGTAATTACCATGCTGTATATAATGTAGTTAGTGTGGGTTTACAACAGTCCTTCAGAAAGTGTATTTTGGTGTGTAAATATAAGACGAAGCACATAGCGTTGCTTCTTATATATTATAAGAGTGTCCTCTTCAGATTCAACTGAATGTGACATATGCATGTAAACATTTTAAATTCATACTAATTTATTATACGAGTGGTTATTAAAATTGAATATTAACCTTTCGTCTTTTACATGAAGTTGAAGGGTTAAAATTCAATCAGACATTTTTTTTTTGATTTTTGTATCATTGCAACGTGATATGGAAATAGAAAATGGTTACATTAATTTAATTGGTTAGTATACTTAAAAGTTTTTTTTTGTGAATATCTTGTCTTATGTGTATTTTAATATCATATTCTTAATGTATGAAAGTAATTGGAAAGGGCAGTATTTTGTAAACATTGTTAAAAATGTTACATTACAGGAGAGGTTATTTAAAATGAATTTTAACTATTCATCACTTACATTGAAGTTGAAGGGTTAAAATTCAATCTGAACTATTTTTTTTTTGATTATATAATTATTGCACTAGTACGTAAATAAAAATTCTGACATGAATTTAGTTTTTCAGTTCACTTAACAAAACATATCTGCTTTATGTTTATGAAAATTTTAGTATCGGGATCATAAATTTTTTAAGTAATTGTGAGATAATTTTATTTGAAAGGGTACATATATATTTTGTAATTGTAAAAAATTATTTGCATATTTATTCAAGTTAACATGATGAGATTAAAAATGGAATGAAAGATTATACATAGTTTGTTTTAATCAAACATTTCCATAGAAACATCAACTTAAAAATTTCTTGTATCTATGTTACATAATATTAAAGATTAAAGAAAGTTTATTATGTTTAATACAAAGCCTATTATTATTACAATATTTTTAAAAGGTAAACTACTAGTAGAATTGTTATATTTTTTTTTTATAATATATATATATATATATATATAATATACATACCATGAAAAGTTATGTTTAATCTAACACAGCTCAATTTTACATTTTCTATTTAGCCTCCGGAACCACAAAAAACTATTACTTCATTGAATATTAATGAGGGTGATGTGTACGAGTGTAAATGAAGAGTACTCTTGTACTCTCTGATGGTGACCATTCCTGCCTGGTTTTTTGAAATCCAACCAACAAAGAACACAGGTATCCACAGCCAAGTATTAAAATGCATATAAAAAAGTAACTGCGTTAAACAGTTTAATTTTGTTGACCGATTTCTATAATTTTGACTTGATGTGTACACCTTCCCTATCGATTTTCTATCCCATCTTCATTATAAACACAATTACCATCTATCTGTCTTCTTTATCCCTCTCATGTTCTTGCTATGATTTCTTCTATCCCACATAGCAAAAACCTCTTATACAAAATCTCATGCCAATAATCCAAATGTTATCATATTTTATCTTTATGTGAATCACCATCTAATTTGTCAATCAATTGTCAGGAGATTGCTCTGCTGTATTCTGAGAGCTGTTCAGTTCTTTTAACATAAAGATTTGTTTTAAATAACCACTGTGAAGCCATACAGTCTTTGTCCACCTACAAGCGGAGGTGTTTTTTTTAGGATTTTCGCTTCATGAAATCTACGACCTAATATACTTTTCTTGGATTCTATAGTAGACTTAGTGTGCACTTTCCTGATACAGGTTTACTATATTGTTATAATGTAACTTAAAACATGATCGTATATAGTACATCGTAAATAAATACAATATCTAATCCTCGATTCAAATATTGTTAAGGTAGTAAGCAGTTTTTGATATTACTATTAATATAATAGATAAATGTTGTATTTGTTAGCTTTTTAAAAAATATAGCAATTATAATAATTAGTGTTGTATGAAACAAAATAAAATTCATTCTTTAATATTATATATCTTAGATACAAACTATTTTTGAATGTATGTTTCTATGGAAATGTTTATTTAAAAAACACTATTTAAAATCATTCATTCCATTTCAAATCTCATCATGTTAACATGAATTAATATGATAAATATTATTTAGAATTAGAAAATATATATGATGCTCACTTTCAAAAAAACTGATCTTTCCAATTACTTCAAAATATAAAGAATGTGAAATGAAAAATTTCATAAACACAATCAAATATTTCCTAAAAAGAAATAGTTAAGCATACTGAAAAATTATATTAATGTCAGCATTTTAATTACATTATTCATGCAATAATTCTATAAAAATCAAAAAAAAAAAGTTCAGATTGAATTTTAACCCTTCAACTTCATGTAAATGATATGAATGGTTAAAATTCAATTTTTATTATGAAGATAAATGATTTAAATGTAGCAACTTAATAAATTAATTCCAGCATTTTTATTAACAAAACACGTGTTCAGTAATTATATTGAAATAAAATAAACAATTCAGTTTGAATTTTAACCCTTCAACTTCGTTGTAGTGGTGGGTTAAAATTCATTTAAAATGTATGTATTTTATTTGCTTAAGAACAACCACTAAATTTCTAAATTATCAATAAATTTGAATTTTAACCCTTCAACTTCATGTAAGTGATGAAAGGTTAAAATTCAATATTAGTAACTGCTCCTAGTATAAAATATTATTATGAAATTAAAATTATTACATAATATTTCACGTTAAATTGGACTGCAAATAGGACTCTCTTATAATAGACATGAAATTCGCTCTGCTCATCGTCTTATATTTGCACACTCTCATACACTTTCTGATTGATTGTTATTGTTATATAAGTTGTTTCTGTAGTAGTCGAAGACAGTACTTTTCTCATATTTGTGGTATAAATTATTAAAATTTTCAGATAAAATATGATCGTTCATATTACATAATAAAAAAATTTAATCTACGATTCACACTTTGTTAGAAAGTAAGCAGTCTTTGTAATTACCATGCTGTATATAATGTAGTTAGTGTGGGTTTACAACAGTCCTTCAGAAAGTGTATTTTGGTGTGTAAATATAAGACGAAGCACATAGCGTTGCTTCTTATATATTATAAGAGTGTCCTCTTCAGATTCAACTGAATGTGACATATGCATGTAAACATTTTAAATTCATACTAATTTATTATACGAGTGGTTATTAAAATTGAATATTAACCTTTCATCTTTTACATGAAGTTGAAGGGTTAAAATTCAATCAGACATATTTTTTTTTGATTTTTGTATCATTGCAACGTGATATGGAAATAGAAAATGGTTACATTAATTTAATTGGTTAGTACACTTAAAAGTTTTTTTTTGTGAATATCTTGTTTTATGTGTATTTTAATATCATATTCTTAATGTATGAAAGTAATTGGAAAGGGCAGTATTTTGTAAACATTGTTAAAAATGTTACATTACAGGAGAGGTTATTTAAAATGAATTTTAACTATTCATCACTTACATTGAAGTTGAAGGGTTAAAATTCAATCTGAACTATTTTTTTTTTGATTATATAATTATTGCACTAGTACGTAAATAAAAATTCTGACATGAATTTAGTTTTTCAGTTCACTTAACAAAACATATCTGCTTTATGTTTATGAAAATTTTAGTATCGGCATCATAAATTTTTTAAGTAATTGTGAGATAATTTTATTTGAAAGGGTACATATATATTTTGTAATTGTAAAAAATTATTTGCATATTTATTCAAGTTAACATGATGAGATTAAAAATGGAATGAAAGATTATACATAGTTTGTTTTAATCAAACATTTCCATAGAAACATCAACTTAAAAATTTCTTGTATCTATGTTACATAATATTAAAGATAAAAGAAAGTTTATTATGTTTTAAACAAAGCCTATTATTATTACAATATATTTAAAAGGTAAACTACTAGTAGAATTAAATTTTTTCATTATAATATATATATATATATATATATATACATACCATGAAAAGTTATGTTTAATCTAACACAGCTCTATTTTACATTTTCTATTTAGCCTCCGGAACCACAAAAAACTATTACTTCATTGAATATTAATGAGGGTGATGTGTACGAGTGTAAATGAAGAGTACTCTTGTACTCTCTGATGGTGGCCATTCCTGCCTGGTTTTTTGAAATCCAACCAACAAAGAACACAGGTATCCACAGCCAAGTATTAAAATGCATATAAAAAAGTAACTGCGTTAAACAGTTTAATTTTGTTGACCGATTTCTATAATTTTGACTTGATGTGTACACCTTCCCTATCGATTTTCTATGCCATCTTCATTATAAACACAATTACCATCTATCTGTCTTCTTTATCCCTCTCATGTTCTATCTATGATTTCTTCTATCCCACATAGCAAAAACCTCTTATACAAAATCTCATGCCAATAATCCAAATGTTATCATATTTTATCTTTATGTGAATCACCATCTAATTTGTCAATCAATTGTCAGGAGATTGCTCTGCTGTATTCCGAGAGCTGTTCAGTTCTTTTAACATAAAGATTTGTTTTAAATAACCACTGTGAAGCCATACAGTCTTTGTCCACCTACAAGCGGAGGTGTTTTTTTTAGGATTTTCGCTTCATGAAATCTACGACCTAATATACTTTTCTTGGATTCTGTAGTAGACTTAGTGTGCACTTTCCTGATATAGGTTTACTATATTGTTATAATGTAACTTAAAACATGATCGTATATAGTACATCGTAAATAAATACAATATCTAATCCTCGATTCAAATATTGTTAAGGTAGTAAGCAGTTTTTGATATTACTATTAATATAATAGATAAATGTTGTATTTGTTAGCTTTTTAAAAAATATAGTAATAATAATAATTAGTGTTGTATGAAACAAAATAAAATTTATTCTTTAATATTATGTATCTTAGATACAAACTATTTTTGAATGTATGTTTCTATGGAAATGTTTATTTAAAAAACACTATTTAAAATCATTCATTCCATTTCAAATCTCATCATGTTAACATGAATTAATATGATAAATATTATTTAGAATTAGAAAATATATATGATGCTCACTTTCAAAAAAACTGATCTTTCCAATTACTTCAAAATATAAAGAATGTGAAATGAAAACTTTCATAAACACAATCAAATATTTCCTAAAAAGAAATAGTTAAGCATACTGAAAAATTATATTAATGTCAGCATTTTAATTACATTATTCATGCAATAATTCTATAAAAATCAAAAAAAAAGTTCAGATTGAATTTTAACCCTTCAACTTCATGTAAATGATATGAATGGTTAAAATTCAATTTTTATTAACATAACACGTGTTCAGTAATTATATTGAAATAAAATAAACAATTGAGTTTGAATTTTAACCCTTCAACTTCGTTGTAGTGGTGGGTTAAAATTCAATTAAAATATATGTATTTTATTTGCTTAAGAATAACTACTAAATTTCTAAATTATCAATAAATTTGAATTTTAACCCTTCAACTTCATGTAAGTGATGAAAGGTTAAAATTCAATATTAGTAACTGCTCCTAGTATAAAATATTATTATGAAATTAAAATTATTACATAATATTTCACGTTGAATTGGACTGCAAATAGGACTCTCTTATAATAGACATGAAATTCGCTCTGCTCATCGTCTTATATTTGCACACTCTCATACACTTTCTGATTGATTGTTATTGTTATATAAGTTGTTTCTGTAGTAGTCGAAGACAGTACTTTTCTCATATTTGTGGTATAAATTATTAAAATTTTCAGATAAAATATGATCGTTCATATTACATAATAAAAAAATTTAATCTACGATTCACACTTTGTTAGAAAGTAAGCAGTCTTTGTAATTACCATGCTGTATATAATGTAGTTAGTGTGGGTTTACAACAGTCCTTCAAAAAGTGTATTTTGGTGTGTAAATATAAGACGAAGCACATAGCGTTGCTTCTTATATATTATAAGAGTGTCCTCTTCAGATTCAACTGAATGTGACATATGCATGTAAACATTTTAAATTCATACTAATTTATTATACGAGTGGTTATTAAAATTGAATATTAACCTTTCATCTTTTACATGAAGTTGAAGGGTTAAAATTCAATCAGACATTTTTTTTTTTTTGATATTTGTATCATTGCAACGTGATATGGAAATAGAAAATGGTTACATTAATTTAATTGGTTAGTATACTTAAAAGTTTTTTTTTGTGAATATCTTGTTTTATGTGTATTTTAATATCATATTCTTAATGTATGAAAGTAATTGGAAAGGGCAGTATTTTGTAAACATTGTTAAAAATGTTACATTACAGGAGAGGTGATTTAAAATGAATTTTAACTATTCATCACTTACATTGAAGTTGAAGGGTTAAAATTCAATCTGAACTATTTTTTTTTTGATTATATAATTATTGCACTAGTACGTAAATAAAAATTCTGACATTAATTTAGTTTTTCAGTTAACTTAACAAAACATCTCTGCTTTATGTTTATGAAAATTTTAGTATCGGGATCATAAATTTTTTAAGTAATTGTGAGATAATTTTATTTGAAAGGGTACATATATATTTTGTAATTGTAAAAAATTATTTGCATATTTATTCAAGTTAACATGATGAGATTAAAAATGGAATGAAAGATTATACATAGTTTGTTTTAATCAAACATTTCCATAGAAACATCAACTTAAAAATTTCTTGTATCTATGTTACATAATATTAAAGATAAAAGAAAGTTTATTATGTTTAAAACAAAGCCTATTATTATTACAATATATTTAAAAGGTAAACTACTAGTAGAATTAAATTTTTTCATTATAATATATATATATATATATATACATACCATGAAAAGTTATGTTTAATCTAACACAGCTCTATTTTACATTTTCTATTTAGCCTCCGGAACCACAAAAAACTATTACTTCATTGAATATTAATGAGGGTGATGTGTACGAGTGTAAATGAAGAGTACTCTTGTACTCTCTGATGGTGGCCATTCCTGCCTGGTTTTTTGAAATCCAACCAACAAAGAACACAGGTATCCACAGCCAAGTATTAAAATGCATATAAAAAAGTAACTGCGTTAAACAGTTTAATTTTGTTGACCGATTTCTATAATTTTGACTTGATGTGTACACCTTCCCTATCGATTTTCTATGCCATCTTCATTATAAACACAATTACCATCTATCTGTCTTCTTTATCCCTCTCATGTTCTATCTATGATTTCTTCTATCCCACATAGCAAAAACCTCTTATACAAAATCTCATGCCAATAATCCAAATGTTATCATATTTTATCTTTATGTGAATCACCATCTAATTTGTCAATCAATTGTCAGGAGATTGCTCTGCTGTATTCCGAGAGCTGTTCAGTTCTTTTAACATAAAGATTTGTTTTAAATAACCACTGTGAAGCCATACAGTCTTTGTCCACCTACAAGCGGAGGTGTTTTTTTTAGGATTTTCGCTTCATGAAATCTACGACCTAATATACTTTTCTTGGATTCTGTAGTAGACTTAGTGTGCACTTTCCTGATATAGGTTTACTATATTGTTATAATGTAACTTAAAACATGATCGTATATAGTACATCGTAAATAAATACAATATCTAATCCTCGATTCAAATATTGTTAAGGTAGTAAGCAGTTTTTGATATTACTATTAATTAATATAATAGATAAATGTTGTATTTGTTAGCTTTTTAAAAAATATAGTAATAATAATAATTAGTGTTGTATGAAACAAAATAAAATTTATTCTTTAATATTATATATCTTAGATACAAACTATTTTTGAATGTATGTTTCTATGGAAATGTTTATTTAAAAAACACTATTTAAAATCATTCATTCCATTTCAAATCTCATCATGTTAACATGAATTAATATGATAAATATTATTTAGAATTAGAAAATATATATGATGCTCACTTTCAAAAAAACTGATCTTTCCAATTACTTCAAAATATAAAGAATGTGAAATGAAAAATTTCATAAACACAATCAAATATTTCCTAAAAAGAAATAGTTAAGCATACTGAAAAATTATATTAATGTCAGCATTTTAATTACATTATTCATGCAATAATTCTATAAAAATCAAAAAAAAAAAGTTCAGATTGAATTTTAACCCTTCAACTTCATGTAAATGATATGAATGGTTAAAATTCAATTTTTATTATGAAGATAAATGATTTAAATGTAGCAACTTAATAAATTAATTCCAGCATTTTTATTAACAAAACACGTGTTCAGTAATTATATTGAAATAAAATAAACAATTCAGTTTGAATTTTAACCCTTCAACTTCGTTGTAGTGGTGGCTTAAAATTCATTTAAAATATATGTATTTTATTTGCTTAAGAACAACTACTAAATTTCTAAATTATAAATAAATTTGAATTTTAACCCTTCAACTTCATGTAAGGGATGAAAGGTTAAAATTCAATATTAGTAACTGCTCCTAGTATATAATATTATTATGAAATTATACCTCCTCTATGAATCATGAGACCTTGCCGTTGGTGAGGGGGCTTGAGTGCTCAGGGATACAGAGCAGCTGGACCGAAGGTGCAACCATATCGGAGAGGTATCTGTTGAGAGCCAGACTAAGGAATGATTCCTGAAAGAGGGCAGCAGCTCTTTCAGTAGTTGTTAGGGGCGTAAGTCACAACGACTTAAACGGCCATATCAACATCACTCAGTCCTCTGAGTACTGCGCAGCTGAAAGCAATGGAAAACTACAGCTGTTTTTTTTTTCCAAGAAAATGTGGCTCTGCATTTTCAAAATCAATAATGGAGGCGCCTTCCTTGGTAAAATATTCCGGAGGTAAAATAGTCCCCCGTTCGGATCTCCGGGTGGGGACTACTAAGGAAGGGGTCACCAGAAAAGTAAAAAATAACATTCTACGAGTCGGAGCGTGGAATGTTAGAAGCTTAAAAAAGGTTGGTAGGCTAGAGAATTTAAAAAGGGAAATGGATAGGGTAAACGTGGATATAGTAGGAATTAGTGAGGTTCGGTGGGAAGAGGAAGGCGACTTTTGGTCGGGTGACTTTAGAGTAATTAACTCAGCGTCAAATAATGGGCAGGCAGGAGTAGGTTTCGTGATGAACAAGAAAATAGGGAGGAGAGTGGAGTATTTCAAGACGCATAGCGATAGAGTCATTGTAATAAGGATAAATTCAAAACCTAAACCGACAACGATTGTTAACGTCTATATGCCTACAAGCGCCCATGATGATGATGAGGTAGAATGTGTATACGAAGAGATTGATGAAGCAATTAAACACGTAAAAGGAGATGAAAATTTAATAATAGTTGGAGATTGGAATGCAAGCATTGGAAAAGGCAAGGAAGGAAATATAGTGGGTGAATACGGGCTGGGCAAAAGGAATGAAAGAGGGGACCGACTTATAGAGTTTTGCACGAAGTATAATTTAGTAATTGCCAACACCCAATTTAAAAATCATAATAGAAGAATATACACTTGGAAAAAGCCAGGCGATACTGCAAGGTATCAGATAGATTATATCATGGTTAAGCAAAGATTTAGAAATCAACTCGTGGACTGCAAAACTTACCCTGGAGCAGACATTGATAGCGACCATAATTTGGTGATAATGAAATGTAGATTGGGGTTTAAAAACCTGAAGAAAAGGTGTCAGATGAATCGGTGGAATTTAGAGAAGCTTGAGGAAGAGGAGGTAAAGAAGATTTTTGAGGAGGACATCGCAAGAGGTCTGAGTAAAAAAGATAAGATAGAAAATGTAGAAGAAGAATGGGAGAATGTTAAAAAGGAAATTCTTAAATCAGCAGAAGCAAACTTAGGCGGAATAAAGAGAACTGGTAGAAAACCTTGGGTTTCAGACGATATATTGCAGCTGATGGATGAACGTAGAAAATATAAGAATGCTAGTGATGAAGAAAGTAAAAGGAACTATCGGCAATTAAGAAATGCTATAAACAGGAAGTGCAAACTGGCGAAAGAAGAGTGGATTAAAGAAAAGTGTTCAGAAGTGGAAAGAGAAATGAACATTGGTAAAATAGACGGAGCATACAGGAAAGTTAAGGAAAATTTTGGGGTACATAAATTAAAATGTAATAATGTGTTAAACAAAGATGGTGCACCTATATATAATACGAAAGGTAAAGTCGATAGATGGGTGGAATATATTGAAGAGTTATACGGAGGAAATGAATTAGAAAATGGTGTTATAGAGGAAGAAGAGGAAGTTGAGGAGGATGAAATGGGAGAAACAATACTGAGATCTGAATTTAAGAGAGCATTAAAAGATTTAAATGGCAGAAAGGCTCCTGGAATAGACGGAATACCTGTAGAATTACTGCGCAATGCAGGGGAGGAGGCGATTGATAGATTATACAAACTCGTGTGTAATATTTATGAAAAAGGGGAATTTCCGTCAGACTTCAAAAAAAGTGTTATAGTAATGATACCAAAGAAATCAGGGGCAGATAAATGTGAAGAATACAGAACAATTAGTTTAACTAGTCATGCATCAAAAATCTTAACTAGAATTCTATACAGAAGAATTGAGAGGAGAGTGGAGGAAGTGTTAGGAGAAGACCAATTTGGTTTCAGGAAAAGTATAGGGACAAGGGAAGCAATTTTAGGCCTCAGATTAATAGTAGAAGGAAGATTAAAGAAAAACAAACCAACATACTTGGCGTTTATAGACCTAGAAAAGGCATTCGATAACGTAGACTGGAATAAAATGTTCAGCATTTTAAAAAAATTAGGGTTCAAATACAGAGATAGAAGAACAATTGCTAACATGTACAGGAACCAAACAGCAACAGTAGCAATTGAAGAACATAAGAAAGAAGCCATAATAAGAAAGGGAGTCCGACAAGGATGTTCTCTATCTCCGTTACTTTTTAATCTTTACATGGAACTAGCAGTTAATGATGTTAAAGAACAATTTAGATTCGGAGTAACAGTACAAGGTGAAAAGATAAAGATGCTACGATTTGCTGATGATATAGTAATTCTAGCCGAGAATAAAAAGGACTTAGAAGAAACAATGAACGACATAGATGAAGTCCTACGCAAGAACTATCGCATGAAAATAAACAAGAACAAAACAAAAGTAATGAAATGTAGTAGAAATAACAAAGATGGACCGCTGAATGTGAAAATAGGAGGAGAAAAGATTATGGAGGTAGAAGAATTTTGTTATTTGGGAAGTAGAATTACTAAAGATGGACGAAGCAGGAGCGATATAAAATGCCGCATAGCACAAGCTAAACGAGCCTTCAGTAAGAAATATAAGTTGTTTACATCAAAAATTAATTTAATTGTCAGGAAAAGATTTTTGAAAGTGTATGTTTGGAGTGTCGCTTTATATGGAAGTGAAACTTGGAAGCTTTTGAAATGTGGTGCTATAGGAGAATGTTAAAAATCAGATGGGTGGATAAAGTGACAAATGAGGAGGTATTGCGGCAAATAGATGAAGAAAGAAGCATTTGGAAAAATATAGTTAAAAGAAGAGACAGACTTATAGGCCACATACTAAGGCATCCTGGAATAGTCGCTTTAATTTTGGAAGGACAGGTAGAAGGGAAAAATTGTGTAGGCAGGCCACGTTTGGAATATGTAAAACAAATTGTTAGGGATGTAGGATGTAGAGGGTATACTGAAATGAAACGACTAGCACTAGATAGGGAATCTTGGAGAGCTGCATCAAACCAGTCAAATGACTGAAGACAAAAAAAAAAAGAAATTATAATTATTACATAATATTTCACGTTGAATTGGACTGCAAATAGGACTCTCTTATAATAGACATGAAATTCGCTCTTCTCATAGTCTTATATTTGCACACTCTCATACACGTTCTGATTGATTGTTATTGTTATATAAGTTCTTTCTGTAGTAGTCGAAGACAGTACTTTTCCCATATTTGTGGTATAAATTATTAAAATTTTCAGATAAAATATGATCGTTCATATTACATAATAAAAAAATTTAATCTACGATTCACACCTTGTTAGAAAGTAAGCAGTCTTTGTAATTACCATGCTGTATATAATGTAGTTAGTGTGGGTTTACAACAGTCCTTCAGAAAGTGTATTTTGGTGTGTAAATATAAGACGAAGCACATAGCGTTGCTTCTTATATATTATAAGAGTGTCCTCTTCAGATTCAACTGAATGTGACATATGCATGTAAACATTTTAAATTCATACTAATTTATTATACGAGTGGTTATTAAAATTGAATATTAACCTTTCATCTTTTACATGAAGTTGAAGGGTTAAAATTCAATCAGACATATTTTTTTTTGATTTTTGTATCATTGCAACGTGATATGGAAATAGAAAATGGTTACATTAATTTAATTGGTTAGTACACTTAAAAGTTTTTTTTTGTGAATATCTTGTTTTATGTGTATTTTAATATCATATTCTTAATGTATGAAAGTAATTGGAAAGGGCAGTATTTTGTAAACATTGTTAAAAATGTTACATTACAGGAGAGGTTATTTAAAATGAATTTTAACTATTCATCACTTACATTGAAGTTGAAGGGTTAAAATTCAATCTGAACTATTTTTTTTTTTGATTATATAATTATTGCACTAGTACGTAAATAAAAATTCTGACATGAATTTAGTTTTTCAGTTCACTTAACAAAACATATCTGCTTTATGTTTATGAAAATTTTAGTATCGGCATCATAAATTTTTTAAGTAATTGTGAGATAATTTTATTTGAAAGGGTACATATATATTTTGTAATTGTAAAAAATTATTTGCATATTTATTCAAGTTAACATGATGAGATTAAAAATGGAATGAAAGATTATACATAGTTTGTTTTAATCAAACATTTCCATAGAAACATCAACTTAAAAATTTCTTGTATCTATGTTACATAATATTAAAGATAAAAGAAAGTTTATTATGTTTTAAACAAAGCCTATTATTATTACAATATATTTAAAAGGTAAACTACTAGTAGAATTAAATTTTTTCATTATAATATATATATATATATATATATATATACATACCATGAAAAGTTATGTTTAATCTAACACAGCTGTATTTTACATTTTCTATTTAGCCACTGGAACCACAAAAAACTATTACTTCATTGAATATTAATGAGGGTGATGTGTACGAGTGTAAATGAAGAGTACTCTTGTACTCTCTGATGGTGACCATTCCTGCCTGGTTTTTTGAAATCCAACCAACAAAGAACACAGGTATCCACAGTCAAGTATTAAAATGCATATAAAAAAGTAACTACGTTAAACAGTTTAATTTTGTTGACCGATTTCTATAATTTTGACTTACGTGTACACCTTTCCTATCCCATCTTCATTATAAACACAATACCATCTTATCTTTTAACACCCCCAACATCCCCGGCCTCCGCCGTTAGGCTATACGCAGGAATGTCGGAGTGTCGTGGCAGTCGACTACCCCCCTGTCTTGTTTTTTCTTTGGTGTCTTATCGGAGTCCTCTCAGTTTCATCAAGTTGCAGCAGCCCTCTCTTCTGGACGACCACTACATCCCTCCACTTAGAGGCTACGCTTCTCGTCCCTACACTAGGTGTCCGGCTACGCACTGCGCGAAGCCGGCAAACCGCCGCGTCTCCTCTCTCACACCTGACGGTCCCAAATGCTTCATCGGAGCACCTTAACTGACCTTCATTCTTGCATATGAAGGAGCCAAAACGTCCTCTGCATCCAGGCTGCCTCCCTGGTCCTGCACGGCGACCACGATTCGCCCTCTGTATTTAATTTTATTTATTTATTTATTTTTTTCACCCATCCGCAGGACACAACACAAGTATTAAAACACACTCACACCACCACTTAGCCGCCATCAGGAAAACGCAGTTAAGCCTAGTAACACACCCATACAGAATACATAATTAATAAAAGTCTATTCTTCCCATCCGTCTCATTCTTCGGCTTCGTCACAGCTGGTCGTGGCCTTCCTACACACGGTCGCAGTGATTGTGTATGCCATCCCGCCAGCAATTTAAACACAAAAACATAGACAAAAGAAATGAAATACACACTACAATAAAATAAAATTCTATAAACACAGTAACTTCCCGCTGCTGCGGCAGCTCTCGTCGCAGTCAGCCACCACTATCACGTTGGCTGCGATTGCACTCCTCAACCAGCAGCAAAACATAAAACAACTCAATAAAATGAAATAAAATAAGATAAATAAAACACAATCCGGACAATAGCAAAGAACCCTCCCTTCAGTTGCAGCCCATCACGTTGGCGTCTGAACTTATTCTTCCTTCCGCAATCTGCGGGCACGTTCGCTGTGAGTGCCCTCGTAACCGTTAGCAGGAACACAATCAATAAAATAAAATAATACCACAATCATACAATACAAGGAAAATACATAATAAATGAAACCCACACTTCATGTTGTCTCTTCGGCCATGTCACCTCTAGCCGTGGCCCTCCTGCACACGGTCGAAGCGATCGTGCTTGTCATTTCGAGCCGGCCGTAGAGTACCAACCACAGTGACAATGGAGACAATTAATTCACAATACAATACAATAGAACACAAAAATAATATATATATAGTAGAAGAAACACACAGTATACTTGCTAGGGACATTGCTGCTTACCCGCGCCTAGAAGTCTTCTCTCCACTCTCTTCCATGTACCTCCTTCGTCTTCACTATGCTCTGTACCGCATCCCATTCTCTCTTCCCTTTCAGCATGTGAGCTACAGTTGTTTCTGGAGTGAGGCCATCTGTGCCATGCCTACGCCGGACCAGAGCCCACCTTTCGCACTCGTAAAAGGTGTGCTCCGGCTGTCATCCTGACCGCAGTAGAAGCACCTCGGTGTCTGTCTTCTCTTGAACCGATGTAGATAGACCCCGAACTCCCCGTGTCCAGACAGGAACTGCGTGAGGAAGTAATCTACCTCCCCATGCCTCCGCCTGACCCACGGTCCCAAGTCCGGGATCAGTCTCCTGGTCCATGCCCCAGCCGTAGCCGTTCTCCACATCTCCTGCCAGTTGACTATCAGCTGTCTCCCGGCCTCCGCCTTCAGCGTTCCTTCGTATGTTGAGACCAGCTGCGTGGCCCGCAGCTCGATGGGAGGCACCCCTGCGATGACTGCCACTGCGCATCCAGATACGGTGCGGTACGCCGATGTTATGTGTATCGCCGCTCTTCTGGTAAGGGTGTCTAGCATCCGTACATTCTTCTTTCTCGAAAGTGCGTCCTTCCAGGCCGGGACCGCGTACAGAAAGACGGAGGAAACCACTGAAAGGATCAGCACTCGCTTGCTCGCCCGTGGTCCGCTCTTGTTGCCCATTAGTTTTTGTAGAGCGTCTTGTATCTGCTCGGCCCTCTTCGTGACCTCTCTGAGGTGGGTGTTAGACAGCCCATTCTTCTCAATCCACACACCCAGGTACTTAGCGCAACCGGACATGTGGACCCGTACATCGTCTACCATGAAGGACATTCCCCTCAGTCTTCTTCTGCCGGTGATCGGGACAGCTGCCGTCTTGTGCGGTGCCAGTCGTAGTCCTCTCTCCCCCAGCCATCTGCTGACGACTGCCACCGCCAAGTTTGCCTTATCTTCTACCTCCTCCTCCGTCCGTCCTGACACCTGTAACTGTGAAGATTAAAAACTGTAACTGTGAAGATTTGATGTTTATAAAAAAGGAAGAACAACATGAAATTAAACAGGAAGAATTGGTAAAGTTGTTTATTTAAAAATATAATGTGTTCAATCGTTTTTAATTTAACTCAATAGTGTTATAATTTGGATTGTTTGCTTAATTCTTACTCTTAATTACACATGTTTTTTTAATCTAAACATTTCCAGGTTATCAACCTCTGGTAATACAGAGTGATTAGAATTGAAATATACACTCTTGGTAGCTTATAAAAATTAAACTGGTGTATCTGAATACAGAAAATGATATGGTTTTACAGGGAATTTTTTTAAAGTTTATGTTTGTATATCTGCTCAGCTGCTAATGTCACTAATTGATGTGTCATGTTACTAGACTGGCAAGGTGGCCACTACTGCAGTAGAGTAAGTTTTTTGTGTTTGAATTAGCCAAAACATACTCTGTTACTGCTGTGTAATGGCATTTCAGAACAAAATTTGGTAAATCACCATACGGTAAAAGTGTTGGCCACCAAGTAGTCCAGACTTGACACCTTGCAACTACTTTTTATGGGGTTATGTAAAAGACAAAGTTTTTGTACTGCCCCTTCCTGTTGATATCGGCGACTTAATATAACGTATTAGAAATGCTGTTGCTACCATTGACCAATATATGCTTCCACGTGTTTGGAATGAATTCAACAACCATGTTGATATCTGTCGTGTACACCATTTGTAACATTTATAAATATGAACTTAAAGTAATCATCTCATCTCTTAAAAATAAATTTTTAATAAATCTGTTGAAAGTGTATATTTTATTTGTAATCACCTGAATATAAAATAATGCATGACAATTATAAATTGTCATGAAACTCGCACAATGTTAGTGCAGATATTCAGTTATGATGCTTTTGGCCAAACACAGATCTACGATTGATTTTTAAAAATGGTCAAGTATGTGCTGATGATGATGAATGTTCAGGATGACCATCTATCAGCATTACACCAAATATAAAAAATTTATAATGAAAGAGATGAAACAGAATTTAATCTAAAATTCCTGTTTCTTTTACTTAAAATATTATTTACCTAGTTAAAATGTTTTAGCAGAAATATTTTTTTAAACATGATTTCAAAAGTAGAGTTGTGCAAGCCAGGAACGTATGAAAAAAATTAATTTTATAATAACTGAAAAATTATACTTAAAAATCTGATGTGGAGTACAATGCTGCACTCCTATAAATATGAAGTGCTGAAAATTATGTGGATTGATGTAAAATTTTTAATATAAATTTGAGAAGAGAGTAGTAAGTTGGCAAGAGTGGTGGGTTTTGTCTATATTTAGGAATGTTGTTGGACATTGAAGATTAACAAATTGAATTGATTTTTCCTCCCCAACCTTGTATCGAACAAAAATAATACAAGCATAATTTATTGGAAAATCTTATGTTTTGTATTACTTTGTGGAATTATAAGTTAATTAAGCATTGTTATTTAAGTTTTTGTGCATAACAGATAAATTTAATATTTTAAGAAATATAATTTAATTTTTTTGTTCTCATAATGTGTGTGTATTATATATATATAATACACACACATTATATGCATAAATTAAGTTTGTATCTCCTTTTTAGATGAT
The DNA here is from genome assembly GCF_047948215.1 of Lycorma delicatula. Taxonomy (NCBI): domain Eukaryota; kingdom Metazoa; phylum Arthropoda; class Insecta; order Hemiptera; family Fulgoridae; genus Lycorma; species Lycorma delicatula. The sequence goes on along the minus strand of NC_134459.1, from coordinate 66,439,257 downwards.
TAATGGAGAATTTTATCATCTTAACAGTCTTTTTGGTACTGTTTATAAAAGTTTTTGATGTCCTTTTTCTGTTTATTTTTGGTGTTTACAGTAAGTTTAATTTAGTAAGTTTAATTTAGTAAGTTTAATTTTCATCTTATTCTGTGTTATTCATAGCTTATTTTTACTTTTTTTTCTCTTGAATATAATATATATCTTTTATTTTAGGATCTTGCTGATAAGACAATTGACGATTCAGTTCTAGAAAATGTTGAGGATAATATTCAGAATATGAAATATATGACTCAGGAAGTGTAAAGATAACGTTTTACGTAATCGCGTACATAAAATATTCAATAAAATCGACAGCGTTAGTAGTGATGGATTTAATAATGATAAAACATTAGAATTTGAACACGATATAAGAATTAATAATAATGATGTAAGCGATAGATTAGTGGAGTGTAATAAACAAAATATTAATGACGCTAAGAAATATACGTGTAATCATTATGAAAAAACATTCAAATCAAAATATAATCTGATGCATCACAATAATATTCATATCGGGGAAAAAAGTTACCATTGTACATTATGTCAAAAGTCATTTTATCGAAGCAGTGATTTAAACAGACATTTTTCTATTCATATAGGTGAAAAAAGATTTAAATGTAACACTTGTGAAAAATCTTTTAATAATAATGGTAATTTAAAGAAACACCTTATAATTCATACAGGTGAGAAGAAATTTACGTGTAATATTTGTTTAAAGACTTTTAATAATAGTAGTAATTTGAAGAAACACCTTACAGTTCATACTGGAGAGAAAAAATTTATATGTAATATTTGTTTAAAATCTTTTAATAACAGTAGCAATTTGACAAAACATCTTATAATTCATACTGGGGAGAAAAAATTTACATGTAATATTTGTTTAAAGTCGTTTAATCAGAGTCGTGTTTTAAAGGCACATCTTTCCGTTCATACCGGTGAGAAAAAATTCTCGTGTAATTTTTGTCAATTGTCTTTTAACCAGAGTTGTCATCTGAAGTCACATCTTTCTATTCATACTGGACAGAAGAAATTTACATGTGATTTTTGTCAAAAGTCTTTTAATAGAAAAGATAGATTAGAAAAACATGTTATTGTTCATAAAGAAGAAATTTCTGTAAAATTTTCTTCATAATAGTTTATACTTATATAACTTATAAGATTTACTAATGGTACGCAGTATAAAATTTAGAAGAAGTGTTTGTATTGTTTTTTAAATGTTTGTATGAAGTTAGTGTATTATTTGATCTACAGTATTATTAAATTTTGTTTTTAAGAATTACTTATTTAGTTTTGTTCTACTTGTTAGTAAGTAACCTGTACTCGTTACTTATGTACTTGTAAGTACATACGTACTTACAAGTACTATAAGTAAGTACTTATTTAAAGTACTTGTACATAAGTACTTAAGTAACAAATTCAGTTGTTCTGGAATAATTCTGATAGTTAATCGCCGCCGGTCATATCGTATCAAGTCTCTGATTCGCTTAACATTGTCATTAACATTGTCACTTTTTGACATTAATGATCTTGCAGAGCACCTATCGTCCGCAACTGATTCCTAGCCATCTGAAAATACTTTAAACCACCTAAAAACTTGGGCTCCTAACGAAGCGTCATCTCCATACGTCCTTTTCAATTTTGAAAAAGTTTCAGTAGCATTCTCACAGAGTTTAACACAAAACTTGATTGCACAACGTTGCTCATAATTAGTGTCAATCATTTTTGTAACACACAGCAAAACCTTGTTTCACGAAAAGTTTGTTTACATCTTCATGTGGCAACAATAAACCAAAAATAAATCAGCTGTTCATATAACCATTTGTTTAATGATAACACTTTACAGTGTTATTACTTTGGCTGCAAAAAAAAAATAGTCTCATTACTTTATTTACAGACCTCATTTATGTTTAATAAGTGTAAATGACATTATTTCCCGATCAATAACTTTCTTAGAAAAGAACAAAATTAATTAAAAAGTAAGTCTCAAATGTAAATTTTGTTACACATGCTTGTTTAAATCAGTTGTAAAAATAGTGAATCATTAATTCATAAAAAGATACTCCATATTTCAAGTGTAATTTTATGATTGCAAGTGTGAAATATCATTTAAATGAATATCACATGAAAAATCACAGTTTTAAAAATTAAATATATTCTGTTGAACATTTATGCAAACATCTAAACAATATTACAACCTTTTATTGACTTTTCTTTTTTTAGAAATTTGAATTCTAACATAATTCAAAGTCATATGTGAATACCAGCTGTTAACATCAATTTTAAAATAATATGAAAGTTTTTTGAACTTTCTTAATAAAAATATTTCCCAGCTTAATTTCATAACTTTCCTAGCTACATTAGTCAATTCATTTTTCAATTCGATTATTTTAAGCTCTATTTTTTATACTTTTACAATAAATTATTTTTTTTATTGATAAACATAACCAGAATTATGAATTTTTTTTTCATATGTTTATATAAAAGTATTTTTTATAGTTAAATACAAAAAACTGATTGCTTATACATGTGAAAAGTTTAACGTTGAGACTGTTTTATGTTTTTGTTCTTTTTCAAGAGCTATAAAAGTTATTGTAAGAAATTTTAATGTTATTGGTTTTTTTTTAAATAAATCTTTATTAAATTAAAATTACTTGTTTGATTATTCTTAAATCTTTTAAATTTAAATTTTAAAGCCAAGATGCTCAACAAAAGCAAGGAATGACCAAACAAAGTTTTTAATTTTAGTACAGGATTATTACAAATGATATTTCCGATAACAAACTTGAATTATTTACATTTAATAACACTCGACACACATGAAAGTAGCATCAATGGAAAGGAAAAGTCAAAAATTTCCAGTGGTTGGTACAGTTGTAGTGTAGTTATCAATTTCATTACTAGGATGATAAGAAAGAAAATAGCTGCCAATGAATACAGGAAGATTGTATACTGGATTTTCACATCTGCTAGTCTGTTATCACTCTGCAACAATTTTAGAAGGAAGTTTGGTGAAGATGCATCCAGTGAGCTGCGTATCCGTAAGAGTGGTATTCTATCTTTAAAGCAAGGGGATACATCTATAAGCGAAAGTCAACCAGCCATTTACCAATAAGTGAAAAGTGTAGTGTGTGCAAAATTTTCGTACAAGTCCACAGAAATCCATCATCTGGAACAGGATACACGAGGTTTAATTTTTCAGCAGGATGGGCCGCCACCCTACTTACAATTGAATATCAGAAGTGAACTGAATGGGTTATTTTATGACTAACTCTCCTTCCTCTTATATAAAGCTAAGGCAGTGAGAACATTTCTCTTGCGTTTCATTTGACAAACGTTTGTGTTAAACTGACATGATAAGCACAATTTTCTAGATTTTAATTTCATAAGAATCGACTGTTGTACGTTCTCATTTGTGAGAATCTACATTTTTGTTGTTGAGAAGTTTGTGCGGAAATATTCACGGCATTTCTTTTGACATGGCTTTTCACGGCATTTGAGTAGCATATTTAGTAGGCTTACCCTTATTTTAATTATATATATATAAAAACATAATGTGTGTGTGTAATATAAAGTACTAGATGCCACTAAAACATATTGTAACTTAAATATATTAAATAAAATATATAACTAAAGTAAAAGTATTTGCAACAAATATTTATTTTTGAAGTCTGTGCCAGTCAACACAATTTAAACAAAAAAAAACAAAAAAACTAGAAATTCTGGAATTAAAAAATCAGGAATTAATCAAGAAAAATTATAAATTTCTGTAAGAAGTTTTCTATGAAGAAGAAAACAAAATAAAAGTAGTAACAGAATAATTCAAGGAAAAGACCAGTTAAAAACTTAAACAGGAAAATGAAAGAGTATAGGACATTAGAAAAAGTGTTAAATGTCATTCCGAAGTAAGCTGAAACAAAATAAAAAAGTCAGGATTAAAAAAAATCTGAAATTGCGAAGACATTTTTTCTTTTTGGGGCCACCATACTCAACATAATTTTTAAGATAATATTTAAATGATGATAATATATTAAGAAAAGGTTTTTATGCAAAGATACAACCATAATTTTAAATAAAAAAGTGTTGATAAGTTTTGACTAATACAATTTTGAATTTTAAATGCAGTGTGTAACATGCAAGATAATTTTTTTTTTAATTTATTTAAAATTTAAATCCATCGACCACTAGAGATGGGTTGAGAAAAAATGTTTTATAGTGGTTTGAAGGATTACGATATAATAGATGCAAAAAACGTTTTTCTGAAATATGATTTATCTAGTCATTTATTTTTTTTTTTGGAAAGGAGTGAATATTACATGAATATTTTTGGAAAACAATAAACATTTTGGTCAAAACACCAATCCCCAACCCCACCTCTTTTCCCAATTTTTGCAAAAATTTAATATTTGCCTCCAGGGGATAAGACCTGTTTACAAATTATAAAGAAAATCTGTCAACACGGCTTCAGAGTTAAGATATATGTTACAGGCCAACATACATACATACATACCATACATCCGTCTGACAAAAATTATTTTTTGGATTTTAGAGCATTGATTTTTGGTTGCTCTTTTCACAGATTTACAATTTTTTTTTTTTTTGCTGCCAGAAGGACCAATTAGTAGTCATTTATCTTTAGTCTTTCTTATCTTCCAATACTCTTCATTTTCCTGGAAAAATCCCTTTTCCATTCCTCTGTCCAAACCGTCCCCGTTCTCTTTTTAGGCTTTTCTGCAAATTTTAACACTGGGCAAGTTGTTATAATTTCCAGATCCTGTTCTGAGATCTTGCAGTGCAATGCATGCTTCTTTGATGTCTTGAAGCACCTCAGTGAGCCACACTGGTTGTGTTTTTAGCTTTAGCAATCTTTCCAAGAGTTGTTTACTTTTCTTTGATTCCTCCAAATGCAAGAGGTGGCTAAAGAATTTTTTTCTCTTCTTTCTTATTTCTTCTGTAATTGGTGTAACGACCTCATAGATTTTATGATTTGGGAGTAATCTCCACTTTCCTTTCACCAAGTTTACCCCGCCAATACAGGACCTTACAATCCTTCTTTCTATTTTGGCTAATTTTTCAGTTCTCGATGCTATCTTGATTTGACCCAGTGTTTCACTTCCATACATTACTACCGGTTTGATCACCATATTATAGTGTCTTATCTTGGCTTGTTTGGAGATGCATTTCTTGTTATAGGTGTTTCGTGTGACCACTTGTGCCATTACTAGTCTGTGTGCTCTTTCTTGCCTTTCTTTATTTTCTCGTTTAGATTCCATGTGCTGGATTCATCTAAATATTTAAATTTTCATACTATTTTAATTCTGCGACCATTGATTTCCAAATGTTTCTGCTGTGTCTTTCTAGTGAACATTGCTTCTGTCTTCTTGTACGAGATCTGAAGTCCAATTTTCGCTGCGATAGAGGCCAATGATTCTATCTGGTGTTCAGCCTCTTCCTCTGTATTTACAATTTATTTAAATCTATTTTTTGTTTTGAGAAACATCAGGAAAGTATTCTTTTATTCATTCCCCAGCAGGGAGACTCTTTTATAAATACCTAAAAGGAATAACTTAATTTTATTACGCAATATAAAAGGTGATCTTTATTATATTATAAATAAAAACTAAGTTTATTTTTTTAATGTCTTATTTAATGCATCATTTTTTTTTTTTTGAAAAAACAATTATAATGAAAACATAGCAAAAAACAGAAACAAATTTAACAGGAAAGAAACACAACAAAAAATTAAGATGAAAATAAAATAAGAAAACAAAATGAAATTATTTACAAAAATTAATACATGACGAATGGTGAGCCTGGATCAGAATTATTATGTTCTTTGAAGTTAGGTGTGCTTGCATCAAAATGAATATCTTCTTTGAAGCCTGAATCAGAAGATTTATCTTCTTCAAAGGTAAATGAATCTGTAACAGTATTTTTAACTTTTTTGAGGTCAGGATAGCCTGGATGGAAAACCTGATCATGCAGCTGAAAGCTTAACTCTAAATCTTCTTGTATTTTGAACTTATTCATGATTTCATTTCCATTATAGTTAAGTCTTCTTAAATTGAAAAAGAACTTTTCACTGGTAGCAATCTCTCTTTATGTGAATTATTAATATAATTCTTTATAATTCCATTTTCCTGGTTTAGAATTATATTACTTTTCGTAATTCTTCTAACCTGTATTTTATTTCATCACAGTTTTTGTGCACAGTGAAAAACTCAAGATATCTTTTTTCGTTCAGCTTTCATTTCATCAATTAGTTTTTCACGTGATAAGATTCAAGCATGTAAGTCAGGCGTAACAGTTCTGTATAATGATACTTGCTCCTGTAATTCATCTGACCTTTTATTGCTAGCCAATAAATCGGAACTTAACTTCTCTACTTTTTTTATTAGCTGAGAATTACTTTTATTAACTTCGACTACTTTTTTAGGCTTCCTGACTTTTTCCTTAGTTTCTCATTTTCAGACTTGCGTTCAGATATTTCCGACTCTAAAGCCATTACAGTCTCTTGTTAGAAACTGTTTTTTTGCGGTGAGATTCAAAGTGAAACATCTTTTAGACATGATTAATCATTTCAGTTTTTTAATATCCAGTTGTAAATTTTCATTTATATCCTTTTCAAAATGATACTTATTTTTAATATAAGACGGCTTTCAGTTCTTCGCAGGCCTTTTTTCTTTTTTAAGTGACGTTTGGAATTATTTTTTTGTTTTTTTGTATCTTTTTCTTCACAATCGCTAGCTGTTTTAAAACAAGAAGAAGTTGAGTTTTTAACGAATACATCCATTTTTGGCTCGCCTATTTATAAATTCTCGTCGTTAAATAAATACCAGAAGGATGCGTGTGATGACATTATTATAAATCTTAATGGTCAAATATTCCATGCATAGAAAAATGTAAAAAATATTATTAATTGTACAGTTTATGCTTATTGTAGAATAATTTTTAATATTAGTAAATTCTTCATGTAGTGACCACGAATAAAGCGTTTAATAATATGAATTCAATATAATTCAAATTTATAATATTTGCATCACTCTGTAACCGAATAAAAATCTGATGTGGGCACTACATGAATTCTTTGTATGCCTATTAAATTACATATTCACTTTTTTTTTTTAAAAGAAGTACATAAAATTTTATTTTATTAATCTGATTTTTTATTAATGAATTATTAATTATTTTAAAAGTTTTTTTACAATCTGAGGTTTAATTATTTTGAATTTAAGGGGATATGGAGTAACAATGAAATTTACAATTTTTTCCTTCATTTCTCAGTAACAAATGAAGATATCAGCTTTAATTTTTTTTTTGCGTAATCTTCATGTGAATATCTAAAAACCAATTTCTAGATTTTTTAAATTCTGAGTTTCAAGGGTTAAAATGGTTTTTTGAATTTTTGTTAAACCTTGGCTATTTTTTTAATATCTCTGTAACAAATGGATAAATCAACCTAATTTTTGAATGAGTGTATAATCTTCATGTGAATAAAACATTACTAGATTTTTTAAATTCGACCTTGAAAGGAGTGAAGAAATGTAAAAAAATGTTTGAACAATGATTGTAAATTTTCCCAATCGTGACCATATTAAATGAGATATTCACTACATTTGGGCTTGGAAATACTCTTCAGATAAATATTTAAAAACCGTTTTTGTGTTTTTTTGAATTTCATTTCTTTTCAGGGGTGCGTAGGTATATGGTGCTGTGGCTCAAACAACACAGCCACTGCCACCGTTAATGTATGTGTGATTGGCTGCACTTGCTTGACTAAAAAACAAAACAAGAAGATTGACCGCCACAGGAAACGCAAATAACCACATAGCGCAGGCAAAGCTGTGACAGGGAACTAGTATAATACATATATGTACTAGATACCACTAAAAATTGTGAAGTAGAATAATTTATAAAAAAGCAAAAATAAAAGCTGACTTTAAAAAACAATAGTACTAAAATGTTACAAATAATTATATTTTTATTTATTAACTAAAGTAAAAGGTATTTACAACAAATAACTATTTTTGAAGTCGGTGCCAGCTAACGCAAGTTAAATAAAAAAAAACAACATATGATCTATATTATACAAGTACTACTTGAAACAATGCAAAATTGGTATTAGAAGTTTTACTATAATAAAATGAGATCTACAGAAATGTAACAAAAAATATGTGATATACAAATATATGCTATAAGAATACTTTATAGATGCTTAGCTACATACGAGGTGTGACAATAAAGTAATGAGACTGATTTTTCTTTGCAAGATGTGGCAACCCTGCAGCTTGCACACCATCTTTGACCTTGGTCTATAAGCTACTTCTAGTCCAAGCGGCACATTGATGCAACTGCTCGGTCGTGAGTTGTGCTGTAATAAGTGAACACGTGTTTGTGTCTCTCGTCACAGAAATGAAACCGCAAAATATTGCGCGACGGTATGCCGTTTCTTTTTGCGTTAAATCGGGTGAAAACGCGACGACAACTTACGGTAAGGCTTTTGGAGAGGAGGTTATGTCAAGAGCTCAAGTTTTTCGGCGGCATAAAATTTTTAGTGAAGGCAGAACGAATGTTGAAGATGAAGACCGCAGTGGACGACCTTCAACCTCACGGACAGATGTCAACTTGACCAGGATGCGTGAAATCGTACGATCTGATCGAAGATTATCCGTGAAAATGATCGCAGAAGAACTCAACATCGATCGAGAAACGGTTCGTCTAATATTAACTGAAGATCTTGGTACGAGAAAGATTTGTGCAAAAATGGTCCCCAAAAATCTCACACAACAACAGCGAGAAACACGGAAAAATGTGGCAGCCGATCTGTTAGAACAAACGGAAATCGATCCAGATTTGTTGAGCCGTGTTATCACTGGTGATGAAGGTAGGTTTTTTCAATACGATCCAGAGACAAAACGCCAAAGTTCGCAACGGTGCTCAAAGGGATCACCCGGACCAAAAAAAGCTCGCATGTCCAAGTCAAAAGTGAAACGCACGCTTGTGTGCTTCTTCGATTCCAAGGGAATTGTTCATAAAGAGCGGGTGCCTCCTGGACAAACAGTTAACCGATATTTCTGCAAATAAATTTTAGAAAGACTTCGTAAACGAGTTCTTCGTGTCCGTGCAAACATTGCTGATAATTGGATTCTGCATCACGATAATGCGCCATCCCATACTGCTCTGTCAGTACAGCGATTTTTAACCTCCAAACAAATTTCAGTACTACCACAGCCACCTTATTCACCAGATATCGCTCCGTGCGACTTTTTTCTATTTCCAAGAGTCAAAATGGCGGTCAAGGGACACCATTTTCAAACAATACAAGATGTCCAAAAAGCTGTGACGAGGGTCTTGCAGGATATTACAGAAGATGAGTTCCAGGAATGTTACCGTCAATGGCAGAAGCGCTGGAATAAATGTGTGCAATCAGAGGGGAACTACTTTGAAGGAGACAACACTAAACATGACTAAAACGGTAAGCAACATTTTTTTTCACGTCAGTCTCATTACTTTATTGTCGCACCTCCTATATTGTCAGCAAGTACATTTCCCTTAGCGAACTCAAGATGAGGTATGGTCGTAAGATGCTCTCTTTTATATGCTCTTGAGATCCCACTTCCTGTTTAGCTGCCTAGCGGTCGGTTGAGGTACTAACTTTACATAATTTTATGTTTAACTTGTGCTGGCTGACACCGACTTCAAAAATAGTTATTCGTTATAAATACTTTCATGATTAAAATATTGAATAAAATTTATTTTAAATGAATTAAAACCGAAATTAAAAAAAAAAATTATTTTGGATTTCCCCATCAGGCAGAGGTATTAAGTAATTTTTTAAAAAAAATCTTCTTTATATAATTCAAATCTTTTAACGCTCAAAATGTATTTTGTTAAACAAAAAGTTTTTTTTTTCATTTTCGGGGCACCTGCAAGAGGAAGCATTTGGGTAAAATTAATTTTTAAGAAAATAATTCCTATGTGGTGATAATAAATTTAAAAAAGTATTTTTTTAAATTGTGCAAACAATTAGTTACAGCCATAATTCTAAATGAGTAAAGTTGTAATTTTCTAGGAAGAAGATGAAAAACCCACCGGGTTGGTCTAGTGATGAAGGCGTCTTCCCAAATCAGCTGATTTGGAAGTCGAGAGTTCCAGCGTTCAAGTCCTAGTAAAGTCAGATATTTTTACACGGATTTGAATACTAGATCGTGGATACCGGTGTTCTTTGGTGGTTGGGTTTCAATTAACCACACATCTCAGGAATGGTCGAACTGAGAATGTACAAGTCTACACTTCATTTACACTCATACATATCATCCTCTGAAGTATTATCTGAAAGGTAATTGCCGGAGGCTAAACAGGAAAAAGAAAGGAAGAAGATGAACATTTTCCACTGTATTTTTTTCTAGAGATACTACCGTAAGAGCTATCAAAAAATTAAGATTTTCACATTTTAATGCAGTGGGTAACTTGCAAGATGGTTTTACATTTATAGCCTAAAGAGGGATTAAAACACGCGTAAGAAAAGATTGGCAAAAACACTAAATTTTTGATTGGAAGCTATGACTTTCACATAATCTTAGATATCTTCTTTCTTTTTCCTGTTTAGCCTCCGGTAACTACCGTTTAGATAATACTTCAGCGGATGAATGAGGATGATATGTATGAGTGTGAATGAAGTGTAGTTTTGTACATTCTCAGTTCGACCATTCCAGATGTGTGGTTAATTGAAACCCAATTACCAAAGAACACCGGTATCCACGATCTAGTATTCAAATCCGTGTAAAAATAACTGACTTTACTAGGACTTGAACGCTGGAACTTTCGACTTCCAAATCAGCTGATTTGGGAAGACGCGTTCACCACTAGACCAACCCGGTTTTTAATCTTAGATATTTGCATCGTTTAATTTAAGAGTGGTGTTTTAAACATTTTTTTACATACTTTTTATTTATTTATGTTCATAAAGTAATGAACTCTAACCAAAATGTAGGCACCGGAATGTACTGATCACTAGCGGAAAATCCTGATTCGTTAGTATCAATTTCTAGAGTTAGATTTCTTATTTAACTTTCATTATATCAATATTCATCATTCAAAAAAAATATTTTTACCCAAGAGGTAATCAATTTTGGACACCTAATAATCCAATTCCGAGACGCCGTACGCCAGGGCAACCCGTTTGGAGGGTCTAGATGTGGAAGGCGTGTCATAGGCACGCCTCTGCATCTAGTATATTCGCTAAATTGGGGCGACGGAAGCGAAGAAGAAATATAATCACCGGATCCTTATTACAAAAAAAAAAATGTGTAAATATATTATAGTTCGAAAAAAAGCGTGTGCGCACGCACGCACACATCTATAGATCAATATTACGGTTCCTGTACAAGATTGAAAGAGCATGTGAAATGCAGTTATAAGTGTTATATACAGAGTTATATTTAAGTATGGAAACAGCTTATACTGCATACCTGAGAGGTCTTTGGAGGGAGAATGAAATGGGGTTCATCACAGTTAAAAAAAATCTGCATTATGGTGGGTTTTAAATTTTTTCCGCCATATTGAATCAAACTTAATTTTAAAATAGGAAGGTTGACGTATGACACATCATTTCGGTTTAAAATTTTACAAGAAAAAGAGTGTTGAACGCCGTTTTTCTGTTAACGCCTTCGTTGTCGAACACTCAAATTTGGAACGATGGAAAAGTAGTGTTAATAATAAAACGCGATGGATGCATGATCAATTTTATTGCATTTTCCATTCATAATGCAGACAATAGCAATGCTGTAATATTAGTAATAATTAACAATGAAACAACAAATCATATCAACTGTCATTTTCTCATTAAATTTGTTCATTATTTAAATAATAAATAATTGCCATAATTACTGAATTTATTATTTAAATACTCAAAACATTACTGTGTTAATTAGACAAGGTTAGCGAGCGTAGGTTAAGTTTGATTAAATTATATTAATAAAACATAAATTGTTATATTGAGTGAGTTACTAAGATGTTCAAACTTGATTAGCGAGGAAAATAATATTTTTTTCATTTTAAAATTATTTTTATGCCCAAAATCAAGGAAATATAATGATTGTTCAGGAGTGTTGGGAGGGGGGGTAGAGCCCCTCCGATTGTTACAATATAAGGTCTAAATGTAAAATTATAATTTTACCTTCCGATAATTTAAAAAAAAAATATATAGAAAAAATCGAAAAAATTTGTTGACAAAGTTTTTTCCATTTTTTCTCGACTTAAAACTGGTTTTTAACATGATAATTATTTTTGAGTGATTTGGTAAAGAATTTTTGGGTGGCATATAATGAAAGTACCGAACATAATCGCCAGGTATAAATGCCTAGTAAATTTTTACACGGACTTGAATACTAGATCGTGGATACCGGTGTTCTTTGGTGGTTGGGTTTCAATTAATCACACATCTCAGGTATGGTCGAACTGAGAATGTACAAGACTACACTCATACATATCATCCTCATTCATCCTCTGAAGTATTATCTAAACGGTAGTTACCGGAGGCTAAACAGGAAAAACAAAGGTATAAATGCAATGTTCAGCATTTTAAAAAGTTTACGGTTGAAGTGTAGAGAAGAACAATTGCTGACATTTACAGGAACCAAACTGCAACAGTAATAATTGAAGAACATAAGAAAGAAGCCGTAATAAGAAAGGGAGTCCGACAAGGATGTTCCCTATCTCCGTTACTTTTTAATCTTTACACAGAACTTAATGATGTTGAATCTTTACACTTAATGATGTTAAAGAACGATGTAGATCTGAAGTAACAGTGCAAGGTGAAAAGATAAAGATGCTACGATTTGCTGATGATATAGTAATTCTAGCCAAGAGTAACAAATATTTAGAAGAAACAATAAACAGCATGGATGAAGTCCTACGCAACAACTACCGCGTGAAAATAAACAAGAACAAAACGAAAGTAATGAAATGTAGTAGAAATAACGAAGATGAACCACTGAATTTAAAAAATAGGAAGAGAAAAGATTATGGAGGTAGAAGAATTCTGTTATTTGGGAAGTAGAATTACTAAAGATGGATGAAGCAGGAGCGATATAAAATTCCGAATAGCGCAGGCGAAACGAGCAATGATTTGAGTGCATCGTCTTATTGAAGTTAGGTATAGGAAGAATTTTTGTGAGAAACCTTCGCTGTAAGCAAAGGCGGGACCAAATATATCCCATTTAATAAAAAATATTATGTCTGGAAATTAATTTATAAAAAAATTCATTTTATATTTAGTAATTTTCGCTGATATTAATTAACAAATTAATACCTTAATCTGTCTTAGAGAACATAATATTACCAATTTTTTTTTCTTAACTGAAAAAAATATATCGGTGCAGTTCAGTTTTGTAAATTACTATTGAAAAAAAATGTCTGTTAATTTTCGACTACATCGGCAATTGTGATGACGTAATTTGTTTTTATTAAGTAATATTTTGAAACAGGTAAAAGTAAAAAAAAAAACGTTTTGAAATTGCTTCATTCTTTTATTTTAAATTCAAATATATATTTTAAAGCGATTATATATATTGAAGATTACTAAGTTACGTCAGGAGGGATTCATTAGAACAATTAAACAACTGTAATACAATTGACCAATCAGAAACATAGAAAAGTAATTAACTTGTTTTTCTATTCTTATAACAAACAAAGTTGTTTGTCAAAATTTTAACGTTGGACGGATAAGATATGTCACGAGGGAGTCGCTCGGGTTTGTAACGAAACTCTCCGATATGATTGACCAATCAGAAACGCAGTACAGTAATTAACTTGTTTTTCAATATCTTGTAACCTCATACGAAGTAAAAGACAGTATCGCCGAAATCGTTGAACAGTGTACATCTCATTCGTGTGGTAACCTGAACAATCTTCTAGACTAGATAACCACATAATTTAGGACATTATTTTAAAGTGAGGGACATTTATTTTATTGCATACAACATAGTTTTATTTTGTTTAATATATCGGTTTTAAATTAAACATTTTTTTTCTTAATTACAGTTTAATGAAAATTAAAATTTAACGTAGATTTTTTAAGCACGTTGCTACAGTTTATATGATGATCTTTTTTACGAAAAAAGATTTTCTTTTTTTATGAAATTTTGTTTTTTAATTTAAAATCTATTCTAGATAAATAATAATCTTCCATTTTACAAAATTTGTTTTATTCAAAAAAAAAGAGGGGTGATGTAATCTTTTTTTGAAATGGATACATCAACATGGCAAAATTTTTATAAAATTAATTACCGATGAATTTTATGTAGGAACTAAAATGAATTTTATTCAAGAAAATGCTATAAAATGTATTAATATTTTCAATAATTTTATAGGAATTGCCAAATTTTTATATTACATCTGGATACTTGTATAAATAGTTAAGTGTAATTTATATGTACTGAATAGACATGTTTTTTCTTGCGCTTGGCTACCTTTAATGTCTACTGAAAACAAGTACAATACCTTGGTACGATAAATATCTTGCAGGAACTATCAAATTTTATTGTTTGATGTATCGAACACTTTAATTATTAGGAAATATTTTTTAGAAACTGTATTAAGATAAGATTGTAGTTTGAATTAAAAAACAATAATGTGCAGTTATGTATCATATTTAAAATACTCATATTCTTTTTTAGTTTTTTTCAGATCATAATAATTTGTTATTTCCCCGCTTGAACAATCTTAATCTTCTTTCATACAACATCATTGAACCAAATCTTATTGGACATCCTCACATTTTCACATCTATGTTATCAATTTCTTTTTTCAGTAATTCTCTAGAAAGTTCTAGAAATAAAAGCCAATTATCACTTGTACAAATATTTTCCATTATTGCAGAGGTATTCTTTCTTTATTTCTCAAGAGTTTATAATAATAAGAAATTATCTTTTTTCTTGATTAAAGATAATTTAAAATTTATTTTTGTTTCCCATATTTCTAAATTTTTCCTGGACACCAGTTGTAGTTAACTGCATTCATTTCTGGGTCTCTCGATTGTAACCTGGAAAAGAAATCTTTTGTAAAGGTGTTTTATTGTGTAATCAACCAAACCTGTTTTAGCTAAATTTATTTTAATTTTTTTCAGCTCGCTAATAAATAAAAACTGAATATTCAATACTTGTTCTAATCCATTTTCATTTGATCCATTACCATTTGTAGTGAATTGCCAACCGACACACAAATTTCTGAATACTGTAATACAATTAAAAAGGTTTTATTGTATTTTTTAATTATTTTCAAGCAGGTGCAATTTTTTTATTTATTCTGATTATACAGATGACTAGGTAGAAAAAAAATAAGCACATAATTTTTTTAATTACTCATTTTTCTTCTAAATGAATTTTAGTCTACGCTTTAATATATTTTTTATGTAATTCTTAACTTTGTTTGATTAGGTACTTTGGTGGTTAAGGTACTGATGTTCTATACCTCCTTTGTCGCTACATTCATATCAAAAAGTTAGCCAATTATTTTAAATAATTTCTTCATTGAAATCATTTACAATTTTTTACTCTGTATTTTCTTTTCAGTTACAATTATTTTACTGAATTTATTTAATTATGTATAGCCGTTTGTAAAACTTCATACAGGAAGAAAAATACAATCCCAGTTTATATTCATTCCTTTATGGATTTAACTAGTCAAATGACCACATACTGTAAAGGTTCCATTTATTTTCATAATAAGTAGTACAATATAATCTTGTTCTTTATGTGAATTCTCTGTTTTTTAATGTAATGCAAACAATACAATTTTTTCAAAATATTAATAAGCATTAGTTTCCTAACCTTTTAATTAAATATTTAAATTTAACCTCTCTGGAGAGAGATAAATGTTTTTACTATGTATATTTTGTATACAAATTATGTTTACACGGTTTTGTTGCCTCAAATACAGTAATTTTAACAATATACATAAAATAATTAGGTAGCTTGTAATTGCATGTCCTTGTTATGTAGCTAGTAATTTCATGCGGCTTGTAATTGCATGTTCTTTTTATGTAGCTTAGAAATATAACTGTTTTATCATAAAAAATTGTTTTACTAACATTGAGTAACTTACTAACATTAATTACACTAGTTTAAGTTTAGTTGATGGGTATTTTATGTATATCATTCATTCTGCTGTATTTGAGTTGAATATCTAAATTTAAATGTAATATAAATCGATTATCAATTATTAAATTATAACTGTTTCTTCAAAGAGGTTAAATTATAATATAAAGGATTTTAAGGAACAGGGTACATAAACCACTTAAAGGCTGTTTATACAATTTCTCCAGTTTTGTATAAATTTATTATTTTTAAATAAGGAGAAATTTGTGATTTACTAATTCATAGTATTGGCTTTTTTCAATCGTATTTGATCTGTTTATGTAAAATAGCTTCGCATCTTATTTTCTTTGTGGATTTGCTTTTATTTTATAATTATCCTAAGTAATTTCTTAAATAAATAACCATATTTAACAACAAAATTAATTCTAAAATGCCCCATTGATTATCTACATATAAACAAATTTAGGAATACAACACATCATCAGTTTTTTGGCATTCATTAAAAAAAAACTTTTTACCCTAACCATCTAACATTACATAAATCTATTTTTGACACCATCAAACAGTATTTGAAAGTATACTGGACTTCTGCAGAGAACCATCAAGAAACTATTACAGTATATCCATCAGGAATCCGTCAGTATTACCTTTGATCATTTTTACAACCTAAAAATACACTACATTAAACCTTTCGTATGAGCAAACTTTATATATAAACCCCCTGGTTTTAGTCTTCCAGAGTAGTATATGCCATATGCTGCCTGGTGGTTATCCACTGAAATTATTAGTTTATTTCTATAAATGTATTTTTTATAAACCACTTTCCAAAACCATGTAAAACTGAAATCGAGCACATTCTCTTTCTTATACGAGATTAAAATTGGAAATGTAATTGGTACCTGTCGCCTGCTATTAATCACTCTGCACCTCCCACTGTTCACATATAGAATTTCTTTGTAATTATATTTCATATTGTTGATGAAAAAAGACCTCCTTATGGATTACTGAATAATAAAATTAAATTTTTTTCTATAATCCTACAGATAAAGGTAGCTTCAATATTACATTTAGTAGTTGCATTAGTTAATACCCCCTTTTCACTTGCATTGTCATCAATCGCAACTTGATTTCATTTGCTATCATTAGCAACTTACCTTTTTTTCAATAATATAAATTATAGACTTTTTTTTTAATTCCAACCAGGATTGACCATATTATGCTGTGAAAATGCGATCTTAAGAGAATCTTGAAAGGGGTAATTAAGAGGTCTGGATAGTAATGCATACACCTGCACAAGTACAAAAGGGAAAAAAAGAAATATGTAAAATACAAGTAAATTCATTATTATTAAATACTCTCTGAGTAATTGATTTCTTTGAAAAATCTTCTATTTTTAATATTGAAAATAACAGAAAAATCCCTTAAGTTATGTTTCTTCAAATCCATAATATTTTTCTATTAAAATTATAAAACAAAAATCTTCTGGTTAATATTTCCTAGTTCAGTCTTCTAATTTTTTTTTAGAAATACAGCTTCAAATTATGTAATTGTAGAAACACACACAGATTACACTGTATTATACAGACAGAAAATTTTTCATATTCTCTGACGCAGTTCAAGGTGTATCATTTTAGATTTTTGTTCAACATGTGGCAAATCTAATATGCTCTGACAGTTCAGGGTGTATGAATTGTTTTAAATTTTTAATCAACACATAGTAAATCTGATATGCTCTGAAACAGTTCAGGGTGTATAATTTTAGATTTTTGATCAACACATAGCAAATCTGATATGCTCTGAAACAGTTCAGGGTGTATTATTTTAGATTTTTGACCAACACATAGCAAATCCGATATGCTCTGAAACAGTTCAGGGTGTATTATTTAAGATTTTTCTTCACACAAAGCAAATTGCTGTGACACAGTTCAGGGTATATTACAACTTTTTCCTTAACGGATAGGAAATTCGATGTGCTCTTACACAGATCAGGGTGTATTATTCACATTTTAGCATATTAGGTACCAAATAAGAAGCACAATTATTTTTAATTATAGTTCTTGATTACATATTGAAATTGTAAATATCTATGTTGTGTGCAATGAATAGTTTTCGCGATAGCCGGGTACAGAAAGCATTCGTACCGCGTCAACCGCGTCGCGACCGTATTTCATCATCCCGATATCGTTCATCGGGTTTCGGTTGGGGGTTGCTGTGTATATAAATGTGCCTATATATTGGGGGGTGATATATAAATATGATAATGTTAGAAATATTTTATTCATAATATTTATAATTATTCTATGTTTATTATGTTTCTTTATGTTTTCAGCTCATCACTTCGCTACCAGTGGCTGAAGTCCTCCTTCTAAATCAATTTAAATTCATGAAAAATTAAATGTTATAATTTAAATTTATTATTTAATTTTAAATTTAATCACATAAAAATTCCTTTGTATAGTTTAAATTGCTTTATAAAATTTTATTTGAAATATTAATGAGTGGGTTTTTAAATTTCCTTTTTTATAAATTATTTAAACTTTATTCATTTCATTGATAAAATTAATCATTTAAATAAGTTCAAGAAATTTAAAAAATAAGTAAATATATAGAGGCAATTTCTTAATTAAATGCAGCTTTTAAATCTGGTTCATGTAGGATATATGTTTATTTTTATATATATATTTATTTTATTTGATATTTATTATTTTACATAAGTTTTTTCTTAAATTGTTTTGGTAGGTGTTAATCAAATTGAAGGTTAGAGCATTTTTATATCTAATTACAGTTTAAAAATTTTTTTTTTCTCTTATTTGAAATATTTAAAATTTTGAATACCCCTTTGCTTTCCCCAATCAACGTTCAGCCAGCCACCTGCTTCAAAGAAGATGCATGCTTGCATGTTAGTTTAATTTTTTCAAACCAGGGTCAGCTGATTTTAGAGGTGCCATAATAAATTATTTCACTTTATTCGCTAATTTTTTTATTAAAAAAATTAACTTACTTGCAAAATTAACCATTTTTTTGTGGTAAAATCTTAAGTAGAATGTGAAAAAATTCATCTAGCATAACACTGTAATCCAAATTACTTCAAGATTTAATCATTTTTATATGTAATATATTTGCCTTGCATATTAAAACGGCATGAACTGACCCTGGTTTTTAGTGTGTAATTATTTTATCTTTCATATATTTTGAAATTGTGGGGGAAATAAGTGATTGGTGTAAATAAAGTGTGAAATTAAAGTGCGATCAAGATCAAAGTGTGAAATTAACGTTATCTTCCTCACTACAAAAATTTACAAACTATAAATAAAAATGAGACTAGAAATAATACAGATTACATTCCACATCTCATCAACTCTTCACTTCATGCTGCATCCTATTTCTTCAGAGTACCAGATCGACCGATTTTTTCAGCTGCTCGATGGATTTGATCTTTGGATTAGTCGTGGCGATAAATGTAAAGCTGTGTTGCCAAATGGTAAAATATTAAGGTACTACTAATTCTTTACTACACCATATAATTTCATGATAATACTAGTATTTATTAAGAGTCCATCAGTTTATGTAATGTTTAGCTTCAGTTAGAGCAACCAAGTAATGGAGCTACTCGCTCTGTGAATTCAAACAGCCATTATCACGGCATTAGCCCACTGTGGCCAGTCTAGTGGTTAACTCGTCATTGCAAGTCAAGAGTTCTAAGGTTCAAATCCTAGTAAAGACGTTTAAATGGATTTGAATACTAGATTGTGGATATTAGTGTTCTTTCATGGTAGGGTTTCAATTAACCACACACTTCAGGAGTGGTGGATGTGACGCTGAACAAAACTACACTTAATTTGCATTCATACATACCATCCTCTGAAGTAATACCTAATGGTGGTTCCAGAGGCTAAACAGAAAAAGAGGGTCAGGCCATTAGTTTAGACTCCAGTTTACATCATTGATAGGTAACTTTCTCTTTTGATACTGCAGTTAATTTTATTTTTTAAATATTTTATTTGAAATATAAACCACCATAACACAGTAATTAGATAAGTTAAACTTGCCATATTAATTTCCACCGACTGTTTTTTTGCAGTACCCTGCATCTCCAGTATGTATTAAATTCTATTTTTATTACATTAAAAGTTATTCGTTTTAATGATATCTCTTTTTTATGATAAATTATAATGTTATTGTGAAATTTTAAATGATGATATGAACATAAATAGGGTATACAACGTATCCTATTCTACAGGTACAACGTATACCAAAATGAAACAACTAGCACTAGGTAGGGAATCTCGGAGAGCTCCATCAAAAACCAGTCAAATGACAGAAGACAAAAAAATGAACATAAATGTACTTGTGAAAATATTTATAATTTACACAAAAATAATACAAATAAATTAAAAAGGATAAGATAGAATTTAATAGCAAGTGAAGATGCAAGATACTGCACAAACTGGTTATTGGAAATAAATAAGGTAAGTATAAATAATCTAATTACTGTGTTTAGGTGGTTTATATTTCATATAATGTTATATATATATATATATATATATACAAATTTTATACAAATTTATACAATTTATTTATACAAATTTTTATGAATTTTGTTAGTTACAGCAATGAAAATTCATAAGCTTATTATGTACATTTCTTGGCTTACGATATTTCAAGACGGCTGTTCATATTTTTTAACCTTTCTAATAGTATTTTGAGTATTTATCAGTTAACAGTACATCATTTGATTTTTTTTCATCATTGTTAATAAAATTGAAATGCAACATTTACTTATAATTTAACTCAATTATTCTTTTATAATGTAAAGAATAGCCATGAAAAGCAACTGATTTTGTTTCATAGTGTAAAATAAATGAAATAAGAATCAAATTATTGTCGTGACAGTCATCTTTTCACTTAGATACCCCCAAACTTTTAATCATAATAAAAATTAATTTTATGTGTGTTTACAGATAGAGAATGGGTTTTGATAGATGAAACAAAGCAATATCTTCATTTAACGTATTATTTTAATAGAAGATATACTGTGTAAAAATTTACAAGTGGTTTCACAATTTATTTCTTTTTTGACATGGAAATTCTGTTGAGTCCTTTATTGTTTTGCTTGCTTTGGCAATGAATCTCTTGCCTGACAGCGGTTTGAAAATTGAATGAAACCATGCTTGCACCTCTTTCTCAAAATTTGTAGAATATACTTATAAAGTAGATGGTACATAAATATTTCATGAATTTTAAATACCAGAGCAATCAAAGCAAGTGGAAACCTATATAAAATTGTAAAAAATAATAAGAAAATAAATGATGCATTTCATTCTATAAAAATATTACGTATGATTTAAAAGAAAATATATATATAAAAATTAGTAAAAGGATCAGGTAGTAAACCGATATCCTGTATCGATTTTTGTTACCATTCAACATTATTCTTAGCTGAAAATTTTAGCTCAGCCAAGTAAGTTCATATAACACACATTCCTGGATGCGATGTAGATCTGTTACCATCTATATCGGTGAACCTTAATTCAGAATAATGTTTTTGCATCTATTCTTGGTAAAGCGCTTTGATCTTGTACGAGAGGAATCCTTGCTGCCTTAAAAGGTGCTTATAATTTTTTTGAGCGAGTTGTCTTGTTTAACAATCTTCTGTGGATTACTCCTTTCTAACCTCCACTTTTTTCCTTTATTTTCTTCCACCTTGATCTATTAAACGGGTGTTTTTCAATGATTTCTCAATGGATATCTAACGATGTGGGGTCCGTAAAAAATTCAGTGTTCTTTGTATCTATCTAGTTTGGAGGAGGGTATAGCTTTTCTTGTGTACCTACTTAGCTAGCGATTCTATTTCTGTAAAAAATGCCTATATAAATACTTCTACCTCAGGTTAAATATTTAAGGAATAAAAATGGACCCTGTAATCATTCCTAATAAATATTTTTGTTAGAAAAAGTTCAATGCTACCATACATGAAATAAATTTAATAACTAAAACAAAGCTATATTAATTTCACAACCGCTAATTGAATTTGTCTTACTTTCTTTTGTTTCAGGTAACTCAACGGTTCATTTAATATTCTAAGGGAGAGCTGCCATGTAAGTGGCCCTCCTTACATTGTGGTACCCCCTTTTATTGTAGTTTAATTTTCTACTAAAGGTACTTACTTTTGTTATTATTGTTTAATATTATAAATTTTCATGTTAAGAATAAGTTGTGTAGTTTTTAAGTTGATAGTATAATATTCTTATAAAATCGCGGTAGGTGCCTTGTCCCAGTAGGGTCCCCTGATAGGAACTTTCCTGTAGGGAATTTTTTATGTCTATTTTTGTGTATGTTTCTGTTTCAGGTTTAACATAAATTTTACATTAAAATTACTTAGATAAGCAGTGTAAATTAAGTTTTATGAAAATAGATATAAATTTTGTATATGCTGTGTATGTTTTTTCAGGTACAATGTAGATATTATTTTATTATTAGTTAGTTAGGTCGCGTCCGCGATCCCAATCCCTAATAGGGTCCTCCTCCCTAAGGGGGAGGTTTTTTAGTCGGTGAGAGCCCGACACTACCGTCTGTTGCGGGCACAGACGGTGGCTGATACAGCTTTTTCCTCCTCCTACGCAAAACAAAAAAAAAAAAAAAAAAAAAAAATTAACAGTTCATATTACGTGCATTACTAATCTTTTTGCAAAGTGATTTTGAGTTATAGGTGCTGTACTGGGAGTACTTTTAAATTCATGGAAGCTGTGACAAAAAAAATGGTTACCGATTCTCAAATGTAATATTGAAAGCGGAAAATGATTATGGAAGATAAAGAAAATTTTAGTTAAACTGACTATCAACCTAGTTTCAAATCTGGATTGAATAAAAAGTAAGTACCATAAATGTCTAACAGAATTTTTAAAATTCAGAAAAATATTTTAAAAAACGACTATAATTATTGCAGTCCCAATATGTATATCTAGAATTGTACATGGTGATTTGAACAAATACTGGGTGCTGAATTGAAAAATTATAAAATTTTGTGTAATACATTGCATTTTTAGATACATACCATTTATTTACCAATAAATGCATAATCAGTGTCATGCCAATATTTCAAAAAAGTTATTATTTTTCTGTATTCATTTATAATTTTTTAAATCAGCTAAGTTTTTGTTATTCAAATACAGATGAATTGTAATATATTCAATACAGTTTTTAAGTGTTATTTCAACGTTTGACAATATGTTTAAATTTAAACAATGTTTTATTTAAATTTAATTATTTAAAACAAATAATTTTTATTAACTATTTTACATCTGCAGTGATATTAGATTATAAGAATTAATTACATTTTTAGTAAGTAGAAGCAAAGTATATAATGCGCTAACACCAATCAGCTATGCATAATCTAATTACATGTTCCTTCATTTAATGCTGGTAAAAGAGTAGTCGATGAAACACATGATGTTACTGTTCCCAACTGTGAGGTACATTTCGCGAATCATCTTCTGTGACGTAGCAGAAGTTGTAACTTCTGCTACGTTATTCTGTAGTAGTCTGCTAACAGTTATTGAATTACATAATCTGTCATAATCACAATGTAGTGATGAATATAAAGTGCAAAAGAGATAAGAGGTACAATTGCTTTCTATTTCATTAAGAATAATGATTTTCATACGCGACCAGTCCCAGTGGTGAATGGAGCGAAGGTGTTGCTTGTAGAGCTGAAAGATTTCCTGCCTTTTGGTGGGATTTCCTGCCTTCATGTTTTAAAATAAATATCTAAATATCAATCCGGTTTAAGTAATTATTGATTACAAACCATTGTTTAGCTGTTCTTCTGTAATGTTAGAGCAAATTAATAAAAACTGCCAAGTTTCACTTTAGTAAAAAAATCATGACTATGTCGCTCATAATATTAGTATAAACATGAGATTATAATCTACAGATTTTAGTTTCACTGTATGCTTGGTCACAAAAAATGATCACAAAACACATCTCACAGTTGGAAACTGCAATATCATCATGTCTTTCATCAATTGCTCCTTTACCACTAAACAGAATGTTTACCACTAAACAGAATAAGTGGTTGAACAAGTCATTACATTGGAAATTCCTGATCTGCGACTTCTGGGCTATACAAGTCATACCATATAAAGTTGATTTCTTTAAATTTATGATGACACTATACAACCAGTCAATGTGATGAACAGAGTGAAAGGGCCAATTTCATGGCTGAATATCAGCTGTAGTTAAGTCAGCTTCGTGCTGGTATGCAATAATTTTTGTGGGAAAGGCATCAGGAAAACCATTAAAATATCCATTTTCCTCAGAAAGCCTAACTATTGATGTTCAGTTTTTATTAAGATTGTTCAGCGTTTTTTTGGAAATAGATATGTCATGTCAGGTTATCTGTTGAGTTATGACTCCTTCAGAGACATACAAATATTAATTATTATAGTGAACTAGATTCCTTGAGTCTATTAGAATCCCTTATTCCCCAAATAGATTCCACGAATATCGATTACATCTTTGAGCTTTGTCTTTGATAAAATTCTGGATTTATCTCTTAGGCTGAGGCAATAGCTACTTTCTTAATGGCCCCTTAACGGAGTGATATCTGTCTGCTTATGAGACTTATATCGCAGGAAAATTATAATATTAAAAGCACAACAGACTAAACTTAGATGTCTTGATGAAATTATTTACACTTCTTATAATTTAATTCACCAAATTTCTTCATAACAAAAAGCATAAAGTTAAATTTTATCATTTTAAGGCGGATTAAATTATGTGTTAACTAAATATTGGTAAACAAAAAATTATACTAATACAACTTACAGACTTTGTTACTTATTTGTAATTTAATCATAACTAAACTGGTAAGTTTTCTTTTTCAGCAATGTCAGATGGAGGACTTTTATCCCAGAATTTAATCATAAATAGAATTGTCATTTTCATCAAATTAGATTGGGGAGGAAACTATAAGGTGAGTTTTCAATTTAATTATTACAATGTATAAAACATGCAATAAGTAAAGCGGTAACATCAATGTACATTTAAGAATGTCCATCAGCTCTTACGGAAGGGAAGACATGTGTAAGGAAAGATTAGAAGGGCTCTAGCAAGAAGAAAAAAAAGTTTCATAGGTTTTTTAAGTTGAAGCATTTAAAAGAATTAGGAAAACTTGGGATTAACTCATCTTCATGATTCTACTAATCTTTATTTATTTTATTATAATATTTAAGGCTTAGCTCTATGTAGGGCTTATGAATGTAATTAAATTCCATTGTATGAATAACAATTTGTCTTTAAAATCAATACAATATTAGTAATGAAGCAATTAATTTGGATAACATCTAAAGTTCCAGGTTAACTCTTTCAAATTACTTCATATAAGAGGTGAAGCATATTGTGGCAGGTTTTAATGTATCTACCAAAGAGATTAACGATCTGTTTAATTTTCATGAGAAAGTTTTTTATATTTTTTGGGGTAAGAGTGACATCTCCACTTTCACTGTTGGGAAATGATATTTATAACCACCGATATTCTTATGCAGAATTTACAAAATTTGCTAGAGCATTAAGAGAAATTTGCTAGAGCAGTGTTAAGAGAATAAAGCTCACACAGACGAAAACCCTTTAAATCATTAATTCACTTTCAGGTGTGATTTTTAATTGAAACTTACCTGCAAATTACGGTAGTAAATAATTTACTTTATCCACTAAAAATTTGTGTATTTGCACTTACATGTAGTTTCTGCCTTAACTTAAAATTATGTTTTAATAAAAAAATTATTCACTAGATGGATTGTAACCATCTAACATAACATTGCAGATGTTATGTTAGAATTGCAGATGTTATGAATGTCCAGAATTCCCATTAATGATACAGATACTATTTTTGTTGTCCGTAAAGCAAAACGTCTGGGTTCTTTATTTGATAAATTCTTGTGGGATGATAAAATTGATTTTGTTTAACAAAATGGAGTGAACCGTTTTACTCTGAAGAACCTTTACAAAACACTAAGCTTGTAATCATTATGAATACATATTATGATTAAATATTTTCGCGTATAATGTGTAATGTCCAGTTTTTGGACTTCCTAAAAACATGAGCTTTTAAGAGAAAAAAAAATGGGCTTTTAGATCATTAGCGATGCATACTTTATGAGAAAGGTAACTGTACAATCAGTTTATTTTACAATTAAAAGATTTACTTTTTCAAAAACAATATTGTTCTGTTGATGAATTAAAAAAAGGACAAACATATGATTTATCTGCGATCACTTCAACATGTACAGATATAAGTATATGCTCGAAATAATTTTCAGTTAATTATTTTGTAGTAACATATTATTGATGTATTTACATTAATATTATTTCATGTGTTTGATTAAATAATTAAAATGAACTTGAAATACAACTATAATTTTTTTTCAAATTTTATATTTATTCAGATCAGAAAAAAAAACATTTATTTATAAAGTAGCAAGTTAGGTTAAATAATTTGTTCATTCATATTAAACATATTTCATTCATATTTAACATAGTTCACTCATATTTAAACAATTCATATTATATCCCTAGGGCTTTGGGTTATTCGACAATCCTCAGGAGACATATTTTTTTGTAACTTAAAACGTTAAAATTAAAAACGTAAATAAAAAATTATACACTACAATAACCTACCTACGCGGGTCATTGTATAGGGAAATAAGTTAGGCAACTTGATAATTATTAATTTAAATAGAAAATCATCTTCAAATTTGATATGTTCCTTTATTAATTTATTGTTATTACAATAATGTTTTGAGATTGCTTGTTTTATAATAATCGGTGGAAAAATCTAATATTTTAATAAAATTATTTGTAATTATTTTTATAATAATTAGTTGTAATTATGTTTATTTTATAAAATGTGATTAGCATAATTGGATTTATCGAAACAGCCTTTCTTTATATTATTAATATGTTCTTTAGCTCCAATAGAAAAATAATGGTTGGTCATAACAATATATTCAAGAGGGAGGTTTACACGTTTGAAACTATAGCCAACTTGCCCTTTTTTTTTTTTTTGAAATTGACATTACACGGGGTTGTTGTAGTGGCGATCTTCACAAATCAGCTGATTTCGAAGCCGCGAGTTCCAACATTCAAATCCTAGTAAAGACGGTTAGTTTAATACAGATTTGAATACTAGATCGCGGATACCGGTGTTCTTTGGTGGTTGGATTTCAATTAACCACACATCTCAGAAATGGTCGACCTAAAACTGAACTAGACTACACTCACATATCATCCTCAGAAGTAATACCCGACTGTGATTCCCAGAAGCTAAATTTGATAAAAAGAAGAAAAAAAGGAATTGAAATCAAGTTGTATACAGAGTGTATAAAAAAGTTCTCCCGGGATTTTCATAACATATTCTACACCTTAAATTTATGGAAAATTTCATATAAATGTATACCCTAAAATGCTTCGTTTGTGAGTAACGGCTAATGACAGATTTCACTCAGACTTCAGCAACCCCGGTGAAACAGGTCATACTGAAATTTGTTGGACATTGATTACGGGGCAGAATTAGTGATTTCAATGGTTTTTTATCTTAAAAATTAAATAAAATACCTACCACAACTGTATCTGCAGTAGTTTTTAAGGAATCTGGGATGAAATTCAATAAATTAGGGTAAAAACCCCGTTTTTATGTTTGACGTACAATTACTTTGTTAAATGTGTAATAAACATCTAAAACCTTTAAATAAAACTTGTAGAGAACTAATTATGAACAAAATGGTGTAAGATAATTCGAATAAAACAAAGAAAGTTTAGAAAAATTGGAATTTTATTTAGAAGCAATACAGAAGATCATACCTATCAGTTTATAATAAACATTCAAAAACAAGCCTGCCAGTTTCAAAACATTTCTTGGCTTGCTTCTGTACTGCTTTTGTAGCTGCTCTTCATAGTTCTTCAGAGCTATCCTTAAGTTATTAGGCAGCATCCATAATGCGAACAATTAATTCCTCATTAGAATGTATTTTTGTTTTATATACAATATTTTTCATGCATCCTGAAACGCAAAAATCTAAAAGGTGTTAGATCAGGTGATCTTGGTGGCGAGGAATCTGAACCTCCATAACCGCTCCATTTCTCAGGGAAATGATGGATACATTATCCATTACGTTTATTTTATCAATTTTGATTCTAACACAAGTATTTAAAAGACTATTTATATATGTTTGCAGATTTCATCAAATATAAGATAATCATGACAGAGTAAGTACAGCACTTATAGTTAAGATTTCATTATATGATAATCGGGTTCAGAAATTAAGGAACCAAATCGTCGAATAACATGTGTTTAGTTGATTCATATGACAATCGCAAATTTCATCGAATTATAATTATTTTTGTTACCTTCATCAGTTTGTAAATATCAATGGTATTAAAGATTAACTAAAAAGCTGCTTACAAGGTACTTAATATAAAAATCATTTACAAATTAACTAACTTAAGAAGATGCATTAATTTAAGAATACAGTGTAAATTCAAGTGAGTTGTATTACAGTAATATTATTTATATTTAAAATATTGATTCTTTTGAATACTGTTGTCGATGTATTGAAAATTACTTCTTTAAAATAAAAGATTTGTTGGATGTTTAAATTCACTGAAATTGATGAGGCAGACTTAAGACTTAAAGACTTGTTGGCATACTCTACATTCCAAATACTATCAATTAGACATTTTATAACCGCAGATTTACCATCTTCTAAAATATTTATTCAGCTCATGAAATTGCAAAAATGTCATTTACGACTGTGAAAAGGTTCTGTACATTAAGTTAAATGAATTTTTATTCCAGTAACAGGCTGTACTCTTATCTGTCTTACTGAGATCATGATTATAAACTTTGAACAAGGTTTAACATTTTGAGGTTGCAGAAGAATATACTTTCAAACTGATTTCATATCGAATCGTTTTCTATGACTTTGTGTCACTACTAAACATATGGGCATAACATAATCTTATGTAAAAACATTAGGAAATTATTTAAATATAAAATTATTAGTAAATAATTTTTTAAATTAATACAGAAAATCAGATTTTCAAGTAAAATGAAAACAAAATCCTAATTTATCTTTTTAATTCACATTTTTTTATTATTAAATGTATTGTAATGTTATAAATCCTTATTTGGAAATATTGTGCAGAAATTTTTAATAAGATTATAATTCTTAGTTTTATATTATGTAAAATTAATTTTTTTTTTCAACAGAGAAGGTAATATTGTTAATTATTATTTCAAGTACAATAATTTTTTTATATTTATTTGGTTACTTTCTTTCTGATTTTGTTGTGTTAAATTTATATTTACAATTATTTTATTACTGAAAAACTTTTTTTAATTTAATTACTTTTATACTATTTATTTATGTAATTGTGAAAATGGTTATTTCTTTTACAAAAGAAAAACTAAAAATATTTAGTGTTAATTACAAATATTATGAATAAAAACTTTCATGTTGCCCAGTAAGTATACATTAAGGTATTAAAACCTAATTTCATGTATATCAAAACAAGGGTTTGTTCTGAATTTGTATTTATAATCGTGAATGATTAAAGACAATGTAAATGTTTGATGTTAACTAATGTAGGGCTCCTTCCTGACAAGAATATGTTCAAAAAAATATGAGATTTTTCTTTCTCAATTTATTTTATTTCAGAATGTAATATAATTGGAAGAACTTACAATTATTTCTGATCGTAACGTTTATTTTTTCATAATGCTGTACGGTTTAAAATATTGTAGATGTTCTGACCAAGGTTTTTCCATGGTTTCCCTTGGTTGTAAGGCAAATGGCAGAACAGTTAATTTTGCTTCCATGGTTTGTGCTTAAATTGCTTTGTGAGAACATATTATAGTTTAATCAGAATAATCAACCAATATTTATTTTCTTATAACAAATATTTGTTTGTAAATATTTAATAATAATAATAATGGACATGTTATAAAACCATACAAGTATTAAGTGAATTTATTTATCTTCCCCTACTACACCTTTATTTATTTACCTAATATAGCACAAATATTTGAAACTTATCTCCATTGCCTACGACATCTAAAAGTAAATTGTGGGGGGGCAGAGTTTTCGTCATTTCAACATTGTTGTGAGAACACCAAACAACTTTGTTCAAAGTCTCCATTGTACATACAGTACAGTAGCACCATATGAAACATTAATGACTGTGTTGTTTTATTTAAAACCTTTTTTTGTCTTCAGTCATTTGACTGGTTTGATGCAACTCTCCAAGATTTCCTATCTAGAGCCAGTCATTCCTTTTTGGTATAATCCCTGCATCCTACATCCCTAACAATTTGTTTTACATATTCCAAACGTTGCCTGCCTGCAAAACTTTTCCTTTCTACCTGTCCCTCCAATATTAAAGCGACTATTCAAGGATGCCTTAATATGTGACCTACAACTCTGTCTCTTCTTTTAACTATATTTTTCCCCAATATTAAAATGCTTCTACCTCCATAATCTATTTTCTTCCTACTTTTATATTCAGTGATCCATCTACATTATTTCTACACCAGTTTATATAATCTACCTATCGCTTCCTTACCTTCACTGTGCAGTAATTCTGCAGGTATTCCGTTTATTCCAGGAGTCTTTCTGCCAATCAAATCTTTTAATGCTCTCTTAACTTCAGATCTTAGTATTGTTTCTCCCAACTTTTCTCCTCTTTTTCCTATATAACACCCCTTTCTAATTCATTTCCTCTGTATAACTCTTCAATATATTCTACCCACCTATTGATCTTTCGTTTCGTATTATAAATCAATGTACCATATTTGTTTAACACATTATTAGATTTTAATTTATGTACCACAAAATTCTTAACTTTCCTGCATGCTCCGTTTATTTTACAAATGATCATTTCTCTTTCCACTTTTGAACACTTTTCTTTAATCCACTCTTCTTTCGCTAGTTTGCACTTTCTGTTTTAGTATTTCTTAATTGTTGATAGTTTGTTTTACTTTCTTCATCACTAGCATTCTTATATTTTCTACGTTCATCCATTAGCTGCAATATATCGTCTGAAACCCAAGGTTTTTCTACCGGTTCCCTTTGTTCTGCCTAAGTTCACTTCTGCTGATTTAAGAGTTTTCTTTTTAACATTCTCCCATTCTTCTTCTACATTTTCTACCTTATCTTTTTTACTCAGACCTCTTGCGACGTCCTCCTCAAAAATCTGGAGTAGTTTTTAAGGAATCTGGGATGAAATTCAATAAATCATGGTAAAAAACCCGTTTTTATGTTTGATTTATGTAGTCTACCTATCATGCATTTCTTTTTTTTTTTTATAGAGGTGGGGAACCCCATTTACGGGCGCCAAAGCAGTGTCTGGTTCGCTAACAGGTTCCGCAAGCTGTTACAGACTGTGCGTATGTATTCCTGCGCCCTACCGACTAAACCACCACCCCTCGCGACCGCACGGCCTCGGAAACTTTTATAAAATCTTTCATCTACCCGAAAACCGTAATTTACGCTCCAATGGGGTCAGGTCAAATTTTCGGGTCACCGGTTTGACCTGACCCCGACCTGTGACCTGACCCTAACTTGTGACCTCACCCCTGATCTTTAAACCTAACCGAATCTAATGAAATAATGTCAGTGTTATAAATGCAATTATGTATATTATAACGAAGCATAAGAACATATAATCCGAATAGTCCATAGCAGAGAATTTCCTTGGCATTTGATAACGGCGATTCTTTTTGCCCTGTAAAAGAAACAGAAAAAACACGATTAAAAGTAAAATAATTAATGTTTATCGATAAAAACTAGAATTATAACAAACTTAACGTACAAAAATTCACTTACAAATACTACCGCACGTTTTCCAAGACCTCGAGCGCGTTTGCCAAGTTGGCTTAATGAACGCAAGGATAAAAGAATTAAGTTAATCTTAAATAATGTTCAACATTATTAGTTTTCTCCGAAATTCATAAACCAAAGACAGGCTACTCAAAAATATTACGTTTTACTAATTAAACATTTAAACTTCTCGTTCTACTGCCACCTAATTTTAATGCAACCTGGACTAATTAACCCATTTAGTCCAGTCCTCTCTGTTCAATATACAAATAATACTTTCTCTTTTAATTCATTCTGAGTCAGAAGAACCAGTATTTACCAACATGTACCTTGAACATTAGAAAGGGAGGATATATGTCAATCGACGTTCAAAAGATACAGCTTGAATAGGGAGGTCGAAATTTGACCCCCCTATTTAACCTACTGTTTTAATAAAATTAATAAAAAGGTCAGCGCACAACATACTTTTATGCGCATTGGAGAGATGTATAAAATATTCTTGGGAAATTATCCAAAATTACACATTTACAGAAAGAAATAAAGTGGAAAACGAAAAATACAATGGATAAATATTAAATTAGTAGAATTTTAATAAATTGCTTACCTTCTTATAAAATTTAGCGGGGTCATGAATGTCGATGTAATGAGACGTGTCTTGTAGGTTTGGCTGTTGCGGTATGAAAATGGATGTAAAATCTGGATTCTTGTGCGGATGAATGTCTCCCTCTTCCGGGTCTATATTAATAATTTGAATAATAGGAGTGATAGGCGGAGAGAGAGGAGGAGCGGCTGGAGGAGAATATTGTTTATAGCGGAGGGTCGAGGGTGTTTGTGAGAGGGGTGGTGGTAGAGTCACAGGTATTGGTGGAGGGAATAGATCTAATTTAAAAGATTTATTAAGAGCCAAGTTGGGCGGAAGAGGTCTACGTAAAATTCTATTTAGCATATCATTAAGCTATTGATGTAGGTAAAAGCATTCATGAAGGTATATTTGAAGTTGCTACAAAACGAATACGATTTATTAAACAAAAAATGGACAACGTTTTCTCTGCTCGGCCAAATGTTTAATAACATATATTTTGGACTATCGGATTTCAAATACATTTCTGCAACTTTTGTTTCGGTAATTTTGCAATTACCAATCGCTAAGTAATTTAATTTTAAGCCCTCCTCTTTGGGAATTGCAGCGAACATTTTTGTGGATGTAATACTTTTATGTTTATCGGTTAGGGAATTGATTTCGGCAAGTTTTAACTCTGCATTTTTAATCGCGAAGTAATTGTATTTTAAGCCCTCCTCTTTGGGAATTGCAGCGAACATTTTTGTGGATGTAATATTTTTTAGTGTATCGGTTTGGGAATTCATTTCTGATATCAAAAATATCAAAACAAACTACAGCGTCTCCTGAAAAGGTAGCATCCATAAAAATCACATATTTATTCTAATTAATGTATATAATATTATAAGCTACTAAATTTATTCAGTAGATAAATTCAAAATCAAAAATAAAATAAAAAAAAAAGAAATCTTGATAAAAATACATAATTTAAGATATAGGAATGTTTGTTTTTCAAATAATTATTATTAAAAATTAAATAAAACCCTATTGTTAGATTTCAGGTGTTTAATTAGTTCGTAACTTTTACTACATCTTTTAAATTTGAAGCATTAAAAGGGGACTTTACATTAATCTAACATCCTTGCAGAGGACACCGACTTCTTAGCGACTGTCTCTCGATGATGGCTTCCTAGCCCTTTGGATACCGATCGACGATATACCTCCGATTACAACACATGTGAAAAAAAACTTTGACGACATACGATAGATAGTAAAAACATGCGAAAAAATCTGCCGGCGATGTGTCG
The DNA here is from genome assembly GCF_047948215.1 of Lycorma delicatula. Lineage (NCBI taxonomy): Eukaryota > Metazoa > Arthropoda > Insecta > Hemiptera > Fulgoridae > Lycorma > Lycorma delicatula. Next base: position 66,405,389 of record NC_134459.1, on the reverse strand, counting down.
TCTTTTTTTTGACCTCATTTTTTTCGGTAATAATCATTTGTTGTAATCAATGTTTTATTTAGTTCTGATTTCAATTTGTATGAGGTGCTCAGTCCATCCTTTTTTTTTTTTTTACCTTTCTATTGATTTCCAATCGGCTCATATCAGGTTATATTGAAAATATTAATTTAAAATAAATTAATCCTAATGTTTTGTTTTTCACCTGCTGTTCTGAAAACAAAACAAATTGTTTTGTTTTATTTGCCCGTTAAAATCTGAATTAATTTGGAATATATAGTGAAATTTTACAATTTTGAGTCGTTTTATTTACTCAAATATGAAAAAACGATTTAGTTGTTAAAAGAATATTAGCGAGTCGGACCGATTTTTCCCGCAGATCATATCAATATTTAGAAAATAATATTCATTAACATGAAAATCAAAACTTTGTAATAAAATTTACTATAAAAATATAAACTATTAAATAAAATAAGTAAAAACTTACAATAAGATCCTTAGTAGACCGTATATTTGAGCAACGTATTTAATCAAAAAAAATATTTGATTACTCGACAGATATTCGCTTCAGTAAATTCTGCCCTAATAAAGATTTGCCTTCTAATAAGACAAGACACCTAACTCTACCACGTAACCCTCAAAAACCGCTAAAACTAACTGCTTAACCTCGGAAGATCAAAGTCCCCGCTTGCCTAACTCTATTACCGTTCTACCATCACCCAAAACCGTATGTACCTGTTTTACAATACGATTTGTTTCGAAAATTTCTATGCCACGACCAGCATATGATAACAAATTTAATGATTAGGGTGCTCTTTCCTACTTAACATTATATAATACTTATTTTGTTCATTAAGATTTATTACGTTATAAAAACAAACAATAAAGAATTGTATAGCCGAATATTTAAAAATAAAAAAATTAACATATCGTTGTTTATATAATTATGATGTACAGTCTTTGTCAAACATTTAGAAACTCGGTCTTAAAAAAGAAAAAGATAATCTATTTCTACCAAACTAGATGAACAATTTCACGCGACTAAAAATTCTGACAACAGTTGTTGTTGTAATTGGCTTACACGCACAATTTAAAATATTTATCATTTTATTTAAATGTAATATATTTTCGCTTATTTAATTCAATGATACAAACTAAAACCCCCGTGCATACCGGATTTTATTCGTGGCGGTATTGGCACTAATTAAACTATCGTAATTTCAATATTTACATCTAACAAATTTGGCTTGTACGGTAGGCAAGTTGGTGTAGCGGCGAGGTTTAACGTACCAAGTACCTAGTCGACCGTGCGATCGAAGTCAAGACCCAGTCAGACCGAGATATTTTTTACATTTTAAATATTCATTTATATACTTTTACCAGTAACCTGTGACGTCACAACATAGCAGTACTTTAAAGGATTTTTTGAGTGGGATTTAAAAATTTTTTTTAAATGTTATTCTTTGATTTTCAAAGAAAAATGTGACCTTATTTAGTTGAAATTTCAAGATACTGTTGGTTACCGTGCTGTAGCCCCATATATATATAAGTAATCTGCCAAGTTTGATAAAAATAGGTCCATAGTTCGGGTGATAACGAACATTAACATCCGGAAAATTTCAATCTGGTTTTAGGTAGATTTCATAAGAAAACTACTTACTGTAATAGTAGCATGATTAGACTTTCGGAAATTTTCGACGTATCTTCGCGTTTCACATCCCCCACACCCCAAAATAACCCTCAGAAATTTGTATATAAATGTCTGTATATATATTTCACATTATTTGGACACGATAACTCCTTAATTTTGCGCCAATCACTTTCAAATCTATACGTAAAATATAACGTCCCAAAATCTCGATCGAGTTCGTGAATGCGCAAAATCGGACCGTGGCGGTGGAAATGGGAGACCTTGAAAGAAAAAGAAAATATAACTGTGTTGTAAAGTAAAATATCGAATTCCTATTTAAAGTTCCTACTATTATTTGGATAAAGGCCTAAAAGTAATCTAAGTTTTTTGATATCACCAACCATTCGCCCAGGGTGTGGAAAAAATGGTGTTTTGAAGACAAAAAATATATACCTCTCTTAATAGGCACACTATCGAATCGGTTTAAAGTGGTCGTTAATCCTCTAAACTTTACGTAAAACTTTTGTCTGAAACGATTTGTCATTTGGCCAACCCGTACGGTAAGAGATGATCAAGATATTGCTGGAATTTTAAGAAGATAGGACTTCTCGTATGTTAAACCATAGTCGTATCGAGTAAATTTGAATATATATATTTATTTATAGTATATATATATATACATATATATTTAGCTAGCCTATGACATTCCTGGTGACGTAATTAATCTAACGCGGGTCATATACATAAATCGGTTCAGCCGTTGAGCTGCTACAGTCCAACAAACATACATTGCCTTCCTTTTTGGGCAGTCGTGTAAAAACAAATCTCTGAAAATTTTTGAAAAAATATTGAGTGTTAACTACACAAAAATAATTTATTCGGATCTTTTTTGGAATAACCCCCTCCAAAAAAACCACTTTTAACCGATGGACCAATAATCTATTTATTTTTAACGTCAAATAAGAATTAGGTGGGAATATGCATGTTTCAAAATAGCATGAAATATTGATATTAACAATAACCCGGTTGAAGAAAAACCCAATAACATACTACCATGCTGTTTTATACCGGTCGTTTTAAATATTCTCTATATTAACAGTTTTTAATATTTCACATATTAAAACTAACCAAACTAAACCTATGCTCGCTAACCTAGACTAATTAACATTAATGTTTTCATTATTTAAATTATAAATAATTGCAATAATTAAATGAATTCATTAAAAATTTATTTATTTTTTCCTCTGCCTCCCGAAACCAGACCACCAATTAAGGATGAACACGGTTCCGGGAGGTGCCTTTGCCTCTAGTCGCCAGACGATGGGAACTCTAGGCCCGGCTACGCCGTTTCTGGCCTCCATCACCCAGCAAAGGACTCGGTCCTTTGCTGTTAGACCACCATTCTTATTGAATATTAGAAAATATTCAATAAGAATTAGATGGGAATATTCATTTTTCAAAACTAAAAATCAAAATTGGTAGTTTTTCGTTTCTTCCCCTTTAAAAGTTTGCTAGTTTTTCACCTGGAGATAACTGAAAATAGCAAGAATTATTGATATTAACAATAACCAGGTCGGAGAAATAACCCCATAACCGTTTATATACCTTTCTTATAACCGATAGAAGGATACCGACTCTTACTGATACTCGGTTCTTACCGATATGTATCGGTTATGTTCTTATCCGATATCTACAAGTATTTACCTGGAACAACTAAGGGAAACAGTTTAAAAAAATTGTATATATATATTAGAGTGGTCCAAATAGGGCAAAATTTTTGTCGAAAAATGTGCACCCGCTGATTTAAAAGTACTCTCAAAAACAAAATTTTTGACGAGTTGATGAACCCTTTCCGTTCGAAAAAAGTCATCCCCCACTCCATTTGAATTTTAAAGGGGATTTAACATGGGTTTTAGGTTATTTTCAAGTCGTGACGATATAGCGCTAGCATGTTTCATCACAAAACTTCAAAAATAACGTATATAAGGGTTTTTGGGGTCGGAGAACACGAATTTGAAGTCAAAAACTTATTTTGACACATTGTAACTGTCAAAATCGCTGTCAATCAATTGACAACTAGCGTTCTTATGAAGGAAAATCAATGTTAGACATTACAAACAACGTTAATTAGGGTTTTTGGGGTCGGAGAACACGAATTTGAAGTAAAAAAACTCATTTTGGCTAGCTACGCTAGCTCTTTTTGATGAAGACATCTCAACCGAATTAAAACTGAAAATGGTTGAAAAACTAGCAATTTCGGGTGAAACTTACGAAAATTTATTATCTGCGACAGATGATGATTGTGATTATGATAAAGAACCTGCTCACACGAGACGCTACGAAACTAAAAACGTTAACGAATTGTTAAACAAAGAAATCGACTTTTTTGTCAACACAGAGTCCTTGAATTTTTTTAAACGATTCGAACTTGCGACTAGCTTTCTAGAAATTGATCCGTGTAAGTGGAGCGAAAACGAAGATTATTTGGCTGCTTTGAATCGTGTTAAAAATCTAAAGGTCGTCAATGACTGCTCAGAAAGAACGGTTAAGTCGGTGAAAGAATTTAGATGTAAATTCACTAGAGATGAAAGTCAATTGCAATATATACTACAAATTGTAAATGATCATCGCAAAAAACATCCAAATGTATATGATTATATTACATATGTAATGTAATATAATAATAGAAATAGAAATCATAAAATTTTAACAACTTTATTTGAATAATTATATCCATGAATATAAAATTTTTTAAATAAAATTAGAGTTGATCTTTTTGAATCTATCCTTCGGATTTTTTTTAATTGACAACGACTTCAACAGTTTTAATGTGTCAAAACAATTTTTTCACTTATTCGTGTTCTCCGACCCCAAAAACCCTAATTAACGTTGTTTGTAATGTCTAACATTGATTTTTCTACATAAAAAAGCTAGTTGTCAATTAATTGGCAGCGATTTTGACAGTTTTAACTTGTCAAAATAAATTTTTAACTTAAAATTCGTGTTCTCCGACCTCGAAAACCCTTATTAACGTTATTTGTAATTTCTACCATTGATTTTTATACATAAAAACTGTAGTTGTCAGTCGATTGACAGCGATTTTGACAGTTACAATGTGCCAAAATGAGTTTTTTTACTTCAAATTCGTGTTCTCCGACCCCAAAAACCCTTATATACGTTATTTTTTAAGTTTTGTGATGAAACATGCAAGCGCTATATCGTGTAACGACTTGAAAATAACCTAAAACCCACGTTAAATCCCCTTTAAAATTCAAGTGGAGTGGGGGATGCCTTCTTTCGAACGGAAAGGGTTCATCAACGCGTCAAAAATTTTGTTTTTGAGAGTACTTTTAAATCAGGGGGTGTACGTTTTTCGACAAAAATTTTGCCCTATTTGGACCACTCTAATATATATAAAAGTGATTTAAGTCCGAATTAAAATTTTTTAATTAAAACATATGAATTAAATATAATTGCCATGATTTTTGTGATGTTTGTAATTGGAATGTTACGAGGTTTGTTCAGAAAATGACCGAACATTTTTAAAACATTTTTTTTTTTTTTAATTAAGCAACAACGCAGATATTTTGTGACAGCATTCTATTCCAACCCACCGGGTTGAACACGTTTTACTAAATCAGTTGATTTGAAAGTCGAGAGTTCCAGCGTTCAAATCCTAGTAAAGTCAGTAATTTTTATACGGATTTGAATACTAGATCGTGGATACCGGTGTTCTTTGACGGTCGGTTTTCAATTAACCTCACATCTGAAGAACGGTCGACCTCAGACTGTACAAGACTAGACTTCATTTACACTCATACATATAATCTTCATTCATCCTCTGAAGTAATATCTGGGGGTATTACCGGAGGCTAAACAGGAAAAAGAAAAAGAAAAGCTTTGTTTTCTGCGTAGACTCTTCTATAACCACATATTTCTGGATTGTTGATATCTCGTTTAGTTTTCGTGTTATTGTTATTTGAGTTAGCAGCGATTTTCGGGAGGATGCAGAATTATACACTACTACTCCCCTGTACGTTTAAATATGAATAAAATCATTGTCCAGTGCTTCTCAGATAGAGCTAACATTGTTTAAAGCTCGGATAGAATTCCCTTAGTAGTAATATCTAGTTGTCCGAAATTCCCTTTAATGATAATTATAGTTGTCCGAAAAGTAAAATTTCTTGGTGTTTTATTAGATGGTAGTTTTCGTGGGATGAAGTAAACGAGTTTGTAAAAATATGAAATCGTACTGTTATGCTTTGAACCCTTTCAAAGAAAACTGTTAGCTTGTTATCGTTATATAATATTTCTTATGCTTATATAAATTCCGTCTAAAAATATTATAATGTCATCTTTTGAAGTCTTACAGAATGAATTTTGTAGTCGTAGACAAAACAATTATCGCTGTCAGATCCCAGTTTGCCACCCATATATATATATGAATGGTATAGACATAGAAAATTAAAAATTGTTAACTAAAAAGTGTATTTATATTTATTAACGTGCCTTATTTACAAAAAAAGAATAATCCCTTATTATTTAAAAAACTAATTATATCCAACTCTATCAAGGGCAGTTTTTTTTTTTTTTTTTTAACTTCCACGAACACCGTTATGTATTGCTTCAGAGGATGAAATGAATGATTTTCATCCTCAGCGTGCGTGAAAATGCCATGCCTGACCGGGATTCGAACCCGGGACCTCCGAATGGAAGGCTAGACGCTATCGCTCGCGCTACGTAGGGCGGCAGAGAAGAGAATTGTTTTCTTGTAACTCAACAGTATTATAATTCAATTTATCGGAAAAAGGCCTTACTTTACTAACGTTTCAATGTAACTATCCATTTTGACTAGTTTCGGTATGACGTCTTTATGTACGTATGTATCTCGCATAACTCAAAAACGACTAACAGTAGGATGTTGAAATTTTGGATTTAGACTGTTGTAATATCTAGTTGTGCACCTCCTCTTTTCATTGCAATCGAACGGACCTAAGTGTCCACAAAAGCTCAAAATCCAAACAAATTTGGGTTTTGAACTTTCTTAAGCGGAGTAATATACCTTATGAGAGCTTTTCAACGATATATCACATAAGTGGTACTTATCGGTTCCAGAGTTATAGCTTTATACAATTTTAATTATGTTCCTACTATTCTTTGCATAAGGGCCTAAAACTTATCTTAGTAAAGTTTTTTGATATCACCAATTATTGGCCCAGGGGGTGGAAAAAATGGACCATATTCGTCTCGAGTTGGAGTACTCATAGGGTGTAGACCTATTGTTGTTCCGCTCTGCGATTTTTGCTATTTAGTTCGGTTTTTGGTGTTTTTTGTGTGGTTTGTTGATTAGTGAATTGTGAACGTGCCTGTGAATTTTGGACGTGGATTAATACCGCTCTTTTGATTTTTCTTCGGGTTTGTATTTCCCATAAGAAATAAATTGAAGTTGGTTCTATATAACCTATTATTTGGTGAATACTATTCCAAGTCGCTGCAGGAAGAATAAGTCATCATCTTTCTGGTAAATAAGAACTTTGAAAATTTTCCTGAGTTGGTAAGTACAGAATTTTTTCCCACAGCGTTACTGATTTGGCCGGGGAACTTCTTTTCCTTATAACTCCATATCCGTACCCCCAATCCCAAATCCCTCTTGGATCTACGCGATCCATACCCGACCGCATATTTTACCCCCCAAAAAAATTTTTTACCCGCTCCAAATCCGACCTCGGATTTGGAGAAATACATTTCACCTCCTCCAAAAAAAAACCCCGGACCACCCCGCAAAAAAAAAAAACTATCGAGTGGGGGCTCAAATTCTCAGGAATTCTGCACTCTTTCATTATCTGGTGAACTCTCCTTCCTAGAATGGCTGAGCCTCCTGAGGAAATGGAATTTTAGGCTTTCTTTAGAAGATCTAACAAAACGATTAGATCACCCATCATTACGCCGTCAATAGAAAAATAGAAAAACATATCAAACTATATGAAAAAGTTTCTTCAGATGACATTTCATGTGTTTCTGCTAAATTAATAAATCTTATTCCTGCAAAATTTATGTATAGCAAACTGAACAAAAACTTCTTAAAAAAATAGATGAGTGGATAATGACAAATAATGTATATGAATTACTATTCTAAACACGTTTTTGTCATCCTGTGTGAATGATACGTAATTAGTTAATTTTCTAATCCAGTCTTAATAAGTTTTGGTTTTTTATCTAAAATCCTGCAATGGAACTAATCAAAACTAAGGAAGATCAACTTATTAAGGGTAAATATAAAATTATAATTACAGTCATAATATTAATACTAAAATTATTTAGCACTTTATTGTATTAAATTTGTTACAAAATAGTGTTAACAACATTCATTTTACTCCAATTTGTACAATATACTAAGCATAAAAGTGTGTACATTATAAATATTATTACGTCATTTTCATATTTATATATCATTTTCACATTACTAAATCTAGAATGCTGAATTTTAATGCAAGAGTATGGGTGGTGATTCATTATCCTATTATTATGTTTAATTATTTTTATTCTTTTGTCATTTTTGTAAGATAGTAAGTTAAAATTTTAAGCAATCTCAGTCCTTAACAGTTAATTTCTTTTTCGTTTATAAGAACATTCATTTATTTATGTATGAACTTCTAGTTACGTCTGTTTATTTTATTTTTATATTCAATTTGTTATAAATGGCTCTTGCCTGCGCACAGGTTATCCTTTGCAGGTATTATGCTCCTGACCCACCGGGTTGGTCTAGTGGTGAACGCGTCTTCCCAAATCAGCTGATTTGGAAGTCGAGTGTTCCAGTGTTCAAGTCCTAGTAAAGCCAGTTATTTTTACAAGGATTTGAATACTAGATCGTGGATACCGGTGTTCGTTGGTGGTTGGGTTTCAATTAACCACACATCTCAGGAATGGTCGAACTGAGAATGTACAAGACTACACTTCATTTATACTCATACATATCATCATCCTCATTCATCCTCTGAAGAATTATCTAAACGGTAGTTACCAGAGGTTAAACAGGAAAAAAGAAAGAAAGGTATTATGTTCCTAATTATATATTGCAATTCTTTTTTGCATTTCATATTTTGTACAATACAAATGTATTTCATGTATAATACAAATAAATGGTTTTTCCTAAAAACTGCTAATTATTATTTATGAAAGTAGTTTATACATATTTAGGAATTTAGGCAATCACATCAAGATTACTCAATAACAATCCAACTCTCGTGTACTAAATGTTGAGTATTGCAAAATTAATATTTTTATAATCTGGTAAGTATTTGTGAGAAATAAAATTAGAATTCAAAATCCTAGGTAATGTTATCTCTGATGATATTTCCAATAAATGATATTTATCACAATAAAATATTTTACCAAAAGCAACATTTTTTCAGTAAGATTAAAAAAAAACTAAATCACGAGTATTACCACAACAGTTTAACAAATTATTTGATTGTAAAAGATAGAAATTTGTAGAAAATAATACCACCTTTCAGTTTGTAAGGGGAATAGCAGCATTTTTAACATTTAAATTTGTATGGTAACATTTAGCAAAAGAAACATTTTAGTACAAAAGCTGGCACATTAAAGTCACCTAATAATAATAATAATTTAACTGTAGCTGTGCTGTTTGTATGTGGTAAGTGAATTAGATATACAATTATTTTTATTTTATAAATTGTACAATAAATCGTAAACATATTTATAGCATTAATTTATTGTTTTTTTTTTATTACAGCAGATAAATTTAGTAAAACTGAAAGAGGAACCGCTTGACATTATGAATGGTGATATTGAAAAAGATCCCTTAGCAATTGAAGAGACAAACTTAGTCAAAACAGATAATTTTAAAGTTGAAAATGAAGTGGTAAGAGTGTTAGATTTTGTATACAGTAGGACACCAATTATCCAGATGGCCCTTGAAAGGCAAAAACTGGATAATTTAGGTGTGTGAGAAAAGTAATGAGACTGACTTTTTACTTACCAAAGTTTTTATTTTTTTCAAACAATATTATCCCCCTTCAAAGTAGTTCCCTTGGGCAGCTATACACTGGCGGAGTCGTTGTTCCCACTCTTAGTAGCACCACTGGAAGGCTTCAACTGGTAAGGCTTTTTAACTGGTCGGTCACAGTCTTTTGAATGTTCCCCAGAGTTCCAAAATGATTTTTTAAGACATGTTTCAATTTCAGGAAAAGGAAAAAGATACAAGGACTCAAATCAGGTGAATAGGGGGGTTGAGGAACCGTAGGAATGCATTTTGAGGTTAAAAATTCCGTGATGGAAATGGCCGTGTGACACGGGGTATTGTCATGATGAAGCATCCACTTGTCTGCAATGTCTGGTCCCACACGAATCACGCTTTTCCTGAGCTTTTCAAGGACACCTTTGTTAAACACTTGGTTCTCCAGGACAGTTTGTCCTGGAGAAACAAATTGTTTAGGCACGATACCCCTACTGTCAAAAAAGCAAATCAGTATGTATTTTATCTTTGGTTTGTTCATTTGACATTTTTTTGGTCGAGGAGATGATGGAGTGTGCCACTCTTCGCTTTGCCGGTTTGTTTCAGGATCGTACTCAAATATCCAGGATTCATCACCTGTGATTACACGATTGAAGAATTCTTGGTCATTGTCAATCCTCTCAAGAAGATCAACGCACACGTTTCTTCGATTGTCCTTCTGTTTTGTAGTGAGGTTTTTCGGTACCAATTTCGCATGTCCAAATTGTCTGTCAAAATTTGATGTACGGCAAAAGTGTTTAAATTTAACTGTTCACTCATCATCCTTTTCGTTAAATTACGGTCTGATCTCACAAGAACCATGTTGAGAACATGCTCAACATTCTCATCAGATTTTGAAGTTGAATGTCTCACTGAGCAAGGTTGATCTTCAACGTGTTCTTGGCCTTCCAAAGATGATTTGTGCCATCGGAAAACTTGTGCTCTTGATAAGCAATGTTCCCCATAGGCCTGTGTCAACTTTTCAAAGATCACACTCGCAGATTCCCCAAGTTTAACACAAAACTTGATTGCATACGTTGCTCTAAATTCCGATGCTCCATTTTTGTAACAACAAAAACACAACTTCACTGATGGCGCTGTCAAAAATGTGTTGGCTGAACGGAGTTGAAACTGTTACTGAGCATGTGGAAGAGATGAACAAACTGGTCCAGCGCAGACCAGTAGACACAGCATTGTCAGATCACTTGCAGTGTTACCAATCAAATTACTTTTCTCACACACCTCGTATATACTGCCCATATCATTCTATATTTAATGGGTAAGACACTAAGTAAAATTAATTAAAAATAAAAAGTAAACATATTTCAGTAAAAATTAAGAAGAAATTTGGAAAATGAAAGTACAGTGTAATGTAAGAAATGGATACATAGTAATATTGTACATAAAATACAGTCTGTTAGAAATTTGCTTTTATAATTAGTTTTACAAAGGTCGTATATATATGGTTTTTGCCAAATGAATTGCAAAAAAGGCAGTTCAATAATCTAGTATAATAAATATTGATTAAAAAAATTCCTATTGAAGTAAAGATTTGTTTGAATAGTTTAAATTTTTCAAATAATGTATAGCTTTTTTTAAGTTGTTTAGTCTGGATTTAAGCAGTCCATTTGGTTGGACATCTGGGAAATTGGATCCCACTGAATTATCTTTTCTTTGTTACATGGGTAATAAATAAGTAAAAAATGTTACACAAAACTTGTAGAGAATTTAATTCTGAACAAAATGATGTAAATAAACTATTAACAAGCAAAACAAAGCTACAAAAAATTAATTTTATTAACATCAAAATATCCTAAATGTGGCTGAAAAAATACATTAATTTTCAAACAGAAAGAATAATTAATACTTTTAACATCTGAGAACATCTAAAAATAAAATTATTTAACAAAAATAAGATCAACAGAAAAAAGTAAGATAAAACACCATTTTAATAACTTTATCCACAATTGTCCAAAAAAAATTTTAATAGTACAATAAATTTTTTATTTTTAATTTCATAAGCTGGTTTTAACAGCTTATAAACAATCATAATTTGTCTACAGAATGTGAGTAGTTTTGTACATTTTTAAAAGTTGTATTCAATTGTGCAGTGTGTGTGAAGGTGAGTGTTTTGTGTTCCGCGATCTCAAAATTTCATTTCAGTTTTCAAATGAGGAATATGCTAACAATTTTTATTTATGGTTATTGCAATGGTAACTCCTTGGCTGCAAAAATGCAATATCAAAAAAGATTTCCTAATATAAGGGTTCCAAATCAAAACCTTCATTTCAGCTTTCCATTGTTTATGCAGAACTGGTTCTTTACCTACACATTCTTATTCTGTTGAAAGACAAGAACAATGTCGTGTCGCTTACAAGGAGAACGTGATATAGCAAGTTCAATGTAGCCCGGGACTTAATACTAGACAAATTTCAAATTGCATTGGTTTACCACATAGCACAGTATGGCGAATACTTAAAGAAAATCTCTTACCTGTACCACTACCAGAAGGTTCAAAATTTACTGCTTGGCGACTTTGCATTGCATCTAAAGTATTGTCATTGGCTTCAAGAAAACTGTCGTAAAGTATGTTCTATTTTATTCCCTGATGAGGTAACATTTATAAGAGATGGAGTTAATAACTTTCAAAATAAACATCAATGGAATTTTGAAAATCCACGTGCTAGTAGATACAGTTTTCTGCACATCATTTTGTTCAGAATTAAATTCTCTACAAGTTTTGTGTAACATTTTTTACTTATTTATTACCCATGTAACAAAGTTATTGCACATTATGTGCCATAGAGTAAAATAAAACCATAATGAAATTCAAGGAATGCAAAAAAAAGGGGTAAGCTTGATTGTTTCTTATGTTTTTTGATCTGACAAATTGAATAAAACAGGTTTCAGAACTCTATCTGTAGTGGTTTATGAAAAAACTGGGCTAGAACACAAAACATTGTGGTGAAAATCCCATTTTGTTAAATTTTATGTAACCCATGTAACAAAGTTATTGCACATTATGTGCAATAACTTTGTTACATGGGTTTGCTGGAAAATTAATTATCCCCAATAATTCCACCAATTAGTAAAATATTGTATCGATGCTTTATTAATATTTTTATAATCTGTACAATCTAATAGATCAGAATAATAAAAGGGAGGTTGATTTTTTTATTTTTTCAGAAAAATGGATGATGGACTTTTGCAAAAATGGATTCATTTTGATGATAATTATTTAGAAAGATGATGTGCATTCAAAATTCATTAATTTTTGCATGTTGTTTTCTCCATGCTGATTATAATTATACTAAAAAATCACTTTATTTTAGTTTTTGACTTATAAAGATTTTAAAATCAAAAAGTTTCCATAGTGACAGGAGTAGTGTTTTGAATTTGTATGAGCATTTACAATTTTTCTTTTTCAAATGATCTGTATATAATTTTTTTGCTATTTGTTCTTAAATAAATTTCATTGAAATTTGTATCAACCAATAAGATTGTAAAGAATGTTATTAAATTAGTTTGAGGGATTTTATTTCATATTTCTGCAAAGATTATCATAACTGATTTGAGTTATTTTCAGCCCTTCATTCTCAAAACTACTTTTAGCACTCCACAAACGCTAAACCCAAAAATTTACTACATTAGAGTGACACTTTTTTCTTGTTTGTTGATGATTAACACGATGACCACAACAGCATATGCCAAGATTATTCTCTTTTGAATGCACATCATCTATCTAAAAAGTTATCTTCATTTTTCTTTTTAAAAAGAAAACAGTAGTTGCCATTCATCTGTCTCATATTATGTATAAAGATACACATGAGGAACTATTGTACTGTAAATATAAACATATTTTACACCAAATTAATATGCAGTTTAAACAGTATTATAGGGTGGGTGGTTTTATTTGTATAGTGTAATAAAATTATTATAAGTGTATATTCAGAAGTTTTTTTATGCACATATCGCTTGCCAAAGGGATATCTACTTAATCCCTTAAGAGAGATTCGAAGTGTCAAAAACAAGTATCGCTTTGTTGAGGTGAAGCTTAATTCCAAGAATATGCGTTAAATTAATTTCAAAAAGACTTTAATTCAAAAGTTGTTTTAAAAAATTTACAGATAATTGGCATGGAGAGTAAAAAATAGAACTGAAAAATCGCAAACCCAACCCAACATCGTGATATTATTTTATTCTGTTTTTAACATATAAATAGATGTTTTTGCTTTTGTAAAAATAATTACTAATTTTCTTATCATTAAACTATTAAAATCCTGTATTTTCATCTTTCACATGCCATTTAATTCATAAACTATCTACAATGTCGCTCATCATAGAGTTCTTAGTTTGCTAGTTATAATTATTATTACATTATACACTTTCTCATAATTGAATACTTTCTGGATCTATGGAAAATAGCTGAAACCAGGCAAACTACCTAATGACATAATATCATATCAGCCGATTAGCATGCTACCTGCACTTAAAAAGTTTTCAAGAAATCTACTTAGATGATTAAAACCTTTTTAGAACAAAGCAAACTAATATCTGATTCCAGATTGGCTTTCAAACAGATCATATTACCATCGAAGATTCATAGTCATTGCTAATATTCAGTTAGCTTTATACAAAAAACAGCTGTTCTACTGGTTTTCTTGATATCTGCTAAGCCTTTAGATTAACGGTGGCACACTGGTCTTTTTGAAATTAATCAGCATCTACCTTTTCAGTATTTAACATTTTCATTTCTTTTTTAAGTAAATGATATTTCAAGGTTAAATTCCAGACTGAAGTGTCTCTACTATTTTCCATAAATACAGGCATTCCTCAATGAAGTGTATTCCTCACACACTTCCAGTTTACCAATTTCTCCCAACACTAAAATAGCAGCTTGTACTGTGTAAAAGTAATTCACACGTCACCAGACATCATGTTACAGCACCTTCAAGAATAGTTAAACAGCATTGAGCATGGTGAAAAATGTGGCAAATAGTCTAATGAAAATAAAAGTATGCATGTTAGTTTTATTCTCTGAACAAATGTCCATTTGTTGTATTCAATGACATTCAGCTACCACAATCAAATTCTAGAAATACTTTGGTATTCACCTTGACAAAAGGCCCACATTTGGAAAAACGAGAATAACTGATTACTAAATTTTTTCAGTTGTACTGGATTCTAAATTGAAACTCAAAATTATCTCTGAACAAGTTAATTATTTACAAAGCCATATGGCAGCCGGTTACTGAGAATATTAACAGAATCTGATGCAATTATATTATTTTTTAATCCAAAGTTTATCACAACTCACAGATTTACATTTTTTTTATAAATAATAATATAAATGACTCCATATACCTACAATTCCAGAAGAAATCTCACCTTATTAATCAAAACTCAACAATCATCCAAATGTTCTGATAATTAATCTTCAAACTGCATTTGACACTTATATCCTTTTTTAAAATTCAAGATTTTTAAGAAGTAAATCCTTCTAAGAGAAGTATGAAGGAATTATTTTTTTAACCTTTGCTGTTGAGCTTTTCTCCTTCAAGACATTTGCAAACATACATTCACCTCATCTATACATTGTCCCGAATGAACAAATTTTAGATACCTAGTTGCATTAAAAAATTTTATATCAGCTGATGTTTATTTCAACCACATACTTAAGTAGGTTTAAACTGATTTAAAAAATAAACCATCCAATAATGTCATCTGACACCAGTGTGAAACAGCTGTGAGGTAGACTGTTTCCTTATTTGAATACTAGATCGTGGATACTGGTGTTCTTTGGTGGTTGGGTTTCAATTAACCACACATCTCAGGAATGGTCGAACTGATGATGTACAAAACTACACGCTTCATTTACACTCATACATACCATCCTCATTCATCCTCTGAAGAATTATCTAAACGGTAGTTACCGGAGGCTAAACAGGAAAAAGAAGGACGGTTTCCTTAACACATCAGGTTGGTCTAGTAGTGAACACATCTTCCCAAATCAGCTGATTTGGAAGTTGAGAGTTTCAGCATTCAAATCCTAGTAAAGTCAGTTATTTTTACACAGATTTGAATACTAGATCGTGGATACCGGTGTTCTTTGGTGGTTGGGTTTCAATTAATCACACATCTCAGGAATGGTTGAACTGAGACTCGACAAGACTATACTTCATTTACACTCGTACATATAATCCTCTGAAGTATTATCTGAATGGTAATTACCAGAGGCTAAACAGGAAAAAAGAAGACTATTTCCTTGCTCAATTCCTGTCGTGTCATGGCTGCTTCAGGCCATACCTGTAGCTCAGCGAGTACGATTTGTGGTTTTATTGTGGCACCTTCAATGGTGTTGAAAACGTGATCGTGTACGTCACGTAGCCGAATCCAAGGGCAAGCTATGTGGTGGTAATGAGACACGAACAACATAATTGAATGCGATTTTCAAGTTAGTGAGAAGCATCAGAGTGTGTAAGGTGGCTGAGGAATAGAATGGTGGCCAGCCTGCTGGAGTGGTGGGCATCCATCTGCGTCAGTTAAATTTGGTTAACCACGTTCCAGAGGCTAAACAGAAAAAGAGAGAGAGGTAGCTAGTGGTGCCCACCGGGTTGGCCTAGTTTAATTCTTCATCACAAATCATCTGATTTTGTCGAGAGTTCTAAGGTTCAAATCATAGTAAGTAACTGCCTTTACTAGGAATTGAACCTTAGAACTCTCGACTTCAAAATCAGGTGCTGTGTTTAATCGGCCACTTTTTTACACGTCCATTTCAATTGAGGAAATGGAATTCTATTATTTGTTTTTCAAACTACAGATAAGTTTGTTATATTTTTAATAATTCAAAAATTTTTTTTAATGTTTCGTTCATTTTTTTACTCATTTTCAATTTTTTTCATTCTTTTTTTATTTTTTAAATCTGGTTATGTTTTTTTTTTATTACTTTTCATTTGCTGTATTAAACAAACAATAAAATTTTGTCCTAATTTTTATCCCTTAATATTAATATTATTTAATAATAAATCCGATTGCTTGATATGTTCATGCATCCTCGGGCGTTCAAATAACGCGCCAAGAGTAGTGTGTGGCGCGTGACTACAATCGGCCTGTTTCGTTGAAGTTAGGCATCCTCACTTGCCTGTCGCGAGACACAAGTTGCGGGGCCGGCTCCTTCAGCTGAGTCCGCCGGCCAGGGTGATTGAAGCCCGGCGCGCTGGAGCTGGAGTGGAAGGTAACGTCCACGTCCAGGGGCTACCTCGGCGGTCCGGCCAGACTTGCTGCTCCGGCGGGGATGTTGGCATCCGCCGATATTAAATTAGGCATGTGGCAACAACACTAAAAAAAGACAGCTAATATCTTATAAAATATTTGAAGTATATTTTTATACAAAATTATATATAATTTTGCTTCGGTTTGTCGTTACAGAATTATGTATTTTTGAATTGATATCATCTCCGACCGTCATGGACAAAAATCTATACAGAAATTAAAAATAATTACTAGTTTAATTTATTAATGAAAATGATTTTTTGATGTTTAACTATTACGTTTTTGTGTTGCATTATTTTTATGTTTAACAAAAAGAACATTATTATTATTAAATGCTGACCTATTATTATTATTGTTTTTTTTATAAATTAATAAATCTCAATCGCTTCTAAGAATTTTCTGAAAATTTCAGTAAATTTTTACTTTTATTTTAAACTTGTTTAACTGTTACGTGAATGAAAAATTACTTATTAAGTCTGTTGTGCAAATCATATGTATTTATATATTTTTTCCAACATTATAACGATATCGTATGTATTGAAGTGTACAATTGCGTGTGTTGGCATTATTTATCAATAATTCTATCACCTGTTAGTGTGAAAGTGTTGTAAAGAAAAGATTTATATCCTAATTTCAGTATTACTTATTTATTGGTTTTCATTTTTGTTTATCTGACTAAGTAAGTAATTTTATACCATTCTTATATAAATTAATAAAATTTAAGTTGAGTTTCTGTATTGATGGATTGGTGGTGTGGGCTTTAACTTGTGATAAAAATTCATTTGAGTGCGTCGTAAAATGGTTTTTTTAAGCAAAAATTCATATATCGTGGGCATATTATTATCATTATTAGTTATTTTGGCACACGAAGTTTGTTCCACCCTAATGGTTTTTAACGTATACGCCATTACTGACATGGTGTAAATGAAGGTTAGCGAGCATATGTTAAGTTTCGTTAAATTATATTTATAAAATAAAAAATTATTTTTTATAAATTATTTATAAAATATCAGGTGATTAGTTTTGATTATTTAAGTAGTAAATAATTGCAATAATTACTGAATTTACTACTTAAATACTCAAAATATTAACAGTAATGACTGAAACGTAAGGGGTGGAACAAACTGCACAAGTGCCGTAATTTTCTTTCTATTTATTGTAAATTATAATACTTACTTTCTTATCCGTTATTCCCCGATACTAATAAAAAAAACAAAAAACAGTTGATAGTTGACCAGTTTTGTAATAGACTGTTTAAGCTTTCCATTATAAAAACAATTAATGGAAAACAGATCTGTTTCATGATAACTCCTAGCAAACGTCAATGGTTTTTAGTATGTCAAGTAGAACTCGCTAAAATAAACTGAGGTAGGTTGCAAAGAACTATTGTGTCCCTGAACCAACCGTGAAAACCATCTTCACAATTAATTACATACACCTGCATAATAATTTCGCAAAACTGTCGATTCTATCAAAAAGTCTCAAATTAACATTTCACAAAAACAAAAATTATAAGTAATTTATGAAACAAATGAAACACGATTATTGTACGAAAATATTAATGCTCCTTAACTTTAAGCTCTCAGAAATCGATAATTAACATTGAATTTTCATACGCATGACTGTTTTCATACCTTTAAGCAGATGAGTCCTTTCGTAAATATATCGGTTGCCTGTTTTTCAGATTGAATGCTTCCTTCTTTCTCCATCTTTCTCACATAATGGCATCTAGTTTTCTTTATTGTAGAACATCGCTTTATTTTTAAGTTTTATGGCAATCTGATTATCTATTAAGAGAGTTTGCTTTGGATTGACATTAAGTGTAACAACTTTCTTTTAGATGTCAAGCCAAACCAACTATTTGATTGCCTCTATTGTAGAAATATATGCAGCTTTTGTAGAAGAGAATGATATAAATTTCTGCAATTTACTTTTCCACACAACTGACCTACCATTGGATTTAAGGAGAGTTTCGCCAGTCTTCCTTCAAATGACTGTCACCAACATAATTGGCATCACTGTACACCTCAATTTGCCACTGGCTTTTTTTATTATATGTAATGCCATTTTCAGGAATAGATTAGAAATATCTGAAATTTCTTTTTACCAAATTAAAATGGGCCTTTATTGGTTGAATCTTTGCTCCAGTTGCAATATTCAAGGCAAAGCTTAAGTCTGTTGTTTTGCCTGATGCTAAATAATTTAAGCTTCCAACAATTTCCCTATCATGTTCACCGTTGGATATTAGAGGAGAGGTTCCAGGTTCCCAACCAAGTTCAGTTGGAAAGATTAAGATTTACAGTCACTAAACCCATTTTTTTTGTAGAATTATCTTTGCATGTACTGACTGGTCCATCTATAAATTTTTCAGTGCCTGCATTATGGCAACGTAAGAAATACAGTTAAATGCATTTCTCATGTCTAGGGTAATGAGAGCACAAATACCCCGCCGACTGCCTCTCATAATTCTCTTAGCCACCTCTAGCACAACAGTATTGAGAGCAGACGTTCCCCTGCAAAAGCCGTACTAGCTTGAAGAGAGCCCACTCCCTCCTATACTATTGTGGTGCTGGAGCATGTGCTCCAGTACACAACACAGCAGTGGCCATTCCGTGTATCATAACCAGTGGCCGGTAAGAGGAAGGAAGCGCGGGAATCACAAATGATTCTGTTTTCTCTTTCAGCTACTGCAGATTGTTGTGGCGTATAAGATACTGTCATAGAGTGTTAACACTTACATTATAATTTTTCCAAGCCTGATACAACTGTATCACAGTGCTATTAGATGGCCATTCACTTGATTTATGATCCTTTAACTTGCACTTACAACAGATAGGTCCCACTTAACAGTTTTTAGAGATTGCCTAATTTTCCACAATAAAAACATTTCTTACCATTGTGATTAGCATTAGCATGACTTTCCTTTGTAGAATTAGATCTAGAAGCACACTTCTTGGGTTGAGAATCGACCTTGAGTTAAAGATGTATCGTTCATTTTAACCTCAATTCATAGTTTAAAAGTCGTTCCTGCAATTTTAGACCATGTCTTTATGGCAAGTCATGCCATGTGATGTAAATGGGGAAAAATTCTTGAGGCTATATTTGTAAAAGCTCTGCACATGTCATTATGATGTATTGTTTTGCCTAAGAATGTCATTGCATTTGAAGTTCATTGTACTAGGCAAGAGGAATGTCAAAAATGTCAACCATATTTTGTGGGCAATGATGTAACTGTGCTAAAAAAATTTCTGTCTAGAGAAAGAATAATTTTTTCTTGGCCTCTTCATTTGTTATGTTCCATTCACCAGTTTTTTGATATCAGTAAATATTCCATAGATTGCCTCTTAGAAGTAGAAAAAAAACAAATATTATTTCGCTTGATAACCGTGTATTCATATACACAATATAAAGGAAAAGTCCACATGTCTGTTTTCCATCTGAAAACGGACATTTCTGTTAATAATTGAAAATTGCCCGCTCGCCTACTATGTCTTGTAAAACTCTCTAAAGTAAACGGTCATCGGTTACAAAAAACTATTTGTTTTGACACACAACAAAGGAACAAATAAACACAAAGACAGAATAAAAACATCTTTATAGCTAACTAAATACGTATGTCTACTTAATATTGCAAACTATCAATTCTCTTAAAAAGTGTCTGTAATTAAATAGCATCAAATTAATACCCCTTTATAATTAGTTCTTCATGGTTATTAACTTTTAATATGTAACATAAAATTTGTTGTTAGAAATGAAGATGAATTGAATAAATATGTTATCACTAAAGTGAGTGCTACCATTTCCGATGAATGCTAAGAGACTTAAGGGTCACGTGGCCTTAATTAAAGTTTAATTATTTATTTATTAAATTAAACATTTTTATAAAATTATGTATACATGATTTAAAATGTATGACATGGTGGTAAGCAAGGTAATAATGTAAGGTAAGGTCATAATGTCGAACCAAGATATGAATAAACAAAGATGTACACACCAATATAATGAATCTGTTTCACAAACATGATAATAATATTATAAATAAAGGTTCCATAAATATGTTTATTGATACTCATATCTAAACAAGCTTGTGTTGTTCATTTTTTTGAATTCTGTTAAATCTGATTAATTATCATTTAGTATTTACGCCATTTTTGGTAAAAGATTTTGAACCTTTATTAGTGTGGACATGTTAAAAAATACATTTATGCTAAAATCATGCTCATTTTTTAACAAATTGTAATCTGTTGAAACTGACCTGTCTGCTAATATTTTATTGTATTCTGTTACAAGGTTTTTATCTTAATTTATATGATTAAATCGTTTATAACATTAGTTATACCGCATCTAAGTTGCTTCCGCATAATTTTGCTGTTTTATTTTTAATTATTAAAATTCGATGTAACTTACATTGGCGGCAGAAGTTATTAGTTGTGCTCTGTTAAGCATCGGGCATATGCATAAAACTGACATCAGGGGAATGAGACGTTATCTTTTTCAAAAGTCATTTAAATGTAATATTTATTAAAAGTGTAATAGAGATGCACATTTATACTGGTTTGAGCCACATGCGGCTCACACATGCCTCCCAATGTTCTTCAGTTTGTGGCATGAGATCGGTGTAAGCCTTAGAGGGGCCACATGATTAATTTCAATATTATTTACAAAGTATTCTTGTATAAAAAAAAGTTATATTTATAACTCTTAAAGAGTTTCTTTAAGATATGTACCTATTTACATATCTTAACTGCTGTTATTACTTACATCATACTGTGTTATAAAAAACTATTTACAGAAAACACATTACATCATTTACATTTAACATTGTCAATTCTGTTCATCATTCTGTTATTTCATATCAATTTTGTTCTAATAATTAAATACAGAACATTTTTACTCAAAATCATGAACAACAAAGTTTCTATTGAAAGTTTTATAAGAAAACAAAATCAGTCAACAGCTGAAGCAATCGAGACAAAAGAAGGCATCACACACAACTTTTTGTCGTTGCCCTTTTGGTAGTTTTTTCTGAGGTTCCTCTGTCTTCTGTCAGCTTCCTCATTTTGTAGCAACCACTGCACCTCTGTCTTGCTGTTGACTTCTTACCTTCAATGTTGATCAGTCTATGTACTGTTGTAGTCTCTTTTGTAAATTCATCTTGACTGACTTCAGTTTATGCATCATTGTCAAACGTCTGTAAAAAAAGGTAAAATCAATTCTTCCCTAAATATTAGGATTTTCATTGGAAGTTTGTGTTGTTTGATAACAAGGTTGTATGAAAACCATTGACAATTGAAGTTCCAAACAGTATTTCAAAAATGATTTTTTGATACCACTTTATTGAATGTAGATGGCTGGTGGAATATATGCTCATTTGGTCAGATAAATCAATAAATTCTTTTGCAGAGTTGTAGTCTGTTACCACCTTGGGTTTCATGATGTCCTTCCCTCTCTTCTGTTTTGTTACCATTTCGTCTCTGTGTTTTGTTGGAATCATCAACACATTTCCGTTATTCTTCTATTTCAATATATATATATATATTTTTTTTTTTACCTGAATATTGGGCTGTAACTACTTCACCTTTTTTCAGTTTGGTTTCTGTTAATTATGTTGTATTTCCTTTTTGATTAGCCATTAATGTACCAAAAAGTTTTGTATAAAAATCATGTAACTGAGAAGCCAACAATACACTTGTATATCAATTTTCACAATAGTGTTCATCCAGCTTCAAGTAATGGTCCAGCAAGCTCCAACACATATTTTTCTGGAACCCCTTTGCCGGAAATTGGTTCTTTTCCAGCATATATCATGAGATTCCATGTGTAGCCACAGACAAGACATAATTTGAAGTTTCACCCCGTGCTGGTGTCTTTCTTTTGGGAGAGTATTGATGAAAGACAAGCTGTCCCCTGAAAAGAATTATTTTTCATCGATTCACATCTCTTCCTGGAGGATTGATTGCATTTGAAACTTTGGGAGAAGCTAGTCGATGAGTTGTTGAACTTTGTACAGTTTCTTCATTGTATGGTGCATTTCCATTATTTGAAGCGTGGAACATTCTCAGAAGAATCTCAAAAATGTTGGCTTAGAATCTCAGTAAGTTAGCTTACTAACCCGGTTAGAATACAACAGATTTACTATATACTCGGCATTTTACCAAGACCCCATCCACAAAATTTTCCACAAATCTTTCTGTTTCATTTATATCAGGTGTATTCCATTTTTTCAATCTAGAGCTTTATTATAATTATCGATTGCTCTTTTTCTCCTTCGAAATTCAATCTTTTGTTATGCATAATGATTTGTCTCATTACCTTAAGAAATTGAAAATGCATGATTGATGAAAAGTGCATAATACACTTCTTGGGGATTGGCATCTGTACCTTTGCTATTATTTTTCATCAAAGTGCATAATACACTTCTTGGGGATTGGCATCTGTACCTTTGCTATTATTTTTCATCATTAACTAATAGTGCAAAGGCATTGGAATAAAATATCACGTATATCAAAGTTATTAGATTAAGTTAGATTAGATTCATTATCTCCTTCATTGTTATCACTGTATAATGCATTGTTGTAAACATTGGAGCATTGTAGGTTCAAACAGTGTACACTCTCAGTTTGATCTGGAATAAAAGAAATTCGAATATCGCTGCTGCTACTTACGCCAGCCGAATTACTGACAGAATCAGACATTCATAATTCTATCATAACTTTCCTCTGAATCGCTCTACAAACCTCTAATTTTTTGTCTTGTCATTTACAACTGGTTTGTCAAATTCTGATCTGTATTGAGAGTTTTTATGAGAATCTGTGTCAAAATCAGCATTATTACTATAAATCATTTAAAAATAAATCAAAACACGAAAACGTTGTGCTGGAAAATACTAGAATTAGGTTAGGAATAAAATAACTTTTTTAGGCTTTGAATATAAATTTGTTAATTTACCAATAAACAATTACAACTTTCTAGTTTGTAGAGAATTTACTTCTGACGAAATGAATGTGAAATAACATTTATTAAAATTAAACAGAAATTTAGTTTAATAAAAAACAAAACACACAAACTGAATCTGGAGCTAAATGAAAACAAATAGAAAACTTAGCAGTGGCAGAAAATAATTGTTAAAAAATATATTTAAAGAATAAAAATCACATACATTACCACAAATCAAAGAATCAGTGAGCCAAGGGCCATTTCACATGGCCTCTTAGAGAGATTAATTTGAGCCATGTATATGGCATCATCTGTTAATATCATTGGTCTGTTCTTGTGTTCTTAAGTTTTTCATTGAGAAAGCTTGCATCAGCATCAAATATAACCTCACTTAAGCCACCATAAAACATAGACAAACAAAAATCATTAAGGAATTATAAGAGAGCTGTTTATGACAGGTGTAAAAGAGTCAAAGGTATTTTTATTAAGGTCTATTTTTATTATGGTTATTTATTTTAATTTTGTTTTTCTTTACAGATAATGAATGTGCCTGTAAATAATACTTTTACTAATGAAGCTGTGCTTCTTAATAAAAATATTAAATTAGTGACTGAACAGGATAATGCGGCACAAATGATATGGCTTCTGTTACCAGTGACTGAAACTAACACATCGCATGAGCATGTAAGCTCTTTTCTTTTTTTTTTTATTTCTCTTCTGCATATCTTCTTTCCTGGTTTTCCAACAGTTCTTCATTCTTTTCTTTATTTTTCCCTTCTTTTTTCTAGCTTTCTGTGAAATCTTTACTGGTTTTCTGAACATTGTTCTGTATTGAAAAAATATTTTTATTTTCATTTACAACCACTGAACTGTGTTGATTTCCATTCTTTTTTTCGTTAAATGTGGTTGAAAATCTGTTTTGTGAGACTGAAAAAAGATTTGGCTCTCTTTTTTCTGATGAAATTGACCTTTTCTCGGTTTCATTGTATATGTAAATGTTTTTGTTACTTTGGTTCTAGAATCTTTCTCAAGTTTTTACTGTATTTTTCTATTTGATTTATTTTATCTGATTTCAAACTGAAGATGCGTCTGATGATGCAAACAGGTCCTCCGGTTTGATTAATGTATTTTAGTGTCTGATTTTGGCACTGAGATGTTCTTGTTGAAAATATCCTTTGTTGGTAGGCTAATTTTATTTTTCTCTTTCTTGTTTGATTGGCTTTTTTATCCAAATCAGTAATTTGGATTATTTTTCCCATATATTTAAATTTGTTAACTTGATTGATTTTCCATATTTCGTTTTTAGGGACTCGGGAGAATCTTGGTTGGTCATGAATTCTGCATTTTTCAAAGAAATTTTTAACCTTATTTCCCTTGCAAATTATTTTAGTTGGTTTACTTGTTCTGCTGCCTTTTCAAGGTTCTGTAAGAAAATTGTAATATTTTCAGCAAAGGCTAAGCAGTTATTACAATTCCTTTCAGTTTCAGACTCAATTTTATTTAGTGGTGTGTTCCAACTTTTTTCATCTTATTTTCCCAATTTTAGTTCTAACTTTGTGATTGGAAGAGTCTGTTCAGTAATGTTAATTGCGTTGGGATCCACACCAAATTCTTCTAGGAACTTTGAATAAGGAAGTTCTGTAGATTGAGTTGTATACCTTTTTGAATCTACGAAGACAATTACTTAGTTTTATGGCTTGTAATTTTTCCCTTATTGTTTAAAGGTTCAAGATTTGCTCTGCACATGATCTTACTTTTCTGAATCCTTCTTCATATTCTCCCAGTTGTTAAGTCTATATTAATTCAATTATATTTCGAAGTGCATTTCAAAGGATTTTATTTGTCACAGGTAAGAAGGAAATTCATTTGTTGTTGTTTACTTACGTTTCATCTTCTTATTTGTGTAGTTTATGTATTAATGCATTTTTCCAGTCTTGTGAGATTTTGTTCAGTTTTCTATATCTCTTCTAGCAAGTTCTTCAGTTTTCTCTTGTTTTTTTCATGATTCTTCCTGTAATTCTGCTGCAGTTAAGTTATCATCTGCTTCCTTATAATTTAATTTCTGGGTGATTTTGTCTATTTTCATTTAATTATGTATTTTGGGTTTTTCAGTTCATCTTGCTAGATTTTGGAATTGAAATATTACCTCAGGTTCTTGGTAGTTTAGTAATTTTTCAAAGTACTTGCTGGAAATTTGCAGCTGTCTTTGTTGTTATGGCCTAATTTTCTATTTTTACCCTAAAGCAAAGGCTGGGTGATTGATATTTGGTAAGTGTGGTAAATTTTAATGTACTTATTTATTTAATTGAAATAGACAGGCATGAAACCCATGAATACAATATCATATTAAAAAAAAAAACATAAGTACTTAACAAAATTATCATTCATAAGTTAGAATAGCTCTTGATAAGGTATTAACTGTACTGTAAGTGTACTTTACACAGTAAAGGTAGTCTAGTAATAGATGATATATGAGATTTGATTGAACCAAGAAAATATTGAAAATTATGCCTAAGCAGTCTAGTCATTATTATATGTAAGTCAAAACTGAAATAATTTAGGATAGTCAAAATAACTACTAAAAATTTTATTAGCAAATATTAATCTGTCCTTGTCAGAGGTGATTCAATTCTTGGTATTTTTAACAAATTAAAAATATTAATAAAGTTAATGATCGGTAAAGTGCATAGAATCACAGATTTTATAGGCTGCATATCTAAGAAAAATTCTCTGTGGTATTTCTAGTAATTTTAATTGCAAGTCGGCAAAAGGTCACTAGACAACAGAGCCATAATTTAGTACTACAGTATATAAAATGCATAACCAAAAAAATTCTCCCGAGTTAATATTTCTAAAATTTGTAGAGAATCTCTTAATTAAATTTACAATTTTTAGTGTCTTACAGTATAATCTTCGTATTGACTGAAGGATAACTTCGTATCAAAACCTACACCTAAGTCTTTAATAGAAGATAGCTTTTGTATTATTCAGTTACACAGTTACATCAACATTTGCAAACCTTCTAAATTGAGTATGAAATCAATTTTTTTTAAGTTGGAAGAAATAATATATAAGTTAATTTTTATACAAAGTTCAAGTCAACGAAGTAATTGAATATCAGCTAGATTTATAATAATAGGCTTAAACAATTTCATATCTGCAAAAAATAAATAAAAAAATATGAGTAGTGTGTAATGAAACTGATGTCATTTATAAATACTATGAAAATTGTAGAACCTAAATGTATGCCTTGTCTTAGGAAAAGAAGAGCATTTCAAGAATGATTGAAGAGCTTAGTTAAAATCGAACTATTGCTCTTAAGAGCAATTTTAAAATCGACTGCAACTGCAGGCAGAGAATTAGGAATTCCAAAAACAACAGTGTGAAGAGTTCTCCGTAAACGTTTATTATGCAAACTGTACAGTCTTCAATTAATCCAGCGTCTTTCTGATGGAGATAAACCACATAGGCTCGATTTTTGTTTCCAGTTACAGGAAAAGATGTTGTTAGATGAAGGTTTTGTAAAGAATATAATTATCAGCGATGAAGTTACTTTCCATATTAGCGGCAAAGTAAACCGTCATAACATGCGAGTTTCGGGAACTGAAAACCAACATGCTTAAGCGGAACGCATTCGGAATTCTCCAAAAGTAAACGTTTTTTGTGCGATCTCCCGTGAGGCTGTGTATGGGTCGTTCTTTTTTATGGAAGCGACAGTAACCAGCATGATATACCTGGATATGTTACAATTATGGCTTATGCCTCAGCTACTCAACGACTTCATTTTCCAGCAAGATGGTTGTCCTGCCCGTTTTCATAACCAGGCTTGACAGTACCTTAACACAACATTACCTTGGCGCTGGATAGGACGCGCGTCTGAAGAAGACCAACACATTATGCTGTGGCCACCAAGATCACCAGACCTCACGCCACGTGATTTCTTTCTTGGGGTTACATGAAAGATAAGGTGTTTATCCCGCCGATGCCGCACGATATCGCCGAGGTAAAGGACTGCATAATCAATGCAATCAACTCTATCGAAAATGACATGTTAGAACGAGTTTGGTAAGAGCTAGACTTTTGTGTTGATGTATGCCGTGTCACCAGAGATGCACATATCGGAACATTTATAGATTTTTAACAAAAACTGTTCTGGTTAAGTCCACGCATTACCTCGTACAACTTTCATTTAGGTTAGTGAAATACTTTTTTTGTACTGAATTTTTGTAACTCGTAAGAACATTATGAAACGCTCTGTATAAATTATATACATAATTTAATAAATACTACATGTAAAACATTTATGAATAAAATAAAATATATAAAAGGTAACAGCTGACATTTTCATTACGTTAAGGTTTATTCATTAATTGATGTTTTTCACTAGTTTGCCAAAAAAAACATAAACCACAAATCTTATTAATTATTAAGTCATACTTATTTTTAAAAGAAGTAATCTTACATAAGTAAATCATTAATATCAAAAGCAGGATAATCACTATCAGAATGACCTAAAGTCAACCATCCAGGCTGGTTCTGTTAGTCTATTGAAAAGCTGGGACTTGATAGATAAAAAGTTATTAGGTGATTCAGCAATGCTAACAGTCTCTATACCAATTCTGTGTTTATTTGTAACGTTACATACTGCACATTTTCTTAGTCACAATTTAAAAAACTTTCCTTTATGTCAGCAGTAATTTTTACAACTTTCTAATCTGAAATTTAAAAATAAACTTAATGAATAAATTCTTCCAACAACCAGTACTATCCCCTTTTAAGTAGTCCAATGCACATTATAAACAATAACTTCACTGAGACAATGTATTAAGCATTTTAACAACTTCACAAGAGGTCTGTTAAATATATAACAAAACCTTTACTAAGAAACAAAAGAGTTCCATTGAATATTTACAGCATTATACAGTTATCTCAAATACTCAGTTAATCTCAGTTATCTCAAATACAGTTATCCTCAAAATACTCTTCTTCCGGTCATACAGGCTTTTTCTAAATTTGAAAAGCAGCTCTGAAATGAAATTTTTTATATAGTTTTCAGGATATTTTGTAAATTAGTTTACGGACTTAATTTTTTTTAAGGCCATGGACTTCGGTCTCTGTCCTTTTAACTCAAATTTTAATTTTGGAAACAAAATAGACATCAGGAGATAGATTGGTTGAGGGATGACACAAAGTGAACTTTTTGTATAAAATTTGCAAATTAGCAGCGATGTGAGGCTGACATAGTCATGGAGAAGGAACTACAAGCTGTTACATCACATCAAAGCTCAGGCTTCTTCTTCCACACTTTTTCACAAATGTCTGATATAGTGGTAGTTGACTATTTGTTTACCCTGCAGGTAGAAACTTACAATGAACAATAATTTTAATATAAAAAATAGTCTGAAAAGATCACTTTTGAGTTTGAATGACTTTTGCATCCCTTTATCTCTTAGTATGATGATTTTCCAATTCACTGCAAAGTCGAATTGAGACTTTCTTTTCACACCACATCTATATATCCATGCCAATTATTATTATTGACAAGAAGGGTTTATCATCATTTAGACGATTTAAAAGTTCTTGACTTTGCTAAAAATTGTCTTCCTACTCCTATGTCAAGAGCTTTGGTACAAATTTGGGAGTTACATGTTTCATTCCTAATTCTTCAGTTAGGATTTTTTGATATAAATCCATCAAAATTACAATCACTTCTGTTACTTCAAGAACTTTTAAACTTTGATTAAACCTTACCAAATTGTTCACTTGGTCAATGAGGAACATTTCCATTGATACTGATGACTTTCCTAAACATGAATCTTCTTCAGTAGATTCTCTACTATTCTTAAAAAAATGCCTGAACCACTATAGCATTGTGTGTGGTTCAAAGTATTCTTCACAAACCTCTTGAATCATATTTTAGTGTTTTATTAAAAATTTTGCCAAATTTAACATAAAAATTTTGCCAAATTTAACATAAAATTTCACGGCAATCCTTTATTAGTGTAGATCACTCCTCACAAAACTCCAAAAGGTGCCACCACAACATCCAATTTGAATGAATGATAAATACAAACTATTCATAGAAATGGATGGTGGATTATTTATTAGTTATTATGCTAATTAGAGATGCTTATTACTCTCAAAATATCTCTAAAACAGAGAGAAAAAATCCTGTAAGTTTTTTAACATCATATACGGAATGTATCACAAACTTTTCCTGGGCCTTTCATAACCTTATTGTATTTGTGAAAATAATGGAAAAAGTTCATATAAACATATGTCCTAAAATACTTTGTTTGCAAGTTATGGCAAGTGAAAAACTTTGCTTGAGCTACCCTGGTTAAATGAGGTCGTATTGAAATTTTTATACAGCATTAATTAAGGGGCAAAATTAGTGATTTTGTGATACACTCTGTATATAAAAACTAATTTTATTAAGCTGAAAATAAGATGCAATTTTACTTTCCACATTTATATACTCATATCAAAACACGATCTTTTTAAATTAAAATCTAAAGTAGCAATGATCGAGAGGTGATTTTAAAAAATGCAACTATGTTACAAAATTCCCAGCTGTACATGTCATGCTTATTTATTATTCATTAACATGTGTTTTGTTCTGAATAGTTTGTCACTGCATTCAACAATTTAGTTTGACTTGTTCAGATACTGTATGTATATAAGTGCAGTAAGTAGTTTTAAAATAAGATAAATGCTTTCTGTAGAATTCATATGTGCTATACTGAACATGATGATTTTTTTCCATTAATGTAATGTCAGTAGTTACTGAAAATGTCAATAGTTAAAATAAAAATATTATTAAGATTAAAAAAAAACTTTTACATTAATGAATAATACAAGTTAGAGGAACTAAGCTTACTAATGATTACAAACAGTAATTCTTTTGAAAATGGTTTTGGCTTAAAATAATAAAGTCAACATAGTTCACATAATGTTTAAAAAAATCTCTGAAAAAATAATGATGACAGGGAAAGAAGAAAACCAAATAATAATTCCAGCACTACGATAGATTTTCAAAACCTTTGGATATTGAAGAAAGGATGTTATAATAATTTAAAGAAGTGGGTATTTTTTATGCTTCAATTGTTGTTATTTAATCATCACAAAGCATGAGGGGTTCAGAAAATATTAAAAAAATTTTGTTTAAATATGTTTGCTATCAAAAGTTATTGATGAGGTATTTGCTTTTTCGCATTAGCAGAGAATCATAAATGTGTTGCTTACTGATCATTGTTTATGATTCTTATAATGAGTTGTTTTATCTGTTCATATTTTAATACGATAATCTTTAGTTGAATTTGAATATCTATAAAATGCATTCTTGGTTTATGATTATGAACAATTTTTTTTGGGGGGTGGGGTAGAAATGCTTTTGGGTTATCACCCAGACATGATGTATATGTTTTTAAAAAATTTAATGTTAAAAATTAATTAAAAGCAAAAACATCTTTAAAAACAATTAAAATATATCTTAAAATGAAAAATTAATATGATAAAATTGCAATCTGCTTTATGGCAAATGACATAATTAGCTGAAACACAGTAATTTAATTTTTTGAATACTAACGGATGGCCCTAAGAAATCATAAAACATAAGATAACCTCGTTTCATTATCCCCTAAAATTGTTAGTGTGTTAGCCCCTTGATTAAACTTGTGATGTAATGCAGTATAACATACAATCCACTAGGATGCAGTGCACTGTTAGTTGGCAGTCGCAGTGAGTAAAAGGGATGTATCCAGTTGTTTCATCAGATACCCATGAGAGAGCCTAGTGCCCTATTCATTAGCGGCAGATAATAATCTCCTCTTGACGGTTATTTCTGCAAGAGGAGCTCCACAGTGATATAGTGTTTTTAATTGGGTGAAGTTTATTATTTATGGTAGCATCCCATTCACTTTGACATCTTCATCAACTACCCTCTTCAAAAAAACAGAAAGATCATTGGATGCAACCAATTGGTAAAAGTAGGCTGTAAACAAACCTCTTTTGCTGCATTATCTGCATGCTCATTGACTGTAATTCCTATATGGCTGGGGATCCAGCAGAAGTTCACTATTTTATCACATCTGGTCATTTGCGAAATAGCAGACTGAATCTTACATACAACAGAAGGTCTGGAGTATACGTCAGTAATCACCTGTAAGGCACTCATGGAATCTGAGCAAACAAGTACGTGTCAAAATGTAGGACTAATTGTTTGTTGGTTTATAAAATTAAATTTTGTTTGTATAAGACATGTTTTTAAGGTAAGTGCCATTTCTGCTCCTGCTATGCTGCAGTTGGCATTCCACACATGCGCACTGTGTACCTACATCTGTTGGCAAGCCACAGACACCATTACAGAAATATTTGACTGTGTTTACATTTGTTTGTGAGTATTTAAAATGCCTTCACTAATCAAGAATCCTGCCGACTGTGAAATACGTGGTATGATTAGTTTTCTTAGTGCTAAAGGCGTAAAAGTGGCTGAAATTCATCATCAGATCAGTGAAGTGTTGGAGAAGACATTATGAGTGATGGAATGGTACAAAAATGAGCTAGAGCTTTTAAAGATAGCCGCCAGAATGTTCATGATAAGGAATGGAATAGACGACCTTCCATCATTACTGAAGATTTGGTGCAGAAAGATGATGAAATAGTGACAGAGAACAGATGCTTTACGATTTCTTTGCTATCTGAAGAGATTCCTCAAATTTCAAGAAGTGTTGTCTATGAAATTGTGACCGAACGCTTAAATTATTGAAAACTGTGATGTGGTGCAGTGGTTATTAAGTCAGGTAGCAGACTTCTATGACGACGGTGTTCAAAAGCTGGTTGTATGATACAACAAGTGTCTCAATATTGGTGGCAATTATGTACAAAAATTGATTAAAGTACAGACTTTCACGTAAAAATAAAGTTGTTAAGAATAGTGTACTTGTTTTTTTTTTAATTTCAAAACGGTACTTACTTTAAAAACATACCCCAAATTTATTTATGTAATAATTTTTTATATAGTTAATTTTATGTCATCTTTACTAATATCTAATATTTCTAAATTTAATATCAGAAATAGAATGTTTATTGTTTAGATGGTCTGCCATATTACATAAACCTAATTTATTATCCTTATAATTTCTATAATGTTCAAGAAATGTAGTTTTAAACGATCTACGCTTTTCCTACATAAATACAATCATAATCATTACACTTAATTTTATAAATTTCATACAGATTAATTTTATAAAATTAAATGTAATGATTGTTATGGTATCTATATAGGAAAAACAAATACATCCTATAAAACTAGATTTCTAGAACATTACACAGATTACAAAAATAATAAATTAGGTTTATCTAATATGGCAGACCAACCAATAAAAAATAAACACTCTATTTCTAATATAACACAAATTTAGAAATTAATAAAAACGACACAGAATTATATATTAGAAAAATATTACATATATACAAATACAAACAAAATTTCAATTTGATAAACCATCAGACAGTGTTTGAGGGAAATGGTTTTATAAAAACTGCAAAAGATACCAACACTTCCTCATGACTGAGGATGGAGGATTCTGCGAAAGTACTTTCATGAAAAATTAAGGTAAGATATGTCTTATCTCAATATTCTGTACTTGGTGGTTTATTTAACAGAATTTAAATATAATTTAACAGTACAGAGGAATAATATAATCTTAAAAAGATCAATTACAGTTATATATATATATATATATTACTCCTTATTTATTTGAAATATATTTGTTTTTAAAATAAATTTTATCTTATATTTTTCATAATTATTTATAGTGGCTTTTTAGACCAGTCTTGATTTTTTTTTTTTTGCATTGGTAAGTTTCTTTACAACTGTTCAAAGATATTTCTTTTTGGCTTTGTGTGCTTGGAAATTTCTTTTTCCCATTTTTATAACCATTTTTTCCCCAGTGTTACTGTATAATTAAATATCTATTGTAGTTAATCTGTACTATGGAATTAAATGTTCATTGTAATGATGGTAATGTTTATGATTGTTCACCTAATAAAGAAAAAAATTACAAAATTCTAAGCAGATTCAATTACTCATGGTTTCAGTACGTAAGCAAATATTAATATATAAATATTCGTTTTATGTAATTGCTTTTTGCATTTGTATTGTAATAGTAAATATACAAATGCAAGCATTGAAAAATTATTACAGTTAAAATCCTTTTTATCATTAGCAATATTTGGTGAATGATGAATAAAAGACAGTTTAACTTGATGACTGAGTTTAATCAGAGTTTATTCTGGAACAGGTTATTATAAGATCAATTGAATATTACAAAAAAACTAGGAATTATCCATTACACTAGTAGTTCTTATTTCTTGATAAAGTGCTTTCAACAAAGCACTATTTCTTCAATAATATTATACAATAAAAAGTAAACGCATGAATATATATAAAAAAAAAGTAAAAAGCTGTCAAAACATAATTTAGTTATATAAGACATCAAAGTTTTATATCAATAAACTATTTTTCTAGTGGAAGCTCACAATTTTTTTCTCTATTTGTCACTACTCTCAAAATTTGAAAGTAGTGCTCAGTTACCTCTCTATCCTGAGACTGGTAAAGAATATTTGTTACACTCATAAAAAAATTTCCCAGCAAAATATGCTTATGATATATTATTTAAGTACTATAACATCTTTACAAAATTGTACACAGAAAATATTAAAATACAATATACACTAACCATCTGGAAGATCTGTCAATGATAAAAATTGCTCTACATTTTTTGTTACTGAAACAGTAAAGAATCCAGCAGAAGCTGCTTTATTAATTATCTGAAAATAGATAAAATTGTTAAAACACAAGTTTATATCTTAAAATAACCATACACTTCTAAAAAAGTTTTGCTAAACTTACTAATTTGAAAATACAGAAATTATACCAGCACTATTAAAAAACAAGTTAATAAATTAACTTTTTGATTAAAACGCCTAAATTATCTACTTCATCATCCCTTCAGTGGAATTAGTAATCTGTTAGAACAAGCATGTTGCGTTACTAAGCACAGTAAGTATTTAATTTGAAACTTTAACTGATTAATCAGTCTTATTTGAATTCCAGCATGATTTTTGGGTTAATTTTCCTGACTGAACAGAACCAACAAATAAATCTAAAAAAATCTTTCGATTTAATGACAGTTTAAGAAATATCTACCAAAGATAGATATTAATTTATAACTACTGGCACTTAACCAAACGTTTATCAATCATATTTTCCAAGGAGGAAATTTCCTCTATGGTCTAGACTTTCTTTTGGTGAACACAAGGCTATATAAAAACTATCCCCAATTATACCTACATCAGATTTAAGTAACAAGGAGAACTTAACTAGGAGTTTTTTAATAATGAAAAGTCAGATTCATTCTTTTCATAACATAGAAATTAACTGCTGAAAAATATCAGAAAATCAATCTTAGTAGCCTCATTACAAACTGAGAAGCAAAAATGCTACATCAAGATGGCATTATATAGGCTCATTATTACAACTATAACTATTAACTGTTTGATGTTTTCATCTGAAGACAATGTTTTTATGAACAGCTTTCATAGATTAGATGAATTCTAAACTTACATTTAAATAGTACATTTTTTCTAAACTGAAAAATATATCTTTGTTGATTTGTTTTCTAAGCTGAATATCAAGCAGATGCATTTCAAAAATCAATAGAAATTATAGGGAAGGTTAAATTGAATATGAAGAGATGAGTCGATACTCAAGATGGACACTTTTAACAACTGTTGAGATGTAAGAAAATAATTAGTTGACTTTTGAACTTTTATATGTTTGGTTTAATTATTATAATTTCACTGGTATTTTGTCAATAAATGAATCATCTTAAAGGTTTAATGATTTTAAAAAGTGTAAACTAAAACAAATCTATTGCTCACATCTTAAATTCCTGTGTTTTCTTAAAAACTGTAAAATTTAATTTAAAAATTAAAACTATTTTATAGTTTAACCAACTAAATGTAGTTAGTTGGTTAACTAAATGTTGGTTAATTGTAGTAAATTTTAGTTAGTTGATGTAGTAAATGTATATCTCTTGCAATAATTATGGCATTGAAAAAAGGTTTGTAGTTTTTAAGACCTACAATGCAGTTCTAAACAGAAGAATACAAGTTAAATTAGGTAAGTTATCTTAACTAGGAAATGGTTCTATTGTTTGCTTAAGATTGGTCTTTCTCAAACTGATATTCATACCTTTCTACATCCCAAAAACAAGTTGGGGTATAGAAGTTTTTCATCAATGATGAATTGCATCAAATTTTGTTTTTCAGAGAATATAAAGCTGGTATTAAATTATAACAACGTTTCTACAATTGTTCAGAGTATTATATTAAAAAAAGAAAGAAAAAAATATATTAATTATTTTTTTATTAGTAAGTAATTTTTTTATAAAACTATGTAGATACTTTAAAAAAATTATAACAATTATTTATTATAATGAATATTTCACATGGCTCACCTCAAGAGTTGATTTGTTTTCATAAGTAAAAGGAATATTTTCAGCTTTTAAATCTTCTAACTTCTTTAAGTTTTCATATGCAATAATAAAATTAACTTCTACAGCAATTCCATTGTCTTCTAAACCAAATTTCTTAAAATAAGAATAAAAATTAAATTATATTAATTCAGTAAGAAATAGCAAAGCAAGTAAAATATTATTAGAAACAAAAAGAATCAATAAACATTGAATACAAGTTTTAAAGTTATATATATGTAGCCAAATGGTATTTAAACATTTTTTCTTTCAATTATTTATCAATTTTTTATCCTCAGTTATAGAGTGATACAAATGTTAGTTCTTCTAAAGTACAGCTATATTTTTATGTACAGCGAGAAATATATACATAATTTTTACAATGGAAATAATATGTAAAAAAATTTGTTATTGGTGTCTGTCCACTGTAAGAGTGATTTCTGTACAATTAACTCTTTGTTGATATTTAACAGCATGTTTACCCCCCCCCCCCCCCCCAACAAGGAGTAGAGATGATGGAAGCAATCTTACAAAATCTATCATCAGCAAACAAAACAAATCTCTCCTTAGGACTTTTTTTTTCTCAGCTCCCCTGGGCCGGACCGACTTGTTGGTATTACGCCACCCAGGGGAGTGTCTTTAAACTCAAATAGGCCTCCCCATATACCGGCATGGCAGGTCGGCCTACCGGTTAGCTCTTTTTGAGAGTATTGCCCTTTTGGACACCACGCCATACCTAGTGTGTCGTGACGTGGTGCCGGGTCTTTTCAGTATTCAGTGTGCTGTTACCTGACTGTTACCCATGGAGTCCTTGGTGGATAATCAATGCCAACACATCGCAGCATGTTGGACCTCACCAGCAAGGCTGTCCACCCAGTCCTATTCTAGCCAACACCTTGTCTTCTCTCATCGGAGTCCTATCCTTCTCTCCTCTAGGTCCTTAGGACCTAGGACCACATTAAGTGCACTTCTGCTGGACTACACTTGGTCCTAGCATTGAGATAGCTTTCAGATAATGGAACAAAAGGTAATTTTCTTGGAAGGATGATATGCAAACAAGCACCTACAAAACCACTGAAATATAAATTTCACCTTGAAAAGACTGAAGATGATTTTAGAAGCTTCTTTGGAACGAACTTTCTGTCCATTCAACTATATGAATACCAATCAATTTTCAAATATATACTCATCAAACACGGAAACATTAAGAAGAATATACTAAAGAATGAATTAATATACTTTTATATTTTAGGTACAGTCTGATAAATGGTATTCCATTTCAAATTATTTTTAACTTAACAACGATCTACAACTCAATACAGAGTTGCAGATCGTTGTTAAGTTCGTCGTTAAGTTGTTAAAACATGTGACATTCTGATTATTCTTTTTGTAATAAAATTATTATATTCAAGAACTTACAAGAAAAATATTCCTTTAAGTTTAGCATTAATTATTAAAATAACTATTTCTAAAATATTCTCCTAGAATAAAAGACTGATACTGTAAAAGACTGTAAATAAAAAGGAGTATGCATTACTACTTAACTAGAATGATCCATCAGAAGAAGTTAGTCCAGCCAGATTTTCATAGCTAATTTAAACTGAATATAAAAACAAATCTGAGGAACCATGTGTAAAACATCATCAAAATATTTTGATCATGTTTTCCAATGGAGGTGATGATATTTTTGAGAGAATTATAATTCAAGATTCTGATGACAGCAGATCAATGAATAAAACGTCTTCACTTGCTAACTATAAAAAAGGCCATAAAAAACCTGTCTTCTTAAATATGTTCAACTATAATGGCAAACTGTTTACTACAGATGCCACCACAATTTGTGAACTCAAGCATAATGAGTAACTAAATTTAAAATAATGAAACAGTATCAGAGATACAAATATAGCAATTTTGTTCAATAGGAAAAAAATGTGTAAAATGCTGGATTCAACTTAAATAACATATTTAAGTAAATTAATGTACCATTACAATTTCACTTAATACTAAACAAAATTGCATAAAAATGAATGATCACTTGAGAGAAATATAAAAAAAGAGAAATTATTTAGATATGTAAATCAACTGTACTTTGTTAAAAACAGATAAAATACATCTGCTTTATGGGCAATATAGTTAGAAGTTTTTAGAGAAAAATTATGTTGTTGATATTATTACAGAATAAAAGGAAAACAAATATAATTAAATCATGTTCAATAATAATTATTATTTAAAATGCAGAAAAAATCTACTAAACATGTCTTCCCATTAATAAGCAAATATTGTATTTTTGTTTTATCAGAAACAAAAATAAAAAAGGTATTTTTAGAAAAAAATAATTTTTCCAAATTTAAAAAATATAATTTTTTCAATTCATCCGTATTTAAAAAAAATGCATCAATATACTGATGTCATATATAAAAATTTAATGAACAAAATTCAGCTGTTCATAAAAAACATATAAAAACAAATACATCAACCATATGTGATAATAAAATAAACAGAATTGTATTATGAAAAATATATTACCAAAGTACTTGTACTTGAGTACTTGTATACTAGTACTTCAAATCTATTTAGCTATTTTACTAATAATACATAATGCAGCAAGCAGACCAATTAAAAATTCAATGCAAGTAGAAAATAAAAATAATTATAGCAAATATGTAAAATTTCATGATTATGATAATAGTAATGCATATAATGTTGGTGATAATTATCATGAAAATAATTATAACAAAATGATTAAATCAGAGAAAGCACTTATTATAACAAATTACAACAATTTGTCTAACATTTTTCATAATGACAAAACAGAATTAAAAAGATTCAAAGAATTTAACAAGAACAAATATAAAACTAATATATTTAAAAGGTAAGAAATATTTCAATAAAGTTATTTGGAAAAACTTTCTCAATTGCATAGAAACAGAACCAGAAAGTGTAAAAATGTAAGGAAATTGGCTTTTCTCAAAGAGGGTTAATGGCTCTTCAATTTTAATATGATAAACAACTTCAAAAAAGGAGGAGGTTCTCAGTTTTACTGGCATGGTTTTATTTATGTACATACAAGATATATCCTTAACTATTTCTAATGACTGCTTTGTATTCTGTAAAGTGAAATGTTATATTTTTTCGTACATGTAAATTAATGGAAGATTTTTAAGTAAAGGTAACCAACAAAACAAACAATTGAACAAACACTAAACATTTTGAAGATTTTCATTTTTTTGTTTTGCTATCATCAGCACTTCGTACTGAATTGTCATAGAAGTGCAGCTTAATATCAAAATAAGTATTTTTGGACCAAAATTCAAGGAAATTAGTTGGAAAATTAGATCATAATACATGTGCTTGCTTTCATCATCTTAGCTGATATTTGGTAGTCTCTTTAAATTTTACCCAGATTACAATAGTCATCAAATATAAACTAGACTTTTGTCTTCCAGTTCATGTATGAACATGTGGACTAATGTGAAGAGATAATTGACAGTGAAGATATGGGAAGGGGACAGGGGACACTCCAGATGTATTGGCATTTATTACATTCTCTGGTCAGTAATATATCAGAGAAAAAGGTTACATCATCAGTTGCAAAGGTATTATCATAAAGTTTCTCATAAATGACAGAGATCAAACCCTCTTGAAATTTGATGAGATTGTGGTTAGGGAAGATGATTGTCATGTACTCAAGTCTATGACTAGGTCAACACATTTAAAAGAGAGTGTGAAGTTGTAGGAATGAAAGTCACAATAGGTGTTCATTCTTCAGATATGGGTATCAGTTATAGAGGTGCTATCCCATTATAACAAAGCATCTTTAGTTCTGCAGTCTGTGTGAGGTGGATTCCAAGACTTTCAACCCAAGATCAGAAACAGGTCTGAGAGAAAAAGTTGGCAAAGGCTCCGGATGTGATGGAAATCATTTTTTGCAATGAACAGTCACATTTGATGAGACTTGGGTCTATCACTACATGCCAGACTAGAAATCAGCGACTATGTAATTGCCTATGCCTATGCATTTTAGTCTATTTAGGTGGAAATGCATGTGTTAGCTGAAAAGGTCTTCTCAACCATCTTTTGAGCCTGATAAGATGTATTTCTCATCGACTTACTCCACAAATATTGCACTGTGAAAGATGTGCACACAGTCTTTAGCCCTCCGGATAACTGAAGGAAATTTACTGGGAAACCTTGGAATATCTCCCATACAGTCCAGATTTATCCCCTGAGATTTCTTTTAGTTTGGGCCATAGAAGGAGACAATGTTAAGGACATTGATTCCAGAGCAACAACAAAGTAGAGGAAAACAATGCGATATGAGCTCATGACATCCTCAAACATTTTATGAAGGATCCAAAAACTCCCCACATATAGAGAAAAATATGTAGAAATTCAGGGACACTATGTAGAAAAGCAGTAAATATGCGTTGCATTTTTATTCTGTACTAATAAATGTCAAATACAAAAGTTAAGTTTATATTTGACTAAGCTAGTATCACTACAAAAATACTGATTTCACATCTTTGCAATTCTTTAACTAGTAAGTTATTTACTAGATGTTTGATTTAATGCCAAATTAAAAAAAAAATCAAAAATTAAGCAACGATTAAAAAAAATAATTTTTATAGTTCTTGTTTAAGTTTGTATTATTAGTAATTTAGTTATTTGAAAAATATTTTACAATTACAGGAAGTTTCAAGATGGCAGAATAAAATTAAGTAAATTAAGCAATTTACATTTTTTCAGAGTTGAAGTGTATATTATGAATGTTATTTACTAGTTTTTGATATTTATAAAAAGTAGGCTGACAAATGTTACATGTCATACATTCATTTTCTTTGGTCTGTAGTTGTTAAAAGTTACCAATTAAGATGAAAGAATAATGTTTACCAAAATAAAAATACTTTTTCAATGTTATTATTAGTTACAGAATTGCTAAATCTGTATGCACTATTTTACTATAGAATAATAATAATTTAACAGTTTAACAGAAAAGCAACAAAATTATAATAAAGTACGAAGGAGGCTAAAAACCAAAGTTAATAAAAATAACAATTATACTAAAATGAAGAAAACTGATAAACTAGAAAATAAAGATGTACAAGACATAGTTTATGACTATGATAAATTCAAGACGAATACTATTTATATGTTGCGTCCTCTCCTGAGAACTCTGATATCCTACTGCGAACAACAAAACCTGTCATTGATGAGCCTGTAGCAAAACGCAATGTAAGTAAAGTAATTTATAAAATGTACACTAAATTTATGTAGGTACTAATTTTTAATGGTAAACTGAATTAAATGTCATTTAATAAAATATATTTACATGATAAAACCAGTCATCAAATTAACTAAAACCATTATAGATTCATATTTATTACTTATTAACAGTAAAAACATCTTGAATTAGGAGGGCCATAAATGCACATAACTAAAAATTTTGTTACATCAATTAAAACAACCACTAAATCAATATTCACACAACCATATGATTAATGTCATGAGAAAGATGTGATGATATCAAAAGTACTTTGACCTCCTCCACCATGCACAAAATATCAATAGGCAATTCTCCAGAGTTATTACACTGCTTTAAATGAAGCAGTACTTCATCAGATTTCTTTTTAATGATTAAGCAGTTTAGTGCACTATGTAAATAAAATTAATTAAAATTGTTGTCACTAACTTTAACTTTAAATGAAGTCTCATTTTCAACCTTAAAAACCATTTTTTGTTTTTTTTTTATTATTCTTTTGGTCTAAAAAAAAAATCCCCTCAGTTAAAAGCAAGAGAGGAATTGGGAACTGGTATTATTTGTAGCATAGAAGAATTTGTAACAATGGCAAATTATATAAGTATATAAAGATGTGTTCCCAATGACGCTTTAACTCTACACTAACAACCTCCTGATGCATTCATCATTACATTTCATGCTAAGATGTTAATGGGAAACTGAATAAATTTTACCAGAGTAAGTTAATAGAAGTCTGCTTAGCTGAGAGTTATAAAAGAATCATTAATGGGTGTAAAGAATTTATTGAGCTATACATTAAAATCATATGTTGCTCTGGGTAGGTAAGCTCATATATTGTAACAAAATTCTGTTTGTCACCTTTATTAAAGCCTAAGTCCACATGTTTGCATCCAGTCACTCTAGGTCTATAAGAAGTAAAAAAAAAAAATTAACTGGTTGATACATTTAAAAGTTATGAAAAATGGCCCAATCGATGGACAAAACCAATTCTATTGGTTTCTACACTAACCTCACTTTGTTTTAAGAAATGAATATACCAAATAGCAATTCACCTCTTATAAAATGTAGGTAAAATAACTACCATACTGTGCAGCTGCTGAACAAGCCCAAAGAAAAAGTTTTTTAAAAGTGCTTTTTTCAAAAAAGAATTTTAAAGCAGATTAAAAAATAAAGATAAGATTTATAAAATTTGTACTATTATTTAGACTCATAATATTTATTATACTTGTATTTAATATTTGATGCATTAAATTTGAATAATTTCATTAAATTACATAAAAAAGGAAAAAAAATATTAACAAGAATTTAATTTCTCATTAAATATTAATATTTTATACACTACTACTGAAGCATAAATAAATTACCTTTATCTGATACATGATTTTATGATATAAAATACATTTTGATTTTTTACCATTTACTTCTTATTAAAATTTTATTATAAATGATAATAAATAAATTAATAAATTGTGTAGGATTGTATCAATGGATGTGCTGCTATAAATGTGGGCAAAGTATCCCTGTAAAATTGAAATTTTCTATATTGTCTTCACATGACTTGTATAAGTTAAGTAATCTCTGAAGTGAACAATAGTGACTGTCATTGATAGATTTTTATAAATTAAAATAATAAATGATTATACTGGCTCTCTGGGAATGACCTTATATATAAAATTTTATGTGAAAAATCATTTACAAGATTTGATCTGGAAGGACAGACAATGCAAGTTAAATAAATGTTTTTAAAAAAGGTTTATTTTATTATTTACAAATATAATTTTTGTAATAAAAATCTGGTGATTTAAAGAATCACTGATAACAGAAACAAGTTTAATAGAAAAATTTAGTTACTTTTAACAACCCCAAATATAAAAATTAATAAATGTTAATATAATAATATTATTAATGAACATATTTAGTTTTAATTTTCTTTTTGTTATTTTACAATCAGATTTCTGTCATTATACTAGGCCTCAATATTGAGAATTGAAGTGACAAACCTTCCCTCAAAAAAAATTATAGTTTTTTAAAAATCTTTTCATAGTAAAATATTTTTATCCTATTGCAAGTCACAATCATGGGTATAATTAAATGAAATAATTTTATAAAAAATAAATACATTAATATAAAGATGCAAAGGGGCCAAATATAGTGATCAGATTTAATCCAGTTCCTCTTTCTGACATGCTCTAATTGAAGAGAGAGTTTACAGTTACAATTTTTCTCACTTTTCTTCAAGTCAATACTCAGCTGCCTGCAGTGGTTTTGAATTAGTCCCTTCTGAATGACAAGAAGGGATATCATGTAATCTGTTGTAGTTAAAATTTTGAATACAGGCATATTTATTAATATAGCAGATAATTAAGCAATTAAAAATTTTAAATTGTCTTAACAAATAATCATGTTAGGAGAATTATAAAATTCCTGACATTCTTTTTCTTTACTGAACCAGAGCCAATTAAATTATAGATTTACATGCTGACAGTTTTTCATTTTTTGAGCAGCCCAGCTTTTCTTGGATATACAAAAAAAAATTACACATAGATCAACTAATAACTAATAGCAATTGTAAGTTCAACACCAACTGACTGACTACTTGTATGTTGCAGCCACTGGTTTCTCATTTACTTTAATTATATATCAAATACTTTACAAAGGTGTCTCCCATTTTTTTGTTCAGGAGCCAAGTAATTTTTTTTTTTAATAATTCTGCTTTATTCAAATTAATTCACCCACAAGCTTTAAGCTTCTGCATGAGAATATGCTGAGGAAATTTCATAGCAAATGAAATATACCAAGTAAAATATCCCTGTAGATAATTTGGTAATTACCAATGGCAGTGGTATTAAAATATTTTTATTTGATAAAGTAACTGAAATTAAAAAGTTACATTGTTTTTAAAAAAAGAAGGAACAGAGATATGATTCAGATCTATAAAGCTGCTTTAACAGAAT
Organism: Lycorma delicatula; assembly: GCF_047948215.1. NCBI lineage: Eukaryota > Metazoa > Arthropoda > Insecta > Hemiptera > Fulgoridae > Lycorma > Lycorma delicatula. The sequence goes on along the minus strand of NC_134459.1, from coordinate 66,360,787 downwards.
GATACTTTTAACAGATATTAATATGTCTACAACAGACTGGAAAAGAACAAACAGAAAAATGCAATATAACAAATAATACACACAATAAAAGCTATTGTAAAAAAAAAATGACAAAATATTTCAGAACATTTTTACCCAGACAGGAACATGAAATAAAAATCTTTTCAGAATAAATACACTTAACATGGCTTGAGAATTGTAAACACACATATTATTTATTACACATCTTTTAATTGTATAAATTATATATTACTTTATTTAAAAAACATTTTTAAATGTGTAAATTTACTTTTTGTAGTGCTGTATATTAAAAAAATATTTACTTTAAATTCTAGATAATTAAACAACTATTTAAATTAATGAATATTGAATTTAATAAAAGATGTCCAGAAAGTATAAAGTATAACATAAACGACATAACATGCATATTTACAGAACTGAAATATATTAAAACAACAGAAGGTAATAAAATATTAATAAAACACATTAAAAAAACTATAATCTTCTGGTTCATAATTTATTTATTAATTGTGATTCCACTGTGGATATGGCAAGGTAAGAACTGTTTTGCAGATTATATTAAGTAAATATTCATATAAGTTATTTTCCATTTCAGAAAAAAATTGTAAATATTTAGGCCTATTTTATTTAAAAACATAAACTTTTTAAGCAGCAAAGTAAAAATAAACCAAATTAATTAAACGCATTTTCAAAACTCATTCTGTAAAATTTTCAGTCATTCTTGCTGCAATCTTTTAAAAAATGGTGCTGTTATTCTCTATCAATTGTTTCATATTTGTCAGCTGATATTGCTGGCAGTTTTAGTGAGGAAAAGAGACATGCATTTAATAAACTTTTGTGTATTTTAAGTTTAAATTGATCATAATGCGTGAGCAGGTAAAATGCAATTCATTGTTAGATACATGGAGAATAACAAATTGTTGTCAATTTTAATGGATTTATGATTTTTAGCTATTAGATTGTGGGCAAACGTTGAACAATGACTTTTTAAATGTTCACCGCATCTTTTAAGTTGTTTAATGTGGAATAATATTCTGAAATCTGAGCAGTTTAATTTATATATTTCAGGAGTAGAGTTTTTTGTGACTGTATTTTATGTGTAAAAGTTTGTTTTGCTTTTTGGTCTGAAACTCCTATTGGTTTTTTAAACTTTATTTTAAAAAGCATATTTTTTTAAATTTATAAGCTATTTATAAGTCATTATTGATATTCTTTGGCATGATGTATTTTTTTTTTGTGTAGGATTGTATCAATGGATGTGCTGCTATAAATGTGGGCAAAGTATCCTGTAAAATTGAAATTTTCTATATTGTCTTCACATGACTTGTATAAGTTAAGTAATCTCTGAAGTGAACAATAGTGACTGTCATTGATAGATTTCTATAAATTATGGAAAGTGTGTTTTTGTTGGTTGCATTTTGGGATAATGAGATCAAAAAATGTCATTTACTTATTGTATTTGTATTCAGCAGTAATTTTTAATTGCGGTATATTTTATTTTTTTAATGATTGTTCACAATGTCTTATTACTATGCACAATAATGATATATATATTTTCAACTGTTTTCTTGCTGCTGTCTGGGCTGTGATAGATGTCTAATTAAATATCTTTACTTAATAATAACATGTGTGTGTATGACATTGTATAGTAAGCATGTTTTGTTAAATCACTGTGTCCATTTATTTTTCAAACCTTTAGAATCAGGTATAGGTGGTGTTACTGTGTTAAATTTCTTTTTAGTGTAAAATTTAAAATGAAATCAAATTTAATGAATATAAACATTTAAAACTTGCTTCTTGTTAAATAGCAAATAGTGCAAGTAATATTTAATAGTTATATTAATTTTAGTAGCACTCTTTATGCAGATCCCATGCAAATGAATGAAACTGTTTAAATGAATGAAGTGAATATTTAGAAACTAATAATTTGGAAATGCAATAAAAACTGAATTTATTTTTATGTAGTGTTATTTAAAATAACTAAGACTTTGACTTTACTGTGTGAATGTAAATTTTTACATAATAAATTTGCTTTTGATAAGCACATTTCAGCAAAAATATAGTTAAGTAAAATGACTGACATGTTTTTTTACTATGTTGTCCATATAAAAGTAAACTAAGATTTTGCTGTATGTGCAAATTGCAAGGTACTTAAAGACGACACAGGATAAAAGATATGCATAATAACATCAAAAAATAAATGAAGTACAAGAATAAAAATTACATTATAGATTAACTATAAAACAGTCTAAACCCAAATATGCTAAGAACAATACAAATAAACTAAACCCATAAATAAATATATATAAAAATATTTCTATGCAATAAATGTCAACAGGTTGGTGCTGTTGCTGTACACCATTTAGAGTATGTAAAAATCCTGAAGCTATAATGTTAGAAACAAAAGTATTTTTATCAAATAACAGACCAGGCATATACATAGATAAGTGTGGAATTAGGCATGAATATCAACCAAGAGAAGAAGAAGTATATGAATACATAAAATTATGTAAGAAGATGGAATGGATTCAGTTTGATTAAAAAAAATTACACTAAGTAAAAGTATTCTATATTTGACTATATTAAAAAATAAGTAATGTTAAAAAATAAATAGTAAATTTTTTTATTGTATTATTTTACATTCATTACAAGTTATGAAAATTCAATAAAAATAATAATACATAAATAATGCCCAACTCATTTTTTCTTAACATATTTTCAAGATTACTAGATTAATTGAATTATAAATACAAATTTAATTATAAAAATTTGAATTGAACTGAATTATAAATAAAATTAAATAGAAATATAATTCAACACAACTGGGAATGAAAATTTAAAAAAAAAGCTGACAACACCAGTTGTAGTACTTTCCAATCACGCACCTTTTTTTATGCACGGCTTATACACAACTTAATTAAAAATATTTATAATTTTATTTAAATATAATATTTTTTGTTTATTTAATTCAATGATTCTAACTAAAGTGAGCACGCACGCACACTGTATTTCATTCATGCGGGTGTGATGGTACTAGTGGCTACTTTAAATACTTTTTTTACACTTTAAATATTATTCATTTATTTAATTCTCACCTGTGACATCATAACATAGCAGACAACTGCTAAAGCTGTACATCAGTGCTACAACAGTACTCCTTGTGGTAGTATTGACGGGGTAGTATTGACGCAGTATATCCATTAGTTTATTTAGAGCATTTTTTGAGGTGAGGAGGATGTGATTTTGCGAAAAATTTTTTTGAAATATTACTATTTCTTAACTGTTACAAATGTGCTTAAGAAAAATAACACTTAATTAGGCAAAATCTCAAGGTACTTGCTGAGGGTGACCTTGCTTCCTCTCCCCCTTGACCTTTTAAATTGAAAATTTAATGACACCAATGCTCCATATACAGTTTGGTCAGTTTATACAGTTTGAGTTTGGTCAAAATTGGTCCAGTAGTTATGAAGATATAAGGTTTTAGAGGGCGAGACTGAACACAAATGTACATCTAAAATCTGGAAAATTTCCATCTAGAGGTTTTTGGGTTCTTTAGGTGTCAAAACATCAAGATCCAGTGAATACCGATTATGTCCAAATTGGACTGATTACAGCTCTGCTACAGTGCTAAATGGGTAAGTAAAAATAGTTAAGCAAAAGTGAAGTATAAAGATACCAATAATGGATGGCAGTGTTCATGTTGTTTTTTTAACCAAAGAGTAGAATCAAAGAGCAGACTCAAAGAAATATAAAATCTGATAAAAAAGGAAACTAATCACTTGGCAAACAAACACATTTTATTACACGAACTATTCAACATTTATCAGGCATACATATTTTTGTAAACAAAAGTATTAAAAGGTCTATCAGGTTCTACAGTCTTGGAAGCAATTTTACAGAAAGATTTGTAACTTAGTCACATTGTGCTAAGACATGTAGTAGTTAGAAAGATTTGAGGAAAGAACCAAGAACCAATAATGAAGAAATTTTTGTGAAGTCACTAGGGACACTTTAAAACGTTGATATAACATAGTAAGCTTAATACAAATTGCTTTCATTATTGTTATTTTTTAAGAGAAAAACTTCTGCATTACATCAGTGATTAGATATAAAAGATTTTTTTTTTCACAGATAATGCTATCTCTGTCTTACAAACAGGTATAAATTTAAAAAAAATCAATTTCAGTAGGTAAGTTTTTATTAAATGACTTATATTTTTTAAACGTTGCAATTACATTGGTTATGATGTCATGCCCAACTCATCTTTTCTTAAGCTTTCCTATACATCTCATTTACCTTTCACTATAAAAATATTTAGGCAGTCTTATCAAGCAGCCAAATGTTAAATCAATATCTTCTGGAATACAATCCAGGATTCCAAACAATTGTATTCATTATGAATCTTAAATTTTTATACAGGTCTTAATTTCAATTCTGTAGTTTGAATCCTTTTGTCCATCTAGTAATGAAACAACACTTGATATTGTGGGTGTTTTTGTAATTGTTATGAGACAATAAATGTAAAAAGTTCAAAACGAAGAAAGCTTTTTATTTTTAACATGTTGGAATCTATGCTATTCATACTATTTTTTTGACAATTTGCCTAGGATAGTGGTTATATGGTAACAAAAATTTTGGACTGAAATCATTAATTTAAATCAATAGAAGTACAACTAAAAATATTACCCTGAAAAACAAGAAAATTCAGGTCAACATATAAGGAACAAATAATTAATGACATGGAAATGATACCAACCTTTATTACAGCAGAAGCACTATCAATATCTTTTAGGGCAAGGAAATAAGTAGTAAGGCTACGTGGTGAAGCAAGCATCAAATTTATCAATGTACATGAAACTGGTATAATTGATTTTCTACTGTTTTTCCTTTTTTTTTGCTTTCCGAACTTTTGCAGTACTACCACCTCCACTACATCCAACTCCTGAAATCGTAAGTTAAAATATTTACAAAATTAAATAAGCTGTATCAGAAGTAAATTTGCTATAAATCTTTATTTTAGAAGGATTATAAAGAATTAATCTTGATTTTAATGATTAATTCACCATATGTTTGAAGCTGTATGCATGTCTAGAATATGAAAGGGATTTTTGTAGTATGCTAAGTCTGATAGGAATTAAAACCTGGGATGTTTGGTTTTATCTGGAGGTGGAGTGATGCATTATCATAGCACATTTTAATGCTATGATAATAGGGTATTTGTTAATAATGCAAGGTCAAATTAAGAGGAGGGACTTCAACCTGCAACCTGCCTCAGGGGTTTTTGTAGCCCATGGACTCATAAAAATAATCTTACTTTAATACTTGTGTAATTATAAAATAATTCTGAAAGAATTAAATAAATCACTGGATACAAATTTTATATAGTTTCATTTGTTATCTGTCAAGTTTGTAATAAATTAGCTACAGTAGTAAACACTGCAGAACTGAATTTAGTGAATATGTAACAATTTGCTAAGCCAAATGGGCGAAGTTTTCTTTTCAAATAAAACTTCTATCTCCTAACAATCTAATAAGTAAATAGTATAACTGTTATACAAATAAATAATTATAGAAGAAAGGATTGAAATATGATAAAAACTAAAAATGTCCTTTTGGATTAGAACAGTATAGATCTATAAAAACAACATAAATATTTGTATAATAGGTTAAAATATTGTACGTAATGGATTTCAGCCCACTACTGATTGCAGGTTGGAATTACTGTCTTGATGATGAAGTAAGATTGAAGATCCCTAGATTAAGAAATAGTTTTGAAAGGGGGCATTAACACAAATTTTAGGGTATCACTGGATTGGTGATTGATATAACCTCAACAGATAATGGTAAAACCTTGCTTAACTGAAAACTGGATAAACAGGAGAAGGATTAGATAGTTAAAATTCAATTTAGTTAATAAGTCGAAGAAAACAAATAATTTATATTATTAAACAGCGAATATAAAATACAAATATTACAAGCTTTCATATTTTTAACTTGTAAAAGATTTGTTTGAATAAACTATTCATGAATCATTGCATTATAATCTCTAAAGACTGGATTCAATCAGGATGTTTATGAAACAAAATTTACATAATAATCTTAAAAATAATGAATATAATTCATTATTCTTAACATTACTTTCTTTCTTTTTCCTGTTTAGCCTCCGGTAATTACCTTTCAGATAATACTTCACAGGATGAATGAGGATGATATATATGAGTGTAAATGAAGTGTAGTTGTAGTGTAGGTTGTACAGTCTCAGTTCGACTATTCCTGAGATGTGTGGTTAATTGAAACCCAACCACCAAAGAACACCGGTATCCACGATCTCTAGTATTCAAAATAACTGACCCATGTAAAAATAACTGGCTTTACTAGGACTTGAACGCTGGAACTCTCTTCCAAATCAGCTGATTTGGGAAGACGTGGTGTGGGTTCATTCTTAACATTACTGCATCTACTGGACATAACTTGACCTTACTGTTTAGAAGATCAGTCAATTAATTAATTATCAGGATAACAAATAAAAGGGCTGGCTTAATATAAAAAAGTTACCATTCATGTTAATTAGCTTTTAAATTCAGGATTTAAGTGATTTAAAGAAACAATTAAGATTTTGCAGCAGTTTATAAGAATTTGAACTTTCTTCACTGCTTATTGGAAAATTTTATTCATTTGTTGACCATTTACAAGTTAAAAACTTGTAGAGTTTGATGAACAAAATAAAAACAATTTCCATCATATGCAAACATTAATTAGACTAATTACTTGTGCATTCTTATACAAATTTCAGTCTACAATTACATGATAATTACACTCAAAATACATCTTTAGTAATTATTAGTAATCCCAATTCTTTAAAAATAAAATATTCCATTACTCTTGGCTGTGTCCTGTTCCAGCCATAACAAAACCAAACTCACTTAAGATGTGCCTTAATTGTAAACAACAGTTGTACTTACTAATGAAATTAAACTCATTACTAAACTCATTTTAGATAAACTACTGTATTAACAGGCATTCACAATAATTTAAGTCACCAATTCATAGTCCTTTTAATTACAACAACCATCAATTTAACCAAAACCAATTCATAGTCCTTTTAATTACAACAACCATCAATTTAACCAAACCTAACTCTTCATTATCATCAGGAATGCATCTTGGCTATTGGAACAGTGACTTAAACATCTTGTTTGAAGAATTTCAATTTCATCCAAATATCTACAAGCCCAGACTCCACACCCACACATCAGTACAGTCTCGATCACTGCATTAAATAATTTAACAATAACCAGTCACTCATCATATTTACTTCTAAACAAAATCTAATTAACCAGCATAACTCGCTATGCCTTAAAAATCATATGTTTATTAACTTGATAAAGTATACCTGAAGTAGAAAAGTGTATCCCCAAGTAGGTGTAAACATTAGAAAAAATACTTTCTCACCTCTGTAGAAAAAGCTTAAGGATTTTTTATTTTGTTACATTCCCTAAAAATTATGACTTTAGTTTTTTTAATATTGACCTCTAATTAATTTTCCCTGCAATACACAAAGAGCATTAAGTTATCTTTCAAAAGAGAACAAGGTTATCAGCAAATAGCAATACAAGTTTATATATAAGAAAAAGAAAAAGCAAAGATGAAATGGGAACCCTTTGTAAAACCCCTTGGTAACAACTATGTGCATTAGTATATTGGTTGTTAACTTGAGCAGTAGTTTTTTCTTTACCATAGCTGAAGGTTTAGATCAAAGTAACTCATGGTAAATACTGTCAGATGATTTTCTGTGGTCAACAAATATGGCAAATAATTTGCAATTATTTTTAGACAAGTGTGTACTTATTGCTAATATTTAAAGTAAAAAAAAAATCAAGACTACTTCTATTCTGACTCCGAAGGGGATGATCTTGCCATGTGATGATTCTGGTCACCATGCCACCCCCTCTGTACCTAACCCTGATGGGATTTTTTTGATTTTAGCTATCATGTGCTGCCACGCCCAACTCTATAATACCTTTTGTCTCCATGTAGCATGCTAGTGTGCAAAATTTATCAGCTGAGCCTCATAATAATCATAAATTAGCAAAACACACTGTTAAAGCTATTTCCAAGTGAAGACATTTAAGTTTTTGTAATAGAAATTTAAAGATAAAAATGCTAAATCAGTAATAAAACAGAATGTTCATCAGTTAAGTTAATAATTAGCTATGGTTCTGAGAAAATTGATTTATAAGTTAAAATATGTTTACAACTTTAATCATTTCATTAATTTGAATATATTAAGAAAGAATGTTTTGATTTTTCATGTTTTGTTTGTTCTGAATCACTATCAGAACCTTCACTACCTGTGTAGATCCATTCTGATACATATTCATTCTGTGCTTGAGTATTCAATCTGCTAACTCGAGACAACAAATCTAACCTCCAGATGCCATCATCAACTGCATTCATCAATCTGAAAAAAATTTTGTTTATAAAATTTTAGTAAAAAATAATTTCTTTATAAAAACTCTATTTAAAAATCTTTTTTATAAAAAAAATCATTAGAAGTTCTGCTTTAAAAAATAGGCAGCATGAAATTTCTTTTCTCATATGTTTTACTGAAGAATAAGATGAAAGGAATCAAGTTTTTGACTATAATTTAATGTGGAATCCATCCAACATAGGGTTTTATCAGTATTGTTATATGTCAAAATAAATTAACCATTAAAAATTTCATATAATCTACAAAAACAGATCTCTACTACATTACAGATGAAACATTAAAAAATCCTTTTTGGCATACCAGAAGGTGAAGGAGATTTCACAGGTGCTAAGTAGGAGATAAAAAAGATTTTCACCTTAAAGTTAAGAAAAACTTCAAATTTCCTCAATACGACAATGGTTGTACGTGAAAAAAAGCAAACGACAAGCCCCATTTTCTACAATTCCAGTAAGGTTTTGGTCATCCCTTGCTGTAAGGGTTGGTCATGTCAAAAATTGTGTCAGACAAAAATTTTAGATAATATTTAGAGGACTAACGAACATTTTAAACAGATTCAATACTGTACCTATTAAAGGAGGTATGATTCTTTTTTGTCTTTGAAACCCCATTTTTTCAACTCTCTGGGCCAATGGTTGGTAATATAAAATAAATTTACTTAGATAAGTTTTGGGCCCTTATCCAAAGAATAATAAGAACTTAAACAAATTTTTTATTTTACTTAATAAGAACATTAAAGCAATATTTTGTTTTTCCAAAAAAGCCCCCCATTTCCATCCCCATAGTTTGATTTTGGCCGTTAACAAACTCAACTGGGATTTTAAGGAACAATTTGAAAGTGATTGGTGTAAAATTACAGCAGTTATCGTGTCCAGAAAAAAGTGAAATATATATATATAAACTTTTGAGCTGACAAGTGGTTTTGGGGCATGGGAGATGTCAACATTTTCTGGAAGCTGAATCATGGTACCCATTACAATAGGTAGCTTTCTTACAAAATCTACCTAAAATAAACAGTGCTGCATAAAAAATATCTTGATTATATGAACTCAAATGATGAGATAGCAAAGATATTCTGCTTTGCAACTGTTCAATAATTATTTATTTCAAAAACCTTAACACTTTTGAATCTTAAAGAAAAAACAACATTTTTTTGTAGAATTATTTTTTATCTAGAAAAATAACAAGAACATTTTAGCAGGGAGTCCAGTAAAAAAAAAAATAAAGTCTACGTAAATATATATATATGCACACACACACACACTTGCTCATAATTAAAAGTATACTTATTTTCTTTTTCATGTTTGGATAAGGCTGTAATTTCATGTTTTTGGTATTTATGCACCTCCAAATGCTTTTTTAAATATTGCATGGTTTGCCCTATATATTGTCCCTGGCAGTCATTATAGTGAATGCTATATACTATGTTAGACTTCTCAATTAGCGATTTCAATTTTGGTTAAAATCGTTTTTAAATGCCACTTTGAATTCTTGTTTCAAAAAATTTTTAATTTTTTCAGACAAATTCTGCATATATGGAATGAGGTTATAGTATTTATAATTGTTTTCATCAGGTGCAGTAACTCCCATGATGTTGCTGTTGTTATCTTCAGATCTGATAATAATTTTTAAACATTATCACAGTTAATATTGTTAACAATTTGTGTGGCGTAATTATTTTTATCGAAATAATTATTTAATAATTTGTTTAATTTTTTTTTAAATTTTTTATTTAATAATTTGATAATAATTATTTTTATCAAAATAATTACGCCACAAAAATCTTTTTATCAAAATATTTTTAAATTAAAAGGAAGGAATAACCTTCCTTCTGTTGATTGGGTCAGTAAACATTACAACTCTCCTTGCTAAATTTTTTACTATAGTCTTTTTATATGACATTGGTTGAGTTGACAGATAATTTAAAAAAGTCTTCTTAGCGCACTAAATAGTGTATAATTTCCCATCCTGATGGATGTGGTCATATCCAGAAACATCAAACATTTATCACATTCCGCTTCTCTTGTAAATTTAATGTTCTTATGATAGTTGTTAAATTCATTCAGTAGTTCCTGAATTTGGTTTTCTGGCAAACATAATAAAATATCATCTACATATCTTTTATAGAGAGCCACCTTACCCCTCACTTTGGCCATTATTTGGGATTTGCAAAATTCCATTGCTAAAATTGCCAAATATGCAGAAAAAGGCAATCCCATGGCTAACCCATGACACTGTTCATAAAATTTATCTTCAAATATGGAAAACTTGTTATTTATACACAATTTAATTCTGCTAATAAAACCCTCTTCATTATATTGGTGAACTCTTGGGTCTTACCTTCATTTTTCATCAAAGTATTTTCTCAGATCCCGCATCCACAGTCATGATTGAAATAATTCCATTATTGCATAATAAAAATAAAAATACTGAAATGAAAATTGTGTATTAATTTACATGAGTGCTGCTATCTTTTATAAGACCATCACTCTCAAACACTCTCTGATGGTTTATCAAATTGAGATTCACACACACACACAATATATATATATCTATATATATATATTTAATTTAATGTTGTCTTAATTCATTTCTAATATTTCTAAATTTGTGTTAATATTAGAGATAGAATGTTTACTGTTTATTAGGTGGTATGCCATATTAGATAAAGCTAATTAATTGTTTTTGTAATTTCTATAAAATTTAAGAAATCTAGTTTTAAAGGATTGATTTGTTCTTAAAATATAAATAGCATCACAATCATTACATTTAATTTTATAAACTCCACACAGATTGCTTATTTTATTTACTTTTTTATTTTTGTTTTATTATCACTATTATAAAAGAAAGAAAATATATGTCAACAAGACCAATTTAAATGTAATAATACAATACATAAAAAATAACTTACTGTGGGATTTCCACTAAAAGGAATTATATCAAAAATATACCATGTGTTTCAAAATGAAAATTGAGGTTTTAAAGTTATGTAATATTTATTAAGTTTTACTTACATTGATAAATTATACATGAAATGAAAGAGCAACTCAAATAGTTTTTCCTATAAGTGTTCAATGTGAGCACCATTTATCACATGCCACACATCCGGCTACTTTGGGGCAAAATTGGGAATGGGGGAGTTGATCAAAAGTTAAAAAATAGTTTTTTTTATTTATTTAAATTGTTAATTTTATTAAATAAACTCTTAATAATATTACTACAATAAAATTTCCTCATAATTCACTCTCCCACTCACAAAAAAGAAATCTTAGATAACTTTTTATTAGTTGTATATTTTCCAGTGGAATTTTTTTAGTTTCTTCCATTTAACATAGTAAACGTAAAAAAATCAAAAGGTTTTCTAGGAAGGTGATTTTGGTAATGGGAGAGCAGAAAATAAAACATACTGATTTTTAAGTTATTTTAATTTTTTTTGGTTTATTTAAACACAATATAAAATAATTCTATAATGAAACTTCATCATAAATTACTCCAATCCCCAAAAAATAAATCTTAAGTAATTTTTTATGTATCATTATCTTTCCACTGTATAAAAATAAATAACCAATACTAGGAAAGTATTACAACTTTGTTGTCAGATTTTTTCTTCCAATATTAACACGAATACTTAAGCAATTATAAAGAATAAACATGATTTATAAAAACAATTAAAAAAATATAAAGTTAATTTACTTTAGCAGTCTAACACTTCTCTTGAGACTATTAAAATTGTTATTAATATAAGAGGGGCATTGAAAATCTAAACAACCTTACTTTTTAGTAAATTAAAAATTCTAACTTTCTATGCAATTATAGAATATGCAATATTGATGAATAAAAAAAATTTCTATTAAAAAAAAACTGGATTGCTTATTTCCAAAAATTACTATAATCATTTGCATCAAACCAGATTTTCTTATTACATAAAATAATACTTTTTCTTATAACATAAAATAATACTTTTTCTTACATTTAAGGAATAAAGCTTCAGTTTCTATATTCAATAAATTACCAAACAATCTAAAATATATTCTGCCAATTTTCTTAAAACTGAACTAAACGATCTCATTTTACAGAAGCAATATTATCTATTAAAGCCCCTTAAAATAATATCTACGAACTAGTTAAATCTTTTTGCATACTTCATTTAATGTGTACTTATATAATAAAACATTTACATTAATTATTTAGTAATTAAACCTTTAAATCTGATAATTTCATATCCACTGATTTTACTTATTTATTATATTTACAGACCAAAATATACTTAAATCAATATTATTTCATGAAACAGTAATTTTTATATTGGGTGGACCAGAATCACTATCCACTGTAAACATTAAGATACTCTTGTTTGTGATCTCATCAATTTTAAATTACCACCTTTTGTTTTCATCAGATAGTTATTGACACAAACACCAGAGTGCACTGCTATTCAATCAAATATATATTGTATACAGCTGTTATTATGCTCATTGGACATTGTTGATTCTAACCTGTTGTTAAGATTAGAATAAAAACTTAAAATCTTGTTAAGGTGATGGCAGTTAAAACCATTAGTTTTCTTACTGACCACTAGGGTGTTCTGCTTCTATGTTCAGTTTGCTTTCTCCACTCATTACAGCAACATGCGACGTCAATTTATTCGTATATAGCAATTCTTTAACATGTTCAATTATTATAATCGTGTTGTGTTTTATATTCAAATCAAATTGAATCTTGTCTATAAGTGAACATTTGTAATTTATCTACATATTTCAACAGCTATCATTAGACAACATAATGTATTTGTTCAAGTTAATAAACATGGTTACAGTTTGCTTACAATTCAACAATTATTTACTACATCAAACACCATTAACAATTGCAATCCTCGAATGATTCAAGGATGGTTGTCAACCACTTATGAAGAAATTTACTAATGAAAAAAGAATTTTGCTTTTGTCATTCAGCTACTTGTCATTCATCTCATCCTCTGAAGTTAAAAATCATAGAATATCTCAAAAGCATATTTTTACTACACCGCTATTAAAAAAATGTTTTCTAAACAGAACATTATAATAATATGTATGAAAAGTTATTAAAATGATACCATGATAAATGAGTTTATATGTAGAAATATGTTGAGGAAAAAATATCAATGCAGAACAGAGGGACAACCCATTAAACAGTGTTAAATGACAGTTGCCCTAAAAATATTTAATATAGCAAACAAATCTTGTATAAAATAGATAAAGAAACAAAAAATAAATAATACAGTAAAACTTTACCTTAACACACATTCAACTCTTCTCACAGCTAAAAATAATATGTCTAAACTAGCTATTACGGTTAATACTGAAAGTGAATGAAAATTCTATGGAAAGATGTATCACAATATCAATCATGTACCCATATGATACTTCTATCACAATATCAATCATGTACCCATATGATACTTCCATAATGATTAGGCTCTCATGCATTCTTTAATATTAGCCAGCTTATTATCTAAAACGGTTAAATAAAAAAATTAGCAAATAAAAAAATAAATTTTTTTAACAATATAAAATCAGAAACTTAGCAAATACCTGGTGCTTAAAAAAAAAAAAAATCTATTATAATCTCTGATAGAAGTGCATCTTTTATATTTTGCTCCTTAACTAAAACTTACTGAAGTTCGATCAAAACACAACAAACTTTTAAAAAAAATGAAAAACTGTGTTAAAGACACTTTTAAAGAAAACAACAGCTTTTAAGTTTAAAGGAAATTAGAATCTAAAAAGAAGTCTACAAGAATCTTTCCTCTTGAATAAAACCCAGCACAAAGAAATAAAAAGTTTACTTAAAAAATATCAAGAAACTAAACCAAAGAAAAAATTACAACTTGAAATATGTGGTAGAACTTATAATACAGTTATAACAAGATAATATATAAACTAATCATATAAACTAAGGTATCTTAAGTAAAAAGAAGCACTTGGAGGACATAAGAGCATATGTAAGAGCATAGAAATGATCGAACCATTACATTATGGGTGGGATAGTTAGAAAGAGGGGTAGAATGGTGGGCCCCACTCAAAAACTGTTTTTTACTTTTGAACTTTCATTATTAAAAATGTTAAATTTTATGTAAATGAAAAATTAATTTAATTGAATGCAATTTTATCAATTATTAAGTAAAATTATTTGTAGAAAAACAATTTGATTTTAACAAAAATCTTCAAAATCAATTTTTCTACTTATACTGTATTTAATAACACAGAACATTTCAGTAAACTAAACAATTTTTAGATACAAGAAAAACTTTTAATTACATCAACATCACTATTGCTTAAAAATAACATCATTCAAATCTGTATTATTTTGCTGCTCTTCAAGTCAAAATTTATGCAGGGCGATCAAAAATTTGTTTCTGTTTCCATAAAAAAGGCACTTTACATAGCAGAGCTGCCCATGATTTGCAATTATAATGCAGTACACGTAAGTACATAGTATAATAATGCTGTTCAAAAGTTCTCAAATGTATACTACGAAATTAAATACTGCGAATCAGATTTATTACAATTAGTTAATTCTTATCTAAGTCTTATTACACTGAATATATTTTAATTATTTGAACAACCAGAGTATAAGAACTTTTTTGTGTTCTGATCATCATTATTTTTAATACATTGTTTAAATTTCATAAATATATGAATTCCCTACTTATGATAAAATTCTAATTTCATACGGTATTTTACAGTTAAGTGCAAATTATATAAACAACAATTGTTTCCTTTTTTAACCACCAATTTGATGTTACTCCCTACTCTTTTCTTTCAACTGCCTCAATGACACAGGTTCAATTCCACGCAAGGGTCAAGAGTGAAAAGTTCTAATTAAACAAATGCAAAATCTAAAAATCTTAATACAAGCTGTCATTTGAGTAATTTTAACTTCCACATCTATAGTTAATATTTAAATCTCTTCCGTAAACAAACGATAAAAATAGTAATGTTATTTTAATAAAGAAAATATCACAGTAAATTCCTTCTCCTACCATAGCAAAATTCAATTTAAAATATAAATTAAGAGTTCAATACACTACTATTAGTAATGATGACATGAAAATTCTGAATTCATTACCATCTGTCAAGTAAAATATTACTGTGGAGAATAATAATCATCGTCTTAGTTTATGGCTAGAAAGAGTAATGAGCACAGAAAGCATAAAAAAGATAAGGGAGAGAAAATTTGAAAAAGAGAACTAAAAAGTGTAAAGAAAGAAAGACAATTTGTATGTCTTAATGAGATGATAAAGTGGCGCGAAGAATGTTAAATAGGAGGTAGCAGAAAAGAGATTAACTAGTAGACCCAGGAAATGATGAACAGACATTGTGAGGGAGCACATAAGCAAGAGCAATGATAAAGTTGGGAATGATGGCAGAGTAATGGTTAAAGAAGTTGCTAAAATGATAACATATGATTCATCTGTCAACTCATGAGCTGGATAAAGGCCAAGAAGGCAGAAAAATCTGGTTTTATCAAAAGTTGATATTTCTTATCATATTATTTTAATTTATTGGAATTATTTCATACTTCACTTCATTACATAATTATTTTCATGTTTAATTTATTAATTATTTCATACTTCTCCATCAGATTGCTGCATATAATTTTTGAGAATTACACAAAAAAAATAAATACTTCAAACTTCACATATTGAACTCAACATAAACATCAGTAAATATCCTGTTTTGATATCAAAAGAATGGCCTTTTCAACATTTTTAACTTTGAATTCCCCATTTTTTTATATAACTGTATGAGATTTAGCTTAGTACTGTGTATTTATTTTTGCTTTTGCCTCTATTCTATAAAAATCATTACCACACATAAATGTACACATCATTTTCATAATATAGTTCTTTTAATTTCCTTACAGACTGCATTTTATAATTAAAAACTTGCAAATAAAGAAAAAAATTCCTACCAAAGGAAAAATTTCTATAATTTTTAACCAAAACTATTAACGTTTAAGAGTTTGATTTCAAAGACCTATAATCACAACTTATTTATTTATTTTCAAAGCAACAACAAGCTTAAGTCCAATTATAGTCACTTTAAGATAGATAAGTTTTGTTGAGTATGAAAAATACCAATCCCAATTGGAATTCAAACCTAGAACCTTCTGAATGAAAAGCAGTGACAATACCATGCAGGAATAATAAATAACTTATAATAAGAGATAACCAGTAAAAATATTTACCTATTTACCTGTTTGTGTTGTAATTTAGAGAATAATTTCCATAACTCGGCTATGTCAGTTGCAAATGTAATATCTGTATCTAATACAATAACTTTTGGTAACGACTGCGGTAATACCTTTGGTAACGTTAATTTCATTAAACCATATACACCAGAATAATGTTTTTAGGTATCCATGAAACATCTGGTACAACATTATCAGATAAATAAAAGCTCATCTCAACTGAAACAAATAGGTTTAAATATCACAATAAATTTAGATTTCCGATGATTTTAAGATTAGGGTATTACCTCAATATCAATATTACAATTTACATAGTACAAATCCAAAGTGGCAACTTTTATGCATACTAGAATACATTGCAATATAGATATTCAATTTTAAATAACATTAATTGTACTAGTACAACGATTCAAATCTGATTCAAAAGTATCTCAGACAAATGTCCTACTCATTACTTAAAAGAAATAACTGTGATTTTTTAAATTACTTCCTCTGCTGAAACCTGGCTCACCAGATGAAGATTCATTTCAAATGATAAGGTCAAACCTGAGAACAGGTTTTTTTTGTGGAGTTGAACAATTCACATTTTACTGAGGATATTTTAAAAAGTTAGAAAGTTGTTAGTCTAAATATATTAAATTTCAAGTTGAAAATAAATAAAAAGTTCTGAAAAATTTTATGGTTTCTTATGCGGCTGAGAACCTTTTGAACAACCCTCATAATTAATTACAGAAATTAACAAAAAAAAGTAAAACATGACAAAATTATTTTATGTATATCTATAAAAAATATTACTAGAAAATAATTAATAATTTCAGAAAGCCTATCACTTTAAAAAACAATATTTAAATTAATAAATATACAATTAAATTGTACATTAAAAAAATTTAAAGACTACTAATGGCTTGCTCTCAAATTGCATGAACATCATTCTTCAAGATTATTTTGGACCTCATTACAAAGTTCTTCGTCAATAATGCTACTAATAAAAGAGCTGGATAATTAGCTCTAAAATGGTATTCTGGAAAAATAACTTCAAAAATATTTATTCCCTCTTCAGTAATTACAAGCCTTCACCAAATATAACTTACCTTATTTACTTAAATACCATTTACTTTCATTTACGTTAAGAAATAAATTCTGTAACATGAGAAGAATGCCAAACCTCTGAATCAAACCTTCCGAAAGATGAAATAATACCACTCTGCCAACAAAATTTAAAAGCAGTCATTAATAATTTATAAAAAAGAGCAATCCGTGAACTAATCAATAAAAATAGTAAGTTACAAATATTTTAATAAAAAAGTTCAAAAAAGACCATTTAAGGCACTTATGGTAGTTACCATACCATCACATCAGACTTAAACAGTTACAAGTCATATTTTGGGATGATTTCAAGGTCCATCATTAAAAGAAATTGCAGGGATACAAACAAATAATAATGAATATATACTAACTATAATTTACACAAAATATTGTCCAACCTTGCGGTACACTCCACTAATGTCTGCAATATCACTTGAGCAACAGAATCAGCGATTAAATGAAAATGAAGTGGATTCTTTCTATAAAATAATATAGACTTAATAAATGTAACAACAGATCTACTAGAATTATATCCTGCACAAACAATCGCAACATGGATGACTTCACATTTTGGTACTTCGGCTTCCTATTTTAACATACAAAAACAATGCAGTTACACAAAAAAAATTTACAAACTATTACAAAATAATGTAGCATTTTATCAAAAATTAATGAAACTAAAATAATAAAGAGTAAATTAAACCAAAAGTAATGGAAATTATTATGTTGTCTGTTAATATAATAGGCCACTTTCTCCCAATTTTATGTAATTTTCTACAAAAATATTAAATTACCTAATATATATATGTTAGTCCTTTTCTTTATCATTGCATTTTTTGTAAAGCAAGGATCGCATCACATCTCAAGTTTTTTCAATATAACACTGCTCACTTGTGTTGTTAGCAGAGGTTATGTTTATGTCACTGTTTGAGGTTGTTTACCAAGCTATTTCATTAATTTTATTATTTAAAGGTATAAATTATTATTAATGTACATAAATTATTTACTTTATATTATAATACTTTAATTATTTATATATTTAATATATTTACTTACTTTATATATTTATAACCTGATTTATTCATTTACATCAATTTATGAATTAATAAGTACATTTTATTTTTAAAAAATTTAGCGCACTGCATTTGACATTAATAAAAATTGAATACTAAGAACAAATGTTAATTTATTCATATTAATTTATATCTTAACTATAAGATATTAAAATATTGAAGTGAAATATACAAAACTGAATTAAACAAACATTTTATACACAAGGTATCCACTCCAGACATCATTTCTAGACCAATATAAAAGCAGCTACTTCACATGAGTATCCTCACTAAGCAAAATCACGAACATAAAACACGCATCTACATCCACAGCACACAACACATATACAAACCCTTACAATATCTACAGTTCAATGTTTGCTTTAAATGAAGATATAATGGTTTAGTCATATAAAATAATTTAATTATTTATTAGAAAGCCAACTGTTTATAAATTAACTAAATAACATAATACACAAATACTGGTATACACAAAGCTTTATGCAATAAATAGCAAAAAAAAATCAATAACAGAGCTATTGTTAAGGCAGTAAACTACGAGGGCGTTAACGTCAATCCAGAACTTTTGTTCGACTAGAGTATAGATTGAAATTCCTGCGCATTCTGTTGGTTGTACACATAAGGTACAAGTATCAGCTATTACCGTATGGCGCGCTACCATGAAACAACAACAACAGTCAATTTTAAAGAACATGGCGTTCAATGTAGTGAATAGATATGTGGAACAGGCGTTGAATGAAATTTCTCATGAAAGAAAACATAAAACCTGGTGAGATTTATCCGCAACTCTCTGCACAGTACAGTGATGAGGCTCTTAGTCGCAGTAAAACACGTGAGTGGTGCAAATGTTTTAAACAAGGTCATACACCAGTGAGCGATAATCCAGATCGAGGTGGTTCGAAGCCTAGTAGTCATTCCCATGAACATTCAGCGAATGAAAGAACTGATACTTGATAATCGACAGGTAACTTGTCAGCAAATTGCAGAAGCAATAAAAACATCTGTGGGAACTGTAAACAAAATCATTCACGATCATCTGAAGTTTAGTGCACATTGGGTACCAAGACAGCTTACTATCTTCAACCGGCAAAGAAGACTGCAAATCTGCAAAGAATTAAAGCAATGTTTTGACAAAGAAGGCCAGTTTTTTCTCGCTCTGAGATGAACTGACCTGCGATGAAGTGCGGGTCTATCATTTCAACCCGGAATCGAAACATGCATCAGAGCAAAGGAAGCATGCATCCAAAAAATTTTCAATAATTGCCTCTGCAGGCAAAGTTAAAAATTTTCAATAATTGCCTCTGCAGGCAAAGTTATGGCCTATGTTTTTTTGGGATAAAAATGGCATCATTCACGTCAATTTCCTACCTCGTGGAGCTAATATTAATATTGAATACTACTGCAAAGTTCTTCAAGATGTGCACAATGCTCTCATCAAAAAACAACCTGGTGCGATCACTAAAGGCATTCTGTTTCTGCAGGAGAATGCACGTCTGCATACAGCCCACAACATAACATGCACGTTACATGATCTTGGCTGGGAGTTATTGGCACACCCCCACTGTACAGTTCAGACCTCGCTTCCAGCAATTTTCACCTGTTTGGGTCCTTGAAATTTTTCCTAGGAGACTAGCATTTCAACAGTAACAATGAGGTGTGAAGCAGTCAGTCCTATCTTGATTGCGACCTAACAACAAATCTTTCTACCTGCGGGTACCCAGGTACTAGTGAAATGCTGGGATAACTGTATAAATGTAGCAGGGGATTACATCGAGAAATAAAAGTATTCTTTTACTATCATAAGTGTGTTCTATATTTATTAAAAATTATAATCCCGAATTATCAAGGAAAGGAAGTAAGTGATACAGAATGTCTGCATTTGAGCTCTCTGGAATGAGAGAATATAATATCACTGTTTTTTATTATAATTATAATTAATACAAAATTATCTGATTTAATTTATGCATACAAAATATAATTTTACTTACTTTATGTACACAAAATACTTATCATATCTTTATGATCACACATGATCATAAAAAATTGAAGGATTAAAAAAAATTATTTTTTCCTTTTCATTGTTGCTGGATTTACTTTCCAATTGGAAGAGCGGTAACACAATTGATTAACTTCTATAGTCTTCTGTAAAACTTTAATCCACCATATAAACATTCAAAACTGATATATCTACAGAATGTTTCAAAAACAACAAAAAACAAATTTTTACAAAGTACACTTTAATTTTTCACAACTCAAATCTTAAATTATTTTTTTTATTTCACAATAAATTATATAAGTCTTTTCTGTAATCTCAATCAGATTGTTCCCAATTTCATCTAATTTTCAACCACACTTGAAATTTTATCTACTGTTGCTTCAAAAATCATGTTCAGAATTAGTTTTCAGTTTGCCATTATATGAGTATTGTCTTGAAACACTAAACTCATTAGCAAAAATCCGGTTGGTATGAAGTCCAGAAATATTCGACTGACATAAATCTTTTTAAATCAAAGATTGAACAAAAAATTCTTGCAATACAGTATGACAGATATTGTCAGCTTCCTGAAAACACTACTCTTTCATTTTTCCCCTTCAGTTTAATAAATGATTGGATTAAGTAACCATCACCATTTACAGTTTTATTAAAAATAAATAAATTACCTATTTCACACAGCAGCAGAGAATTTCACAATAAGTACCAGTGATGATGAGGTGAAGGAAGCTGTCGCCACTTTGATCTGAGAAAGACCACTAGAATTTTTCAGTGACAGAATGCAAAAACGTGTCACACACTGGGAAAAGTGTATCAGTGTAAATGGGGATTATATTTAAAAATAAATACTGCATTTTGTAACTAAAGTATTGTACTTTTATTCATTTTTTATCTCATTCCAATATCTCTTTTCATTCCCATGCTATGCATATATGTATAAAATTTATCAACCAAACCTCGCATAGCCAGTCTTGAAAAATTTATGTAATGAACGTGATACTGGTGATATATTGGAAATTGCAGATATGGAAATTTGAGATAAAACTATGACTTTTACACAATTGAAGGCTTTATAATGAAATGAGGGTCAAATTAAAAAAAACTCACTCTCTTTCTTGGGAAAAATTATATAGCTAATGCATGAAGAATAAATAATTAAATGAAATGTTTAATTTTAACACTAGACACATGTTAAGTTGAAAATTATGGTGCTATTAAACAGAATATTTATAGTTTTAACTAATTATTTCTGCAGGAACTTAATGCAGGATACACTATGATATGTTAACTATAAAAAGTCTTTCAAATAAAAAAATATTTTTTTTAATAGTAAAAGAATTCTGAATTGTACAAACAAGCTGCATCAAGATTTAGTAGATGTAACATACAAATAGTATAAAAGTAGATGTAACATCATTTAGTATGCAAATTGTATACTTATTTACTCAAATTTACTACTCACAATAAGAAGTAAATTTTATAAAAATAAATATAAAATATGTTCAAAAAGTAATATATCAACCAACATGAATATTGCTCAAGCTTTCTTGGGCAAGTTTTGGGAAGAAATATGAATTCCAGTCCTGAGTCAAATAACTCATTTTTGGTTTCAGTATTTTCAATCTAGTTAATTATTTACTATCCCCACTCTGTCTTTAAGCACTTTGATTTTGAAAAAACGGTTTACAAACAATAAAGAACAAGTCACGAGAACTATCAGGTAACCTGCTTATAAAAGGTTGGAAGGTCGATACTCAAAAATCATGTTGCAGTTATGGCTTTTTTATGTTCACTTGATCAGGCTTTCTTGTGCTGTAAATGTGAGTTTACATTATCACAGTTTATTGTTTTATCAGAAGATAGTGAATCCTTATATAGGTTTTTGTATGACCACAGTGTTTTATCAAAATCTAAGAAATGTCTGGATTGCAGAAGTCAAATGACATTAAAAGAAGAAAGGGAATTGTTTGTGTCACAAAAGAATTATTACTGTTGATTCTTGTCAGAAAAGTTATAAAAGTGTGATAAAACAATCTCACAAAATAAAAATATTTGTTTTTCCATCAAAATTTAACTAAAACAAAGGTTTGTCGATTTGAAGTGTTTTGGATTACAGTAATACCATCAAGTCAAGATTTCTTGTGTAACAAGATTCATATAGTTAATCGAACATGTGTTGACACCAACACAAGTTTGTGTGCATGTTGTTTTAAAGGAATATTCAGTGATTGTGGCTGGATCTTTGGAGATAATGTATGTCGCAATAAAAACTGTTTCTTTGTTTCAACTTGCAGAAGTGAAACTTTATTATTAATAATCAAACAGTATATTTTTCCCTGCACTATTAACATTAGTGGCTGTTGGAGGTCGACAATTGTTTGCAATCTGAAATTTACAACTACCTAACAGCAGAGGAGCAGAATATGTCCGAACACGTGAACGTGGTTCAGGGGAAATTCACGGAAATTTTTACCAGTCATTAAAAATAGAAACCACAATGTAAATATCAACTGATGTATTCACATCAATTTTACAATTATTAACTAGAATAATTGATCTTTTAACAAGTTTTGAGAAGAAACAGTCATCCTACTGACTATTAGGCATAATGAGAACAAAGGTAGCAATGTCATTCCTGGTGAGCAATGACTCATAAACTCAAATCGCGACAGGCAAGGGATGATACATTTCTGAAAAGATGCATTGTGGTCACCAGTGTTTGCAAGCGTGAGTGTCTCGTCTCCTCTCTACTGCACTATTCATTTAGTTGCTTTTGGGTAGGCAATAGTGCTTCTTTGTTTTCATTAGTTGGCCACCTGCAAGCGTATTGTTTTCTTTTAATAGTAAAGTAGTTACGTAACTTTTAATAGTGTTAATTGATATACACAATATACAGTTTAGTAAGTATAAAATATCATAATTGTACATTAATTAACTATATTGACATTTAAAAGTAAGAAAGATGTAAATTGTGCACTTTGTGACTGACACATTAGATGCGATAAACTTTTTAATCATTTAGTAAATAACACCCAAATGAAAAATCAAGAACTAAAGATCAAGCTAGTATTTCTATATTTTTTGAATAAATTGAATGTCTGCAACCCATGTATTTTTATTACTTCTCTTTTTATAACTGATCACATACAATAAATTGGTCGGTAAAATGTAACAAAGTTTTGGAGAAATTTCTGACCAAAAAAATTGTGTTTGGGGAAAATTTCAGGGATCTGAACATTTTCTGCTCCCCTGCTTAACAGTTAACCACTTTGTTAATTCAGACACCGGGGCTCAAATGCAAGTGATAGAAAGAATATGGCATGAAGTTCATGTAAATGTATCTAACCAAAAGCACCATTTATTTATTTGGCGATTTGATCAAATTCATGTTCCATAGACTCAATCTGAACTACAGATTGCAAATCCATGTCCTGTTTAAAACAATTGGCAGCTCAGTTCTGACCAACAGTAGCAGACAAACAAAAGCCTCCAACAGACAGATAATTCAGAATCTTCTGAGAATACTTTTAAGATTAATTATATTTTTGAGTTTCTGACTTAAAACAAACATTCTTTTGTTCTTCATACTAAGTTTAAATTAATATACCTTAATAACAAAGAGTTTAGAGGCAGGAGGGAAGCTGTAAACATTTACCTCAATCTAATGATAACATATTAAAATAAATTAATAATTGGTAGTTTGCATTCAAGAAGACATATGCTTACATTTCACAAACCAATGCCTCTCTTTGAAATTATACTAGTGGAAAACCATAACTCATCTACCAAACATCCCTGTCCTTTCTTTCCCCCTCTGAGTTTCACTATTTGGTTTGTTAAAATAAGAACATCTCAGAGGAATATGTTCGCTGGCAATATAGTGAAAGAAACATTACAATATTATTAAAGTAAAAAAAACTTCTACACAGAGGAATCATTAAAATGATTTATGCCCAGGGAAGTAAAAAAAGCACGCAGATTTTTATTTTTACCTGAACTGTAATAAATATATCAATATATATACCAAAACATTTATCTGATACATTATAAATGCTATAAATTTAAAATAGACTTTTTGAGAAAGATATTACTTTTACACAAATATATTTATTACTTACCATGTTGCTCAAAAAAATGTGAAATAGTATAAAACAACAGAGCCAACAATGACTCCAAATATAAAGCTGGTCAGCCGATGCCGAAGGAATAAAATAGAAATACCATGACGATTTCTTCGTCGAGATATTTTGAAAATCTAAAACAAAGCAGAAAAAGGAAAAATTTGCATAGCTTCTGTCAAGTAATACTAATTTTACTTGTTAGAAAGTTGTAAAACTATTCACCCTGTCGCCAAGTACAAGTGAAAGGTTACAGGATTATTGCTTGCTTAATCCTGTAAGCAATCCAATTGCACTTAAAGTAACTTTTTAGATAAACCCTTTTAAAAATTGTAATAGTTTTACTACCATATATTCCAATAATATTGTTGATGGAGATATCCTCCTTTTGTTCCTTGCATCATTATATATCCTGCTTAAAATTGAATCCCACACTTCCAGAATCACTCATTTGAAAATTTTCGAATGAAAAACCATTACTTCAAATTCAAGAAATTATTGTGTGCATAATAGGAACTTTAGCAAAGGTAACTACATAATAATTTTAACAAATCGTAATACAAACAATTATACGGGCTCCACACTTGTGTTTGGCTCAAAGCCAAACACAAGTTACAGTTTACAGATCAATTAGCGATTCCTTCGCATAACTTAATTTACACTTTGTTAGTCGATCTAACAACGAAATGATGTAATTCTTAAAAAAATATAAAAACATTACTACAACGCAAGACACAATTTAAGTTTACGTACCCAATAAAACTCTCTAATGATAAATAATCGAATAATTTATAAAAAAAATAATAATAAAATAAAATTGTAAGCAATTTTTTAAAGTATATTAGGTAAAGTAATTTTAACCTTAAAATTGTTAACAAAATATCTTTACAACTAACCTTTTAAAACCTTACATTCTCAGACAGAATGCAATAGTTTTCGATACGCATAAATACTGTGCTAAAATCAAAACAAGCAAGTGCTCACACGATCTCATGAAATTTTGTGGATGAAAAAGTCCCTTAAAACCCTAGCTATAAGGATATATATATATATATATATATATATATATATATATATATAGATCTATCATCCCAAAATAACTGAGATGTATTTTGATAGATTACTACATAAAAATAAAATAACTGTTAAGAAAGGACTTAACAACTTCTATAAATGTTTAAAATCTCAAAATTGGTAATTTTAAACATTTAAGACTTTGTTAAGTAAAGGTGTAAAATCGTATGTGTTCTCTTTATTAACGTAATTACCTAATAATTAAATGCTGTAATTAGTTAAGCAAACTTACTTTTATTGCACCCTCCAGCCATAAATAAAGTTTATTTATTAATTTTTTTTGTATTTTGTCAAATTGAATTTCTCATTTTTAATATTAAATTTCTTTGTACCCTTGCTTACTATGTACAACGATTTAGAATTCTAAGCTTGCAAAAGTTTTGTAATTCAATCATATCTTCATAAACTGTTAATTAAATAGAGTATATTAACAAATGCTTTTGAATAGAACTTCAATTGGACTTCAGTCCAATAATAACTTCAGTTATTATTGCTGGTTTCATATTTCTTGTAATTCCGAATCATAGATACAGAGATAAATTCAAGTACTAGATAAACAATGTTTAGGGGTAGCTCCAAGATGATATTTTCTGACTAGAAGTGGTGACTAAACCAAAACACTAGCCTGGGTTTGATAGAAATCTTATTAACACAATTTGTAAAGAATTGCACATAGTTTACACCTAAGTCAAATACTACCTCCTCACAACATATAATTTCATGAGAGATGACACATAATTACCACAATTTTTTAAGAAAAGATTATAACTTTACTCTTGTCTAGACTTAATGGCTTATGATTTGTAATAAACCATCTATGTATCTTACCAGTATCGTTCTGCAGCACAACAAAATAATGGTCACAGTTTACTTTTATAAGAAGTTTCAGACCATTAGCAAACAGTAAGATATTAGACTGACTATCTTTTCCAATGATATTAAATAAAAGTGCAAGAACTTGAACCTTGTGAAACCCCAGAAGTAGCCAAATAACATTTAGAAACTTCCCCAACCACCTTGCCATAGATTAGTTAGTTCAGTCTATGGAACCATATTAACATACAATCAGTGATTCTGTTCATGACCAACTTACTCAACAGTATGCTGTGCTGCAGTATGCCAAACACTTTCCTAAAATCAAAATATATAACATCAACCTAACCTCTATTCTCAATTTTGGAGGCCACAAATGAGATCATTTCATTCAGGTCTGTAACTGTAGCTCTTCAGACCATGAAACTACAGCACGAATCAATAAAATTGCATAAAGTCTCATAAAAGTTTATGTAAACAACTTTTTCAAAGACTCAATTGAGCTCTGACATAGGTTTATAATTTCTTATATCATGTAAATCATCATTTTTGAAAACTAATGATACCAGTGCACTCTTCCAGATCTTTGAAAAGAACTTCAGCATCCATAAAAATAGTATTTCCTGTAATAGGACAAACAACTTGAACTGTTCATGAATGATTTAATATATTTAAAATGTTGGCCGGCTCATCCTTTTTCATTGTTAATTGCTCTCCTTAACTTATCTTTATAGAGAAACAATTTTACTTTTCTTCTAAGACCCAAAAATTCAACAACTTCGCAAGTTGTGTAGACAACCTCAATTTCTTAATTCTCTATGGGCCACATGTTTGCTTAAATCATCTAATAATTAGATGAAAAGAAAAACATTATGGATATTTATTATTTCCTATATATTTTTACAGGTATGCAACAGGCAATTGTGGGGAAGAAAATTTCACTTACCATGCAAGCTGTCTCATTTGCACTAGAAGATGTGCACCTTCTAGAGCAAATATATATATGTTCTGATTTGAGTAATCATCTGCCACAAAATTTATTTATTATCATAAAAAGAAAATAAAAGAAATTAGGGTTGCTGAATTGGACATTGGCATTTACTTACCAGAAGGAGAAAAAAATTTAAGTACATTATAGTTTTAAAAAGTATATCTTTAAAATATAATAACCACTATATATGTGACTGATTATTATTAATATTAATAAATAAACTACCAAGTAGTTTTTTTTTATTATGACTTACAAGCTGGATTACTCAGTGTTGAACTTCTTGAACTCTTAAAACTTAAAAAACTTTAATAAAATTAGTTTTTTTTAATTTTGTTTTTTAATATGTAAATATTTATATCTACATGTTCTTGGTGAACAATGAAGAAAATGATAAATCATTAAATAGCAGAATATTCTGAAAATTACTTTCAAAAACCTCTAACTTTTGGTAAATTAAAATAAATATTTTTCATAGACATCAAATAAGTTTAATAACTGAATACAAAATAACAACATATATATATATATATATATATATATATATATATATATATTTATTTAAATTACAGCATTAACATAAGAAATATTCATAACATACTTATAATTCTGTCTTTAATAACAGATGTATCAAGTAAGATAAAAAATATATCTTTAAAATTTTAATCTTTAACAATCATAGGTAACTCATACTAATTTAATAATATTAATAAATAAATTTATCAACTTACATTTGATGAACCATATAAATGAACTAATAAAATTAACATAGTATTCTTCTATGTTTACAGTAACAATATTCAACATTTAAGTCAGACTGACTTTCATTATTGGAGAGTCAATCTAACTACATACATAACTTAATTTTTTCAAAGGTCAAAATAAATAACATTACCTGTTATTTATTTTGATCCCTAGTTAATCTAATCACCTAGTGTCTTTGTTTTATATAATAGCAGATTCATCCCAACATTTTAAACTTATCTGCAAGTGATTCACATAGTGTTACAAAATTAAATTCTCTAGATATTTTATAATAAATTTTATGCATTTATAAGTCATTTAACAAAGTTTTTGTATTGCAACATAAAAAAATGTGTTTTTTGACAATAGTACAGGCAATTTGTCATCAAAATAGGCTGTATTTGAAAATCCTTACCTACCGATTGATCTTTTGTCCATGCGTTAGGGGTGATGGAAGCTTAACTCCAGATTTTTAACATCCCCTCTCCCATACATTTTTGAAAAACTCAAAAAGTTTTTGAATGCATTTTTCTCTGAATCTATGCATTTTAGAGAAAATTTTTTCAAACAAAAAATGTAGAGGACATTCTCCTCTACAATTATGTCTTTGAAGTTATGCTGTATAATTTGAAATTGAAATACTAGATGGCGCTGAAGTTGTAAAAAACCTTGTAAACGACTAGACCGGTTACGAATTCACAACATTTGGACGTACCCAATTCACAACATTTTCACACTTTCACAAGCTACAGCTCCAAAACGGTAAGTCGTACAAGAAAATTGTTTAAATAAAAGTTGTCTGTTTTTTTGAGATTAACAACTTTTCTAAATGCAATACAGACAAAAACAATTTTTTTAAACTTGTAAAAACCACATTTTTTACAACTTCAGCGCCACCTAGTATTTCAATTTCAAATCATACGGCATAACTTCAAAGACATTATTTTAGGAAAGTTATAAAATGGAAACATGTATGTCAGAAATACGTAGATGTAATAATTCTGTCACACATTTATACATTTTCTTGCCTGACAATTCTTAGGTAGCCTGCAGCCTACCTTCAAACACTGCATTGCACCATTATGGTAATATGCTGTAGCAACGAAACCTCTCTTTTCACCAGTCCAACGTTGCATGATTACTAACTTCCAAATGTGTAGAACTTTTTGGTCACCGCCTACTTCCCCCACCACAGATGCCCCCACTGTAAAGCTTTGTTCAAAGTTGTGGTTTGACTGCCCCACTGTACATATATTTGAATCAACGTCATCCCAGATATCCCAAACCTCATTTTGCAGCAATTCTAATTATTGAAATTGCATTATTTTAGTTTTTTTTTGCTCTTATATGTTTCATTTATTTTTTCAACCAAGGGCTGAATGGTCAACATGCCTGCGATATTTATATTTGCAGTTTGCTTCGGAAACAGTTTTAATGCATTTAAGATTATTTTTTCATGTTACATATACTGGTTTCATTAAGACCAGCACACTAAGAGCATATTGTTTCATTTTCACATTTCTTTGCAATGTGACCAAGACCACAGCAGTTATAATGCTTTTGAAAATCTAAATCTTTATATAATTTACTCATTTTCCAGTAACATGTAACTTTATGCTATTCAGTGTTTAGTGGAATAGCAATGGATCAAGATCATTATGCATTAGTTGTTAAATTTTTATTTTTCTGACTGTTTAGCTATGGATTTTTGAATATATGTTATGACACTTTTTGATTGGAAACTTGGGAAAATTTGTTCTTTTATTAAGATTTCTTGCATTCCTGTGTGATGCCAACTACTTTTATTTTTGGATTATTCAATTTTTCAATATGATCTTCATATTTATCATCAATATTCTATTTCATTCATCATTCACTACCTGCAGATGATTTACATATAATTTGAATTTTCCATCTTTTTTCATCTTAGTAGTAATTACTTTTGCATTTAATTCAGCTTACATCATGGTATATTTCACTTCTTAATAATCCGCACAAATGTTTGTTTTGGTTTTTATTGTGATATTAGAGGATGACTGTTTGGGAAATGCTAAGAGTGTGTTTGTACTACGTTTGGCAATGTCTGCATATGTTGACTGGGTGATTTTTATTTTTTCATCAGCCTCTTCTATCATTTTGTTTAGTCTATCATTCTTTTCTTTTTTATGCCTTTATTATTATATGCTTATTATTATATGCTTTTATTTATTTATTCTTTTCTTTAGCCTTTTTTATCTTGCACTTCAGTCACTAACCACTTCAGTAGTTCATTCTCACTAACTAATTTATTTTTTGGGTTATCAGATTTCAAATCATTCACGAGCTTTTGAAGCTGTATACACTTCTAGCAATTTTTATTTTTTGGTTCTTAACTATTTTTTGGTGGTCTACTTGATTGCTGATTTTGACAACATGAAAAATGATTCTGACAAAACTTGGTGAAATTTTGTCAAAGTCAGTTAAGATTTGTGTCTGGTAGGGTGGATAAAAACTTTTTATACATACACATTTACGCATATAAACAAGACTGGGGGCAATAGCAGATTTTCAAATTCTTTAGAAATCTGCTAAGAAGTAGGATTAATATTTTGACATTTTAAAAAAATCTGCGATTCATTAATTTTTTGAGGTTTCTGGTTCATATAATTAATACCGTTTGATGATCCATTCATTGTTTTATTGAAAAATAAAAACGCTGGCAGTGAATTGCATAATTTTCCTGGCTATCCCAGTCAAGTTATGCGATTCATTTTTAAATTACAAGGTGAATTAATTTTTGTTTTTATTATTACAAACCCTCAAATTCGTATATGGAAATTCAAAATATAAATTATGTTGCATATAAAAAATACCACGTCTAATGATGATTTGAATCCAGATAAAAGAATTGCTGAGATTGTGGGGGAATTGCCATTCCCCCACAAAAAATGATGGAAATTTTTTAAATGAGCTATTGTTTTACTTTTATAGAAAGCAAGATCAGTCTTGATAAGGAACATAAATTTACTTCAAGCCTGCTAATAAATACTATACAAATATTTGATTATCAACATATTTATGTGTTGTATAGCTGGCAGCAATGTAAATCCATGTTGAATTGAGTAGAAACCGCTTGTTTGGTGTGATAAGTGTTAATGTTTTGGTGGTAATGTTCTTTGTTAATATAGTTGATGTACTGAAAATAAGTTATTTTTAATATGTTTATTTTTAAATTTTAATGTTTTGTTACAAAAAATATTGAATATAAATGTTGATATCTGTTGTAAGGAAGACAAAGTGATTTTTAGAAATAGAAATCTATGTAGATATATAATAAATGAAGTTAATAAATTAATTATTTGAATAATGGTTATTAATTATAATAAAATAGAATGATATAGATTATGTTTAGACATGAAGTCTTAATGATTCCTTTTTTATTATGTAAAGAGTCCTGTGAACCTATAATTTCTTACTATTCTTTATCTGATTATTAATGAATGTATGGTTCTTTATTTTTTTAGTCTTGAATGAAACATCCAACTAGTAAGGATTTATATGGTGTGCAGACTCTAAAATACTAAAATAACATGTTTTTAATTTAAATAAATAACATTCTAATTTATAAATATTTTGTTCACTTTATTTATGCAACCTACAACCCTGGGATTCATTAGCTAAGCGCTTAAAATAAATGGGAGTAGTTGTACATAAAGATTGGTCCTCTGAGATAAAGATTATCAAATCTTTCTATATAACTCATTTTAATTTGCCTTTGAATTTATGTTTAGGCGATCCAGATTTCAACATTCTTCTAAAATTAATATTCTTCATGGTGCACAATTTTACCGTAGTCTTTTAAAACCAAAAAATTCATTCAAAGTTCTCAATATCTAATCATTGAAGAATCAAGACTAGGCTATATTCTTGCTGGATTTCTGGGTATACATAATCAATCTAATAAACCAATTTTAATATTCTTTCAAAGAAAGAATATTAAAGAACAACTTTTATGTTGATCTTATAACAGGATGTGAGAATCTAGTTGTATTAAAGAAATTAAAGACAGATGGAAGCTATTTGTTACACCAGCAAGAAATTCTTTAATTTTTCTCAAATTTAATTTTGTAAAAGATCTATCAATTACAACAAATCAGCTGCCACCAGATAGATGTAAATAGGCCCAGTAGGTCTTCGAAAAAGAAACTGAATTTAGATTGTTACAGAAGTTCTAAAGGATCAGGGGATGGATATTGCATATTTGATGTTAATTTATTGAGTAAGTTTTTAAACAAATTTGTTAGTTATACATACTGTGAAAATAGCTGTGTAAACTTGATTTATTCTGATTAGAAAGGAGTCAAAAGTATTTTATTATTTTGTGATTCAGAAAAGAGTTACAACTCTCATTATCGAGAGCTTTACCTACTACCATTAAGAAAAAAAAAGAAGAAGTGCAACACTAGTCTGCAAGTAAAGAATTATGTAAAAAATTATTTTACTCAGAGTAAAATTTTAAGATACTAAACCCATGTTGATAATATTGTCACACACCCTTGATCATTTCTAACAAACGAAAATGAGGAACTCCTGAATGAAATTACTCATAGTCAAAGTGAATTGCTAATGTAATGGAACCATCTAATTAGTATAAAAATGTGACTGTGACCAGAAAAAACAAAAAAGAAAAAGATTTTTTATGCCTCCTATTTTGGAGGGGTTTGAATTATTATCAGAAAATATTGTACTTACTTAAAGAGACATTAGATTATATGAAAGCGTTTATCTATTCTGAGTAAAATTTTGAGATACACGATTCATAAGGTCCATATCTCCCTGTTTAAACAATTGCGTCCAAAATAAATTGTTATCAGTGTCTCATAAAGAAAAAATAATTTAAATTTTTATCTAAATCAGTTAATCCAGTATGGAGATAAGGAAAAAACAGATTATGTACACAAGTACCTTAATGATTTTGGAATGCTTTAGTACTAAAACTGTATATTTAAGTTAGAGAAGGTCCATGAAATCTTTGTAGCTGCAAAAACCCTGACATGCAAAATTAGACCTGCTTAACATACTTTTTTTTAATATATATTGTGTAGCTGTACAGTATAACTACATCCTGTAAATAAGTACATATATATATATATATATATATATATATATATATATGTAATTATTTATTTTAGGTATATAGTTATATTATACAGTTGTATATATATTTAATGATAGATAAGTTAAACTTACCATATTAACTTATCTATTTACTGTGTTTTGTTGGTTTAAATTTCTTTTCATATTAAATTTAATTAGCACAGTTAGTCAGTATGTTAGTGAATTATTTGAACTTTCAAAAAATTATGAGTATATATATATAAAATTATTTAATTGAAAAACAATTACAGTTTTTTGGCAAGGCTTACAAGTAATTATCTCCTAAAACTGCCATCAACATTGCAGGAGAGTCAAATGATGAAATTATCACATTTGAACCTCCGAGACTCTATTTAATATTTATTTATATTGATGGCATAATTAGATGGGAAATTGACCCTAGTATTAAAATGACCAGTTGACATCCTATGAACACTTTTCTTTAATTGCACCATAGAACTAGAATATATATATATACAGCATCATGTAAGATGAAACAAATATAATAGGTATAATTTAGTAAATTAAATTCAGTTTTGTTTTTGTAATTAAGTTAAAATGCAGTTGGCTTTTATCATAAAACATTTGGATCGTTTCACGTTTTAGAAAACATAGAAAAGTTAAAAGTTAACATAGAAAAGTTGTTAGAAAAGTTACTAATTGATTATCTCCGTACTGCTTATGAAATGTGTGTTCAGGTTAACCCAATATTAAAAAATCTGATAAATACAGAAAAAATTATTTCTTTTTTCACACCACACCTTAGTCTACTTTTTTTTTGAAAAGTTGGAAATGATTGCCTGTCAAATATGGTAATAACAGTATTATGTAGTCAATGTTGGCAATATTGAAATGAAAAATTATTCAAATCTTTCATTTCAGTATAGTAATTTTTTGTTTAAAAAAATTTTACTTATTCAAAAAAATTCAGGTTAATTCATAAAAAAAACATGCAAATGAGCTATCAGAAGAATCTCTTCTACAAAGTAAAATAAAATGTTATAAGTAGTATATTTGGTAAAATAAGCAAATAAAAAATTAATAAGTCTTTATTACGATTGGAGTATAAAAAAACACTATAGATCATGTCACTATAAGATAAATTATAAATATAAACAAATTATGAAATAAAAAATAGATATATATTAAGTTCATTTTAATTATTTAAATATAATTACATAAAATAATGTTAAGATAAATATATTAAGTATTAAAAAACATTACTACAAAATCATTCAGAAGCCGCTACTGAAAATTATTTTGATCATATATTAATTACATATGTACACGTTGGACGAGCTGCAAATAAATTTTTTTTTTATTTTTTTTCAATTAGTATTATTTAAATAAACTCTGTGTAAAAATATTCAGGAATTGTGTGAGATAATGATTAAGGAGGAACTGAGATTGCTTGGTATGTACTTTGATAATTAGTGTCTGAAACCTAACACAACAGAGAAAAGCTGCTTCCATTTAAGTTACAAAAATGCCAGAGAGTTGCTAAAGGTCTTATTTGTGGGGAAAGAACTGCGACACAAAACAAACCGAAAGTACCTCAGCTTGATGCATGACAAAATCCTGACCTACAAGCAGCATACTTCCTTGCCGCGCTGTCTGGCTTCGAGTCCCAGTCAGGCTCAATATTTTTACACCCTAAAAATTAATTTCATAATTAGAGAAAAAATAACTAGATATTAATATCTTCAATTCAAATTAATACATTATTTAAGATAAGTAGATATGAATATTTCTTTTAGTAATGCGTGATGATAAAAGTTCCTTGCCGCGCTGTCTGGCTGGCGCCTGGTAACTTGCTAACGAAACGTTTTCGGACCTATGTTTATATGAACTTTTTATTTTTAGCCACTAGAATGAGTTGTCAAAGTATTGTCCTATCCTCCTGAATCACTCTGTATATTGAGTTTGATTACGAATATAAACTGATTATTAGATGATATAAATAAATAAGTGAAAATCTCGTTATAAGCTCCTTTGTGTATGGTTGGCTGTTATAGTAATACGTACATTCATAGTTTAAGTGAAAAGTTATTCTCTTTAATATTTTATGTAATTATAAGTTTGTCAAGACTGATAATAAATTATAATAATAAAAAAATAAAATAGTTTAATATTAGACAACATATAACGGATGGTCTGTTGTTAAAAAAAAAAAAAAAACTGATCGTGAATGAAACAGTTTGCGGACCAAATTTTACATGGAGTAATTTTTGATGACGCTATGTTGTTTATAAGTAGAGGTTGTTGATGATGTATGTCGATAGACATACAGTCAACATACATATAGTCAGAAAAACATTATGACTACAAAAAAACATTACGAAATCTAACCAGTCTTGTACTTATTGGCGGGGAATTGTCGGTAGAGTATTACTCAATACTACAGTGCCTCTAGTCGATATTGTTGTTTAAACCTTAACATGATCCACTTGTTAATGTATCCAGTTTACTTTTTAATGAGATATTATGATTAAAGAAAGTTTTATTTTTTCGTTAATATTATTACAATTTCTGAAATAAAAATTTGCAATTGCTTTATTCTTTGTTTGTACTATTCAAATTATTTATCAGGTTAAAAATGTTAGACTCGAGATTAAATTCATTTATTTTTACAAAATAAATTAATAAATTTAATAATAATAAATTAATTAATTTACAGTATTTATCTCTTAATAATGTATCCAAATAGTTCTAAATAGTAGCAAAACAATATAAAAAAAAGCAAATAAAACGAAACAAGTTAAATATTTGGTTATAGTTTGGGTTATTTGACCATTAATTAACCAGAGAAGTAAAATACATCCATCGTATATCAAATTTAACAGTACGTGATATAAGCAAAGTGTATTTCTGTGTAAAAAGAAAGTTTTTAAACATGTAATTTTACATGTTCTAAGTCTGGTAACGAGAGTGAAGCATACTAGCAAGAAAAAATTCGTATCGGTATCGTTATTAAAAATATACTGATTACTGAGGCTCCTGGGTTCAACTCCCAGATAATTTACCATTTGTTCACCGATATCAGTTCGTGTCGTTAATTATTTATAAATCAATATATACTTAGGAATAACACAAAAAAGCAACTAATTTTTGCTTGGAAAGGAAGCAAGATATAACATTTTAATAAATTTGTATAAATATATTTTTCAAATTTATCGGCTTTGGTAGTAGTTTTTATTTAAATTATATATATATATATAAAGGAGCGGAGCTACCAATAAAATTTTAACGAAGTTTATACAAAAAAAATTTAGAACATTCTATCAGTTTTTATTTTTGTAATTACAAAAGGTTTGGCTATAACAAATTTGAATGAGAAAAAAATAAATTTATACAGAGTAATACATTTCAATATATATAATTAAAATTGTGCGCGCGTGTGTGATTATACAAATAAATAAATAATTTAATTAATATATTATTTATAAAGAGATAATAAGGTTTACTTAAACTGAAAATTACTTCAAAATTATGTAAGACACCCGTTCGTTTCGGTTAACGTACAGACATTAATATTCTTAATAGGGAGTTGTATTCATAAAACACAGTTCTAACATTTACTGATGCTATGACAGACGCTATGTTGCCATTTAAACTGATTTTTTTCCCGCCTTGCCAGTGTACTCGCCACAGTTGGGTATCAGATAAATCGCTGCGTTGCATTTGTCTTATATCTTATTCAATTCATTTTCATAGAATAAATCTTCCAACAACCTAACCAGTAAGGAAATTAATAAAAAAAATTTTTTATTACTTATGGTAAAATTTTTATAATTTTTTTTCTTAATTTAATAACGAATCATTATATTATCATTTTACTATTTTTTATAAAAAAAATAAATATAAAAAAAAATAAATAAATTTCCAACAATATTTAAAGTTGATGTTATATTTTCCATTTGCAATACGGTTGTACTACTTATTTGCGATTGAGAGCTTTTCAACGATATATCATAAATGGTACTTATTTTCATTGGTTCCAGAGTTATAGCCAAGTAAAAGTTTAATGAAATATTTGGATTTTACAAGGAGAAGGCACATCGGTTTGAATCAGACTTCATCTCCTTTTTTTAACTTCTTTTATTTAAATATGTTGATTTATTAATTTATTAAACTCTCATTGTAAAAAAACTTTTACTATGAATAATAATTCAGTAATAACCAAAAAGAAAAAAATATCATGAATTTTTATGAAATAAAATTACATACTTTTTCATTTAAAAAAAAAACGTGTAAATATAATTTTATTTATTAACCTGTGATTGTAAAAAAATTACAATAAATAATAATTCAATAATATGAAGAAAAAAACATCAAAAAATTCTTTATTAAAGAATTAGAGGATCGTATTTCACTTTCAAATGAAATAAGTTTATACCAAATGAAGCAAAAAATGTGTATATGTAATTTAATAGGCATACAAGGAAGTCATGTGGTGTCCCACATCAATTTTTTTTTTTAATTATGACAGTGAGGTAGATAAATATTTTCGTACGTAAAAAATTAACGGGATTCGGATCCAGAACCTTTTGGATATAAATCAATTTTGTGATACATTTAATCTGATAAAGTAAAATGAAGTGTACATTGTTTTGTCAACCAGAACGGTAGTAATAAAAAAAAAAAAAAAAACAAGAAAATTGTATCCTGTTACCATTTTAATACGTATTATGTGTTGACTATTAGTGAAGCGTGTCAATTGATTTAATTTCTAATGCAGTAAATTTTTTGTAAAAAAATACTCTTCCCGTACATTTTTTGGGTCAATGAAATCAAAAGAATGAATTCGTGATGTACAAAAAATTTCAAGTTTTAAGTCTGTTGCGTAATTAAAGAATAATGGAGGGCGCGCGCGCTCACACACACACACACACACACACAATGTTTTATTAACTTACTCGTATGTATTGTTAAACCAGTCAGAGTGACGTTGCATCTGAATTAACGTTCTTTTTGTATAGTAAAGAATTCTGGGTTCGATTTCCGGTTACGTTATCTTACATTATTATCAAAATTCATAACATGAAAAATTAAAAATCATAACCTAAATAAAATTGGGTGAATAGTAACTGACGTTTGTCGGCCTCCGTGGCGCGAGTGATAGTGTCTTAGCCTTTTGTCCGGAGGTCCCGGGTTCGAATCCCGGTTAGGCAT
The DNA here is from genome assembly GCF_047948215.1 of Lycorma delicatula. Taxonomy (NCBI): domain Eukaryota; kingdom Metazoa; phylum Arthropoda; class Insecta; order Hemiptera; family Fulgoridae; genus Lycorma; species Lycorma delicatula. Next base: position 66,321,849 of record NC_134459.1, on the reverse strand, counting down.
GGCATTTTTACACGCTACAAAATTATCATTTCATCTCATCTTGTGAAGCAAATACATAACGGATGGCCCGAGGAAAGGAACAAATATATATAATATACTTTGTATGTTGTCAATACGATTAAAATAAATTAAAAAAAAAAAAGAAATGGTTATAAATATTCGTTTTATTTATTGAGAGATAATTTTACAAATTATACTGCGCTATCGTAGACAAAACTGCTCGCCGACGCGCTGTCTACTACTCCAGTTGCTATGAGACGTACAACTGTTTCAAGGTTAAACTACACAACTGCCGTCTCGAACGCGCGGCTGCATAAAGCACGTTTAACAATAATAATAATTTAAAAATGTTTAATACTGTCTAAAGTAAAGCCATTCGGTTTATTTCTTTTTCACACCTTCCGAGATTTTTATTCTACTTTTAATTTTTTTATCAAATAATATCAAACCTCATCTCTCCAGTATATAAGTTTTTTTTTGTTTTTTTAATGGTTTTATAAATAAATTTAAATGTATGGAGACCAAATTGATTCTAAATTAAGTATTTTATAAATATTAAAAATGCGATTGTGTTTTGAAATGTGATTATGTTATGAGAGTCGAACCCAGGACCTTCAACTTAAGCTTTTTTTAATAATGATACTCGGATATATATTACTAATTGAACTCAACCGGAAATCGAACACAAGACCGTTTTTTTTTTAAATATTGTTTTTTAACATTAATGCATAGTATTTTTAATAAAACTGTTCTGAAGGAAGATCAAGTCTATTCTTTAACGTTACTTAATATTTATTTTTACATTTAGTATGTGATTTTGTGCTGAAACCTAGAATCGAAATCGCGACTTTCAACTTGTCAGTCTTTTTTTAATAGGTAATATCAAAATAAGTATTTTTAAAACCAAGAATCGAACCCACTTACTTCCAATTACACCAATCTTTTTTCTTTCCTTTTTTAGGTTTTTTAATTAACTTAATTATAGACAAAACCTACATTAGAAAAATTGAACTCTGTGAGAATCAAATTGAGTCTAAATTTACGTACTTATTTTTTTTTTATAAGGATTATGCGTGCAATTTATAATAGAATCTTCAATTTATGGTTATTTTTTTAATGCGTAAAACTGATACAGATATTACACATATGGAGTGTTGTCCAAGCTGTAACCGAAGCCTAAAGATTAAATATAAAATTAATACAAAAAATTTAATCTTCTTTAAAAATAATTCCTTAATTCTTTTTTGAACAGAGGAAGGTTAAGAAGTGTAACGATAATAACTTAAAAATATATAACACTTCAACTCGACGAGTACAAAACCTGGCTTACTCGCAGAAATGAATTTACTATTTTAATTCAATAATTTATTATATTAGGTTGGAGGTTGTGTGTGGAAGTATGGTATTGACATTTTGAAGTGAATTAAAATTTCAAGCCTGACCGGTATACGAAACCGGGATCTTTCGGATGAAAGGGAAGATATTACTACTCCACCTCGGCGATTGGCGAGGTGATTAGTTGATACGTGCTGAAGTATTAATTGCATTAACTTATAAACTTCAAAGAATTGTAATAAAAAGAACAAAGATAGAAGATAAAAAGTATAAACTTCTATAGGATGTGATTTTTAGTGAAGATCTAACAAAATAATTAAATAATTTTTTTTTTTAAGTAACAGTACAAGTAAGTAAGTAACGGAGTAACAGTACAAGGTGAAAAGATAAAGATGCTACGATTTGCTGACGATATAGTAATTCTAGCCGAGAGTAAAAAGGATTTAGAAGAAACAATGAACGGCATAGATGAAGTCCTACGCAAGAACTATCGCATAAACAAGAACAAAACGAAAGTAATGAAATGTAGTAGAAAGAACAAAGATGGACCGCTGAATGTGAAAATAGGAGGAGAAAAGATTATAGGGGTAGAAGAATTTTGTTATTTGGGAAGTAGAATTACTAAAGATGGACGAAGCAGGCGCGATATAAAATGCCGAATAGCACAAGCTAAACGAGCCTTCAGTAAGAAATATAATTTGTTTACATCAAAAATTAATTTAAATGTCAGGAAAAGATTTTTGAAAGTATATGCTTGGAGCGTCGCTTTATATGGAAGTGAAACTTGGACGATCAGAGTATCTGAGAAGAAAAGATTAGAAGCTTTTGAAATGCGGTGCTATAGGAGAATGTTAAAAATCAGACGGGTGGATAAAGTGACATATGAAGAGGTATTGCGGCAAATAGAGGAAGAAAGAAGCGTTTGGAAAAATATAGTTCAAAGAAGAGACAAATTTATAGGCCACATACTAAGGCATCCTGGAATAGTCGCTTTAATATTGGAAGGACAGGTAGAAGGAAAAAATTGTGTAGGCAGGCCACGTTTGGAATATGTAAAACAAATTGTTAGGGATGTAGGATGTAGAGGGTATACCGAAATGAAACGACTAGCACTAGATAGGGAATCTTGGAGAACTGCATCAAAGCAGTCAAATGATGAAGACAAAAAAAAAATTCAAAAGAAAATATAGATTTCTCTTTTAATACAGTTTCTAAAATACATTTCCTGTTTCAGTAATAATAATTATTAAAGTATTCAATACATAAAACAGTAAAATTAAGATAGTTCCTGTGAGATGTTCATTGTACTAAGAAATGTGTACTTATTTTCAGTAGGCCACTAATGGTAGCGAAGCGCAACAAAGAACAAATACATATAAATTATATTTACTATTTATACAAATAATGTATCTAGATTTAATATAAAAATTAGGCATTCCTATAAAATTATTTAAAACATTAAAGTCATTTTTTTAATTTTACCTTTATAAAATTATTTTAGTTCATTTATAAAACTGATGAATTAATTTTATAAAAATTTCGCGATATTGATGTATCAACATCAAAGAAAAAAAAAATTAAAACACCCTTCTTATTTTGAATAAAAAAATTTGTAAACTGGAAGATTATTAAATAACTAGAATAGATTTTAAATTTAAAAATATCATTAAAACACGAGATTTCATCTAAAAAAAGTGCATCATATAAATTGTAGCAAGATACTTTTAAAAATCATGTTGAAATTTTAATTTAGTTTTCATTAAACTATAAATGAAAAAAAAGAAATGTTTAATTTTAAACCGATATATTAAAAAAAAAAAGTTGTATACAGTAAATTAAATCAAATGTTCATAAATTTAAAATAATGTCCTAAACTGTGTGGACTTCCTTTCTAGAAAATTCTTCAGTTACCATACAAACGATATGCATAATAGTAACCGATTTTGATGAGACTGAGAAATGTCTCTTAATTGGCACGACATTATAAGTTTTACAAACAACTTTATTACTTTTCTTTGTTTTTGACTGGTATATTAAGAGTTTACTCGCTATATTTTATGTTCTCTAAGACGGAAAAGATATTATTATTTCATCAATTAATATAATGAAAATTGGTAAATATAAAATTAATTTGGTTATAAATTATTTTCTTTTTTTTAAATTTAAATTAAATACCTTAGAATAAATAATTCATAAAATCATTTTATTAAAACATTTGCAGTGAAGAAATTCGAAAAATTCAAATTAGCTTAGTATGGTTTTAGCAGTCAACTACTGATTTCTGTTGAAAGAGGAAGTTAAATCCGTGCGTAAATATTTACTTGATTTACTGATAATCTATTTTTATTGTAATTGTACAGTTTTTAGGTAAGATAATATTTAAGTTTATTATTTTATTTATTAATATTATTTAACTACATATGTTTCGTAAAAATCATGTTTGTAACTTTCACGTAGGTTAACAATAAATTTTAATCTATTGTAAGTTTAATATTGGATAAATTTATATTCTCTGAGAAAATAAAAATATAAATTACAACTGTAAGTAAAAGAAATACTAAAGTTTATAAATATTTTTTAAGGTGGATTATCTACGTATTACAGTTTAATTATCATATAATTAAGACACTCAGGCAATTTAATAACCTAATAAAACGATTACGAAAGTTCTTGTTATAACAGACACCTTTTTCTTTTAAGATAATTAAATCATTTTATCCCTCACACACACACACACACACACACACACACACACACACACACACACACACACACACACACACACACATATATATATATATATATATATATATATATATATATATATATATATATATATATATATATAGAGAGAGAGAGAGAGAGAGAGAGAGAGAGAGAGAGATCAAAAGACTTTGCTTTAAAGGAGACACAGAAGCGACTAATGGTTATAAATAACTGGTAATCTATTCGATAGTTTACAATAGAAAATGAATATAATTTTATGCTACCGTTTTTTTTTTTGTCTTCAGTCATTTGACTGGTTTGATGCAGCTCTCCAAGATTCCCTATCTAGTGCTAGTCGTTTCATTTCGGTATACCCCCTACATCCTACATCCCTAACAATTTGTTTTACATATTCCAAACGTGGCCTTCAATCGACAAAACCATTTGTCGATCAACGCTCTCGCCTTTTAATTATGAGCAATGAAATTTTGAAAAACGGAAAAATCGCGATAGAAATAAAACGAGTTAAAATTCCCCCGTAGTAACTTTTTTATTACGTTTTACCTTCAGAATTACATCCAATGACAAACATTATTCGCTAACTAATTAATTAGATTCGCCTAATTAAGGTCATATTTTATTAAGGCACATTTGTTAACGATTAAAAAATAACATTTGAATAACATTAAAATCTGGAGTTAAGCTTCCCTCATCACCCCTAACATATGGAAAAAACATCAATCGGTAGGTAAGGATTTTCAAATAAAAATACAAATTGACTGTACTAATTCGTTTAACTATTAGAAGAATAAAATACATATACATACACAAACATGCGCGGGCGCACGCAAACTCACACAAAGATACAAACAAAAACAATCAAACAAAAATCAACAATAATTTGATGTTTATAAAGGATTAGGACACACAGAGAGAGAGGGAAAGAAAGAAAGAATGAAAAAAAGAGAGTGTGAGAGAGAGTGACCGAGCGAGAGAGGGGTTTTAAACAAATTATTCAATACTACTTTTTAAAATATAATACAAAAACGTAATACTTTAGATTCTATATTAACTATATAATTAAAAAACGAAACATAGGTGACCACTTAAAAATTAAATATATACGTATTTTAATTAAAATCCTTATGTTTTAATAATTATGTATTAGATAGAACAAATAAAATATGTAAAAAAAAATACATACCAAGATGTTAAAATAAAGACGTTAATTTTGTCTATACAAAGCAACACACACATTGATGATACGTAAATTTAAACCTCGACTGGATCGGATGAGTTAGACTGTATACTGTATGTACGTTCATCTCCGCGTACAATCGGTGATCTTCGGTCATACACGTCTTAACTTGAACAATACAGATTAATGTTACTGTTCTTGTGGTAGTTTTATATGAATTACGTAACACACGTGCGCGCACCCTCACATATACACTCGAGATCTATTTAAAACATAAAATAAATGATTAAAATAAATCTTACAATAAACTGTTAAACATAATTTAAAATTCATTTTATGCGTAAATATTTTTATTTATTAATAACAGTTAAATAGCTAAATAAAGGTTTATTAAAAACAAAAAAAAAATAGATTAATATCAAAAAATTAAATTAAAAAACCATTTAGAAATCGAACCCAGGTTTTAGAAAATATACTGATATAAATTAAGCATACCACTCTTCTGATCACCGTAGCGGAGTGGTAGCCTCTCGGCATTTCATCTGGAGGTCCAAGATTCGAATTGTAATCAAAATATATTTGATTACACATAAAAAATTATTTTAAAAAAAACTTAACTAATATTTATATTAACATTAATAAAAAAAGGAGACATATTATAAAAACCCTGCAAAAAGTAAAAAGTAAGAATTAAAACAAATTGAAAATTTTAAACAAAAAAATATAAAATATTAACAAATATAAAAAATAAAAGAATACCTTGTGATCTGGGGGTGTCCAAGTTAAAAATCGATCCCGAGACCTTCAGTACATTATTCATTTGCTGTACTATCTCTACTAACTGTGTTACGATAACAGTATATTATCAAAATGAAAATGAGACACAGTTAAATATTTTGTTCAATGTTAACAGCTAATTACTATATAAGAACGAAGTAAGACAAAATCTGAACAAACATAGATTAAATTTCAAACATTACTTTTTGTTAGATTAATAAAAAATAAATCTCTCTTTGTGTGTGTGTGCGCGCGCGCGCGTAAAGTAGTAATCGGCTACGATAGATAAATTTTGAAATAATGAAATCATATCATTACATCCTTATGTACCACTCGTTAATCTTTTCTATAATCTATAATAATTTGTAGTTCGGCTGTTTTTCTTTAAAATAATTAGCTATTGAAGAAGTTACAATCTAATTGTGGAAAATTCTTCACATACCAATCTGGAATCGAACCCAAGACCTTTGGTATGTTATGTAGCAAGGAAGTACGCTTTCTGTGACACGGTCGCGGCGACATTACATTTTTATTGTTAATTATAATATTCGATTTTTTAAATTTCTGCTTTAAATTAAAATAAAACAATGTTTAGTAAAAAAGAAAAATTATAAAAGCACGCACGCGAATGTACTTTTATATATATGTGCAATAATCACGTTTACGTGCGTGGTTATAATTAATCGAATATTAGGTAAAATTAAATAATTGAAAGTCTCCACTCATTTACTCGTTTATGTACCGTTAGCCATGTTCTTTAGTTAACAGATACAAGTAAATTAAAAAAATTGCTTTCATTTATTCATTAGTCTAGTCTTTTTTTAATAAAAAAAAGTAAAAAAAATGAAAAAGAAATTAGAACAAACATTTTGGCTAAATTTTTGTCGAAAAAAAATTAATAATAAATCTGACCATGTAACATAAAAACCGACCGTTTTGATCTACAGAACATATCAATGTAAATTTCAAGAAAAGTGAGAAAATATTTGTAAAGTATTTCATATGAATAACAAAGGCAATTTATCTTTCTAAAATAGATAGCTAATTTATTAATTACCAAATGTAGACACAGGCAAACGGTTTTGTTGTTAAACAGAAATCTAAATTTTTAAAACAAAAAACAGAACTTCAATAATTAACTTCCACCATAATTAATTTAGTCTACAAAAGATTCAGCAAAACCCCTCTTATAGTGTAACGGTACTTACTTGAAAGCAAATTATTTTAGTTACATATTTTTATAAAGTAATCTGTACTTAATTTTAATTAAAATAGCAAGAATAAAAATATATTTGGCTAACCTAAAAATAATCATTTTTGCCAAAATAAAATGTTTAGTTCATTAAACTCCCAAATTCCTCCAATATGTTAACCAATATAATCACATTATTTAATTGTGTATTAATTTCTTATTACAAAATATTATAATTTGAAAGAACTTACCTCATTTACACGTAGAATTATTTTCTATACGGTTGTCAGATTCACGTAAAATATATTTAAATATACTGAATTCTCTAAATACAAATAATCAAATAAACAAAATTTGATAACGGTTTTAAAAACACAACTACAAATCGTGAAGAAATAAACTTTATTTACTGTATGACAACGTTAATCTTTAATAACACTTTTAATATATTAATCACTTTTAATAGATTAATATCAGAAAGAAAATGTTAGATAATATTATTATGTAAGATTTTTTGATTTTTTTACATCGCTGAATATAATGGAAACAGCTAATAATATTATAATCAATTATAATTTTTCATCAACGTAACACACATTTTGATCTACGTAGTTGTTTTGATAAATTTCGAGCGAACCAGGGGGAGAACGTGAGAGTCAAATGCATTCACATTCTCTCTGCTCTCTCCCCCCTCTCTCAGCCAACATACGTACAAACTAACCGCAGTAGTAATATTTTTCCTCCCTTCTATTGTTCAGAAGCCATCTTTTTTTTATATTGTTAGGTTATTTTTACTCTTAATTGAATCTCGTGTATTAAAAGTGATTAAATACGATGACTGAAGTTTCGAATTTTTTTTAAAAATATTTTTTGTCCAGATAAATTTTTTTTTGTGTGTAGTGACAGAGCTTGGGTTATTAATCCTAGGATATCATATTCGAATCCTAATCAGACTCATTAAAATTGTACGAACCACTGTTTTACAGTGTAAAATTTATTATGATGTTTGGTATCATTACTTTCAACGACAGTGTAATATATGTCTATAATGTCAGTTTAAACTTCAACATCATCAGTTAAAAGTTCTGATCACTTTTAAATTGATAACGATGTTTTGAAAAAAAAATCGGGCATCATTACTTTCAGCGAAATCGGTATGATAGGTGATAAAGGTTGTAAATTGATTTTTTTTTTATGATAGCTAATGACGTTATCTTATATATATTATACATAAGAAAGGGTATATCTTATATTAAATAATGATTTCTAAAAAAAGGGCGTATCTCAAAAATGGTCCACACAGACGATTTCTAACGAAATTTTGAAAGGCTTACTCGAAAGTGTGTTTTCCAACTTCCTGGAACGATAGCCGGCAGTTTCATGTGTCTAGGTCCAACCGTTCTCGACATACTAGCGCGAGCGAAATTCGCATATGTCAGTTCACCTTATGTAAATGAATGAAAGGTGGTTTTCATGCGATTTTTTAAATTTATAATTTTTTTTACGACCATAACGACGCCCGACGTTATGGATCGGGCGTCGTTATGGATTATAATTTTTCATTAATATATATATTTTTTTAATTGTGGAGAATTATAATTTTTCAGTAGGGAAGAAGCGGAGCTACAATAGAATTTAAGGAAGTTTATAAAAAAAAAAAAAAAAATAGTAAATTTTATCAATTTTTATTTTTGTAATTATAAAGGTTTAGCTAAAACAGATTTCAAGAGAGAAAAAAAAAATATTTATATAGAATAGTATATTTTAGTATTTATATATAATTAAAATTGTGCGCGCGTGTGAGTATACAAATAAATAAATAATTTAATATATTATTTATTAAGAGATAATAAGGTGGTTTACTGAAACTGAAAATTATTAAGACACCCCGTAAAATTTACGTATAAATTATTACTTGTTTTAAGTACTCGAGTTACCAGAGATTTTCTTGTAACAAAATTCAGAATTAATTCAGATTCAAATTAAATATAATCTGAGATTAATGTTTATTAAATTGTCGATTATTCGGATCTCCATATTTCAAACATTATGTGACTTAAAAGCGGTGACAAATCTGAGAGAAAAATAATTATTAAAATACTGAAAAAAATCGCTTGTTGAACCAAGACTCAGATTTAAGCAAGTTTGTAACTATCACGCGTCTTATAAAATTGTCTTTTACAATTTTTTTAATTGTAATACTTTTTTTAATTAATAGTACTAACTGTACTATACTGCATCTTAAGTGAAAAATAATATTTTTTTCTTTTACCTCATACCCAGCGGGGGAACACATGCGCAAGTAAGGAGTATTTCAGACTCTTATTGAAGATAAATGAAGTTGTGTGTCTCGACATTTGTTATCTTACACGGTTCTGGAAGCAGGTCGTGTTAAATGTAATTAAAATATTTAATATTTCCTTTTTTAAATATGAATGGAGCCAACCGGATGGAGATTCAGGCAATTCCGATTGTCATTTAGTATTTTTGTTTTATTTCACCAATACGTAACGTTAAATTTTTTTTTGTTAATCGATGCGTTCCCGTAAGCTGCGAGGTAACATTTTTGAAAAAAGAATGCAACATAGTAAAATTTCTTATGCGAATGTGTTTACTTTCAATAACAAAGGAAGGTTTAATATTAAACTGTCTGTGTTGGTCGGTCGATCGGTATTATGAGAAATGAAACTACAGTGTAGGACATTTTAGATGGTGTGGTTACTTTCATAATTATTTAGCTGTGGCAGTTGAGAAATTAGTTGTTTGTGCGACGGTATTTGCAGTGGTGGGGAGCGACAAAGATATTACATATGTGCAGTATGGAATCCAGCGGCCATCACGGGTTGATTACACAGTTCATTGACTGCGGTAAGTAATTTTATATTATTTTAATATAGCATAAAATAAGTATCATTATTTTTGTAACTATAGTTTACCTATTGTACCCATACTTATCACGTAATAAATTTTATAATACAATTTGCACTCTTATTTATACAAAATAAATTAACTAATTCGTATAGCCAAACATTTCTAACATTGTTTTCTAATTCTAATACCGGCAAAATAATACCCCAAAAATAAACAAACAGAAATGAAATGACTTATAAATTTTTCGTTATCCTGGTTATAAGTTTTACGTTAATCGACCAATAAAATAATCGAGGAAATAAAATTATTGCACAGTCTAAACGAACTGGTTAAGCAAAGTTTGTTTTATGTGTTAAAAATAATTATTTTATAATTTTAGATAATTTAAAATCTTTAGTCGCAAGTTAGGACAGATTCGTTACTTTCTGGACCCAAGCTAAGAATCGAACCTGATCTTCCATACAACATAGACAAGTACGCCTTTGCCATCGATGCGGTGATAAATTAATTTATAGTTTTACTGATTTCAATTACAGAGCAATATTTGTAGTTTGTAAAATAACATTGCCTAAGCTAGAAAAATAATGTCAAATTCGTGCCATTACAACTTTTTAATTAATCTGTACAATAGATTACAAAATTGCTATTTTTTTAGGCTTTTTAATTTATTTTTTATTTACCAAGATAATAGTAAAAAAATGAACAAATCCACCTTAATCAAACCAAACTGTTCTCATGTAACCCAACACAATACTTCAAAGTTATTGAGGCTGTGGTACATTTTTCCTAATCTATTACTGTTTGTTATTAGGATCATTAGACATCTTCTCTTGCACCATTAACCAAACATTTAAAGAAATCCTAGTTGCTATAGTTTATAGGTGTTCAGACTCAAGTATCAATTCTTCTTTATTAGTTAGTTATTTCTTCTACTTGATAAAGTATTAAATTGTTACAAATTTCAAATCAACAGCTGACATTTACTTAATATTTCTTATAAATCTATACATAAATAAACTGTTTCATTCTTCTTACTCTTTTATAAAAGTAAATATTCAGCTAGCCTATTATATCAGTAATTAATATTAGTAATTCATTTTTATTAAGGTACTGTTCAGCCTAAATTTAGAGCTCTTACTGTCAACATACACACACATTAACATGTATCTTTTTTATCAATAATGTAAAATTATTTAAATGTTAACATGTAATAATCATTATTACTTATTAAAATTAATAAAATTAAACTTATTAAAATTAATACTTAATCATCAACTGGACAATGTCTTTTATTGACAACAAAATATGAACCGGAAAAGTTAATATGTAGGTTAATTACACCTAACTGAGATATTACACCGAAGCGGTTAGTTATTCAAACATATTTTGCTCCTCAAACACGGTTATTGAAGGTTCTACAATTCAATACTTAAATTCATAATTAATACCAGAGAAATGATATTGGAGATTCAGATATTATTAATCATTGTAATTGGGTTTGCAACAATTCATATTTAAATTTATCTTTATTATTATCCAAAACAATTTGTATACAAGAGGTACTTTCATTAACTTTAATTTAATTGTGGAATAAGTGAAGGTTGATACTGTAAAATTTAACATTTTTTCAGCTATTTTATCAAAGTTTTTTTTCTTATAAAGTAGAAATACTAATAAACTAGCTTAAATATAGGATCAATGCCACTTTTTTTTTGTCTTCAGTCATTTGACTGGTTTGATGCAGCTCTCCAAGATTCCCTATCTAGTGCTAGTCGTTTCATTTTGGTATACCCCCTACTATATTTTAAATTAACTGTTCTTTCTACAGTAGTAATCTATGCCTTTGTAATTGTCATTTCAGACATTGTAAAAAGACAGGAGGAAATGTTATAAGTACAGCGACTTAAAACAAACTAATAGTAACTTACTGAGACAGGCTTTCTTGCATGACCCCACATCAAAATGAAATAAAGTGTATTGAGAATGGACCTAATACAAGGTCCTCAGATATTATTTGCAAACAAGTTTTCTTCAAATTTATTCCCGTCAAATATTCCATATATTACTACATCTACTTCAGAATTAAAAAACACGATTCAAACAAAGTTTAAGTAGAGAATAGTTTAGAATTTAAACATTTTGTTCAAGGTAGAAAAAATTATTTATAGAGAAGATATCTAAAAATTAAGAGATAAATTATTATGGAGATTTTAAATGTCTTATATTCATTAAGAATAAATAAAAATTAGATTTTGCTATTGAGAACCAAATTTACAAATACCTTTTTATGATGAAATATTATTTTTGAGTCCTTATATATTTACAATGTAAGGTTTTTATTGAATTTACCATTTTATTTCAATTCACATAATTTTCAATTGATTATGAAGAGCGATAGAAACAAAGACATTTTTCATCTGCTTTAAAAGTTATATAAAGCACAAGTTTTGATTAACAAATATTTATGAATGAGTGACAAGTATCAATATAGGTCTGCATATTTTAGATAACAATACAGAAAAAACATTCTTTGGAAATTAACAATTTATTATAAGTTCAACAATTAATTATACAGACCGTTAAGGTTAGGAATGGATCTAAACAAGTGTAATCCTGATCTAGTAATAAAATTTATTTGATTTGAATGATAGCAAAATGATTTGCTATCATTTATATACTACTATGCTAAATAATTTATTAAAATTTAAATTATCATTCATTTTATGGGTTACAGAGCAATGACCAATGAAAAGGTAAAGTAAAAGATATGTTTACATCAATCTAAGATTTAAAATATGAAATAACTGCTGTGTTGAAGACATTGTTGCAACACAGCTTGAATTGCAATTCAATTTCAAATAATATCTGTTAGAAGTTAACGCAAACAAAGCAGTTGTTAATAATACCAATAAAAACATACAAGATCTCTCAAAACAATTAGATCTCTCTTAATCACACAGAATAATTAGTGCATACTGTATGAGGACCCCGCATCTTACCCTGATCACCAATTTTACACTGAAAGTACAAACGATATGCTTTCTTAATTAAAGATGTAATATTTTTTATATTTGATTTTACGGTAAACTCACTACATACATAACAAAAGGCATTCACATCATTTAGACAATTTTGAGGCATGACAGTGCACTGTTAAAGTTAAGACAGCAATAAGACTGAACCAGATTAATTCATTCCTAAATCCAGTGCTTAATACAAACAACACATTCAGCTACATGTTTTGACCTGCACAGACATGATTAATTTTGTCCATGAAGGCTTACTCTTCAGTATTAGATGCGTCATAATATGTGACTGATATGATTTAATTCTTTGTCTATATTGTTTATTTATAGCTCAGTAATTAAAGTTAAACAATAATAAATTAGCTAGTAAAATACAATATAGGAACTTAAAATGCTAAGTATACATTGAAAAATGAAAAAAATACTATAATTAAAATTAAATAATTTTTCAAAAATGGTGGGCGATAGAAAGATTCTGAGTTCATATTTGTTTTCAGCATTAAAAAACAGATTAAAATCATGTATTGTATGTTAGGAAACAAAAATTATGTTTATCAGTGTAATTTAATAAGTTGAAAAAAGTAAGAACGAAAGATGTCTACTATAGTCATAACTTCCTAATTATGTAAGTAGAAAAAAGATTTAACAAAAAAATTATGTTTAAAAGGAAGTTCCATAATTCTGGAATTTTTTTTAATTAGTGAATTGATAAAATTGAAAATTAAGAGATTTTAAAGCAATTTTAAGAAACGAAATAATATATATTTGTGTAAATAGTAAATCATAATTCCTGTTTAAATCAAATTCTAACCTCACTCATGGAATTACAATATATCTTGTATTTTCATTATTCACTTTTATTTTAATGTAAAGTTATTACAGAATATTCTTTTGTTCTAAGTAAAAAACTGAAGATAAAATTTAAGAAGAAAATTTAACTCATAGTAATGTTGAAAAAGGGGTACAAATATTTAGTAGAATAACTTTTGTTAGAGTACTTCATATCTCTTATTGAAGAGGAAACACATTCAAATTTAAAAATGGTTTGAAGAATGAAAACAAGAAGTTAGAATGAGAAAATATTGGGAAAAAGAAGAATAAATTGTAACTGCATGCATATCTATGCGACTAGAATGAATTTAAAAAACTTTTCATTGCAATTAAAGGATAAAGGTTACAAAAAATGCTTTATTTTATCACTAAAAGTGGATGAAATGTGAAGCTTCAAAAGTTGATCATCCTCTCTAAAATTTTCAAATAACCTAAGCTGAGAAAATTATTCCTGATTGTTTCAAAATAAATATATTTATTATAATAATGAAGAATTGTGATATATCTAGGCACAATGAATATTGTTTTCATTGTTATACGAGATACACATTTATTTGTAAAATAAAGAGAGTAACATTCATTATTAAATATTAAAATAAGATATATTTTAAGATAAAATATAATATCTTATAAGATATATTTTGTACTTTAGTACAAAAGGGTTCAGGTTTACCAGACATATACCTCAGACTCGTTTTGTTTGCAACCTTCTAGAAAAGAAACGATTCCTAGACACTATCACAGGGAACTTAAAAATAATTTAGGAAAGAGGGAATGGTAAATCAAGACAACAAATACTTACAAGAATACAAATACCAGTTGACTGGGACTAGAACACGTTATGTTTGGTTATTTAGTGCACATTTATGTTGCAATAATGTTAACTTAATGTTATTAAATAAATATTTTACTCTACTTATTTCAGGAATCTGTGAATGACCTACCTAAATATGAAGCTTTTTGTGCACAGTACAACGAACCTTGTTCACTGATGATATTTTTATCGAAAAAATATGAAAAAAATTCATAAGGAGATTGCAGTGATTTAATTTTTCAGGCAACGCAACACTTCCAGAAAAATTAATGTCTCTAGGCTGTAAGTTTCCTAATTTCCAAATAGCTTTTATTTCTTTAAAAGATAAGTGATCGTTAGAATCGGTGCTAGTGAGCCTACTGGTACTCAGTTGAATATCTAAAGCATCATTGCTTACCGAAAAGCATCATCGTCTTGTACGATTTCCTCAGGTTCTAGTGGTTCCTCTTAACACTTGATTAAAATCAAGTTCATTAAATAAGGCATTTTCATTAAATTCTGATTCACCTTCATCATCTTCGCTATCACTTGGGAATAGAAGTATCTAAAATATTTTCTTCAATTAGTTTCCGTAATTTATTGTCACTATCCAAAACGAACACACATTTTCCGCACTAGTCATTTAAAAAATTATAGAAAGCCAGATTTTAAACCGTAAATCATAAATTTCACAAATAAAATAAAAACTTGCACGAAGTAAACACACTAAAAGCCAACATAACCTATGATTAGCACATGTGCTGACGGTAGTTGCTATGTGTATGAAGTAGCCATTTGGCTACTGGAATTATTTTGTAGGTATTTTTATTTTATAATCATAAAATAATAAATGTAATATAAAATCGTCTTTAAAAAAATATAGTTTAAACGGAAAATAATTTCTTAAATAGTCAAATAACACAGGGTAATAAGAAATCTGAGTTGAAAGTACCGTATATCACAACCTCTATGGCTATCATTACTCCTCCACGAACTAGATTGAAAATTAAGGAACTAACTCGATCTAGTTCCATATAGGTGGAATTTTCTATTTTGAAAAATAGATGTTCTTTCTTACTTACAAAGCATAAAGTTACTGCGTAGATATGTTACTAAAGAAAGTAAAGTCATCAAACTTGTGGTAGCCATTTGGCTACTTCATGCGCTGTAGGGTTAAATCTGTTAGTGAAGAAGGAAACAAAATAACTGTTGATAAGAAAAATAATTTAATTTTGTCATGAAATAAAGTGTAGTTGATAAAGATTGATTACAATTTGTCATTTTCAACTGAATATATTAACATAAAAATATAGTGTCAGAAATAGACAGTAAACTCTATGAAAGATGACACATTTAAATCTATTAATCAAAATAAACAAAACATTTAAAGTTGATCCAGAAAGTCTATTCTTCACATACAAAACAAGGAAATCTGACTGTCAGTAAATAAACTGTCACAGAATGAAAATGTAGCTGATAAGTATATCATATTGGTTTTATATTACAATCACAAAAATATTCTTAAATTCATAATTTTGATTTAAAAGAAAAATTCAAATTCAAAATTTTATGGTTTTAAAATTATAATATTTGTATAACTAAAAATGTGTGGCTTATAGGCCAAATTGATTATTCTTGTCTTGATAACATTCACATTCAACATAAGACCAAAGAAAATCAAATATATATCACATGGTAACTTATCAAGAATGTACAATGAGTTCATCAGTTAATAACATCTGAATTGAATACTTTGCCACATAATCTAATATTTCAGTTGGTGTGTCATTAAGACTTGAAAAAAAATACTAAAAATGGAGAGAAATTTCATCAGTTTCTGGAATATTTTCATAAATTGCTTCTTCCTCAGGAACTTTAGAAACATCCTGGTAAAGCAGAACTTTCCCATAATGCTACAACTCATCATTATTTTCCCAGTCCTCACCATAATGAGTCAGCAGCAATTTTGAAATATCAGAAGTTTTTACACAATTGATATTATTTATGTTACCAGAAAAAATAAAATTTGGTTAAATATCTGAAATATCAACTTTTTTTTAGTGAAGGTCGATAGATGTTACAATCACTTTTGTAAAACTGTTTCCCATGCACAACAATTTGCTTTCTGTTATCCCCTAATCCTTTTTAAAATAATTCTTTTGGTTTCGGTAAATCAAAAACGCCAAGCACTTGAAGGTTTTAATTTATTTTCTACCTTGGTATGCCAATCAAAAAACTGAAAGTCTGAAGGTGTCCGTTGTAGAATTACTCACGTACTTAAAATATTAACATGTGCTTGAGGATTAGGGATCACCTCTTTGCATTTAACGCTTCTTTCTATAAGACCAAAAATCCTGTCAGAAGGAATAAAAGATTGACCTATGACTGGGAACACAATTTCTACTGATTCAGTCATTACAGGAGCGGAAAGAAGGCACTTGCTGCTTATACCATTTATAATTTGGTTTTTATTTTCGCTGTTACATGCATCATACATCTACCTAACTTTTCTATATGGAGACAAATTCAAACTGTTAAGGCAATGATGAAGATATTTTCAGGAGGCACATGTTTTTATGCAAAAAATAAGATAACAGTTCAGTATTATTATCTCTCAGATAATCAACAAAAGCTTTGGCTCCAATTTACAAGTATTCCACACACTTTGTCATTAATAATAAAGTCCTTTCCTTGTGTTTTTCCTTTTTCAATTTTTCATTGAAGACATGTAAAACAGACATCACTTGAAGGATCACGATAGCCAAAATATAATTTTCTTAAAAATATATTTCCAAAAAAGGAGCTTTTTACTTTATACATTATCTGCAGCTAAATGGTCATACATTTTAAATAATTTAATATTTAATTCAGAAGATAAACATTTCCTGATGCTAAAAAAATGACAGTAATGCAATTCTATGCACTGGAGAGATCATATGAACTTAATCACAAAATTTTGTTTACCTTTATAACCTTTGTTTTTCTATCACCCCTTCATTTCTTACATGGAGACACTTCCAATATGGCAAAGTTTCTCCTAATACAATCCATTTTTATGAATGTCATATGAAAAATGTTTTTGACACACTGGTGTCATTTCATTGTGCCTTCATCTTAAATATTTTGCTGTTTTTGAAATTCAAAGTAACATGGATTAAATATTTTGTTCTAAAAACATTGTTTTTATATTTTTTTATTTATAGGCCTTCTTCGTACCGCTGGTTGCACAGATATAAAGTGAAGAAGGAAGTTATCTTGTGCTACTTTAGTGTTGTTATTTGCATAAAATTGTATATGGACAATCATTAAAATATTCATTCTAAGTTTTAAACATTGAAATGTCTTCATATTGAGATTACAGAATGGAGAAGAGCTAGGGCAGATTACCTGAATAAATATTAACAGTTCAATGTCTGATTTTAGAATGAAATAAGACACATTTTCCCAAGAGGCTGAATTAACAATATATTTTATATAATTTAGCCAAGATAAATCGATTCTCATTTTATTACAAAAATATTGTGAGGTTATATATACTTCTTAATCTTGCTATATTTTGTTTCCATTCTTAAGGATGTAAAAGCTTTTCCCTGGCTCTACTAGGTGATACAATACTCACAGATGAACTTGCTGGTACATGATGTACATCCATAACTACTTTAACTTAGGAAAATATTCTAAAATCTTTCAAAATATGAGTAAACAGCACCACTTTACTTCAATACATCACATAATAATTTAAACATATGGCAGTCATGTTGCCTCCATTATGCATTCTGATTTGCCACCAGTATGGAGATTGTTGTATTTAAAATACAAAGCAGTATGGAGATTGTCAGATTTGAAACTAAAGTAGGTTTTCACATGAAAAAATTGTAGGAATTTTGTAAGTTTTGAATCAGCTACAATGTTCTTGTAAAAATCACAAAAGATTGCAGAAATTTTTGTAATGAGAATCAATTTACAGGCCAGTGTATCTGCAGTTTTAACATCAACATGATCTACAGTATAAAAATATACCATTCAAATATTTTTTTAAATGTTTACTATTTCTTAAAAATTGTTGACTGAAAATTAGGTAAATTTAAAGATTGGAATGTTTTGTGTTTACCATCAGAAATATTTCAATTATTTCAAGGTCATTATGATATATTTTGCCACAATATCCCAATTTGTCATCTAACTGATAAAAAACATCAGTTACTTTACACATTAACAGATAATTTAAAATCAGTCACAGTATTTCAACTAATATTAAAATTATGTAAACAACAGCATATACTATTGTGAAAAATATTCACATAACCGAGGTATTCCCTAATTCTTTTCAGAAATATTGTAATCTTTATTATTTTTATTTCATCAACAAAAAAACTGGAAAATTTTTGTTTTCTATCACAAATATGAAAAAAAATTTTTAAAACAAATTTTTTTATTTTAATATTTTTTGCACTGGTGAAAATTTATTTCACTGCCCACTTAATGCCTTATATTTTCAAAAAATTTGTATTTACCCATTGCTTAAAACATCCAAAGAGCTTCATTTACAAATGTTACTAGTAAAATTCTTTTCTTTTCTTTCTTTATTAACACAAAGATATTTCACCACTTGTTAAATTCTATTGACATGGTAATTCATTCTTAATATTTAATAAATTATTAAATGATGTCAAATATGTATGCCACAACATTCTATGCCAAAATGCGGCCTTAAATCATGTCTGTTTCCTTGAAATAATACTAAATTAAAATCAGGGAAATGTTAAAAAATAGTTTTTTTCTTTTTATGGCCATAAATTATTATAATTATCTTTTACTTCTGCATTGTGCAAAGATAAAAAACTAATTAAAAGAAAGATACATTTTTTAAGATAGATATTTTTTTAAGATTATTTATAAAAAAACCCTGAAAGATAATTTACTGTTAAACATAATATTTACATTTAATAAAATGTAAATTTTTCACCCCTTCAATTTTGTTTCTTTGTTCCTATAACAGTCTATAACAAAACTTTATATTCATAAAATAATGAAAACAAAAAACACTAATTACTGTTATATTATGTATCATTACAATAAAAGTATAAACTTTAAAAAAATTTTATCCTTCTTACTTTTTTCAACTTTAATTGGTCCTTAATTTTTAAACAACAATACATTCATTACTAGCTTATAAAACATTTAAAGACTGCTGCAGTATTAAAAATACTAAAGTAAATAATTAATACAACTACATTATTTCATTATTAATGCCTTTTAAGAGACATTTGCTAAATTTACGTACCTATCACAAGAGCTGTGATTGGTTGTAGCTGTTACTACAAGTACTAGTCGATTGATAGTTCTGCAGTGCAGTGCTGTCTATATCTTATACCTTATAGGTCTTATGCCTTTAAACTCACTTTTTTACTTCCTTTTTGACTGGTTCAAGTAAAAAAGTATGAGTTGCACTGCGTTAGCAATAATGACCTTCAACAAATTCACATTGTGACTTTGCTAATAATAAGAGGTATAAAGCATATAAGTTTATCAAAATTCTAGTTTTCAGAGTTTTAAAGATGTACGTGCATATGGTGTTGCATACATCGATTCCTTTTCAAAGGACACCATGTGCTATAGTGTAAAAAAATACTTTTCAGTTCAGAATGAAAAAGTATATAAATATGAGAGCTTTATACCGCAATTAAAAGAATCACATAGTGTTTGTTTAAGGAGTCTTATTTCTGTTAATATTAGGATCTGAACATATCTATTATTAAAGTACCCTTGCATTAAAAGTGCTAATCTCGTTTGTGTACTTATGAATGTAGTGATTATATAATTAGTTCATTGTCAATAAAAAATATATGGATTTATTCGGTATTTTAAGAAGATTATTTTTGGCAGCAAATGCTAATGAGTGCATGGGACACATATATTATTGGGTCAATTATGTACTGTATTTATTGTTCATAACAAAACACCTGTCCACGTTTACATTAATTTTACCCTACATAGAAACTATGTCACTCAAATTACAAATTTTCCCTATCTGAACTGAAAAATACTGTCAATAGCAATGACTATCCTCAGTATCAGAGAATTTATTCACTTTAAATAAATATTAATTGTACAGTCATAAATATTTTGGGATATTATTTTATGAAGACCTTTCTGTTTATTTTTAATCATAGTAGGAAATTAAGTAGTGATAATTATTATGCTTCAGTAATGCACTGTTGTGCTGGTTATTGTCAAGGTTCTGTTTTATTTACCAAACATGATATTTCTGAAAAGCACATTCATGAGCTTGATAAAAATAAGAATGTAAATGATAATTCACATTCAACTGGAGAAGCAGCATTCAATTCAGCAAATAATTTTCAAACCGATAAATAATTTTCAAACAAGATAAAATAAGAATTTTAGAACAAACCTATTTTTGAGTGGCTTAGATCCAGTAGACACATTAGCTAATGAATATACCGCCTACTGATATTGATTATTCTTCAGAATCGGATAATGAAGCCCATGTTATTAGTGAAGTGTTAGTACTAGAGCTGAGAACATTCATGTAAATAATGAAGAAAAATTCAGTAAATAGTGAGGCAATCTAGGATTAACCAAGAAGGGAGAAAATGATAGACATTCAGACTTACGGGATTGCAGCTACAGAAAAATGAAATATCTATGAGGCCAAAGTTATGTGTCTAAAAAGGTTATACCAGCAAGAATTATGAAACCACCTCACAATTGCCAAATGAATTGTTATGGAAAAGTAACAGAAATTGACACAAAAATGATTTATGATTTGTACTGGGATGATAAGAAAGATTACGACCTGAACAACCATTTATTACGATGTCATTCAATAATAAACTTCTTTTTTTTTGTCTTCAGTCATTTGACTGGTTTGATGCAGCTCTCCAAGATTCCCTATCTAGTGCTAGTCGTTTCATTTCAGTATACCCTCTACATCCTACATCCCTAACAATTTGTTTTATATATTCCAAATGTGGCCTGCCTACACAATTTTTTCCTTCTATGTGTCCTTCCAATATTAAAGCGACTATTCCAGGATGCCTTAGTATGTGGCCTATAAGTCTGTCTCTTCTTGTAACTATATTTTTCCAAATGCTTCTTTCTTCATCTATTTGCCGCAATACCTCTTCATTTGTCACTTTATCCACCCATCTGATTTTTAACATTCTCCTATAGCACCACATTTCAAAAGCTTCTAATCTTTTCTTCTCAGATACTCTGTCCAAGTTTCACTTCCATATAAAGCGACACTCCAAACATATACTTTCAAAAATCTTTTCCTGACATTTAAATTAATTTTTCATGTAAACAAATTATATTTCTTACTGAAGGCTTGTTTTGCTTATGCTATTCGGCATTTTATATCGCTCCTGCTTCGTCCATCTTTAATAATTCTACTTCCCAAATAACAAAATTCTTCTACCTCCATAATCTTTTCTCCTCCTATTTTCACATTCAGTGGCCATCTTTGTTATTTCTACTACATTTCATTACTTTTGTTTTGTTCTTGTTTATTTTCATGCGATAGTTCTTGCGTAGGACTTCATCTATGCCGTTCATTGTTTCTTCTAAATCCTTTTTACTCTCGGCTAGAATTACCATATCATCAGCAAATCGTAGCATCTTTATCTTTTCACCTTGTACTGTTACTCCGAATCTAAATTGTTCTTTAACATCATTAACTGCTAGTTCCATGTAAAGATTAAAAAGTAACGGAGATAGGGAACATCCTTGTCGGACTCCCTTTCTTATTTTCTTCAATTATTACTGTTGCTGTTTGATTCCTGTACATGTTAGCAATTTTGTTCTTCTACCTCTGTATTTGACTCCTAATTTTTTTAAAAATGCTGAACATTTTATTCCAGTCTACGTTATCAATGCCTTTTCTAGGTCTATAAATGCCAAGTATGTTGGTTTGTTTTTCTTTAATCTTCCTTCTACTATTAATCTGAGGCCTAAAATTGCTTCCCTTAACCCTATACTTTTCCTGAAACCAAATTTGTCTTCTCGTAACACTTCTTCCACTCTCCTCTCAATTCTTCTGTATAGAATTCTAGTTAAGATTTTTGATGCATGACTAGTTAAACTAATTGTTCTGTATTCTTCACATTTATCTGCCCCTGCTTTCTTTGGTATCATGACTATAACACATTTTTTGAAGTCTGATGGAAATTTCCCTTTCTCATAAATATTATACACCAGTTTGTATAATCTATCAATCGCTTCCTCACCTGCACTGCGCAGTAATTCTACAGGTATTCCGTCTATTCCAGGAGCCTTTCTGCCATTTAAATCTTTTAATGCTCTCTTAAATTCAGATCTCAGTATTGTTTCTCCCATTTCATCCTCCTCAACTTCCTCTTCTTCCTCTATAACACCATTTTCTAATTCATTTCCTCCGTATAACTCTTCAATATATTCCACCCATCTATCACCTTTACGTTTCGTATTATATATCGGTGCACCATCTTTGTTTAACACATTATTAGATTTTAATTTATGTTCCCCAAAATTTTCCTTAACTTTCCTGTATGCTCCGTCTATTTTACCAATGTTCATTTCTCTTTCCACTTCTGAACACTTTTCTTTAATCCACTCTTCTTTCGCCAGTTTACACTTCCTGTTTATAGCATTTCTTAATTGCCGATAGTTCCTTTTACTTTCTTCATCACTAGTATTCTTATATTTTCTACATTCATCCATCAGCTGCAATATATAGTCTGAAATCCAAGGTTTTCTACCAGTTCTCTTTATTCCGCCTATGTTCGCTTCTGCTGATTTAAGAACTTCCTTTTTAACATTCTCCCATTCTACTTCTACATTTTCTACCTTATCTTTTTTACTCAGACCTCTTGCGATGTCCTCCTCAAAAATCTTCTTTACCTCCTGTTCCCCAAGCTTCTCTAAATTCCATCGATTCATCTGACACCTTTTCTTCAGGTTTTTAAACCCCAATCTACATTTCATTATCACCAAATTATGGTCGCTATCAATGTCTGCTCCAGGGTAAGTTTTCAGTCAACGAGTTGATTTCTAAATCTTTGCTTAACCATGATATAATCTATCTGATACCTTGCAGTATCGCCTGGCTTTTTCCAGTGTATATTCTTCTATTATGATTTTTAAATTGGGTGTTGGCAATTACTAAATTATACTTTGTGCAAAACTCTATAAGTTGGTCCCTTCTTTCATTCCTTTTGCCCAGTCCGTATTACCCACTATATTTCCTAACTTGCCTTTTCCAATGTTTGCATTCCAATCTCCAACTATTATTAAATTTTCATCTCCTTTTACGTGTTTAATTGCTTCATCAATCTCTTCGTACACACACTCTACCTCATCATCATCATCATGGGCACTTGTAGGCATATAGACGTTAACAATCGTTGTCGGTTTAGGTTTTGATTTTATCCTTATTACAATGATTCTATCGCTATGCATTTTGAAATACTCTACTCTCTTCCCTATCTTCTTGTTCATTATGAAACCTACTCCTGCCTGCCCATTATTTGAAGCTGAGTTAATTATTCTAAAATCACCTGACCAAAAGTCGCCTTCCTCTTCCCACCGAACCTCACTAATTCCTACTACATCCACATTTATCCTATCCATTTCCCTTTTTAAATTTTCTAGCCTACCAACCTTTTTTAAACTTCTAACATTCCACGCTCCGACTCGTAGAATGTTATTTTTTAATTTTTTGGTGACCCCTTCCTTAGTAATCCCCACCCGGAGATCCGAATGGGGGATTAGTTTACCTCCGGAATATTTTACCAAGAAAGGCGCCTCCATCATTGCTATATGAAAATGCAGAGAGCCACATTTTCTTGGAAAAAAAGAAGCTGTAGTTTTCCATTGCTTTCAGCTGCGCAGTACTCAGAGGACTGGGTGATGCTGATATGGCCGTTTAAATCATTCTGACTCAAGCCCCTAACAACTACTGAAAGAGCTGCTGCCCTCTTTCAGGAATCATTCCTTAGTCTGGCTCTCAACAGATACCTCTCCGATATGGTTGCACCTCAATAATAAACAGACAAACATTTTTATTGAAGGAAATGCTTAATGCAGGCAACTGAAACTTTTGTAAGTGTTAGTTGGCAACCTTGCGAAGAGTGTTAGGCAACTGTTTGATTAATATTTACGTAAACATAACTTCCAAAGTTTTAGTAATGATGGCATGTCTGCTCAAAGAAAATACATCTGAAGAACAGTGTTCTGTGATCTGATTTTTACCTTCAGAAAGTGTACAACCATCAGAAATATTCCCTCGGATGAATAAACAATATGGCAGTAATTGCATGAATCGTGTGAGTTTTGATGCGTGGATGGAAAA
Organism: Lycorma delicatula; assembly: GCF_047948215.1. Taxonomy (NCBI): domain Eukaryota; kingdom Metazoa; phylum Arthropoda; class Insecta; order Hemiptera; family Fulgoridae; genus Lycorma; species Lycorma delicatula. The sequence goes on along the minus strand of NC_134459.1, from coordinate 66,296,766 downwards.
GTTTAAAAGTGGTGGCAAAAACATGACTAATGAGCACCGCTCCAGGTGTCTGGTAATAGTGTCGATCTCTAGTGTTGGATTCTCATATTGATTCACTTATCCAAGAAGACCGATGACTTATAGTCGAACAAATTGCTGAAAAATGTCGAAGTAGATGTTGGCACAACTCATTCCATCATTCAGAACAAATTGAACTAGCGTAAACTTGTGCAAGGTGGGTTCCCAGAGAGCTTATACTTCATCACAAAGCTGAGAGATTTCGCACTTGCACAAACTCAAAAATCATTTCAATAATAATAGGTGATGCAATTTTTGGATAGGATTTTAACCTGTGATGAAACTTGAATACATCATTTTGACTGGAGTCAAAGCATCAAAAATGCAGTGGAAACACCCTGAATCGCCTGTCTGTGAGAAATTCAAAACGCAACCATTGGCTGGTAAGATCATGTTAACCATCTTTTGGAGTGCCCATGGTCTGATTTTGTGTGATTATTTGGAGGAACAACACACTATCAACAATCTATACTACTCAGCCACCATTGAGAACAAACTCAAGCCCACATTGAAGAGGAATTGTCTGAGATGGCAGAGGAAAGGCAGGCTTCCTCTTCAAGACAATGCTCAAACCTCATGCGGCACAACTGATGCTGGAAACTATTGGCAAAGTGGTTGGGAGCTGCTGCCTCATCCTCCTTACAGCCCTGAACTTGTCCCTTTGGATTTTAATCTGTTTGGTCCAATGAAAGAAGCTTTGCGGGCATCAAGTTCAACAACAATGAAGAGGTAAAGAAAAAAGTACAAAACTGACTTCGAGATCAAGATAAAGCCTTCTTTGCTGAGAAGATAAGAAGACTCATAAAAAGATGGGACAAATGCAGAGAAGTTGGTGGGAATTACGTGGAAAAGTAGGCAAAAATATTGTGTTTATTTAATAAACCATTTTTGATGCACAACTATTTGTCTGTTTAATTACTGAATGACCCTCATATATCATGCAATTAGTTTAAATCTAAAGAAAGAAACCGAAGCAAAGATGGGATAAGAAAAAAATACATTGGTATACAGGAACTGAAGTTAGAGTATGTAAGACAATGTTCTTAAATATGCTTAGTATATCTAACACTGTGGCATTAACGACATTATTTAAGAAAGAAGAATCAAGTGGAATAATACAGATAAATCAATGTGGAAGGCAGGCCAAGTAACAAAACCCCAATAGTATGAGAATCATTACTCATGAAAAAAACTAACAGAACTTTTTTTGGTCCAGACAAGTCTCTAAAAGGCATGTATAATTTTATCTGGGGTTTTTCAAAGAAAACAAAGTACCCAAAAAAAGTAGCAAAAAAATTGTTGTACAATCACATTTTTAATACAAAACTTAATATTTCATTTAAACCACCACCTTCTGACACATGCAATACCTGTGCTTCTTTTGACGCTAAAATTCTAAGTGCCCTTAGAAGAAAAAGAACAGTTTCAAAATGAATGTGGGACATTGCAGATTGTACAGATTTAAATAAAAAATTGCTGATATGGTGGCAATGAAAGAACATCAACAGCATAAATCTTTAACAATAAATCTTCACAAATGCTTGTCAACACCAGTCTTAACAAATAGTATTAATTTTTATAAGCAAAAATTATTGACTTTTAATTTCACCATTTATGATTGTAAAAATAACTCTGCATCATGCATGATTTGGCAGAGTCAAAGGAAAAAATGGGGGAAATGAGATAGCGTCCTGTATCCTAAAGTGGGGTTGATCTGAATATACCAAATTATATAGTAAAAGAACTGGCAATTTGGTCTAACTGCTATGCCCAAAATAAAAATCTTATAGTTATATTGTGATTTTTCTTCATTCTTCTTAAGTATCTGCAAATTAAACATATCAACCAAAAGTTTTTACTAAAAGGCCACACTCGCATGGAAGCTGATACAGTCCACAATTTAATAGAAAGAAAAGACAAAAAAATCAGTTCATTACCCTATTAATGCCATGGGGCTGGGAACAGTTCATCCGATCATGTTCAAGAAAGTATCCTGTGACTAATATGGAGCTACACGATTTTAAAAATGCCAAATCTCTTTATAACATTCCCTTAATTATCACCTTTAGTTTCTCAAAAAGTTGATGTTAATAATTTCCAATTTCTGTACTGAAAAGTGTTTTTGTGCAGGTTAGACAAGAAAATATTGGACCACTTTATATGAACCCCTCTTTTGATGAAAATGAATTTGTTGAAGTTAACTGCCAAAAAACATAAGAAAAGACGATATTGCATTTCCTGAAGTGTTAAGTACAATATCAGAAAGTCTGATACCTATTTCAGTTCAGAAATAATAACGACCTCTTACCTATGTTTAGACTTCTAACCAATTGAATGCCATGCATTCAACAGAGAGCTCCAATAAAAAACAATACTGATGAATTTCCTCTAGAGGAAAACCAAAAAAGATTGAACTATTAATAAGAATATGACATTTTGATTGAAATAATCGAATATTACTAACAGATTATAAATTTTTGTTGTTTCATTAGATAAAAGAATATTTGAATGTTATCGTTTAATTTTTTTAGTAGTAATTGAATATAATTTGATAATATCTCGTAAAGACAAAAAATAATGCTTTTGAAAGGGTAGTAATCCTAATAATATCAGTGGAAATAACTGCATTTTTCATGTAGTTAATTCATCTCATTCTTAAAATAAATTTTAAGGTTACTTTTTTAATTTTTTAACATTATTTTTGATGATAATACATTATTAACTAATAAAATAAGGTATTTAAAAGGGCAGTCACCTTTAATATTTTTTTCATTCATAAGGTAAGTAATTAGTATTTTAGATTGTCATTTACTATAAAACTAGTAATTTTTTTAACTTGATGTTTTTGTTATCATTCAACTATTCTCAAATTAAACATTATTATGTAGTCTCTTTTTTACACTTCTATGTATTGTACTATCATAGCTGTTTTTCCAAAATGGGAGACACTGAACTACAAATCTATTTTGGCCTTTGTATAGCTGATTAGGTCCAGAACTTTAAGTCATAGAAACGTTTAATTTTTCAAAAAATCTACTTTCTGATGATGCCATGATCACTAGCGGTTAGGTTAGCTTTGTAGAGCAGGGTATGTTCAGAACCAATCACTTACCTTTATGGTTTGTATAAATCCAACACTGCCTTCAAAAAATTGTGTATCACATTCTCATCTTTCACTGAACATCTAAATAGGTACTCTGCCAAATAGCTTTTTATATCCTCCTTTTTCTTGCCAAATGCTGGTACAGAATACTTCACACTACACCATCTCCTCTCTATTGTTTTTGTGTGCACAGAAAGTTTTTTACCGTTTAATATTTGTTGGTTTTTTTTTTTTGGAAAACCTTCTCCACTCTCCTCCGTACACACAAGTTCTCTTGTATGCTTCTGCTTAGTGCATATATTCATTACATATCAATCAGTTTTACACAGTGTATTTTTATTAAATACCTCCTCCAAACTGCATGAATAATTACTACTCTCTGATTACTTCAACACTTCTCTCCTGTAAATTTTCCAATATTTATCAAGTTTTGAAACTATTCTGCTATTCATAATACTCTACTTTATTTGTTCAATAAAAAGTATTTTATGTAAAGTTAATTTCATTTTCTTAACTAAACAAATGTTACATATATTTTAACACGTTTTCTTTGACATTAATATAATTCACCTGCACATAAGTGAAGCAAAAAATGTATTGAGAGGTTAAATAAATTCTATCGCCACCAGAAGTTCTTCCGGTGTAATTTCTTTTTTGTTTTTACTCATTGTACAAACACATGTTAATTTTTTATTCATCAATTCATTTGCTTGTTCAATAGACATAAACCAGTTATCACAAGTAATATTTCTATTTGTTCCAAAAATTGGTTTTGCAGGATGGATAGCACTCTGTTGGTATTTCAAGTTTTTGTTCTTCTTTTGATAAAATTTTACTTTATCACTTTTTCTACCAACATATATATATATATATATATATATATATATATATATATATATATATATATAAGCATTCAGAAGGTAAGAACTGCGGGTGTCTAATAATCTAGTAATTTTATACCTTATTTTGCTGGCTTTTTGGGATATATACACAGAAGCGGCACCGTCCTCTAAAAGGTATAAAAGTTTTATACACACAAGCACCTTGACAGTTTAAAATAGATTTGTCAAAAATTTGTGAAATTGCTACGGCAGGATCTTTCTTTTCTCGTTCTAAACGAGAGGACGAATTTCATCAAATCTCAGAGCTAGCAGTAAAATTTTACAACTTTTGACGACATTATAGCCTGAAATACAGTGGAGCCAGTGCTGTCTGTAGAAAAAAAGTGAATACGATTCTCTGGCCGATTTTAACAGAGCAGTGTAAATAAGAAAAGATCTACAAATGCTTCTATTTCCATAATGTCAGTTTTTTTGTAATTTAGGTTTTGTAATTTTTCATGCACATGTTCTAACTTTTTATTAGTGTTATTGACTATTTCTGAAATAATATCTGTAAAAAATAAGCGCCATATATCTTCAGATGTAGAATTATTTACTAAATAAATCATTCGACCTTTTGCCTTGGAAATCTTTATTTTTATTATATTGTTTTCAGGAGTTTTTACTTTTTGTTTCTGCCCAACAGAATTCCACATACTTCATTTTTTACAAAATATTTTTTTTTTTCTAAATTTTTTATTTCTTGATTTGAAAAATTGCCTTTAGCTCCTTCATTGTCAACATTTATTTGAGCATTACCGTTCATCTGATTCATTTTTTCACATTTTCAGATGAAAGCTCAGATTCAGATAATCTACAATCCTATTCTGGAATATAAGATTAGTCTGAAAGTATATTTTCATCACCAAAATTTGACACCATCTCCATATAATTCATAATACGTTTTGTTCTTTCAGACACGGTTATTTATTAGGCAAGTCATATTTACACAAAAAGTTACAAAAATACATAAGATAAAATAAAAAACATAAACACAAAAATTTAATGTTACTATATGCTTACTGAAATACTCATCAGTGAATCGGGTAATACTGCACACACAACGCGAAACAACCGCCCGACTCTCAGGCGGTTTCGCACCTCAACAGAAACAATCGACTGGTTGTTTCGGTTGATCACAACTAATAGCTTACATAATAATAAATGTAAAACAAAAAATTAAAACATAACACCGGATATGAGCAAGCATTATTCAAATATCAATGAAGGAAACAGAGACGCAAGAGGCGAACAGGATAAACAGCATTGGTTAATAATAAATATATTTAACACATAACCAACAGGAGTTTTCGATTGAAGGTTTGAACGCCCGTACAACCAAAGCCATCGTGATATCAGTGTTCTTGATGACATTTAAACATTGGACTATATAGACTACATTTATATATTGGACTATAAACCGTTATATGCTGTAATAGATAAATCGGATAACTAAAAGTGACGTTTAAAAAACAATGAATAATCTACTTAAATGTAAGACTTTTTGGAATACATTTATAGTAAAGTTATCCTACCGAGTAGACTATCTCAAAATTACGTTTCTTTATATATTTCACTAATTATTTTATGGATATAACTTTTAATACTACTCCTGTTCTTACAATTTAATCAGATACGATATTGTGTGACGTAGAACGTTGTTTTACAACCGCTGTCATGTATTGACAAGATCTATTTTTTATAGGTTAGAGTTTTTTGAGGTTGTGTCTTTTTCAGCCGTATGTGAGATGGTGCTGCTTGAAAATGAAGTAGTAAGTATCTATTATGCCTTAAATAATTTTGTATCATATTAATAAAGTAATTAAGAATGCATACGATGTTAAAAGTTAAGTTCGAATTTTTCATAACTGCAGTTAAAGCTAATTCGTTAATAATTTTATCAGATATGAAATGTTTGCTTGTAGCATAAGTTAATCGATTATTTTAAAATATTAAATGTCTAACGAAAATTTTCTTTTAATGAATAGTTCGGATTAGGTTAATATTAGGTTTCAGGCTCCTATAAGGGTAATTTTATCTATATTATATTTTCTTGAAATTGGCATCCTTAGTACAATAAGACCACTGTTTTTCGGCAGTTGATTTTGCCCTTTCTCAGGTTGACTAACTTTGACAAAATACTGTTACAATTCCTTATTTAAAGTTTGGAAATAGATTTAACCCACGTTTTACATATAGGTAAATTTAAGTTACTTGGAACCTGAAATAAGTTGGGTTATATTTAATTATGGATTTTGAAATTGGGTTTTCTGATACAGATTGTAAATTTTGTGCCTACTTGTTGAATTTATGCTTACATTTCAGCTTTTTATGTGTAACTGTTGGAAAAATAGCTTTTATTTGATTGGTTGATTATTACAATGTAATAATACATTGTATAGATCGCATCATTATATGTTTTTAATATAAAAACACAAATTATAAGATAAAAAATAGATAATTAGGACATATTAACTATTTAAAATAGGAATGCATGAAATAAAGTTAAGTTAAATACATTAAATATAAAAAAATTACCACAAAATTCACAATTTGGAAGATGTTATTGAAAATTATTTTGAGTATGTGTTTATGTAAATGTTGAATGGGATGCAAAAAAATCTGATTTTTAACAAATTATTATTTAAAAATTTGATTAATATTGTTTCTGTAAAAGAAACTTTTTTAATTATATTTTAAATAAACTGCTGGAAAGAGTTTTTAAGTACTTCGGTAAGCCAAAGTATTACATTGTATTATACAAAAACATTTCAATTGACTGATTGAGTAGAGCTGGATATTGGTATTTTTTTTTTAAGAATAAGGAATAAATTACTATTTAAAAAAGTAATGGTTGATAATTTAGTAAAACAATAGGAAAAACTGTTTTGTTGACCAGTAATGATTGAGTTCTTAATTGTTATAGCTTATTGTAGTCATATAATACTCAATTGTACTGTTTTAGAGAATTCAGCAAAGGAAATATCTATCATTAATCTTTTCATACTTGGGTGAACATGTGATTCACTCGCATGTCATTCTGTATCTCAGATTTTTTTTTTGCAAAAACTTTACCTTGTAATCTACTTACTCACAATATTATCTAAACCTTTAAATATGTTATTTCTTATTTTACTGTGTACTTAATATTTTTTCATATATAACTGTGCAATAAATAATAGATTATTAAATTGTAGATAAGTGCAGTGGTTAAACTTCAGTCATAATTATATTTTTGGATATAATATTATATAATTTTTATTCATATGCTCATTTTACTTGTTCTTTATATTTAAGCTTTGTTTTTTTGTTTTTTTTTTATATATTTTAATTTAAACTAGTTTTTAGCTTTTTATTTTATTTTTTCTGTTATATGTGATATTAGTCCTAAGTGTTTAATGATATTCGTTTTTAAGTTTTTAGTCATATTTTATATAATTTACATTCATTTCAGTTGTTATCTTTTAATGTAGTTTTAGTTTGATCCGGGCGATGATAACGCGAAAACGTTTTTCACCTTCCAAAAAAAAAAAGTTACGGAAAATTTCTGCGTGTATTGAAATTGCATAAATTGAGACTCGCATTTAATACAGAAATACAGGTCAAGTTCTTGTTAAGTTATACAGTAAATGATATAAGTAAATTACTGTACTTTATTTTACTATCTTATTATTTCAGTATGATTGCATTATTTTAATGCAGAAATACATATTAGGTTTTTGTAAAGTTGTATAGTAAATTACAGTACTCAAAAAAAAAACTGTACTTTATTTTACTATTAAGTTATTACAGTATCATTGTATTATTTTAATGATATTACATTACAATGTAAATATTTAAGAAGAAAAAATATGTACTATTTATTTATTTATTCTATCCTTTCAGTGGCGCCATCTAACAACTAACTTACTACAGATCGGCTGCGGTGATCTTCTTGCAAAGTACCCATATGAAGCAATAAATAAATAAATCTATTTTACTGCATCAATAGTCTATTACCCCAGTTTTCTAATTAGGTTTTGTTCAAGTCCAGATCCTAGTGATATATTCTCAGAGTGGCACTACTTATTGTGTTTGTTTATTAATTACAAAATAATTGGTTAACTGTACTTTTAATTGAGCTAATGTCCTTTATTATTATAGCTCAGTTATAATGTTGAATTTTAGGTGTAATATGTATTCAGTATCCGTTATTTTAGATGAATATTCCATTTATTAGCTGTTTATTTTTTTTTTACAGTTTTTAACCCAGCTAACAAAAATTTTCCAACGAGCAAGAGGTGGTAGTTCAGTTGTTCTGACTATGAAAAGATGTGAGTAGCAAATTACTTTATTAAAAATCCACTGAATAATTATATTGATGGATTATTAGTTTGGTCATCAATTTTTTTTTATTGTCATTTAAGTAATCCTTGATGCCTTTATGAATTTATATTAATAATTAATTTGTTCACATAACTTTTACTATACCATAAACTTGTGATTTAAATGCTACTCAGGTTAAAATATAATGAACATGAGACTACATGCATTTGTATATTATACACGTTTCATTTATACGCTAGACATTGTTAAATACCATTATTTATACTTGTGTAGTTTTATGTCTGATATAATTGTGAAAGAAAATTATTATTTCCTAATATAAACAAGGAAGCTGGCTGAGTGATCCTGATGTAATTCTTGGAATATTCTCTCTTAACCCTTAGCCCTTCCATTTGTTCATTTTGTTTTCCTAATTGTATTTAAAATCCCTATATATTTACTTATATTAACATTTACAGTTGTTATAATGCAAAGATCTACTAGATATGCGTTCCTTCCTCACTGTATTATAAATTTTTCTCTTACATTTTGTTTGAGTTTTGTAGATGGTTAGTGTTAGTCTTATTTTAATATTAACTGTTACTTGATAAATTAATGTTTCTGGATACTGTTCTTGTGTCTAATTATCAACATAGCCTGGCCTGTAATGAATAGCTAACAAACTACAGATAAACTTACTACATCGGAAAGGGCAGCTGCTAATAGCCTAAAATGAAGAAGGTCTGAAGATTTACATAAAATTTATAAGTCAATCAAATCTAATATTTTTGTGCAATGTTTTCTAAGCATTTTCATAATGAAAACTTAAACTTAGATTTTAACTACAAAATATTTATAATATATTTCACCATTACAATTTATGAAATCATAAAGTTTCTAAGTACAGATTAATAACTATACATTTTTGCAATTCAGAACTGTCCTGAAATATTGCAGTAAATTGAAACAGTTAAAAGTTTGTTTGTGGTGATGTTTCTTCTTAATTTAAATTTGAAGGAAATTATTAAAAAAAAATTGAATGTGTGAAATTTTGAATGATAGTCAAATTTTGATAGTTTTTCATGTATAATTAAAAGTATGCATTTGTAACTCATATTTTGGTTTGTTATTAAAAGTTAACATATAAATGAATTGGCAAGAATAAAAACATGAGTCAAAAGTTTTCAAGATTATGGTGGATTGATGTTCTTTATAAATAAATGCATTAATGGATGCAGAAGCAGCATCAATAATGTCTTTTATGTAAGCAGTTACGTGAATAAAAATGTAGCGAGTGCAGAAACAACACGAATCAGTGATTGATGCTCTATTGCCACTCACTAGAGCACTGTGCCTCCTTTACTTTACTTTATCCTGTTTAGCCTCAGGGAATCACCGTTTAGGTGTTACTTTAGAGGATAATATGTATGGATGTAAGTGAAGTGTAGTCTTGTACAGTCTCAGGTTGACCATTCTTGAGACGTGTGCTTAATTGAAACCCAACCACCAAAGAACACCGGTATCCACGATCTAAAATTCAAATCCGTATAAAAATAACTGACTTTACTAGGGCCTGAACACTGGAACTCTTGACTTCCAAATCAGCTGATTTGGGAAGGCGTTCACCACTAGACCAACCTGGTGGGTTGAGCACTCTGCCTCCTTTTTGTTGTCTATGTGGCAGTTAGGTTTTTCTTATATTTTTGTGAGAGTTTTTAAACCACCAATTTTTTTAAGTTGAAGTTGTAATATTTATTTTTAAATATGTATATTTATTTGGAAGTTGAACTACAACGTCCAGTGTAAGATGTTCTATTTGAGGCAGTTATTGTTGTACTGCTTTGGTATTTATAACATAAAAACAAATATCTAAGTGATTTATATATATATATATATATATATATATATATATATATATATATATATATATATATATATATATATATAAGAAAAGGAGTTGTAAAATAGGACCAAAAGAGGTGTGCTCTATGATGTTAAAATATATTCAAAATTTTGTTTTAAATAACATTAGAAAATTGTACCTGTTCAGTGATGGGTACCTGAACATTAATGAGGTTCTCTTGGTGCTTGTTGATGCAGGGCATTTCAATGTTATACATTCATTTCTCCCTAATGATAGAAATTTTGAAACTATTTACCTCAAAAAGTATGATCGAATCTAACTTCCTGATCAGTACAAAAATATTATAACATCTACTAGTAAAAACTGTAAGTTGAAAAAGAAAGACTAGAAAAATGGATTTCAAAGGTTGGTGGCCACTTCTTAACAAAAGAAATAATCTTTCTAATGAACCATACACCAAATCTATATCAAAAGACCAGAAGCAGTTCTTTACACTCTCAGGAGGATTTATGTCTTTTAAATATTACTTTTCAAAGAAAAGAGAGATGGTAGTGAGTAGATAAATTGCAGAAACACACTTTCAACCTTCATAAACCCAGAAGTCTTCATCGTATCAGTCTACACAGTTGGGAAAGTGCCCATACAAAAGAAAACAGAACATTGAGCTTATATTGCAGATGAATACAAAAATTTTTATTTTGAAATAATAAATAATTGGCTAATTGAAGGTACTGATGAACCTTTTTTAGATGAAGTGTTTTAAAAACGTTTTTCTTACAAAAATGTTATGTACTTTTTATTTTAAATTTTTAAAGAGTTTGTAATACTTTTCTTGTTAATTAATCTACTTTTACATCATATTCTTTTTGTCCCAGCAGTTTTAGCTTTTAATGTATCGTTCTTTCTTGTCCTTAACTTTATTAAGTGTCGGTCAGTGGTAATACATTTTATTGTAATCAGTGGTTATCGTTATTAGTTATTACCATTTAGTATCCTTTATAATGATGCAGTAATGTAATATTACCTTATAATTTTTAAAATATTTTGGGATTCATTTTATTGTCAGTAAAAATTATTAAGTGCAATATGAATTGAATGTACTTCAAGATTTTTATACTGATATTAAAAATTACTACTATCTTTTTTATTAGGTCAAGTTTTAAACTCATTTTATCTTATTTTTAAAAATAAAAACAGTTGTTTTGAATTGTATGAGTTTTGAGTTTTTTAAGATTTTTTATTTTCATTTCTTGTGAAAAATAAGTTTAAACTAATTTGTATTTTAAAATAGTATTTTGCATTATATAATTTGTTTTATCACAAAACTGATTGTAATTTCATAACCTCAGAAACAAACATATGCTACTTCAAAAATTTTGTATGAAACTATTGTCTGCAGAAACAACAAATCAGAAAATTTTATTTTTTGGTAATAAAGTATCAAAATAGTTAAGTCCAAAAACCCTTTACCATGTGATTTTAAAAGACCATTCTTTGGTATATTACATTTAAAAAATGTATTTTCTTTTCAAGGTTTTGAAAAAAATATAGTTTTTTCATTTCCTGTAAAATTTACACCTAGTGACTCAAGTTGTTTCTGATCTCACAGATTCAATATTATATTTTTATTTCAATTAGACAATGAAATAAACTTCTTTAATAGAAAGATTCTATTTGTGGATCTCTTATCTACTAAAAAAAGAAAACAATGCAGAAAACTATATTACACTTTGAGAAAATTAAAAAGGTATTACCTTATAAAACAGTAATAATAAAAATCAATAGATAATATAAATGCATAAGTTAAATATAATTTAATATAATATAATAATTTCATAATATAAATAAATGTATATGTATCTATCTAATGCATAATATAATAAATAAGGATGTTGTAGTCATGTAAATGATAGTAAAATATTATATATTGAAATTTATTATAATTATAAAAAAAAAAATAAACTAACATGTTGTAAAATATAGACATTGAAATAATTTTATTAAGGAAATGTAACATTTAGGAAAATGTTTGATTAGTATAATATGGTTGTTTATAAATAATAAAATATTTTAATAAGTACTAAGTAAAAGGACTAGGTATGGAAATATCTCTAAAAGTATTAGTTTTAACATGTTCCTCATATGTATTGCTTTTGGTGTTTATTAAATAATAATTAAATTATTGATCATTGAAAATTAAAACATATTGAGAGAAATGCTATGTAAAATTGTACCAATTTTAATAATAATTATTGGTTATTGACTGTAATTCTTAATGTTTTAGATGATGGAAGGACGAAACCTAAACCAAAAGAAAAAAAATTACCTGAGCCATCTGAATATATGTGCTTAATTCGTGCCACTTGCAAAAAACAAAAAATCAGCACTGTTGTAAGTTGATTATCTAGTAATTTGTTTGATGTCATTATATTAACCAAGTAAGATGACTAGATGTGTTTATATTTTAATTAAAATTGTTTATAGGTTTATTAAAAATTCTAAAAAAAAAATAATTTAAGAATACATCAAAGTTTTTTATCAAGTTTTTATATAAAATGTTTTTTTACATAATTTAGTTCAGTTTTTCTTACTAATTTAGATCACATGTGCTGTACATTATTAGAGATCTAGTAAATCCTTGAATTGCATTCTGTAGTAAAAATTTGATAAGAATGAAACTTGAATTGTCAAAAAAAAATATATTTATGCTTCATCAGCCGTTTTCACTTAGTAAAATTTTCAGTCAAAACAATACAGATCTTCTTAAAATGTTCTTTTCAAATTTTGTAAGTTTTCATAAACAAAGTTTAAATGTCTAATTCTATCTTAACAAATATGTTTATGATTGCCTTCAAGGCAATTTAAGTAAAATTAAAAAAAAAAACCTTAGTTTACAATGTTAAAATATTTCTGAATTCATTTCATACATACAATATGGAATACAAATTAATGATTATAGACTTAATATCTTCTTTTTTAGCTGGAAATTTTACTCATATGGTTTAATAAATCAGATAATCTGTGAGAACATCAGATGTGTGGTAATTATTTGTATTATTGATAATTTCCTATAATAATCAAAACAAAATTGTAATCTTTTCTATTAAGTACTAAGAAAGTAATATTTGCCATATTTCTAAATTGTTACAGATTATATTACTTAATATTGACGATTGTTGTTGAAGCTGTCTGGCAGAATCTGTTCAATCTATTCATTTGTGACAGTGGCACAAATTTAAATATAAGTCTATCAATTCTCAGTTGATGCCACACTCCATTCTTTATTTTGTTCAATTAATCACCATGTGCTCTTGATTATTGTGAACAGCCATTTTGAGTCCACAGAATTGTGAGTGGGATTCATGGTTTGGTGACATTGTCTGGGCATATTTTGACCAAAGCGTGTCATTCATCAGAAATTATTCTGGACCCGGTTTTATTCTTTGGTTAATAGCAGTTAGCTATTAACTATCCACAAAGTTGTTTATATGAAAACAAATTCATTGATATCCACATTTAAACCAGATCCTCCAATTATGGATTTTTTTTTTTCTTTACATATTGTGGTCCAATCATGTGTTTGAGGCACGGCGCCTCTTGTATGTAATGGATCAGTCTAATCTAGTATTGTTGTCAATGCTTTCTAATACTCTAAAAGATTTGATGGGCACAAGAGTCTGTCGTGCAGAAAATGAACAAGCCATCTGACATAGGGCAGTCTTGAACCTGTTTGAATTCACAACATACCTCTTTAGAGAATGTCTCAACTATCATGGTGAACCTTCAGTTCATCTTCAAGTTATATAAAATCTAATACTATTGCAAAAATGCAACTGCATTGTGTTTATCTCTCTCATGACACAATTGTACACAAAAGCACTGAGTTTTGACTGAACAGTGCAGATCTGAATGGATCATCACATATCTGGATCTGTAAAGTATTATTTTTTATTATCACTGCTGTTCTTTGTATAATGTATAATAGTCTTTGTATAAATTAATTTTATTCTGCTACTTAGTAAAATGTCTGCTACTTAGTAAATGTCTATTCAAAACACCTACCGTAATGTCATCTATCATAATGTATAATATAATCTGTCATTTTTTTGTAGCATGTGTAGTTATGTTTTTACGCAGCATTTTATGCACTCGCACAGTGTACTACTTACACTCACTCATGTGAAACAATCATTGGATTCTAAAAGAAAAGTTAAAAATATCTTTTTGAATCCATTGATAAATTAGAGTATAGCCTTATAGAAACAGACTTTTGAATTAATGTTAAAACGTTTTGAATAGACATACCTATATTACTAAATAGCAAAACACTAAATTAATATTAGCATTTTACTATTAAACTCCCTTGATTCTTCTAATTATGTAGCAGCATATGATATAAGATCATATGAAGTGGTAACCAAAATTACAGGTTATTCAAATGTCTAGCATAAACCAATTTTATTACAGCTGCATGGTGCCAGATTAATGCAAGCTGTACTTGTTTGCTTTTTGTTATGATATTTTTAAATATGTGGTAAATATGAATGACAAGAGGAGTGAATTCCCATTAAATTTCCCTTATCTGCTGCTCTGTAAGAAACAGTTGAAAACTCACCATAATGCACTTGGATACATAGTCACTTGGGTACTTTGGTTTCTTCTAGTAGTCATCCCTTTTCACCAGACTGCATTCCATATGACTTTTTCCTGTTTCAAAAAGATGAAGTTGAAACTTAAGGGATGTTATCTCAAAACCATTGAAAAAATCCAGGCTGAATCATAGGATGTAGTAAATACCCTGATAAGAGTAATTCCAGAAGTATTTCCAACCTTTGGAAAGACGAGGGGGACTTTGCTGTCCATGCAGAAGGAGACTTCTTTAAAGAGATTAAAAGGTAATTTAGTTATTTTTTTATAGGTTACTTTGCAAACTTTTGGGCAGAACCTTTACTACTACTATTATTCATATTATACTGTCTTATTTTGTTATTCAAAACCTATAGGTACTATGTGGTTGGTTAATCCTGCTACTGTTTGTAATCACAATTTTACAAGTTAGTAAAGTATAATCTGTCAGTTAATTATCTTGCATTTAATATAGCTTTTAAACTAAACAATTTTCTTTTAGGTTCCTCCAAAGGATGTTAACAAATTTCAACAAGCATACTGCAGTTTGTTAAAAGGAAATTTGGATGGCTTAAAGAAACTAAAGAAAGTGAAAATAAAGGCAAAAGCAACACAATGAAATACAATTTATTTTTTAATGTTAAACTGTATGTGTATCTGTTTAAAATTTTCAACTACCTGTATTCTACCTGAGATATTGGACTACAAATACATCTTTTAAAATTAACAATTATTTTAAGAGTTCAGCTTTTTTCTGTCAAACCTTGTTTCTTTAGAATAAAAAAAAGGATTTTATTAGATTTTGTTTTACATTTCTTTAAAGATAATTCAGAAATAGATTAGAGATTATATTAAGATCATTAAAGATGATCTGTACATTTTGATACCTAAGTGGTTGGTTATAAGATGTGTCTACAGTATTTTGTGCTGATACCAAAATTACGTGATGACAGGACTTATTTTTTAGCAACAGATTTAAACCTGATTTTTTTAGAAATTATATAGCTCATCTGTTTTTCTTTTCTTTTCCTGAATTCAGTCTCAGAAATATATTTTTCAGTCTCCATCAGTCTACAAGCATATTACGTAGAAACAAATCCACATGTGAATTTTTAGTGGTATAATGCATCCCAGTTTTTTTTATAGTTGCTTGAACTACTTCATTTTATGTAACAATGGTGGAAGATTACACACATTTTTACACTTTCTGCCCAGCGAGAACGCTTCTCTATAGCCAGTCTTTAAAGATCACTCAGAGATAGGTTAGAGATTTATTAAGATCCTTGATCTTTGTACATATTTGTGTCCATCCATCCAATATAAATAAATAAATATAATTCTTATAGTAGGAGTAAATTTAGATAATAAACATGTCAGGCATCATATTACTCATTTTTCATAACTAAAAAGTCAATTTTACATAAATCCAATATTTTTATTTTAACAAACATTTGCACCCTTAAAGAACATGAATTTTATATATATAACAAAAACTTAAGATATAAAGAGACTATAACATTTTATTTAATATTAAAAATTAATTACTAATCAATGATCACATTACTTGAAATGTTTTTTTCAAATTCATAGATCTGGAGATCTTTTAAATAATTTTTTTCTGAATGATCAAGCAGTCATCATATATCTCTGCATTTGTCAGTCCATTAAGGCACTTTTCACATTATATTTACTTAAAATTAGTCCAAAAAAAGTTTACCTTTTTTCATTTAGTGTGTTCACTAGTAGCAAATCACACAGTTTGCTCTCAATAGGTCATCATTTTTGTGGGAAAGTATTAAAAGCTTTTAATTCAGTCATTTTAGTTCAATTTTTTGTACTTGGGATGAGAATTAAAATATTCAGATATGATGCTACTTAATATGATAAGTTAATCCAAGCTACTCTTACAAACCTGTAGAACTTAAATATTCTATTACTAAATCTCATTTGAATACCCAGTAACGGTATATTTTATCTGATTAAATGTAATCTTGAAAATTTCATTCAAGAAACCGAAATAAAACTAATATTTACAGATATTTTTATATAAATTGCTCAGTTTAACATTACATCAGTAATGCTAAAATACTAACACTAAAATTAACAACAAATAAAAACAATATTTAATCGAATTGAATGTAAAGTGGAGGACATGAAAACAAGACACAGAATTACAACATCAATTTTCTCCCATAACTCAGCTACATTTTAAACAATTTAAAAAAATAAAATGTTTAATATTTTAGCAAATAACATAAATTTTCATAGATATAACGGATTGAAAAATAAACATGGCTGCAATTTTGTAATTTGCGCAAGTATTTTCGCTATTTTTAAAACTTTATTACCAAGATGCTTAACCAAATATTAATGTGATAACCAAACTTGAGATATAAATTTTTATATAAAAATAACAAAATGGCGGAGAGTGAGAGAACGAAGGAGAAATAACCATTTTTCCTAATGGTATTTTTTGTTTAATTTTACAAGTAGAATCCAAAAAGGTATAGCCAGCCCACCATTTTAGTAACACCTGTATATCAGATATTAAGTAAATCATCTAATACTGTAATATAACACATTCACCATTTACAACAAAAAAATTTTAACTAAAATGACTGGAATATAAAAACTTATTATTATTATTATAAGCTTTTAAATATTTTTCCATAAAAATGAGACCCTGTGATTTCTGATACCAGGGACCAAACTTCAATGAAAAAATGATAACCAGCTTGGGATTGAAGGCATTTAATTCTTTCAAGCTATCTGGATTTAAATTTTTTTAAGGCCCTTCTATTCCACATGCATTCTGGATGTAAATTTTTAAGGGCCTTCTATTCCACTTGATTACATGTATGTGTTTAAAAATTCTGCTTAATTTCCTGTACCTTTAAAAACAAAATTATGTTGAAATGTAAAATAATCTCTTTTTATATACCATATTATTCCACACATAACCTTTCCTATCCAAATTAAATTCCCTTATATTACTTTTAGTACTTGCAACAAAATACTGTATTTGTATTCAATTAAATATTTTTGGCCATCCTCAATTGCAATGGTTTTTCAACTATTATTATGATTTTAACTAATAAAATAATCTCTTTTTGTATGCCATATTATTCCACACATAACCTTTCCTATCCAAATTAAATTCCCTTATATTACTTTTAGTACTTGGAACAAAATACTGTATTTGAATTTTATTTAGATATGAAATAAATGATTCTTCAATTAAATATTTTTGGCCATCCTCAATTGCAATGTTTTTTCAACTATTATTTTGATTTTAACTAATACTGCAGTCTCATCAGTTAGTGGTAAGTTTGCTGCTGCACTTCCGTTAAGTTTTTTCATTATGTGAAAATAATATACTGCATCACAAAAAATAGATCCTACAGCAGCAGCAGCAGCACTAAAAATGCACTGTTTTTTAAAGAAAAGAATGCAAATATATTTTAAGAAGATTCCTGAAGAGGTTTTTATCAAAAAAGGATTTTCTATTTTGTTTCTAACATAGACCATACAATAAGCAATATTATGTTTGTTTATATATTTTATTTTAAACCTCTTTCTTATATATACATAATAATGTTTATTGTGTGGCCTATATTAGAAACAGTGACCTATATAGAAAATTTTGTTTCTAACATAGACCATACAATAAGCAATATTATGTTTGTTTATATATTTTATTTTAAAACTCTTTCTTATATATACATAATAATGTTTATTGTGTGGCCTATATTAGAAACAGTGACCTATATAGAAAATGCTTTTTTGATAAATACCATCTTTATAGTTGCTGCAATTCAATATCACCCTACAAAGTATAAAAGTAAATTTGACTAATGGGTGGTCCCTAGAATTTAATAAAAGTAACTTGAAATCTTAAGTATTTCCATAATGAATACCTAAATGCTTAAAACCATAGGAACTGGTATTCTGTAAACTATATTGACCTATATGAATTCAGAAAATTCATATAGGTCGATTTCATATAGGCCAAAATTGGTATTTTTTTAAATTAAGTATTAAAAAATTACAGGTCAAAATGATCCAAATTACTATTATAAATCACAATTCCATACAGAACCTGCCAATAAAAGACCTTCAGTATTTCTAACCAATATAAATAGTTTATTTTAATGTACGATGTAAAAAATTAATGCAGACTTTGCCTATAAAAGACTTTAATATATAATTTAAAAAAAAAAATATATATATATATTACATTAAAAAATATAATACATATGTATTAGTAAATTTAAAAAAAGTAATTACCAAGATGTAATCAGATAAAAATTTGTAAAGTATTATTTTAGAAAATTCATTTATTATTGTTTTAAATCTAGATAAAATTGATAATTATTACAATAATTATAATCATACAACTTAACTTATTATTAAATAACTAATTATTAGATATTCTAATATTGGGATTACTTTCGGGTAAAAATGATGGATCATCATCTGTAGCCATACGGCCAAGTTTTGAAAATACTACAATAAGCCCACCTAATAAAATGAACATTATAACAGCAGCCATGAAGTAACGACGATAGAAATGACCAGACTTATAAGTAGGTGAACCAGAATTAGCAACTGATCTGAAAAGAAAAACACATTTTTTAAATTAGTTTTATATGTCCTGGCTTTATGTAATGGGTATCTGAGAGTCCATTTTCCAAAAAAAAATTAATACAGAAATATAATATCCAATAAATATGGTAAACACAGAAATACCATTGATATAGGAGAACATAGTTTTTTTCAGTAATGTTTAGAAAAAATAGATTCTTATTTCTGCAGTATTTAGTTTTGATGGTGTATTTGGAGGATAGAGACATACAGTGTGCAATTTGTGATTAAAGCATTCTACAAATGATAGTTTTACAGCTGAAAAGTCATTAAGATTTGCTAGAAAGCTAATGATGAAACTTTCCAGGAAGAATTTTTTTTACTCAAATAACCTGAAATCAATTTTATTTGTGGTTTTCACAAAATGGGGTGATAATCATACAATTTTAACAGCAAGTAATTTTTTATAGTAGTTATTTGAAGAGTTCAATGATTTTCAGTGATCCACACCTGTAAAATGTTGGAGATCTCAAAGAAAATTTGTCATAAAATTGTGTGCAATTCTATAGATATGTTATGTTGCATAACTCAAATGAGATTGAAACTGTGAGCACCTTCAAGAAACACTACTAGACAAAATTTTTGTTTTTTTGGGGGCATTTTTAGCATAAGTTTTAAGAATTAAAAATAATTAGTAATGGACTGCTAGCATCATAATCAATCATTAATATATTTAGAAACTGACATGATGTCAATTCAATGACCAAATATCTTTTAATTTGTCTTAATCGTTTTAAACAAGTATTCCTGCTAAAGATGTAACAAAAAAAATTAATTCTAAAAGATGATATATTTATCATTTTAATCATAATAAATATTCAACCCTCGCAGGCTGCTCTTTCCTAGTAGCCAATTTGGAAGGAACAATTTGATTTAACTTGAAGGGAATAAAAATATTTTTAAAGCTATATTTTTAAATCTATTTCATATAGCAGTGCCAACATATTGATTTTCAATACTGTTGATTAAAAATGGAATTTCTTATTCAATATCTAATTCATATCTGTGCTACTGCAGTGAATGAGGAAGAAGCTATCATACACTAGGTGTCCCACAAGTTGTTGAAACTTGTGGGACACCACATGACTTCCTTGTACACCTATTACATTTTTAAAAGTACATAACATTTTATTTCACAAACAACTGTTGATTTTTTTCATTGGTTTTTTTTTTAATTGTTACTATATGACTTATTATTTATTGTCAATTTTTTTTACAGTTAAAAATTATTAATAAATCAATATATTTAAATTTAAAAAAAAGAAGGAAATGAAGTATGATTTGAACTGACATTAACTCTGGAACCAATGAAAATAAGTACCACTTATGATGAATCACTGAAAAGCTCCCAATGAGGGCTTATTATTGCAATTAAGAAAAAGTCCAAATTGTTTTGGATTTTGGGTTTTTTGGACATTTTTGGTCAAGTCGATTGCAATCAAAAGGGGAGGTGCACAATTAGATGTTACAAATTTTTCACAATTACAATACTTCCCTTGTACTTCGTACAAGGAAAAATATTTTGACACTAGACTATACATTACTGCCTGCATTCCAAGGGGAAGGAATCATCTCACCCATAGTTTTGTACGCAAACTATGAATGCTTAAATAAAGCATACTATATATCCTAATAATTACATCCATCTTTAACACAATATTAACATGAATATTAATAATGAAGAGTTGAGAATAAATTAATTCATGCAAAAAAGAAGTCCAGATAATTTTAACATACTCAATTGGATTTATTGGGGACAAAAGACTTAAAGTAAAGAAATGTAGTAATTATGAAGGAGATTTAATACAGGTCTCACTGACTGATTTAAGGAGTTTTAGTACTATTAGTCTAACTGAATAACTTATTTTCTAAAGTTATTTGATCTTGATAATTTTTACTTACCATTTTTCTTATAAAAGAGGATAGGTTTATTAAAATGTATTTTAAGCCTTTTTTGTGATATCTTTTTTAACATTTAGAAAGTTGAATTTCATAAATATAATAAAAAAAGTATTAATGCATAGCAAGTAAGATCAAATCAAAGTAAGATTTTGAAATTTAAACAGCACTAAATGAACTGAACTTTGAAAATGATTTTAATATCTCTAACAAACACTGGTTCACAATATATTCACTGCACAGTTAACTAATGACGAAAGGAATTTACTGTCTAAAGATTTGGAATATTTATTTTGAATGCTGAGACCAGTATTAAATTCTCTGATGAAAGAGAAAAGACTGAAATTACAAAGAAAACAAAAATGAGATTGTGATTTCAGATAAGACTGATCATAACTAACAGAGTTCACAAATAGGAATATATATAAAAACTAATAAAAACTTCTCTACTTCATTCAAGAACCTGAACAGGTTGTAAAGCAGTCATAATAATTTTCTGAATTAAAAAGAGAATCCAGGCTAATTATTTCTGACGTTATAATCCAAATTGTGAAATGTTTTACATTTTTTTATCTGATTCCACAATACTCCAGGCATTTCTACAAAGTGTTTGAGATTTTAGAAAATTAAATCAAATCACCAAAAATGTTAAATTTATCTGTGACATTGAAAGTAATATAATAACTAAAATTCAAAAATTGGCCTCTGTCCTCAGAAATGCTAAACTAAACCTGAATGAATGGGCATTTATAAACTGGATTTTTAAAGATAATAATTCCATTTTAGATTACATATATTACAAACCATTATGCTAGGTACAAATTTCTCAATATTGTGAGGTAATTGTCTCTGTTGAAAAACATTTTATCTACCCAACCTGTAAATGAGGAATGCAATAAAACCATAACTTGCAGTCTGGACTGGAGATTAATTAGTCAATTTAGAGGTATTCATTCTAGAATCTTCTCATTCAGAGGCTCATTCTATTGAATCTAGAATGACAATTAATTACTTCTTTTTTTATTCTTATTCTAAATCCCCAGCTAAAAGTACTAGTTGTATAAAGTTTTGTAAATAGTGTTTACTTTAAATCAATGTTATTTATTACTTCTTTGTCTTCATTTTTTTTTACTTTTTAAAAAAATATAACTTCAGTAGTGTATAATGTACCTATGTTTATATCTTAGGTAAAAATTTCTGTACATAGTTTTTGAATTATTCTGTTTTTCAATCTATTTTAATAATCACTTAGGATAGCTCTTTATTTATATTTATAAATATCCTAAACAAGCATGTTGTCATTAATTGGAATTAACAAAGTTGAGAAACAATGAAATCAATTTTGTCTTTTTTTAGATAAAAGTTAATTTTCTGTTGTAGTTGTGATATAACAAGATAAATTTTTATTTCTGCATTAGTGAAATTAAAGCAGATCATAAACATTAAAATTAAATTTGGGGGAAATTTATATTTTACAGTTAGAAAACCCAAGACCTGTAAAATGAGATGTTTTATACTGTTGTAGACATGTTCAAATTTCCAACAACGTTTGGTTAAGTATTAAAATCCTCAGCGTTATACCATAAAAATTTAAAACTTACTTCCACCACCTACTAAACCACTCAGTAGCTGACTTTCTTTTATATTTATTTTCATCATGATCAAATATTAGTGGTTGTTTATCATCTATTACTGTTTGATACACACGTCTAGGTACCTGTCCTGAAACATTATAATACACAGTCATCAATATTGTATTAACTTGAATATCTTTATAACAGATGTTCTTAGGAATTAGTTTAAAACATCTATGTATGAATTCTTATATAAAATATTTAACAAGTAAAAAACCGATCCTGCGGAAGGAGTCAAGGTACAGCATGTGGGGTGCAGACTGACAGTTATGTAGTCTTGTGGTGAGAGGATCTACTAAAATAATGCAGCCTGGAACAAAGCACATGATGTCTAGGGCTAGAGAGGTAGTCCCTATCTATAAGGTGTTCTGGTCTACCCACATGCAAGAGTGGGGGGACTTTATATGCTGTAAAGTACCATGTATCTAACAGCCCATCTTGAAAATCTAACTCAGTTTTAGGGCAAAAAAGCAACCATAGTCCTTTAACACCTACTCACCAGATTTGGCCCCCTGTGATTTTTTTTATTTCCAAAAATTAAAGAAAAATTGAAATGACACCATTTTCAGACTCTGGAGCTTATTAAAGCATCAATATTAGAGGCTCTGTCAGAAATAACAGAAACAATTTCTTAAGGACTTCGAAGGCTGGAAAAGGCGAATTGAGAAGTGCATTACAGCTCAGTCTTTGAAGACTGAAATGTGTAATTATATTATCTTTTTCAATAAATTATTTTTTTTTACATTATTTCACAAACTTTATTGTCATACCTCAAATGACTGACTCAGGAAAATTATAATTAAAATTATTTAAAAACCTAAAAGTATCAAATTAGTTTCATTATCTACCAATAAACAATAACAGCAGCAGGGTAATTCATCTTACTCAATGACTGATATAGGAAATATATACATAGAAATGCTAATTATGAAATTTGATAAAAAGGAATGTCTTTCTAATGGTGAAAAAATACATTTAACTGGATCAAAACAATTCAGTTCTAAACAACAGATTACATTTTTCAACAAACCAATCATTAGAAACTGCTAAATAAATCATAATTCTTAAGGAAAAATAGGTTTTATTAATATATGCTCAAAATAGCTACTTTTAACCAACCAAATAGTGTTCAACTTAAAAGAGGTCCCATCACTTAGCTTAGTCTACAAACAACAGTTTATTCGTAAACACGTAATTATTTTTCAGATGGTGTTGAAAATGATGTGTATCTATTTCTATCCACTTGTGAACATGTTCCTAGCTACACTTGTTAGCGGTAACTTGTCTATTTCCTGGATGGCATTGATAATCGTTTCTAAAGGATTGTGGCCACCAAGATCCTCTGATCTGACAAGTGCAGACTTCTTTCTGTGGAGTTACTTAAAAGAAAACATTTATAGGAGCAATTCATACACTGCAGGGACTGAAGATAAACACTACCAATCCCTGTAACCCTACAGAAAGATGTCTGGACTAGTCAGGTCAGGAAATCTTAGTAATCACAATCCTTTTTTCCACTAAAAAATGATTTTTTAATCATTTCTGTAGCATCTCTACAGTAGAGTGAGTTATATGGCAAGTGGCACTGCCCTGTAGCAATCAGCATTCATATTCATCCTCTCACAGTAAGGCTATGAACTGCTGAATTGGTAACCACAGTTTTAAAAAAAAAACAAGGGTTCCTGTTATTTATTGCCTTGAAACCACACACCATACACATATTTTTTGTGGGTGTAGGGGAGATTCAAAGAAAATGTACAGATTTTCAGCACCCCATATCCAACAGTGCTGACTATTAACATATCCAGCAAGGTGAAACCACGCTTCATCTATGAAAAACACTTGATCTAAAATGCCAATACTACCTCAGATGAAATTCTTGAATCATTGATAGTAGTGATAATCAGGACTAATTAACTCCTGTAAAACCTGCATTCGATGTGGATAAGAAATCAGCATTCTCAACACTATAGGCCGAACCTAGTGAAACGTCCTTTTCCTGGTTTAGTCTCCACAAAGATTTAAGAGATCTTGTAACTGCCACTTTAATATCCTGACAACCTTCATAGTTAAAACTAACCTGCGTCAGGCACATTTCTGATCTAACATTGAACCTGTTTGATGAAATTTTTTTCTAATTTCTCTCCCTCTATGAATCATGAGACCTCGACGTTGGTGAGGGGGCTTGAGTGCTCAGTGAAACAGAATAGCTGGACCAAAGGTGCAACCATATCGGAGAAGTATCTGTTGAGAGCCAGACTAAGGAATGATTCCAGAAAGAGGGCAGCAGCTCTTTCAATAGTTGTTAAGGGCGTAGGTATCAACATCACTTAATCCTCTGAGTAATGCGCAGCTGAAAGCAATGGAAAACTACAGCTGCTTTTTTTCCAAGAAAATGTAGCTCTCTGCATTTTCATATAAAAATGATGGAGGCACCTTCCTTGGTAAAATATTCCGGAGGTAAACTAGTCCCCCGTTCGGATCTCTGGGTGGGGACTACTAAGGATAGAGTCACCAGAAAATAAAAAAATAACATTCTACAAGTCACAGCTTGGAAGTCTAAAAAAGGTTGGTAGGTTAGAAAATTTAAAGAGCGAAATGGATAGGATAAATGTAAATGTAATAGGAATTAGCAAGGTTCGGTGGGAAGAGGAAAACGACTTTTGGTCAGGGATTATAGAATAATTAACTCAGCTTCAAATAATGGGCAGGCAGGAGTAGGTTTTGCAATGAACAAGAAGATAGGGAAGAGAGTAGAGTATTTCAAAATGCATAGAATCATTGTAATAAGGATAAAATCGAAACCTAAACCTATGATTGTTAACGTCTATATGCCTACTAGCGCCCATGATGATGATGATGATGAGGTAGAGTGTGTATAT
Organism: Lycorma delicatula; assembly: GCF_047948215.1. Taxonomy (NCBI): domain Eukaryota; kingdom Metazoa; phylum Arthropoda; class Insecta; order Hemiptera; family Fulgoridae; genus Lycorma; species Lycorma delicatula. Next base: position 66,270,871 of record NC_134459.1, on the reverse strand, counting down.
GAAGAAATTGATGAAGCAATTAAACACATAAAAGGAAATGAAAATTTAATAATAGTTGGAGATTGGAAAAGGCAAGGAAGGAAATGTAGTTTGTGAATACGGGCTGGGCCAAAGGAATGAAAGAGGGAACTGACTTATAGAGTCAAAATTATTACTATATATTTATAAATTATTATTACTTATAGAGAGAAAATGTGTCACATGAATCAATGGAATTTAGAGAAGCTTGAGGAAGAGGAGGTAAAGAAGATTTTTGAGGAGGATATCGTAAGAGGTCTGAGTAAAAAAGATAAGGTAGAAATTGTAGAAGAATGGGAGAATGTTAAAAAGGAAATTCTTAGATCAGCAGAACCGAACTTAGGCAGAATAAAGAGAACTAGTAGAAAACCTTGGATTTCAGATGATATATTGCAGCTGATGGATGAGTGTAGAAAATATAAGAATGCTAATGATAAATAAAGTAAAAGGAACTATTGACAATTAAGAAATACTACAAACAGGAAGTGCAAACTAGCAAAAGAAGAGTGGATTAAAGAAAAGTGTTCAGAAGTGCAAAGAGAGATGAACATTGGTAAAATAAATGGAGCAAACAGGAAATTTAAAGAAAATTTTGGGTACATAAATCAAAATCTAATAATGTATTAAACAAAGATGGTACACTGATAGATAATATGGAAGGCAAAATTGATAGGTGGGTAGAATATATTGAGTTATACGGAGGAAATTAATTAGAAAATGTTTTTTTTTTTGTTTACAAAATACTGCCCTTTCCAATTACTTTCATACATTAAGAATATGATATTAAAATACTCACAAAACAAGAATTTCACCAAAAAAACTTTTATGTGTACTAACCAATTAAATTAGTGTCACCATTTTCTATTTACATATCACGCGCAATGATACAAAAATAAAAAAAAAATATGTCTGATTGAATTTTAACCCTTCAACTTCATGTAAAAGATAAAAGGTTAATATTCAATTTTAATAACCGCTCGTATTAAAATGTTTACATTCATATGTCACATTCAGTTGAATCTGAAAAAGACACTTATATTTTTTTTTTTATTTTTTTTTTTGGGTGAAAAACGCTTGTGCATTATCATCGCCCGGTAGTTATTATTAAAAGAGTAATATAACTCCAAAATAATAAGCTATACAAGGTGTAAACATAATATTAATCATATAATAAAAATTTACTAAAACAAGCGAAGAAGGCAAAATAAAACACAAAACTAATATCACAGACAAAGTTGATAAAACATTAAAGATAAAATAATAGAATAAAGAAAGTATAAAAACTTACTTAACTCTGATGGGTTGTGCAAAAATCCCACCCCGGATAGTAAAATTAAACACATAGAACTAAAAAATCAAATCGAAAATAAAGGTTAAAATTATTAAAAAACTCTCCTTACAGAAAAACATACATAAGTATTTTAAATCCTTTGCAGTAACCCAGTACTATGCAAAAAGAGAAACATTCGTTCCAAAACCCTGCCATCATTGCCCAAGATATCCCGAATGCTGCTGGGTATATTAAATTGACGACGCAACGCCGCATAACATACGCAGTCCACGAGAATGTGGTGCACAGTCATGCGGCAGTTGCATCATGTGCACAGGGGTGGGTCTCCTCCTGACATTAGATATTCGTGTGCGATCCTCGTATGCCCCAACCGTAACCGGCAGAGGACCACTTCCTCATGACGAGAGTTCCTGCAAGAGGAGCTCCACGGCAACACTGAATCTTTAATCCGTCAAAGTTTACTATCGACGGCAGCCGTCCAGCCACTTTGGCACCTTGCTCGCAGTGATTGTTTTATATGATTAATAAAATCATATAAAACTGGGGTGGTCAAATCAAATCAGTAACTGGGGTGGTGAAAGGAGGCTGAATACACGCATCTTTCGCAGCAGAATCTGCCCTCTCATTACCAAGAATCCCAACATGGCTAGGGATCCAGCAAAAACCTACCCCCTTGTTTCGTTTTTCTAACTCAGCGATTTTATCATAAATGCCAACGACAACAGGATGTCCGGAATAAAGGTTTTCCAACGCCTGGAGAGCACTGTACGAGTCACTGCAAATAAGTATGTTCCTATATTTAGGGCCAACGATACTTAGAGCCCTATCCACAGCGAGTAGTTCCGCGGTGAACACACTCGTAACACCGGGTAGGCCAAACATATAAGTCATAGAAAATGGTGTTATAGAGGAAGAAGAGGAGAAACAATACTGAGATCTGAATTTAAGAGAGCATTAAAAGATTTGAATGGCAGAAAGGCTCCTGGAATAGACAGAATACCTGTAGAACTACTGCTCAGTGCAGGTGAGGAAGCGATTGATATATTATACAAACTGGAGTGTAATATTTATGATAAAGGGGAAGTTCTGTCAGACTTCAAAAAGAGTGTTACAGTCATGATACCAAAGAAAGCAGGAGTAGATAGATGTTAAGAATACAGAATTAGCTTAACTAGCCATGCATCAAAAATCTTAACTAGAATTCTGAACAGAAGAATTGAGAGAGGAGTAGAAGAAGTGTTAGGAGAAGACCAATTTGGTTTCAGGAAAAGTATAGGGAAAAGGGAAGCAATTTTAGCGCTCAGATTAATAGTAGAAGGAAGATTAAAGGAAAAAACAAACCAACATACTTGGCATTTATAGACCTAGAAAAGGCATTCGATAACGTAGACTGGAATAGAATGTTCAGCATTTTAAAAAAATGAGGGTTCAATTATAGAGATAGAAGAACAATTGCTAACAATTACAGGAACCAAACAGCAACAGTAATAATTGAAGAACATAAGAGAAAAGCTGTAATAGGAAAGGGAGTCTGACAAGGATGTTCCATATCCCTGTTACTTTTTAATCTTTACATAGAACTAGCAGCTAAAGAACAATTTAGAACCGGAGTAACAGTACAAGGTGAAAAGATAATGATGCTATGCTTTGCTGATGATATAGTAATTCTAGCTGAGCGTAAAAAGGATTTAGAAGGAACAATGAAAGGCATGGATAAAGCCCTACGCATGAACTACCGCATTAAAATAAACAAGAACAAAACGCAAGTAATGAAACGTAGTAGAAATAATGAAGATGGAACACTCCTCCTGTAAATGTAAAAATAGGAAGAGAAAAGATTATGGAGGTAGAAGAATTTTGTTATTTGTGAAGTAGAATTACTAAAGATGGACAAAGCAGGAGCGATATAAAATGCCGAATAGTATAGGCAAGTCTTCAATCAGAAATATAATTTGTTTACATCAAAAATTAATTTAAATGTCAGGAAAACATTTTTGAAAGTATATGTTTGCCGCAAACGTAAGGCATCCTGGACTAGTCACTTTAATATTGGAGGAACAGGTAGAAGGAAAAAATTGTGCAGGCAGGCAACGTTTGGAATATGTAAAACAAATTGTTAGGGATGTAGGATGTAGGGGGTATACCAAAATGAAACTACTAGCACTAGATAGGGAATCTTGGAGAGCTGCATTAAACCAGTCAAATGACTGAAGACAAAAAAAACTAACTTCTGAATAACTTTTCACTGGTGTTTCCTTTTCAAATTTCTCTCTGAACTTTCGCCAACATATAACATGAAATTTCATCTCATAGTAAGTAAGTTTCCATCACAAATATAGGTATTTGAATGAACAACAAGAACAACAGACAATTACACAACCTTGGTCAAAAGTCAATATTCAACACAGACTGACAATTATCAAATGTGCTAGCAATAAACTATCTCCCCACTCCAGCTCTAGCTGTACCAACATCTTCCACATTATTTTACTCATCTCATACCAATAAATCGATTTTAACAAAAATATGCATTTAGTATAAACTACTGAATGATTGGGCCACTTTTAAGTTAACACCCTGAACATCAGAGCAAAGGAGAAAAAAGAACAGAATACTTCACTGTCAGTTAAGTAAGCATCTAATTAAAGAAAAATTCAATATAATATGATTTAGTTTTACTTATCCTGTTTCCTAGTTTACCTGTATTTTCAGACCGGCTGAAAGGTGTTATTGTATCTTCAACATGAACAACTGCATCAGAACAATTATTCTGATGGACAGAAGTTGCTATAGAATTGCTTCTCACATCTTCTGGTAATGGTCGAATTTCACGTTCTTCACTCAACTAAAGGGTGCATAAGATATAATAGAAACAGATTATTTTTATAAAATCATCAACATATGTATTAGAACTTAGATTATTTGACATGTAAGGTATGAATTAGTAATTTCTTTACTGCTCCCTAAACGGATTAAAAAACTCTTCAAAACCGTTGTAGAGAGAGACTACCTGCAACAGGGCCAGATTTAAGAAAAGCAGCCTAGCTTTTTTCCACAACTAATATATGGTAAATGCAAACAGATTACAATTACTTAATAGTTTATTAATAACACCATTTATTAAGAACATTCTTTTGACTTCAATTTCAGAATTTTTTTCAATGATCAATTCACTACAGGGAACTGAAGTCTGGTGTGTCTAGGTGTACGAAGTATAAAAAATCCATTATTAGTAGAGCCATTCAGATATTTTTATACCTAATTATTAAGTGATAAAATAATTTTTCTGAAAATTATTTTTTCAAATAAAATACAAAACAAATAAAATTATAAAATAGTGTTTGAAAACAGAAAAAAAATATTAAAAACAATTTTCATAACTGCAACAATTCTACTAATAAGAATGTAAAGAAAATTAAGAGTCAAAATCCCAAATGAAGAGAAAATGTTTTAATAAACAAATAATATGATACATTCGCTTGGGCATTAGGAAAGTTTTGCAATATGTGACTTATTTTTTTAACTTTTTAAAACACTTTCTACTATATGGTATAAATTTCTCCATTCTTTGAAATCAGTCTTCAAAAATCCTGCCATGTTTCCTTGGAGATGTGGACACACTCATCGTCCCAAAATCTTAAAAGGTATCATTGCCTGTAGGTAATCATTGATTTCCTTTTAGTCTAATCTAAACAGCATGATGCCAGGACTGTAGAAAGGGTGCTCTAACAGTTTTATTCCAGTGCTGGCCAAATACTCAGAGTAAACTTTGGAGTGGTGCTGGAGCGTTATCCTGGTGAAGAAACTATGTATCTATCCTTGAGTTTGGTCACAACTTCAACAGTAGGCAGGCTTCCCTCAGTACTCCACTTCCTTATAACTGTCTTATGAATTTTCAACACAACTGGTTCTAAAACGACTTTCACACTAAAAAATATGGCCACCACTCTTCATTCATGAAACATGACGTGCCATCTGATTGCCAATCAAATTATGTGGGACCCAAAGGAAACAAAGCTTTCTAATTTGAAGGTGATTTTGCAGAATAACATGAACTGCTGGTGCATTAATGCCGCAGAAAACCTCTATTTGGTGATAGGTCATATGCCTATCTTCTCAGCAACTTTCGTACTGCAGGAATGTTTTCCTCAGTCACAGATGAAGATGGTCTTGACCTGATCTTAAAGTGCCTCAAGGCCAAGATTTCCTCTTTCAAATTCTTGGTTCAACCTAAACATTGTTTACAATGAGAACAACCCTCTCCAAGCACAGGAGTCATTTCCTTTAAACACTGATCAACATTTAACCCGCGTACAAAATTACCTAATTTTTACCCACAAAGATCATATTTTTTCTAGTAACATGCTGAAAAACAAAAATGGCACTAAGACAGTAACTGGAGCAGTTACAGTACAGGTTGGGACCAGTCTAAACACAAGCTATCTTATTCAACATTGCAAAACTTTTCTAGGGCCTTTGTAATACACTCATTCCATATATAAAAGATTAGGAAACAAAACAGCCAAATGATTATTATTTCTCTTTATGGTTTTAGCTCTCCATGCAATAATTTAAATACTAACAACACTAGCAAACTAATAATTTAAAATGGTAGCAAAAACAAACTAATATAGTTTTTTTGCTTTTTACTTCGTCCAATGTAATGACAATCAATAAAAATACGGTAATTTTATATCTTTAAAGAGATATTTTTATGTCCATTAAAAGAAAAAACAAATCTTCTAATGCAATTTGATATAGAAAACTATTCCAATATTTTCAAGTACTCCAAAGGAAGTTTGGCATCAAAGAAACAAATTATATGCTAATATTGTGTTTGATAATTGCATTAATGATACTATGTAGTAGTATACAAACTGCTGTAGTCAATCATGTTTTTATCACAAAATGACGTAAAAAAAATATGCGCACATACTTATATTCAAAATGAATTATTTCAAGAAGAATTTTATAAAAGCCAAGTTCAGGTTGCAATAATTATTAACTGATCTTGGTATGCATAATTACTTTTTCAATAATAAACACTTACTGTAACAACTTAAACAAGGTAATTTTAACAATTACTATTAGAACTTAAATAATAACTAAGTCCGTAATTAGTACAGCAAACTTCATTAACATTCATCTTAAGATGATTATTTTGTAGGCATCTGTAAATTTTCAAACATGCAAAAACTTTGACAAAACTACACGCAGTTGTAAAAAGTGAACTGTAGTGATGCATAGATTAGAGAGTTAAAAAATTGCTGTTATCAAAGATGTCAATCTGATGATGACTTTCTATAAGCATTACAACTTGTTTTGAGAGTCAGCAGTTTCAATCAATGGCATTCTCTCAGCACTGGTCAGACTGACTGTATAACAAGACTCATCTCACGTACATGATACACATATCGTAACAAAGAGTAGTTAAAATATCTCTTGGGTTGAGGATTCATTTCTCAAAGTAAAATAAAAATAATAAATAAATAATATCGATAGTTATTTTAATGCACTTTTGTTGAGATAAATATTAATTATTGTATTATCCTTAAAACTAATTGATCCAAATGTAAAGACTCTCAAGCTATGATACCTACTAATTTGCAAAAATAAGTTTCTCGGGTTGGGTAATGCATTGAGTGATTTATACAAAATTCTCTGTCAATTCTGATTAAAGCTACTTAAAACAAATGAAAATTTATAATGCATTTTAAAAAAAATGTTAAAATTAGTTTTAGACTAATCTCTACACTTCTATTTAAGTAAAAGAATAGATTCTTTATTTATATATATATATATATATATATATATATATATATATATATATATTAATTTCACTTATGTATTAGTTTTACTTGCACATTTTCATTTAGTTTTCTTATATAGAATGCTTATTTCAAGGATACCAGCACTGGCATTAAAAAGTATTCTTTCTTTTATGATAATAAGTAAAGTATCCCCATTTGTGATATCCTCATCAGTACGTTCCCATTTTTCCAATGTAGGAGCAAACAATTTTAAAATGGAAATTCCTGTTTTTTTGTTTAATTTGGGTAAAGCACATCATATTAAGTCTCTTTTATTCTATTTTTTATTTACTCTTTTATTTTTTTAAATCGAATTTCTTTATTAAAATAAAGAAAAACTGTTAATTTAAAAATGTAAGCAAGGAAACTGACTAGGTCATTCTGTAGATATCACTTTATCAAATTCTCAACAAGAAAAAACAATCAAGAATTCTCTTTATCTGATAAATACTAAACAATTAATTAGCCATTTGAATTAATGTGTTAATTTATTCAGTCCTCAAATCTAGTAAACTAATGAACTATTATCAAAACATGGTGGAGATATGTTAAGTCAGTTGAGTGTATTTCTATCAAGGTAATATATCAACCATTAGTGGGAAGAGTGTATTTCTGGAAACAGATATATCAACTCAACCTTCAACTCTCAGTTTATTATACCTGACCACTGTTTGTAGGTGTTGCAATATGTCAAAACCAGATTTGAGCAGATAACTGTGGAAACTTAATTGTTGTATATAACTACTTGAAAAATTATCTCTGTTATTATTACTGAAATATAATTATACAATAAAATAAATTTTTATACAATTCTTTTCGCTACTATCCAATAAAAGTTTTTCTATAATCTTAGCTAATTTTTTTTACAATTAATTTCAATTACTTTATCAGCTGTATTTCTTCTATATCCTTAGAATAATCCAGTAAGACACTTACAATAAGAAAGGAAACACTTACAAGAGGTAGACCAAGACCAATTCTTGCCCAATTAACACCAGCTAGTTTTTCTTTTAGCACATCAGCAACAGGTGAAATTAGATTGGGCTGAGGAAACAAACATGTATTACATTTAGGACATGTATAACCAGCAGGGGCAGTAGTAGCTGGAAGAGCACGAGCAAGACTATCGAGACATCCCCAATGAAATACATCTATTAAAGAGAATTATGATTAAAACATCTGGTACAGAATAAAAATGTTATTTTTTATACATTATCATGTCTTTCAATTGTATTACAAAAAATTACAACTTTTGTTTAATTACAATACAAAATGATCTTACATCAGTTATCTTCAAGATGTTTTAGGTTCAAAAAATTTACAAAGAAGTTAAGATGTACAGTTTAACAATCTAAAACTACGGTTGTGTTTTATCGTGTGATAGGCATTCACAGCCTCTCAGCATGAGCTCAATTTTATCTGAACTGTCTTTAATAATAAACGTATTCAAGAGATTAAAGCTATAATGCTAACCTATACTCTACACCACTAAACTGCTTGATATTTCTTGGATCTGAGGTGGACCTTTATATCTGTGTGACCACTGCCTTTACATCTGTGTGACCACCACGAGCAAGATTAATTTCATTACTGCATTGCAAATTCCTATGAGTGGATTATCGCATCTTTTAAGAAATATAATCTTTTTGTAAAATATCATTAATGTGCACTTATGTTTCTTGCCTTTGTCAACTTTGTAGGCCATTTTAAATAAAAACCACAATAACTTAATAACAAATTTCACAAGGTAGTACACAAACTGCTTAATTAAAACAACTAAAAAACCACTCTGCACAAGAAAGAGATACGGACACACTTGATAAAATTAATATAAAGATGAGACTTGTTGGATACTTATTATATAACACTTCAGATCAAAATGAATTGCTGGAATAAACAGTTATGCTATGAATTGCTAGCTAAACAATTATATTAGTGCAGCATTCAGTGATGGGAGCAGGCAAGGCAGTAAAATTTTCCTATAAATTGCAATTATAATTTTAAAAGTAAAAGGGCCCTTTTCAATGAAATTTGGGATTTTCAACAGTTTTTCGGGACAAATTTCTAAAATTCAGGACATATGGTCACCATAATTATACATAAACATGTAACAAAAAAAATATTATTCCAATTAAAAAAACTACATTAAATAAACTGTATAAAAGTCACAACCAACACATACTGTACAATATTCAAGTTAAAAGATGATTGTACTATCTATGTTGGTTTTCAAAATAAAAATTATTAATCTTTTTTTTATATTTGTAGGCTTTAAAATTCAAATTAGAATACAAAAATTCAAAAGAGAATACATTTTTACAAAAATTGTATGCTTTCTCAAATTTTCTAATTTATGAGCAGGATAGTGAATTAATTTTGTTTTCTTAATGTATAGTGAAAATGGTAACCACATTCTGGAACACTGTCCAGGTATAACATAAAAATTTGAAAATGTTATTCATTCATAATGATGAAAGATGTATAATTCTGTGAACAGGATAAGTTGTGGGGAAAAAATGAGGAATACACAATTAAGCACTCCATTTGGCAATACTAACTAGTTTGGTATAAAAGTGGGCTGAAACTTAGAAGAATAATAAATGTTTTTTGCAGTGGCATGATGTGGAAGGGGGGAAAATGAAAGTGTACTTAATGTTAACGAAATATGAAGTGATGATTTTTGGAAGCGAAAAGAGTTTAAGATGCTACATGGAAAACCTTTGAGTATGATTACAAGTTTTTCTTGCCTGATGAGTCTGTGAGAGCAAAAAATAAAATTTCAAAACAATTGCAAAATGAGAGAAAATATTAAGCATATGTTTAAGTAACAAGAAAGAATTAAAAATGTACGTTATATAGCTATAAAAGAAAAATGGGAAGAAACTTTGAGAAATAAAGATATAAAAGTTGATAGTAAACAGGAAAATGTAAGACAGAGTTAAGAAAATGAAATGTGATGGACTATGGTCATGTTACAGAAATGTGAAACAAACGTTTACAAGAATGAAAGAGTACTACCAGCGGATAGAAGAAAACCCAGAGGATATCAAATGGCAAAATAGAAAAAACTATAAAGGAAAGCATAGAGAAAAATGTGTATATTTGTCAACAAGTTGACCAAGTAAAATGGTTGGAATATAACAGAAACGCCTAGTGAGTATCTAAAGCTGGCAGTAGCTGTTATAGGATCAAAATGTTTATGTAATAATATTATATCATAAAACTAGAAGATGTAAAAATATAAAAAACACAATCGCAGGAATAAGCAAAACCACACCCATAAAATACTAATCAACTATCAGTACACAGAATTCAAATTAATGAAATATAAAAAATAAATTAAACTTTGATTATCAAACATAACGATCAAAACAAGAATACAGCACTAGTAAGTATACACCTACATAAAAATGCAGGCATTTTAGTAATTATAGTAGGGCCTCTTGCTGCTCTGTAGCATTATTATTACAAAGTAAAGTTATATATTTAAAATATAGACTAAAAATCTAGTGGGTCCATACTGTTCCAAAGTATTATTATAACAAAGTAATGTTATATTAAAAAGTTGGCTCCAAATCCACTTGCAACACAACTCACCCCCTAACCCCCTTTATTTTCTCTTTCCTTTCCTACCATAGGTAAAATGCATGCTCAAAAACTATTTCCAGTCCATCCAGATGTTCTACTGCACAGATCGTACTAATTTTTTTTTATTCTGCTTGGAATGCCTGCACACATGTCATCAAGCATCGACAGACCTTCAAAGTGATTTTCCTGTGAGTAATAACCTCAGAAAGTTCCTTGATTAAGTAATGAATGAGGATATTTAGAGGAATTCTCAGAGGGGACTTAGTTTGGGGTTCAATGATATTTGATGACATATCTGTGGATTATATCAAACAGAATAAAAAAAATAAGCCTGATCTGCTCAGTAGAATGTCCAGATGGACTGGAAATAGGTTTTCATCCAATTGTTTTTATTAAAAAAATTAGCATAAAAACCTAATTGCATATATATATATATTGACTAGCACAAAAATCACTGTCAGTACTTGTATTATCAACAGAGATATAGTGAACAATATTTTTAAATCAAAGTACTGCTCTGAAGTTCATAACAATACTACTGAGAGAATTATTCTGACTACTGACCCCCCAATAAATGACTAAAGTACTGTATAAAAACACTAAAGTGAATGCATAAAACAATTAATTTAAAATAAGTCTGGTGTGACAGACCTGGTTAGACAGTGATGCTAGAATGGTATTAAGGGCAGTGAACATGTTAAAAAACTTGCAGAAAGTTTCATGAGAAAATATTTCACTTACATAAATTAAATCTCAAAAAACACACAGAAATCAAGGCAAACATAAAATTGCAATTGACACTTCCGAATCTTTTAATGTAATACTTTACGAAGTATTTATTGAAGATTTATTAAGTTTATCTTACCTTTGCTTCAATGTTTTCTTAATGCAATTATACAAATATAAAAATCAACCAATGAAATGTAAATATAAACATCATAACATTAAGGGAACAATAATCATTTAAAAAAAGAAAAATATTATTTAAAAATTCAGAAAGTAAAGGAAAACCTTTTAAATAATTACTTTACAGCAATACTCAGTACTAATAAACACATTTAGTTTATAAATCTCTTTTATAAACTGTATTTGATGGGCACGAGTAAAATTAATGCTTTTTTGACACTTCAAAATTTAAATGGAACAAAAAAAATAAACAGGATTCCTTGATTCAACTTCATCAGAACTGATAGGAAGTTACCAAAAAAGTCTATTAAACCAGAGTTGTTTTCCTATTAATAACTGTGATACAATAAGTAATGTTCTGTAAATTACTATAATGACAGCAGTTGTTCACTGTATTATACAATAATTAATATTATATTCAATACATTTAAGGTAAACTTTTATGTATAATTTTAACTGATTAGTAGCTATGAAAGAATGCATTTTACCTGCACTTAGTGTCTGTTCTTAAGGCTTGTATTACAACAAACACTAGTGTTATCATTTAAATAGTTTTTGTAATTGGTTGCATTTAGATCTTAACCCTTCGCAGGCAGAAACCCATATATGGGCTACCTGTACTTATGCTGGAGGGTGGAAACCCATTCATGGGTCTCTGAATGTGACCAGCTACTTGTCTTCACATAGTTACATATAAATTCCAAGAGATGGCAGGAGATGTTCTTTCAATCAATTTGAGACAGTAATTCCTAATACAATGTGATTGGAAACCATTTTACTTCACTTATCAAATGAGTTCAATGACCATGCGTATGTAACAAGACTCGTGCATTATTTTTTCATGTTTTTCGCTCATTTTTAAGTAATTTGTTTATAAACTGCTCCTTCCAAAACTTCATTTTCGGCTTACTTTGTTTGAATTCAAACAAAATTTTCGAGACAAAAATTCAGAAGGAAATGAATAAAAATACTTATAATAAAACCATAATGTACTATTCCCTGGCTAAGTGCACTACTTCAAAATTGCTGTTTTTATATTACCATCAATCTTACTACTGTTACTTGTGTCTTTTACATGAAAAGAACTCAATGTAAAACATAACCAAAATCATCACCTACAGTTTGCAAATTCTAATGCACTCAGTGAGATTTGTTCCATTTTCACGTAAGCTTTTTTTTTGTAAGATAATAAAGCAGTGTTCCTTAACCAGATTGGTGGCAGAATTCAGCAAAAACACAATGATTTTGTTGTTTTTATGCATGAATGCATGTTTTAAATTACTTTAAATAGATTTTTGCATGAAATTTTTTTTTTTGAAAATGTCTTCTGCCTACAGCCATATAACATCACTACCCGTGAAGGGTCAAAACGGTTAATCTTATAATTTTTAATAAATTCTGTTTATTCTTGTTTAATATAAGGAATCTTGTTTGTTGCTCATTCTGAGCATACTGCACAAATTTCTTCGAGCATATTGCTTCATTTGTTAGTCCCTCTATTTTTGAGTTTTAAGATTTTTCTAACTTAGTACATTCCTGTACTTCAAATTCCACTTCTACCTTTTCATTTTCCTCTTCTTTTTCATTATTCTGTGTTGTAATTTATAACACATTTTGTAACACCCTATAAACTGCACATTATTTTATTTTACTGTCATTTAGAATTAAGAGCAAGTTGACTTCAAGTATATTCCTTTAAATCATTTAGTAAATCAAACTTTCTAATCTTGTTCCTAACTGGATTTTAATTTTATTCAAGAACGTTCTATTTTCAAAGCTGGAAATTTCATCTCCCACTATCGTTATATAATATATGCAATGTCTCATGTGATTAAAATTAAAAAATTTTAATTGATTAAATTAATAGACATTGCACTACAATTACTGTTTAAATTATCAGATCTAACCTGGAGAGTCCTGGTTAATGTGGGGACTTGTTACTATCAACTAAACGTAAAGTACTTTTACTTACGGTAACAAGTAAGTCTAACACAATCTTCATTATTTAGATCTTTAGAACATATTTCACAAACAGCTTCATAATCACTATCTTGAAGCCACTGTAAATATGACTGAACAATGCACTGAAAAAAAAAACTGTAATGTATCATTGATGCTAATTAAAATAATAATTTTACACAAAAAACGAAAAAAGTGCAATAGTAGTTAAATAGAGACTGGATTAATACAGTAAATAACTAGAAAATAGTATAATTTCTGGATTATTAAATATAACAGAGGATGGATTCCACTGGTGGAAGTATTAACAAACATATTTCTTCACATCTCAGAAGATATGCAGTGCTAAATATAGATGTTTATTTAAAACATGTTACAAAAAATTTTAGCATATAGTAGTTATGGCAATCAAATGAGTCACACTTGAAAACAAAGTTAAAGATTTATAACATTAATCGCTATCATCAATTACAACTGAAACAGATTTTTGCCATTTTTTCAAAAAGCCAGCTAGTTTCTAGTCATAAGTGGTACAAATGGAACTGTCAATAATTCAAAATTCACAAAAAAAAAAGAACAGAACAAAAATTAATTTATTGCACTTTTTAGGTTACATAATTTTATTTTTGCCAAACAAACCAATTTAAGTTTGGTTAATCCATACATTTTTAACAATACCAATGTGCTAGAGGTACAAAATTACTAGTTAATAATAGCTCACTTAACATACATGTGCCAGATTTTTCTCCAGGGGGAGGGCAAATATAAGATAACATTTTTTGTTAAAAAATAGTTTTATTTAAACATTTCAAAACGCTAAAAATAATTAGTTACAATGCTATTTGAACCTACCTAAATCTTATTTCAGCATTAGCCTATGAGAGTTCTGACTAAATCTTGACACAATCTCTTTCTGGAATTTATTTTTAGCTTCCAAAATTCCCTTTATATGCACACTATCATACAAAGACCAACAAGCCGATTTTCTGTCATTGATGACCTTAACCAAGTTTTTACCCTGTGTAAGGTGCTGAAGGATGTTTCAACAATCACATTGTACAGGGCTGTGCAACTGGGATAAGTAGCAATCATTTGATGGATGGGTAGAACAACTGGGTTTCTTTAACTAGTGCATCTAGTTTATCTCCTTCAGTTCAGCATTTGGCAAATTTTTTCGTTTCCATTGATTGTACTAAGTCCAGCTTCACGAAGGAAATCATTTAAATTGCAGTAACCACAAAAACTTTATTTTTTAAAAAATCCTCATATGTCATATCAAGCATTACGTGAGAGTGCAACGTAAGCAATGAGAATGTGGGCAAGTTCTCCTCAGAAAAATGCTGTTCCAGAGACATTATTAATGAATCTATGTACAGAATAATTAGTGATCTTCTCCAAAACTCACTCTGTGCTGGTGGATTTGGACGATGTTTTTGTTGATTTATGACTCACAGCTTATTGAAATCTGTTCCCAGATACCTGGTGATTGTTTCAACCTCTGCTGTAACACTTTCACTTTCAACAACCACATTTCCACGGTGTTTTCTCATGATGTCATTTTTTTAATGTGATTTCCACAATGAAGTACGTCTACACTTGTTAACTGAAGACATTTATCACCGGTTGCAGGAGTGCCAAATATTTTGCTACAAGACAAGCACTAACAAAAAATTTGAAAACACTATATTCTGATTTTGTAGCAATGCAATGCATTTGAAAAGCAGCTTTTCTCGTTGAACTGTTACAGTCTGTGGATAGTTTTTCAAGCGCCATAATATTTCATATGTTTCTTGAATGTGGTGATACTTTTATATTTTTCAGTATATCGGTATGCATTTTCGATGAAGACTGATTCTCGGAAGAATCTTATTATTTCTTTTATTGGGGAGGTCGTATTTCATATCACTGCTATTTTGTTTATGTCATTTAAAACTAAGTTCAGTTTGTGACTAGCACAGTGAAAGTATAATGCTCTCATATACTTTTCTCGAATAATTTTCTGGACACCACCATCCTTTTCTGCCTTACTGGAATACCCATCATATCCGTGTCCAGCGCACTTTTTTGGATCAAGGCCTACCTTTTTTACAAAGGCAATTTTTTAATTGCAGATGCTACAGATTTTGCATCTATGTCAGTCAACTCTATAAAACCTAAACATTCCGCACAAATCATCATTTCCGCATCAAAAAATCTAATCCTAATGGAAAGTTGCTCTTTCCCTGATATGTCTCTGCTCTCATCTGCCAGGATACTGTAAGCACATGCTTTCTTTACATCAGTAGTGATGTCATCTATAATGATGTTGCCACACAGGCCAATTATTTCATTTTGAATCTGTGGTGACAAGTAAATGGCATTTTTTGCACTCTTTTCTATATGTTCTTTTAAAATTTGGTTACAGCATCAATTTTCAGTTTGATCAAGTCTCCAGAAACACCTTCATGATTTTCTTTACCCCTCAAAGGTAGGTCATATGTTCCACAAAACATCACAATCAAAATTATTGATGGAACAATTTTCTTGTTGGCTTCTATTTCTTATTGGTGGACAGACATCAGCTGTATATCAACGGGTATACTTTCAACAAAACAGTTTGCTGCTGTGGCTGCCAATTTGTGCCACTGAGATGACGTGTGAGGTTTCGTAAATTTGTGCATGTCTTTATAGCAAGTAAAGAGCCTCACTATGAAAGAATCCAAAACACACATTAGTTGGTAGAAACAACACACAGTAAATGTATAACATGTTCTTTAATTTCTTGGAATACACCAGCCAAGGAGCATAATCCACTAACTAGCTGTACTTGAATTTTCTTTTTAACTGCACAACATCCTTAATAAAGTCATAAGTTGGAGTTCGTGACAGTTTTTTAAAACTTCCAACTTTGAGATGAGGTCATACTAAACGAACATCCAAGCCAGTGACCCACACCATTATCAAAATACATTTGATCCTGTACACCAGAACCAGATGGTAGCAAAGATCCAATTGATTTTTCACCCAACATTCTGCTTTGATTTCTCTTCTCCGCCGCTATCACTTTTGCTACTACTTTTGTCTGGTTGCTTCCTCTTCTGTCTCCCTAAAAGAAAATAAATAACTACTACTAAACTTCTTAAAAAAATTAAAGCAACTTAAAATTTAAGCTTCTGAATGGACTCTACTAGAAACTTCAAGCTTAAAAATGTTTTTTATCATCTCCATACAATAATTTTTCACAGAGTTAGTGTTTTGAAAATCAGTAAAAAATTTTTTTTGTTTGTGAAAAATGTTCTTAACCTAAATATGAGTTGATGAGTTTCAAAACCATCTAATAGTTTTTTTTTTCAAATTTACAAAAGTAAATTTTTTTCATTTCTAAAAAAGTGTATTAGTGGAATAAGTAGGAAAAAACACAAATAAACTGGTGGAATGGTCAAATCTAACAGGCTGTGTTTGTGTCTGGTTCAAATTAATGTGAACCAATGTGGTTCTGATTTGAGATTAGAAATTTCTGGGTCAAGATTGAGTTGTGTTTAACATAACAACTTTTGTAATGATTGAACTTGACCACAACAAAAATTGGAATATTATGAATTTTAAATCATTCACTATTTATTAGCTATCAAACTTTTCATGTTTTTTTTTTTTATTATTTGCAACTAACAGAAGCAGCTAGTTGCAAAATCAACCATTTAAAAATGTAAAACCATCTAATTAAGCAAAGCTACTGCAAAAGTAGTAGTAGTGTGGTGTACTTGTTATTACATTTAGTTTAGAATTGTATGATTTTTCTTAAAATTGAAATAATAAAGACATCAAAAATCACTATTATTAAAAATAAAAAAACAATCTTCGCATTTGCTGAACATTTTAGGTTGCTATGGTTTTGCAACTCACCGACACAAATGAAAATACAGATAGATACATACCTTTCACGGTAAAAAATTTTCTAATATCAAATTCAGATTGTTATTCTTATGGGATTGCGGTCTGAACTAGCTCAAATGTGTCAACTCATTCAACTGACTCACTTGCACAGATTGCAGTGCTTAAATAGGGAATAAAAGGTACTCGAACTTTCTCGGTAAATCCAACCTTGAACATTCTGTAATCTTTGTGTTTTACCACAGACCATCCAAACCTTGAATCACCAGTTCCCCACTCATTTACCAGAGAATGTTCCCACCATGATTCAAACATGCTTTGTTGGTGTGGAATACTATTATAACCTATTGATATTGACCTATAATTTTTTTACTAAATGAGCCAGGGAGACAAGCCCCCCCCCCCCTGTGGTTATGCATACGTCAGTTAAATTAAATAATAAAGTAAATCTTTTTAAAATGGATTTGGATGTGAATTTCATGAACTCCATTTCAGAGGAACAATGGAAGTTGATTTTGTTTTTTTTCAAGCGAAATGTTGAAAACTATGGTGAAAATTGCTTAATCATTCAATATGTTTTTCTGATAAAAAAAAATAATAATAATAAATGAGCAAAGTTCTTTACAATAAATAGTGTCAGAGATAATGTGAAACACCTTTCCTACTGAGCCAGTCTACTTAATGCACTGTTTCTGAATAGAAAGGATACATTAATTTGATGCTATACAATATCTGGCTCAATCTTTCTTACAACTGCAATGCATCTGCGGTAAAAGAGGCACTTTGTTTTCTTTGACAGTAATGAAGTTCATTTTTTGGCTATTTCCTGGGTGAATATAATTATATTAAATAATACTGACGTGCCATACATTATATATAGGTATTTCATTTCAATTGCCCCAAGCAATTTTCTTGTAAACTACGCACAATACAAAAGATTACCTAAAAACGTTACTCAGATTGGAGGGGAACTTTTGAACTTGGAACTTTTTGAAGGTCATAGGCCATTAATTGGTTTAGAAGTTGAATCACATACAGCATCTGATTAACACAATCTTCTGATTCAAGACAGTACCAGATAGCAATCATCTTCTCAGAAGTTAGAAACCAGTGACTGCGAAAAGAATCCAGCACCCATATAACACTATCTCTAATAGTTAGCTGTATGAAAATGCTAAAAGGTCATATGTGTGACCACATATTCGAATGTAAAATCTTTTGATTTTTTCACTGGTGAAGTCAAAAATAGGTCATTTCATTTGAAAAAATTGTGTTAACCTTGATATAAGGTCAAGGTCACCATGAGTTGTCCCCTTCCAATCAGAGTAAATTTTTTTTTGTTTTTCAGTCATATTTTTGTACTGTGCATAGCTTAATACAAAATCGCCTAGGATGATTAAAATTAAACACTCTGTATATTCAGTTCTGTGAAGAAGACAACAGGAAACTACAGCACTCTTCATTTTCTTTGGTAAGTATTGCTTAGTATGCTTGTTACCTTATGAATGGGCAATTTTTTGACTTATATAACATTTCTGGTTACACAACAACCTTTTTTGCAATAGCACCAAACATACATACATCTATAGAATATCTGTATGAAGATTTATGTGGAAATATAAATTCATATCTATCTATATGGAAACTACGCTGATCTCTGTAGTGGAATGGTAGCATCTCAGCCTTTCATCCACAGGTCCCAGGTTGAATCCTGGTCAGGCATGGCATATTTGATATGCTATAAAATTTCCATTTTCATATTTCCAACACAAGCTTCAAGCTTCTTTAGTAAATTAATTTTCAAGCAAAAATATCTTTAGATTTAAATTATTAAGTACTTAGAGACTATAAATACAATTTAAATAAATAAGTAAATACAATTTAAATAAATAAGTAAATACAATTTAAATAAATAAGTATATAAATATAAAATTATCTGTTAGTTGGTTGTCATTACATATCCCATAAAAATACCAAAAAAATATGTATAGATGTTATTTCATATGAAATAAGCAAAATGGTAGTTTTACAAAAATTTTTTTGTTAAATGAAATTTGCTACAATGTAGAACAGAGAAAAACTTAAATTTCACTAAAGAAGAACTGAATTAAAGAAAACTTTTTATTTTCAAATTCCATATGTGTATGTAATTCATGCTTAATTTTGAATAAAAATGGAATTTTAAAATGAGAAATACCTTTCCTTTGGTAAAAATATCAAGAATATAGTTTTTGTAGTCTTGCTTTTACACATCCTTCTTAAAGAAAGTGTATACTGAATGTATAAATGAGAGACAATAAATCTATTTTGGTAATATCGCACTCAAAATAAATATAAAAAATTCTATAATATAGTCCAAAAATAATTTTTTGCTGGTCTGTTTAATTTAAAACATTAAAATAAAAATAAAAGTGATTTATTACTTACTTTAGGATGATTAGTTACCATACAATGTTCACAAACATTAACTCTATGTTCGTAACAAAACTGATTCGTTACTTTACGTTTCGGGCACTTGCACAATCCCATTATTAGTTTAATTATATATTAATCAATCTATGTTTTTGAAAAACACTTTTATCATTTACTAAAGGATATGTAAATAAGTATTTTTTTAAAGACAACACTGCTGATCTGTAAAAAAGAATGTTTAAATCAAAAACTTAAACTACAATCAAAAATCATTATAAAAATTAAACATGCTAATAAAAATTAAAACACTTGAAATTTACTTTTTTCACATATTATATCTTTTAAAATCCATATGATTATATATACTTTGTATAGAACATAGGAACTCAACCTGTTGGATGTAGGTTTAAAACAGCCAAACTGAAAATATATAAAAATCATATTTGATAATTTGGAAAAAAATATTAAAAAAAAAGAAACTACAAGAGCTACAAAAATCAAAATCAACCTTTGCAAATTACCCTGGAGAAATGAGACACGTTAGATTGACCACATGTTTTCGCATAAATAAATATCATAGCACACAAAGCACACATTAAACTAATTTGGTAATGCAGCAAATATGTTAAAAAAAAACCCCAAACTAATAAACAAAATAGAGATGTAACAAGATTATTAACATTAACAAAACCACTAACCTACAAAATATTCTGAAAAGATCTTCAGGAAAAGTATTTCCAGATATTTAGAAAATGAGTTATAAATAATCTATTACTTAACCAGGCGGCCAGAACCTTAACTCTCAGGGCTCAACACAGCCCAGGAGAATCCTGAAGCCAACACAGGGGCTCCTCGGGGCCTCCCAGAACCCATGATTCCAAAGATAAAATAAAATTATAGTGCATTTTGCAATAGATAAAGTAGTATTTTATAACCAGTGTGGAAATAGTTAATAATATTAGTTTAGTGTAAGGAGGCCCTTCCACTGTCCACGTGCCCTCCTGCGATGGTGAGCATGTAGCTAAGGTGCCCTTGTATGTCGGTGCATGAGGCCCTGAAAACTTCAGTGTGAAGGGGCCTGGAGTCAGTGCAGAGATTGCACATTAGCTCTCTGCCAGGACATATGCCAGTTCTACCGCAGTACCGGACTGGGCCTCCAGGGCTGGTAACCCTGCAGTGGGAGTATAGGATTCATAAAACATACAACAGACTTCATGTGGAGACAGTTAATAACAACCGTTACAGAAATTCCTTGGGCTAAAGAAAATAGGTGAGTTTGCTGTAAGAGTCGATCCTCATGAACCCTCAATACCTCAAAGGGTATTATGGTTTGTTGGGATCTACTCAATTACACGGAGCAGGAGATTGTAGAGGAGTTGACACCTCAAGGAGGTACTGAATGCCAAAGACTGAACATGAGAAGGAGTGACAAAGTTCTTCTAATCTGCCTTTCATGTCCTTACTTTCAACAAGCCAACCCTGCCAGAGAAAGTGTGTGCAAGGATGCACAGGTTGGATGTGTAGGCTTTTGTGCTACCCATGAAATTTTCAGGTGTCAACGTTTTGGCCACAATGCTGATCGGTGCGAAAGGCCACAAATATAAATGTGTGTTGAGAAAATTCATGAAGGAGAACCATGCAACGATCTTCCTTCCTGTGTAAACCGTAAAGGACAACACTCATGTAGATCGAGGAATTATCCTGCTTACAAAGACAAGGTGGCTGGCTGTGCAGGAAGTCAAAACCCTGTAGAAGGTTAGTTACTTCAAAGCAAAGAAAATTGTAAGCGCATGCAAGCCTAGAGCAACAACAACTTAAGCTCAGGCTGCAACTGTAGTTCCTGCTCCAACTGCTGTTGACACAGACCAGCTTTTCAGCAAACTTGTGCCCACATTGGCTACCATGATTGAGAGAATTATAAATACTAGAATGAGATCTCTCACTCATACGGAATTTAAAAAGCCTTTGATAAAAGTACAACCTCCAGACACTATGTCGACCATGAATAAAAGCGAATCAGATCACAAGAATATAGCTACTAAACCAGAGGTAAAAATGAGTTTTTGTGACGTTTTGGATGATTATGCAAGGAGAATAAGTGCTTTGCAGTCTTCTATGGAGGTTCCCAAGCCTCCTACAACTGAGATGGCCTCTAAACCACAGAGGCCACAAAAAAACTACACAGGGGAACCTGTTTCCCCTCTGCCTGAGGTGGTAACTGATGCAACTCCTGTTGCAGGGGTCTCAGAGATTCCTACCTCTCAATTGACACCTGAACCAGGTGCTGATTCATGTCCATTAATGTCTGTGGCTTCGATTCAGAGGCCAGGAGCTACACGGGCGATGACATTCTTAACGAACATGAAGCTGTTCATAAAATGGAAAAAAAAGGGAAAAATGTGTTCAAAAGGCAAACCAAGCGTTTAAATAAGTTTAAAAATTCGCAAGTCGATAATTTAATGGAACATCAATGGATGTTTGTCAAACATCTATGAGCTCCAACACTTGGTACATGATATAGACCGAATCTGTATATGCCTGCAAGAAACACATTTCTACTGAAATGAAAATTTTCATCTAAGAAGACACAATACATTTCAATTGCCAAATATAAGAGTCAGAGGTGGAGTAACTATATTAACATCGACTAGAGCTACCACCAAAGCGGTTGAAATAAACACAAATCTACAAGTGGTCGCAGTCAGAATGAAGCATCCACTGCAGATCACTATCTGCAGCATATATTTGCCGAATCTTGATTGGAAGGAGGATGACATAGCACAACTAATTCCTCAGCTTGCCCCACTTCAATGCACATAATTCTCTTTGGGGGTCGGATTGAGTATCCCCGTGGAACAGAATTGGAAAAGTTCCTACTGAATTTTGATTTCATTATCTTAAATGATGGTTGTGGAACTTTTTTCAATGCCAAAGATGGATGACATCCTGTATAGATCTAACACTTATGAGTTGATCAACAGCACCGAGGTATACTTTCCGTGTTTTAGGGGATCTACATGGAAGTGATCATTTTCCAGTGCAAATTGTAACTGACTTGTTACAAGGCAACTATAACCCATCTCCAAAAGATGGCTGTTTGATAAGGCAGACTGGACAAGCTTCACAGCCAGGACAATACTCCCTGAAACAACTGAGTTATGGAAGCCTATGTCAACACTATAACTAATGCCATACTCGACTCAGCATCATGGTATATTCCCAAAACATTTGGGAAACTCATGAAGTGACCTGTTCTGTGGTGGAACAATGAAATAAGTGAAGCTATTACAAGAAAGAAAAAAGCATTTAAGGCTTTTAAGAAACATTTAACATTAGAAAACCTAATTGTCTTTAAGAAATACAGGACATATGCAAAAAGATGGATGCTAAAAAATGATCCTGGCAGCAATATGTGTCATCCATTAACAGAATTACAACTGTGTCAAGACGTTTAGAAGAAAAAGATGAAGGCTGTTTGTGGGCATACAAACTTTACTCCCATATCTAACCTTTAATATTAGGATGAAATTAGAGATATTCCAAATGAAATTGCAGAGTTACTAGCCAATCATTTCGAAAAAGCCGGCAAAACAGCTAACTATGATGATTATTTTAGGACGAAAAAAGCAGAACTTGAAGGTCTACTAAATTTCAAAACTGAAATAAATTATTCATATAATGAATAATACCTCTTAAAATAGAACAATGAGCAAAAGCGTTGCAGAAAGCAGGCAACACAGCTGCTGGTCCAGATGAAATTCATTATGACATGATCAGGCAGCTGAATACCACTGCAAAACGTAGATTGTTAGAACTATATAATCAGATATGGAGGGATGGGATGTACCCACAGCAGTGGAAAAAAGCACATATTGTTCCAGTGCCAAAGAAAGATAAAAATTTGACAGATCCTAATAGTTACTGCCCTACTTCTTTGATGTGCACTATGAGAAAAATATTTGAAAAAAAGATAAATAATCAACTTGTCTAAATTTTAGAAAAAGAAAATGTCTTGTCCTCACTTCAAGCAGGTTTTAGGCAATACCACTTGACTACTGATTAAATGATTAACTTAGAGAATATAATATATAACAGTTGTATGACAAGAAAACATTGTATCGGGAGTCTTCTTTGACCCGCAGAAGGCATTTGATATGACCTGGCTTCATGGAATAATGCTTCAATTACATGAATGGGACATTCACGGCAATGTGCCGGTAGTACTTGGCAACTATATGAGTAATGTACTTTTCAAGTATGTGTCAACAATGAATACTCAACAGAAAAAAGATTGAAAAATGGCATACCTCAAGGTAGGTTCGCCGTTGAGTGGTACCTTGTTCACAATTGCAATTAATAAATTTATATTAGTCATTCCAGCAGAAATGAGCTAAAGTGTTTATGTCGATGATCTGGCAATTGTACATGCCAGCAATGGTGAAGTACAAATTGCAACATGTGATAAATGATCACAACAAAGTTGCAAGAAATAATGGTTTCAAATTTTCACCACAGAAAATGTTCTGTGTACATTTCTATAAAAAGAGAATTCCTCTCCATCGACAACCATCCAATAGAATACAAGAATAATGTGCGATTTTTAGGTCTATTACTACATAAATCCCTTACATGGGGATTACATATACAGGACTTGAGTGATAAAATGCAAAAAAGCCCTAAACATTATTAAATGTTTATCCAATATCAACTGGGGCTCAGATAAAAAAATACTACTGAGACTGTATAAAGCATTTGTTCAATCGAAACTCAACTACAGATGTATTGTATATTCATCCACTAGGAAAACCGCATGTACGAAAGTTAGATGTAATACATAACAGCAGAATAAATACGCCACAGGCACTTATTGACCTTAGACATTAGACTAGTAAGTATAATGTCAGAAGCTGGGATAAACTACATTATAGAAGAGAAATCCTATACTAAGATATGCAATGTTCACAGTGTCATTAATATATGTATGTGTGTGTCTAAATGTTTTGTGTAGTTTTTTTTTTGTGTTCCTAAATAAAATGTAAGGGCCTCCTTTACACCCGCCTGATGGTGATTTAAACCTCATTTAAAGAATGTGGCGAGAGGTAATAAGATAATTGAATTTGTACTCTTGGTGGTAAATTGTTTTATATTTTTGTCTTTGATATATATATATATATATATATATATATATAGAGAGAGAGAGAGAGAGAGAGTGTGTGTGTGTGTGTGATAAAGAATTTAACAGTTTTGGATGCTGTGAGATTTTTGAACAGAATATGGGTAATGTATTGGCTGCTACATTTGTTACAGTTTTAAAAATCTAAATCTCACTGTATAAAACAGAACTGTTTAACAAATAATTTGATAAATACATATATGGTATGAATAATTTTAACAGCGTTTTTCTTAGGTGAATAACCTATACTCACAACATTTTTTGCTAATATATATTAGCAAATCTCACTCACTACTCTACAAAGAGACATCTTTTTTCTTTGTTCCTGATATAACCATGAAAACTACTGAACCAATCCAAATTAAATTTTAATAGTAGCTTTCTTATGACCCCCAGAATGTTTACCACAGTTCAAACCTCAACAATCTTACAATACATAAACCATAAATAAAAAAAAGAAAGTATAAATAAATAAATAGCCTTGAACTTCCTTTACTAAATTTAATGTTGTTTATATTGATTGTCATTGCTATATCAATATCGACTTCTTCAGACAGTTACTATTTTATTTATGAAATTTAATATCAATGTCTAATGTCTATAAAAGGTCAATCTGTACTATTTTACTGTAATATATATATATAAACACAAATTAGTTTGATTATAAAATTAATGAGAATGACAATTACAAAGTTTTGATGGTTTGAGCAATATTGAATTTTGATATCAATATCTTCAGAAGTTTTAATGCCATTGTCTAATCTGGTGGCAATCCATAAAAACTTATCCTCACACTAGTAAAGTAGCACTCTATAGATTTTTAAGTCCTAAATTAAGAAGTTCCATTGAGGTAAGCCATACACGTAACTGGCTTAGATTGGCTTTAAATTTTGTATTAATATTTTCATAATGCCTGCCTAGGTCAACAAGGTCACAGATGATGGTTAGAACTTCTAGGGCTACTAGAATTTATGATCATACACAAGGTGAATCTATGCCAGAGCATTGTCAAAGACTTCAGGAATAACGAATGTGCTCGGCTGAAAATCAAGTTTAACCTTGGAGAAGTATGTCAAATCATCTTTTGATTATCACCCTAAAATTGATTATCTGAGTTTGAAAAATATTCAAATTGGTTACATGATTAAAATATGTAAACATTGCAAGCCAAAAAACTGGAATGATTAAACTTCTGGACTTTGCTGTGCTGGAGACAAAGTAGTTCTTAAGCAACTTCAATATCCTCCTGATTTCATTAACAAATACTTCACACACAAATTTTTATTTAGTAATTTGTGAAGAGCAATAACTCTGAAAGCAACAGTCCACACATAATTACTAAAAAACTATTTCTAATTTTAATCATCATTGAAACACAATTTTACTTTATAATTTAGTACAAGAATTTTCATATTTTTGATGTGTCTTTAGTAGTAAATGGTAGTATAGTCAACTCCCATTTATCCGTGACAATAACCAAGAAGAGGTTTGTGAATAATCCAAAATCATAGCAAAATCGCACTGTAAATACTGTACTGCAGTACAGTATTTACATGCACATTACATTACCTAACGGTAAATAATAGAATAAAATACAGTACACTATACTATTACATACCTGGTAAAATTAACATCCAGAAACTATTCAAAGTACATAACATATAACAAATTTTCAATACCACTAATACTGTATGTAAATAATTTTTCTACCACTAATACTGTGCATAAATATATTGTACATGTGGTACTGTATGTACACAGTACATACATTAACAAACACTTATTAAAACACATTAACAAACAATTATTAAAATTATAGTAGCTAACGAGAAAAAAGAATATATACATTAAAAAAAATTAATAAATTATGCATTTTACTCTTTCAGATTTTTTTTTTTTTTTAATAGGACACAAATGATCATTGTTTTAGTGTCTGAAAACACTTTCTTCTAACTTTGTAGTTTGTGCAGCATAATAGTATTGTACAATGAACTACCCAAAAACTATCAATGACTATCAACAACAATGAAACAATAAAACTAACAATGAACTATCATATCCAAAAAGAACTTATTGCACAGCATTATCATATTCAGAACAAGTACATATTCAAGTAGCAAATGAATGAAGTAGTAAACAGAATGATGAAAAAACTTTAAATTTTTATCTTCTTTATAAGTTTAAAAAAAATTTTTTTTAAGAGGCATCATGGTTAGTTAAGTCGCAACATGATTAAATTGCTTGCAGATAATCCAGAGTTAACTTTATTCAAGTTTTAGATTTAATAATTACAAAATTATGTTCCAACACCAACATTGTAATGTGTTGAACATGGTATTTTTTAAATCTATTTTAAAAATTAATGGTGTCTTTTTTATGTTATTCTCCATTCTCTTCTATGCTACTTTTTTTAACTTCTATTATATTTACTACATCCTACACGTTCAATTACCAGTCTTATACATTCTTCCAATATAATTTTTACCTTCAATAATTAATAACACCATATTTAATTTAATACCAAATTTAATTCAAGTTTAATTTAACATCAATATAATTACACCAAATTTAATAGCGTTTGCATATTGTAGTAGATGACCAACACAACTAACTAGTCTCTTTATTAGATTTCTTCTCCTATTCATTGTCTGACCTTTTCATTTGAATGTTATCAACCCACCAAATTTTCAACACCATCTACACCATATTTTAAACCCTACATTCTTTCCTTTCTGTATTCCTATGTCCTATGTTTTATGAGCATAAACTGCTAAATTTTGAACAAATATATTTAACGATTTCTTAGATCAATTGATTTTGTAAGATTTAAGAACTGATTTTCTTATCCATGATAGTCACCAAGAGTCATGTTGGTCTAGTGGTTAAACTCATCATCATAAATCAACTGATTTCAAACTTAAGAGTTCTAGGTTGGAATCCTAATAAAGTTAGTTGCTTTTATTTGAATTTGAATACTAAATTGTGGTTATTAGTGTTCTTTGGTGGTTAGCCTTTCAATTAACCACACATCTTGGGTATGGTTGAACAAGGGATGCGACTGCCTAAAAGCTCTGATCCACAAAGTTGCACGGGATATCTGGAGACCTCCAGAATATTCATAAAAAAGTGAAAATAAATAAACAATAAAGAATAAGATTACAATTTTAATAGCAAACGAAGGCAAATTAGAAATGTTAAAGAACTTTTTATTCATATCAAAACATTCTCTACTGCATCTGCAGTCATTATCAGTGGCATCTTCTGTTATGCTGTGATTTAGCTTAATCGTGGCTGCGTTTTTCTTTTTTTAAGTATTAATATGCTTCCCTTCTATTTATCTGTAGGATACCATGATAGGGAGGGGGGTGACAACCAGAATAATCAAAGACTTGTGTCTTCCCCTATGGTGGTTAGGATCTAGGATACCTCGGTAGTTGTCAATGTTGTGCCAACCCTATTTACTATGGAGACTTTTAAGCGTTTATTGTACTGTGCAGTAATGTTAAATTGAGTTAATATAGAATTTGATGATGGAAGGGTTTAGTTAAGTTTTTTAAACATGGGATAAGTATGATGTTTGTTTTAAAGAATT
Source organism: Lycorma delicatula (assembly GCF_047948215.1). NCBI lineage: Eukaryota > Metazoa > Arthropoda > Insecta > Hemiptera > Fulgoridae > Lycorma > Lycorma delicatula. The sequence continues at coordinate 66,242,252 of NC_134459.1, read as the reverse complement.
ATTTTTTACTTTTCAGTGAGATTACTTTGTTTTGTTATTTCTTTGAAGAAAAGCATGTTTTTAATTTTTCTTATGCACCTCACAAATAAAAATAACAGAAATTATTATTACATTAGCGATACATTAATTCAGTTACGAGAAATTGGTATTAAATCACATTACATCAACCTATATCTATTTTATTAAAAATATTTTTTACAAAAAAAAAGAAACCGCAAGTTTCTTTCTAAAATTTGTATAAATACTGTGTTAAAGAGTAGTGACTGAAACATATTACCTATAGTTATTAATAAATTATGTTGTTTTTTTTTTACATAAAATGAAAACCACTCGAGATTAACCTCTTCTCAGTAAGCATAATTACAATAATTTATACTTCTTATACAACTAAAATAAACTGCATAAAAATCACTGATTGTAATTTATATAAAATGAGCATAAAGTAATATATTATTACACGATACGAATGAAAAACAAAATCAAACTAAATGTTTTAACTGAAGAATTGTAACAGGTTAGAACTACCTGGTACATTATAGCACAATATATTTATTTTATACGATACTTTTATACTCTTTTATATAATGCAAATAAACAAAGTACTGTAAATCATTCATTAAAAAAGTCACTAATACTTACAAGAAAAATTCGGATAAAATATTATGATGTGGTCATTTCTAATTACATAGAAATGATTTCTACCATATCATCGACGTATTTCGGAAGTTTTAAGTGTCATTAGTAGTTAAGTAAATAATTCCTTTTCGCCAGTAGCATAATTTCAAAACACATAAACTGGAATTTCAAACGTACACAGTACTTTACATCAGATTTTTGTAGCCACATAAACCAGACGTAATCTCCTTTTCACATTCTTTTCCAAGTCGCGAGTCGAATCGTGGGCGAGGCCAAACACTGAACTGTCACACAATTATAACCGGGAAATTCAAATTAATATAAACGATAAATTTTCATATTCATATTCACAATTTTATTTTCGTGAATAACGCATAATCTATAAAAATGTACTAGATTTTTTTTTTAACTCTCGGTTAAAGAATTTTTAATTTCAACTAAAAGGCAATAAAAATTGGCGTTTTTTAATGCCAATTAATTTTTTTATATTTTTTTCTTTTACAAATAATTCTGAACATGAAGAGTATTTCTGGTATTAAAATTTAAAACATTTGTCTTAGATAAAACACAGTTTGTTGTTTTACAAATTTTTTACCTTACAATCAAAAATATTTTATTTCCAATTTCTCCCTGCTCTCTACAAAAATTTTAACATTTTCTGTACCCTAAGATTCTTTTAGGTGAAACTTAATGATTTAATTACATTTGGAAATATTAAAATTGTATATAGTAAAAGACAACTACTCTATAATTGTGTAAGGCAAATGAAATCTTAAAGAAATCTGCATTACTTCTACCAAAATAAATATAAGGTGAATGATTCTGTTATTACTAGAACATTAAACTATTATAATCATCACTACATATAGTACTAAAAATCATCATTATATGATCATCAGCCCTTAGACAGCTCCCTTACACTATGACTGTTAGGTTCTCCTCATTTCTTTTGAGTCTCTGATAACTCCAAAATCCCTTTAGATCATCTGCAAGAGATCTAAAGAGATCATTACCAACCTCTCTTCATTCTCTAATAATCCTAGATTTCCTTTAATCAAATCTTCTTCTTTTATGATTCAGAAGAGGCTGGCCAGATACCTTTCTTATAATGATTAAACTTTTATTCTTCTCCATTTAATCTACCATTTCAAATTTTTACTCTATCCATTTAATCTTTTCCAAACCTCTACACAATTTCAAATCCCTTCACCCTTTTTCTTAGTGTCCACATCAACTAAAGTATACTCCAAATATAACAATTTCTTTTAATGCTTATAATAACTTACAGTAAATGATATTTCTAAATTAGTTATACAAAAGCATCCTTTAATAATGAAAAAAATAAATAACTTACGAATTTTATGATACATCATTACTAAATACAGTGTATATTTAAGTTTCATTCCCGCCTAACACTGTTAGTTCCCACCATTCTCACTAGGTGGCATGTGCGAATGAGTAATTCCATTAGTTAACATGGAGTCGTATACCAGTGCAGAGTGTGCTGTATTGTTTATGGTTTCATTAATCCAAATTAGCTACTATCATTCAGAGACAATTCATGACTGAATATCGCAAGCAACCATCTCAAAGACAGTCTGTTATTTCATGGTACAATCATTTTATTGAAACATGTTTGTATCACATAGGACACCAGGTCAGAGTAGACCTTCAGTTTCTGAAGTGGCAATAGAACAAGTGTGGCAGACATTCATTCCTAGTCCAGGTAAATCAACAGGGCACATCGGCTTAGGAATGAATATTCCTAGGATTACAGTATGGAGGTTATTATGTACGTAATTGACTGTCATTTAAACCTTACAAATTACAACTGATACAAGATTTGAGTGAAGGATAAAGAAAAACGAACTGAGTTTTGTGTAAATTTGCTATCTTATAAAAATTGTGTTCAGTGACGATATGGAGCGAATAGATTCCATATTACACAATTGAACATGTACAGGACTTGCTTAAGATAAATGATTTTTTGTGCTGAAAGCTGTTAAAAAATTTACAGTCCTTTCTTTTTTGCTGAGTCGACTGTAACTGGCATATTGCAACATTATCTAATGCCACAATTACAACGGGATATGGGCAAAGATTTCATTTTCCAGCAAGATGGCAAGCCACACATTATCATCACACAGTTGTCGCTTATCTCAATAGCAAAGTACCAACTTGGATTGGACAATCACCTGATTTAACTCCAATGGACAGACATCTCTGTGTGGGATTACGTTAAAGACAGAGTTTTGTTAGTCCTGCTTTCAGTAAATGTCAAAGCTGCAGCAACAGGTAACACAAATAATTGTGACAATAGATCAAGAAATGATTCATAGGATTTGGTAAAAAATTGACTGCAGATGGAAAATTTGCCATGTCACAAAAGAACACTGAACATTTGTAAATAAAACTTGAAGGTATACTGTACTTAGTGTTGTATCAAACATTTCTGTAAGTTATTTACTTTTTTCATGATTTAAGGTTACTTTTAAATAACTAATTTAGAAATACTCTGTACATAATAACTCTATTTCTTTCAATTAAAAATTTACATAGCCATTGCTATTCTTATTTTCATGTAGTTTTCAATCTTCAATTATCATGGTGCATAAATTCAATTTCTTGTTCAACTCTTCTTCTTTTTACATAGACATTCATTGGTTTATCTCTGCTGATCCTTTAATCTTTTTCTGTAACATTTTTGATCATATCTTCAACATTCATATCAACCAAGGTTAAGGAAAGCAATATTCTTGTCTTACTAGTCTCCTAGGTCAATCCTTTATTTTTACAGAATTTTCTGATTCAGGTTCAAGAATCATCTGTATTTTCAAACTATGTTTTGGTTTTTATTATTTTCATTAGATTATGGAACTGTTTCAGTGCTTTTGTCATATCTATAAAACACACACTTTTTTTTACCTCTCACCAACAGTTCTTACTAGTTGAGTTGAAGCCCTTTGCTACTTTCCTTCCTGAACCCACACATTCTTCTGTAACCATTTACTCAGTTTTTTACCTGTTCATAATAACAATTTTCAATTTTCTTTACTGTGAAGTCTCTTCATTCTTCCTATATAGAGTAATTTCACGCTAATAATTTAGGCCAAATATAATTAGTATAAAAAGAATAGTTTTCATGAGTAAAGCATTCATCAGCTGAATATAAACACAACTGTAATAGTGAAAAATTTCAGATTTCAACAGAATCCATTTTGACCATCCCACAATCCATTTTGACTCATTTTGGTGTGTTGTGTATACATACGTACATATGTATCTCGCATAACTCAAAAACAATTAGCCATAGAATGTTGAAATTTTAGATTTAGGACTGCTGTAACACATAATTGTGCATCTCCCCTTTTGATTGCAATCGACTTGACCAAAAAAGCCCAAAATCCAAAAAAATTGAATTTTGGACTTTTTCTTAATTGCAGTATTAAGCTCTCATTCAGAGCTTTTCAATGATACATCATAAGTGGTATTTATTTTCTTTGGTTCCAGTGTTATAGCCAAATGAAATTTTAATTAATGAAATATTTGGATCTTAGAAGGGGAAGGCACGTTGGTTCAAATCCGATTTCATTTCCTTTTTTTTTAATTTAAATGTATTGATTTGTTAATAATTATTAACCTTTTATTGTAAAAAAAATTACAATAAATAATAATTCAATAAAAAAAATCAGAAGTTATTAATGAAATAAAATTATATGTACTTTTCATTTAAAAAAAAATATGTGTGCTTAAGACCGCACGACCGAAGCGAAAACTTGTATGGGATTGCAATCGTTTCAAATTAATATACATTACAAGTAGTATATAATGTTTACATTCAATAGCCACTTTAACCTCTGACCCCTTGAACCAATTTGACGCAAAATTTTAACATGTGTTTTCCACAATTATCCCCTGTTTGTAGTTAAATTTTCATGCTTCAAGAGTGGATTTACTGCAAAATACATAGTAAAACACAGGTTTGAGATGCCTCCAAAATTACAACAAAGAACCAACAAAGAAATTGGCTATTGAACCTCCATGTCTCTTTTCATAGATTTATTCGAACACATTAAATAACGACTACTTTCAATTGTGAATGTGTGTTCATGTGTTGAAACAGTTGATTTACTGAAAAATTCATAGTTAAACATATGTTTTAACTGCAAACAGTATGATTAATTTTAAATTTATGACAACTATGTTTTTTTTTTTTTGTCTTCAGTCATTTGACTGGTTTGATGCAGCTCTCCAAGATTCCCTATCTAGTGCTAGTCGTTTCATTTCAGTATACCCTCTACATCCTACATCCCCAACAATGTAGGTCATCATTACTTTCATAGACAACTATGTAGGTCATCATTACTTTCAGCGACATGTGTGTATAACCCACCGGGTTGGTCTAGCGATTAACGCGTCTTCCCAAATCAGCTGATTTGGAAGTCGAGAGTTACAGCGTTCAAGTCCTAGTAAAGCCAGTTATTTTTACTCGGATTTGAATACTAGATCGTGGATACCGGTGTTCTTTGGTGGTTGGGTTTCAATTAACCACACATCTCAGGAATGGTCGAACTGAGAATGTACAAGACTACACTCATACATATCATCCTCATTCATCCTCTGAAGAATTATCTAAACAGTAGTTACCGGAGGCGAAACAGGAAAAAGAAAGAAAGGAAATGTGTGTATATCATTGATCATTATTTAATATATGCAATGATCATTATTTACGATTCAAACTTCAAAATTATTGTTGGTTTTTAGAATCTAACAGCTACTCAGTTAACGCTGTAAATCTATAAAGATATTCTGCATCAATCAGTCACTATTGCTTTCAGCGATGCGGGTGTTGCGGATTTATACTTTTTTATAGTGGTAATAGCTAATTATTGACAGCTGATGTTATTTTATTTATATTTTACATAAAAAACGGGATTTCTCAGATATAGCTTTCGTTAAATAAAAAAAGGGCGTATCTCAAAAATGGTGCATCCTAGGGCATTCTTAACGCGATTTTGAAAGCCTAAATTTAAGGGGGTGCTTTGCGATCACCCGGAACGATAGGTCCTAGTCCCATGCCTCTAGCGCAGTGTTTCTTAACCTTTTATGTGAGCCGCACCCCTTTGAATCTGAAAAAAGGTCTCCGCACCCCATTGAAAAATACATTTCGAAAAATCAGTGTTTTTATCCTTTTATCGTAAATATTTTTTTCCCTATATCGCATCGATGTAAATTTTTGGTGTTTTATTTATTAGAGATTTATTCACAATGACGAACTTAACTGATGTGCCAAAATTCAGCTCCACTGTTATTATTTCTATGTTAATATTTAATTTGGCTCGTCTAATTTCGTTTATTTTGAAACATTTCAGTTGCGAAATTCTTCGATATTTTTTTTTTGGAACCCAAACCCTAATTTTGTATGAACTTCAAACCTTGTATAACACGGATTTGTATTACACGACATTTTGGTGGAACCATATAACTGTGTTATACGAGGCTCGGGTGTATTATTTTAAATTAGTGAGAAAAATTCTTACATTTGTATTATCAATGTATCCTATTTGGGCTTGAATCACTGATCAATACGAATGTATTAAATAGGTAAATAATGTAATTAATCGTATGTTTAAATGCGTACAGATGTCCGTCTCAAGAGGTTTTTCAACAAACTGCCGATGACGAAGAAACAATAATAGACTCAGGTAGACTCAGTAAGGGAGTGGGAGTGGACGCAGCCAAATCTACCTAACCGTTTTTAAACAAAAACAATTGGTTGATGTCATCGAAAATTAAAATACATACTTTTCAAATATCCCAAAAATAATATATGTATATTGTTAGAGGCTTCTCCCGCACCCCAAAAAATACCTTCCAGCACCCCTGGGGGTGCGGGCACCTCCGGTTAAGAATCACTGCTCTAGTGGCTACCGTTTTCGAGATACTAGTTCGAGCGAAATTCGCCCCCACAGAATTACAGGACCAAAATATTTCATATAAAGTAATTTTTTAACAATAAACAACAATCTTTACCAACAATATTTTAAGGTTATTGATTTTTTAATGTATATAAATTAGGTGTTGAAAATCTTTACATACGTATGTTATCCAAACTCAATAAAAACATACGAGGGTAAGTCAATTATTATCCGCAAATTAGTTATATTTTTGTTTATGTTGGTAGTACTATCGTATTGCGTAGATGACACATGCGAGGTTTAATTGTTGTCATGTCTGTGCAGGTTTGATGCTGCTAGGTTAGTTCCACTATCGCTGCCTGCCGTTAACCATGGCTGCTCCGCTTTCTGTTTGCACCAAAGAAGAAGGTAACGAACGGGACATCTTCTTAGACAGAATCATCACTGGTGACGAAACATGGATCCATCATTACGAGCCGGAGAGTAAGCGACAGAGTATGAAATGGAAACATCCAAATTCGTCCTGAAAAAAAATGTTCAAGACCCAACATCCGCAGGAAAACTGATGCTTACAGTTTTTTGGGACTCACAAGACCCAGTACTGGAAAATTATGTGGAAAGGAGCACAATAATAGACAGTGCGCATTACAGTGAGATGCTTACTGCCAAGCTGAAGCCTGAAATTCGAAGCAAACGCCGAGGATTGCTGTCGAAAGGTGTTGTGTAGTTGCACGACAATGCCAGTCCACACAATGCTGAAACGCACCAGAAACTCAACTTTGAAGTACTGACTCATCTTCCGTATGGTCCTGATCTTGTCCCTTCTGACTACCACTTGTTTGTCCCGATCTTGCCCCTTCCGACTACCACTTGTTTGGTCCAGTCAAAGAGTCATTAAGGGGCGGTCGATTTACCTCGGACGAACAGTGAAAGAAGCTGTGCACTCCTGGCTCGCAGCTCAACCGAAAACCTTCTTTTATGAGGGTATCAGGAAGCTTGTGCAACGATGGACCAAGTGCGTTGAAATGCAAGGGGACTATGTTGAAAAATGATGTACATGTAAGTTTCCTATTTGTATTGCAATAAAATGTATAACTACATTGCGGATAATAATTGACTTACCCTCGTATTATAAGAGGGTTTTTTCAAGGTCCGATCGGTCACAAAATTAAAACCACAGTGAAAATAAAAACTTTTTTATTTGTAACAAGTACTTACAGTTACGCTATTTCTCTACATAGTCGTCACTCCGACTATCGTCACTCGATTTAGACTTTTGTCGTAGCGAGGTACCAACTTTCCAATACCCTCGTCATAGAACGGAGCCGCCTGTGTTTTCAGCCATGTTTCTACGCTGGTCTGCAGCTCAATGTCTGTGCCAAAATGTTGTCCTCCTAGCCAGCCTTTCATGTGAGCAAAGAGGTGAAAATCGGATGGAGCCAAGTCCGGGCTGTATGGTGGGTGATCAAACACTTCCCAACGAAAACGCTGCAGGAGCTTCTTTGTTACAGCTGCAGTGTGCGGCCAAACATTGTCATGGAGAAAGACAATGCCTAATGACAACATTCCTCTCCGCTTATTCTGAATTGCCCTTCGTAGACGTTGAAGAGTCACGCAGTATGAGGCTCCAGTGATGGTCGTGCCACGTTCCATGAATTCCACTAAGAGAACTCCATTCCGGTCTCAGAACACAGTAGCCATACACTTTCTGTTGGAAAAGGTTCGCTTGAACTTCTTTGGTTTACTGGGAGAATGAGAATGCATCTACTGTTTGGATTGTTCTTTTGTTTCTTCAGTTTCGAAATGGACCTATGTCTCGTCCCCTGTGACAATTTTGTTCAAAAAATCTTCTCCTTCATTGTGGTAGCGCTGGAGAAACGTTAGGGAGGCGTCCATTCTCATTGTTTTGTGATGGTCGGACAGCATCTTAGGAACCCATCTCGCACATAGTTTGCGGTACTGAAGTCTCTCACTCACAATGGTGTAGAGAGCTGACCTTGAAATTTCAGGAAACTAATTACTCAATACATAAATTGTGAACCGACGATTTTCTAGAATTGCCTCATCCATTCGCTCAACGAGATCATCGGTTGACACTCTTCCTTCCCGACCATCTGCATCATGAACATCAGCACATCCTGCTTTAAAGTTTTTGCATCATTGTCCCACTTTGCTGTCACTCATTGAAGTTTCACCGTACACATTACTTATTCGTCGATGAATTTCAGCTGCATTACACCCCTCAGCCTGAAGAAATCGAATTACCGCACGCACTTCACACTTGGTGGGAGATGCTATTGTTGTAAACATATTACGTGCCAGCTGCGTGTTCAGAACTAAACGAAGTAATGCGGCGTGATTGCAGGCCATACTAAAGACGCTGCGCAACACATATGCGCATAGGTTCATCCGATTTTTGCGCGGGTTTTTATTTCGCGACCGATCGGACCTGAAAAAAAATAACCCTCGTAATATGTTACACTTACACTGAATTTAAACAATTTTTTTTATTACTATGAGCGATAGAAAGGACCATTATTGTGAATCACCGGCAGTTTTTTCTCCCACCTCCCATCCTCTGCTACTAGATATACTATACATTCATATATATATTCTCGCTCTATGCCTTTTTCTCTTTCATATATATATATATATATATATATATATATATATATAAGCTTAGCGTCTTGCGTTACGTTGCAGATTTTGATCAATTACATGTTCCCATGTAATTTCCTATGTACAAAAAATTCTGACAACGCGCCTAAAGATTTTATTTCAAAAATGTGTATATGTAATTTAATAGGCGTACAAGTTAGTCATGTAGTGTCCACATCAGATTTTTTTAGTAGTAATAACAAGTAACAAAAAAGGGGGTTACTAACATTTTATTCTCTAATATTAAGATAAACTGTGTACGACGCCTCTTGGCCTCCTTAATGAATGCATGTTCTGTAGGGCTACACACACTATTTGGCACCGCCTGTTTTTAATGGTTCTCTTAGTAATCCATGTTATTTATATGCAATATAATTAATTTATTATGAAAATCATTATTAAAAAATACTATTTATCCAATACATTTTTAATCCCATATTTACGTTTTTTATTCTTAATATACTGTCGAAAAATTAGGCGCCCACGCCACAATACCATAGCCTCGTCTATTCATAATTCCTTTTTAGGATAAGATAAATTAACCATTTTTTAATTAAAAAGTTATATCTTATGAAAATTAATTACCTGCTGCTTGTTCATTATTACAGAAATTTATTGTTCTCGCTCATAATTACCGTAAATCTATTCCGGCCTATACAATTACGGAAAGCAAGTATTAAACATTTGTATACCAGTAAAATTTTATTCTGTTCATTTAACGTTCCACATGAGTAAAATGTCCCATAAACGCTCGAAATTCGCCTCTTGTTACAGGTTTCCTTGATAAACGAGATTTAGGGTTATTTATTTTTATTACAAGACTTCTGCACAATTATTAGTTTCATTCATAGAAAAATTAAAAAACCTTTTTTATTTTTTTTATCCCCTTCTCCCCCCAACCGGATATCTAATTAAGTATAACTCAGTTGGGGAGAGTGTCCATTTACTCTAAGGAGGCGTCCCCCGCCCACTGGTAGTACGCCCGGCACGATAGGTTAGCCTCCCAGGTCTCGGATCTTTACTTCTTTGTTTGCTTGCTTCAAATTCCCCGCCTCAGAGATGAAGTCTGGCTACGCCGCCCCCCACCACCTCAGCAGGGAACTGGGTCTCAGTCTTTATGCCACGCCTCAAACCGGCGGCACCGACCCCACCAAGTGCCAGGGCACCCGCAGGCCGACACCGCCGGCCGGGACTCAGTCTTTCTTTTACCAACTTCTCCCCAGGAGTTCCCTCCCTTCTCAGGAACCCGCATACCTCGGCATACGGGCCCTCCACGGAGGGACTGTCCTCCATCCCTACTACATTCCCCGTTTTCTAGCTTCTTCTTCCTTAGATCGGAGAATTTCACCCGCGAACCTTCTAAACCAATTCCAGTTTACATCACTGAACACCAGCCAGTTGATTAAAATATCCGGTGTTAGCCTGTTTGCAGAGATCTCACTTCTGTTGCGTGCCCATCTGGGACAAACAAAAATAGTATGTTCAGCGTTGTCTATCTCTTGGCAGTAATCACACTGCGGTGTAGCCCTTTTTCCAATTTTATATAAGTACTGACCAAAGGAGCCATGACCCGTCAATAATTGTGTAACATAGAAGTCTACGTTGCCCTTCTTTTACCTTTCCAATCTCTTATGTTAGGGATTAGTCTTCTGGTCCAATCCCCAACGTTTGAGCAAGCCCATGCATTCTACCATTCCTGATCTATTAAAACTGCAACCTCATCTCTTGACAGTCCCGTAAATCTTAATGTACGCCCTTTGACTTGTAGGTCAATAGGGGGGTCCTCAGTCAGTATACACAGTGCATCATATGAAACAGTCCTGTACCCTGCAGCAACCCGTAGCAAAGCAAGCCGATGAACGCTTCTTAGTTTCATTTTGTTCCTCTGGATGTTCATAGCGTCTTCCCATACCGGGGCCGCATATAGTATCGCAGACGTAGTGGCTGCACTTATCAACCTCCTAATCTCCATCCGTGGTTATGAAAGAGACCCCTCAGAGCCTTGATAGTGGGGGTTACCCTCTTACTTATATCGACATGGTTCCCGAAGTTTAGGCTTTTGTCCAGTATAACTCCAATATATTTTGCATTATTGACCTCTATAATTCGTTCTCCTCTAATGTCTAAGTTGATATTCCTTATCCGTCTTCTTCCAGAGAAAATTATACAGCTAGATTTCGTAGGGGATATCTGCAGCAAGTTCCTTTCTAGCAACTCATCTATTAGACTTAAAGCCCGATTGGCTTTTTCCTCTATGTTCACGACCTCCTTATCTTCAAATAAAACCGCTAAATCATCAGAATACCCCCTCCGGGTAGTTCAGTCTGAAAACCCCATCGTAAAAGATGTTCCAGAGGATGGGTCCAAGTACGGACCCCTGAGGGACACCTCCAAAAATTTGGAATGTAGACTTCCCCTCTAGCGTTTTCACTTCAATATATCTTTGATGAAGGTATTGATTGATTTGATTAATCAGGTAATCGCTAATGTTCATTCCTTGTAATGCTTCAATTATTGATGGCCATGGAACGGATCCGAATGCGTTTTTAATGTCTAACATTACCATTAAGGGGAGTTTCCTGGCCCTCCTCGATCCTCTTCTGCTTGTTAATGCCCAGTTCATGACTCTATCTATCGCATTTATCGTTGAATGTCCTTTCCTGAAGCCATATTGCTTTGGGTGTAGGTAGTCCCTCTCTTCGAGTTCTTCTGTCAGCCTGGCTGCTATTAATCTTTCAGCGACTTTGCCCATGTTATTTATGAGACTGATTGGTCTGTAACCTCCTTGTCCGTTGTTAGTTCCTGCTTTGGGGAGGAACACTGTCCTGGATGCTTTCCAGCAATCAGAAAAAGTGCAGTTTTGTAGACCATAACAGGCTATGTCTACCATTTCCCAGAAAATAATCTTTGCCAGTCCTTTAATAACGGCAGTCGGTATTCCGTCCGGTCCTGGGCTTTTTTTATGATTCAGTTTTTTAATTGCCTCCAGGACTTCCTGTTGTGTGAATCTGCCACCTTCACATCTGATCACTTCTCTATTAGCAGACTCCTCTCTAGGGAACAAGGCTCTTACTTACTGTAAGTAAGGCTCTTACTGTGCCGACATTTCGTTACTTAATGTCGGCACATGTCTACCCAAACGTTTGGTTATGATCCTGAATGCCTTCCCCCAGGGGTCGGCATCCAGATCATCACACAGCTCCTGCCATTTTCTTTTCTTGGATTGTTTTATAAGGAAGTTAAGTTTCTTCCTGGCATTCCTGTATTCTTCTACGGCTAGGCGACCTTCTTCTTCCATGCCCGTTCGGGCTCGTAGTCGCTGGGCTATTCTCTTTTTCCTCTGCATTATTCTCCTTTGATCCTCGATATCACTAGACCACCAATAAACTGGATGATGTCTGTTGGTATTCTTTGGTATATTGGCTATTTCATCTTTAATTATATTTTGAAATATCACCGGATCTATCCGCGCACAACTCATGATCTTATTTGCCGCTTCCCTAGTCACACGGTGAATCTGATAATCTGTCAGCCTATGGTTGATGTTTATTAACATTAGAAGGACGGTCTCTAATGGTAATCGAAACAGCCTTGTGGTTACTTCCAGTCTCTTCATTAAGCACTGAGAAATCAATTGTGTCGATACGTATTCCACTATCTATTATTACCAGGTCGATAATCGATTCGTGCCCCCTAGCGCTATATGTGGCTGCTCCATCATTCACACAAATCGCTCCTGTAACCTCCAATAGATCTTCTAGAATTCTTCCTCTGGCGTTAGAAGAAGCAGCCCCAGCCTGCTTCTGCAATTGAAATCTCCTACCACTATTGCTCTCTTACGGGACCGAATCACGACTTGTTGTAGATTAAATATTCTGTGTTGAAAAAACTCCAGAGCGCAGTTTGGGCTGATATATACGCCAATGATTACTATATCACGCAGCTCTATAGCCACAATACCCTCATCTCTGTAGTATAGTCTATATTACCTACAATCCCCCTGATAGCCACATCCCCGTTTCTATCTGGTACCCATTGACCTCTAGCCACTGAATTTACATTAGGTTCAGTGGCTACCAGGAAGTTGTAGTTACCCCTTGTGGCAATCTCTGTAGACAGGTCGCATGATAGTAAACTTCTATTGTTATTTATTAAGAGTATCTTAATCATGATTCCTATTGCAATCCAAACTGCCAGTTCTATGTGCTTTGCTTCTGCAGTCTAGACATTTTGTTGCTTCTCTGCAGTCTTTAATCACATGACCCGATTTCCCGCAGTTGAAGCACAAGTCAGAACGATCCAGTCCTCTGCAGTCTCTCCTACCATGCCCGGTCCCCCAGCAGCGGTAGCATTTCTCAGTTTCCGTTCTAATATACGCTCTACAGCTCACCCATCCGACTCTCAGTCTAGATGCAATTTTGTCGCTCTCCTATGGGCGGTAATGACAACGGCATTTTTGGTATTCCCAAATGCTTCTCTTAGAGATGTTAACTGAAAACTTTCTTCTATAGTAACTTTTCCACCGCCTCTTTGACCTCTTGTTACGTGGTATCACAGAGCATGTCTTTCACATGTACCACCGTTTTACGATCCCCTTTTGTTCTGATGTCTACCTGGAGTTCCTCTGCCCTGTTCTTAAGTAATGAAGAGAACTCTCCTGCTTTTTGCGACCCGCTTATTCTAACCTCTAATTGTTGATCTCTGCCTTTCCTTATAGACAGTATCTCCCCGGCTTCTTCTGCTTTGAATTTTTCTTTCATGGTTTTAGGAGGTCTGCGTATGACTTTCCCTGCGCTTTAACGACTACCGTTTTGCTCTCAACAACCGGTGGCGTTCCTCGTCTCGCCGATGCTGATCTAGACCTTGCTCTCCCCTGATCACCCAGGTTAGGAAGCACCATTCTAGGGAGGGTTTTGCCCTTCCTGATTAAATATATTACAATTTTCTGAATTAATATTCCAGCCGGGCCGGTGGGCATTATGAAAACGGATAAATAAAAAAATATAATTTTTATATAAATATAAAAAAAATAAAGAAAAAACGGATAAAATAAATAAAATTAAAAAATCTATCATCAGCTAGTAGTTGAAAATAGTTAATTGGCTTACTATCAGTTGGAACGGGATTACGAAGACCAGGATTTTTAATAAAATCATTTTTTTTTAATCTGGTGAACCGGTCACCACCCGACATTTTCATATTCGTTGGACGTCAAGTGGTTTTTGATTAGGTATATTTGTACCAATGTCATTTTCAGCTACCTAAATATCATCGTCATTGGTTTCAGTTTCTCTGTGTATAATTTACACAGTTGAATGTCAGTAAGATTTTAATCTTCAATCCCGATTCGATTTCACATTCATCTAAATACTCATATTCAGTCACTTCGGCACTGAATTCGCTGTTCCTACTCTTCTCATTTTCCGAAATATGTTTTAGTTCTTCCCGTATAATTTCTTTTTAACATTAAATCATTGTCTCTTTGACAAACGGACCCGGCATTTCACCAACAGCATTACGAAAATGACGGAAAAAAATTTGACCACAAAAAATTTTTTAACACTAGGTATTCATCTACAAATTTGAATATTAGATCATCGTGGTTACCGGTGTTCTTCGGTGGCTGGGTTTCAATTAACTACACATCTCAGGAATGGTGGCCATGTGACTGTACATTCACTTATATTCATCATACTAATCATCCCCTGAAGTAATACTTTACAATGGTTCCTTGGACTAAAGAAAAAAAAATTATTCTACTTATTCTTTACATAGAAGTTAACAGCTGAACTGAAAGCCCAGGTAAAATAAATTATTTATGCATAGGTCACAAGCAGCCCCTTATGTAACTGCCTAGTGCACAAAATGGCATTCATGGTGCTTAACATAAGATATTCATTGGTTAAATGTATGACAGTTTGTAAAAAAATGAATATAAACTCTTTCCTGATTTTCAACGCTTTCCTGATCTCTTTCCTGATTTTCAACGCTTAACATGAAATCTGCATAGATATTTTCAGTTAGTAGAAAAAAAAGGCAATTTCTAGCAGTCATAATTTTCTTTTAACATTCCACTCTTATGTAAACTTCTATGTACACTTGAATAATTTACTATTCTGGTATTAAATATCAAATTTGAAAAAGAATTTTCATTATGGTTTACATCTGTACAAGTGAACATTTTAATGTGTAATGAATTGTATATAATCTTAATATAAACAACTTGCATAGTTCAGGATTAAAATTATTCAAAACAATACATTTTTTGAAACTGGGTTTCATAAACTTTTCTCTTTTTCCTGTTTAACCTCCGGTAACTACCGTTTAGATAATTCTTCAGAGGATATGTATGAGTGTAGTCTTGTACATTCTCAGTTCGACCATTCCTGAGATGTGTGGTTAATTGAAACCCAACCACCAAAGAACACAGGTATCCACGATCTAGTATTCAATAAACTGGTATTTTTCAATAATTTTAATCCTATACAAACCAAAAAAGTAAAAAGTAATCTCCCATCATAATGTTTTCAGTTGCTCCAACAGCCATCTTTGATTTGTACAACTATTCTCATCCTAACTGAAGTTACTGTTGTTTTAGCTGATATATTTAGGATATAGTCTAAAAGAGAATGGATTTGGTGTCCGTTTAGGACACATGTCTTTTTTGACTTTATATTTTTGTAATCAGAATTGGTAGTTATGAAATTTGTATCAGAAATATGGTTGGAAAGATAAAACTGTGGCTGTGGACAGCTATTCAATGTTTATGTTGTTAATCCTGTTTGACCAATTTACAATATTTAGAATTTAAAGCAGTTCAAGTTTATTTATTTCAGGTGCATTGTTTTATGGCCAATAACTATTAAATATCCAAAACATTCTCTAAAATTTTTCTCTCACAAACTGTACAATTTTATTAATTTTACTAACACTAAAATTAACCACAAAATGGTTTTGAAATTGTAACAAGACTTTTCAAATTATATTGTATAATTTTCTTTTAGTAACAGTAAACTATCTCTCATTAGTTGACAATCTTATTCCTAAGCAACTTACTTTGTTGGTGGTTCTTTAATTCCTAAGCAAACAAAACACATTTTTTATTGTTGGTTCATTCTTTTATTATTTTTTGAGCTTCCATTTATTGAGAAACATATTTTACATTTTCTGAATGTTTTTATTTTTGTACAATATAATCCAAATATTTTACTTCTGTAAACTAGTACAGAAACAATCTTTTAGTTCTGTAAACACTTACCTTTGACTTATTTCTAATGATTTTGTTTAATCTTTAATTTTTAATGTACCTATAGGCAAATTTCCAGAAAATATTTTCTATATTTTTACTTATTTTCATCCCAATTTTGATAGGAAAAATGGGCGAGTTCTCATAAAAAAAATTAAGTAAATTCAGTTAAAAATGAGGGTTAATTTAACTAAAACTGATTAAATCTTTTCAAGATGTGTGGCAGTTTTTAATAATATGTGTATTATTTTTCTTTTAATAGAGAAATACTTTAATTCTTTAATAAAAAGAAATGTCCTTTTAATTCAGAAAATTGTTTTATTTACTGTTCATTAGCATACAACAATCAGATTGGCACTGGTTTTTTGATATCTGCTCTAACCTTAAAATGTGTGGCAGAAATGTCCAAACATGTAGCATGAATGACATTGTATTTTCTGATTATTTTCAGCCACAGCAAAACACCTGTACCAAAATACAAAAAAAAACCTATGGCATAAAATAAACAAATCCACCCACACTATATAAAACAGAATCGAAACTCTGAAATACAGCTAAAATATTAAAAATATAACAAATGTTGGCATCATATTAATCAAATCAGAGAAAAATAATACAACAGCTATTGCTTACACTGACATTTTAAATAATAATATTCCAGTATACATTACAAAAAAAAATTGCTTTGAGACCTTAAACAGGATCTAACTCAATAGATTCAGATGACCAATAATTAACCTACAAAAACTAAATATATTTATCACATCTCATATATACACATACATGATTAAAGAACACTAAGATATTATAATATTTATTTAATTATAAAAGTGTAATATTGACAAATTACAAAATAGTAAAAAATTCATTTAATTTAAACAAAAAAAATGAGAGTTCAAAAATTGTTTGGTCTAGTGCAGCCGATATACCCAATAATTTCTATAGGGTTTTCTCCAGGACTTGACTTTTTACTAAATTCTTGAGTTTCAACTGTGTATCCTCTAGCTCCAGCAACAGCTGCTTCTTCAGCTAATTCTGGAGGAGCAGACATGGCAGCAACCTCAGCTGCTCGCACAGCACCTTGAAATCTACATGCTGCTTCTGCTTTAGTTAATTTCTCAAGCATGTCTAACATAAATGTCTGTTGAATTCCAATATTTCTCAATTCTTGTTCCATATCTACTGCATAGTCAACATTATGGTTCAATAAACAGCTCACCTTACATCTGTGGTGACCTTTCATTTGTGGAACTTTAAGTCGAGGGAAATCTTCTTCAGCTATTGCTCTTCTTCGTAACTCACCAGTAGCAAATGTGTCAAATTGTCGCAAAGGTGATACCCATTTTTTCAATTCATCTTCTTTGGCTTCTTTTTCTTCTTTAGCTCTTTGTGCAGCTTCAGCTGCTTCTCTTCTTTTTTGTTCACAAATATCAGTAGTTTGTGATGGATCTGATATCTCACTTGCTAGATGACTTGATATTTGGGTTGGTAGTGGTTGGGGTTGTGGTTGAGAAGGGAGTTGGAATGATTGACCAATAACAGGAGTTGGAATATTGGGTGGTGGGCCGCTGCTTAATGGTGACGACGGCACAGAAATAAATTTTGAAGTTGATCCAGCACATCCACAACCTTTTACTCCTGGATTAGACATTTTGGTGAAAAATTTATGTTTCAGTTGTTTCAATAATGAAACTGAAAATAAAAAAAACAATTTAAGTAACTAATTTAAACTTATTTACATAATTAGGATATATATGTATATATATATATATCTTATATATATAAGATATATATATTTATCTTACAATAAAAGGATATGAATTCAAATTTAATCAAATCAACCACAACTGTATATTATATGCAATTTAAGCTACCAAATCACAGTATTAGTTAAGTTAAACTTACCTTATTAATTTTCAATGACTCTGTATTCCACATCTTCAGTTTAGTCAACAGCAAAATTTACTTGTATGCTCATATTATTATTCAAAATATAAAACAATTTCAAATAAAATGATAAAAGAATATGCTTTAATATATAGATATAGAATTTGAATACAAACTGAAGATGTGGATACTGCGAAAACTAGTTACCAGATATTAATATAATTAAGTTTAATTTGCCTAATTACTGTGTTTTGGTGCCCACAGAAAAGCTCTCATTGAATTACTTGACACTAATTTTCCCACTTTCTGAATGGCTATAAAACAAATTTGGCATAGGTATTCCTAAGATCTTGAAAAAAATAAGCATAGAATAAAATTATATTAAAAAGGAATGATGACTTATGTTGCTGATGGTAAATGGTGATTTTACCTATATTTCATGAGGCGATCTTGGTAATTGTGGAAGTGAAACCAATATATAATCTTGCGGTAGAAAGGCAGGAATGTTAAGCTGCTTGGAAGTTGGGCAAGTTTTTATGACAAGCTAGGTGGGATGAGACAGAAGATGGGCAGCATACACCTAATCTCTTCCCAGATATTAGGTGCTTGGGGTGTGCCTCTCTGATTTCCTGAAACAAGTACATCACACAGTTTCCTTTAGGACATGGTGCTTTTCGGGGCAAGTTGGCAAAATTTGGCCTGTTGATATGGGTTTAAGCCCACAATGTGTAGATGACACATTTCATGTGCAATATGTTGTATGAACATGAAATATGATTCATGGACATTCTTGGATCAGTGCTGTATTTGCATCAAACTGGGGTAACCAGGCCGAATCTTCTATAGTTTGAGGAATTAATGGTTTATCTAGCAAAAGAAGTATAGCAAAGGGTGTTTAGTCCCAGCTGGGCTTCCTCTGTCTTTTGTTTTTGTTGATTCTTTACTAGTTATATTATGGTTTAGGTTTGGTGTGTTTTAGTTTTAGTTCAAGTTCTATGTCGGACTCACTTTTACCTCCTCTGGTAGGTATTTGTAATTTTAGTTTCTTCACTCAACGAATTCAGTCTTCTTTAAGACCAACTAAAAGGGTTTTGTTTCTACGTGTCCACCTTTGTTAGAAGTACACTGATGGGAATGTCACTTTCAGCATTCACATCAGTGGCATCCTGGGAGGTGAGACTGTAATATCTCTACCACAAAGGTTTTTGAAGATGTCCTCTGGTAAAGCCATCAGGACTAAGTACACAGAAGATGGTGTGGCAACTGGAAACATCACATGGTGGATGTCTTCCCCTTCAGGGTCAGGATGAGACCACAAGAACTTCAAACACAAAACTTGATAACAGTTACACAAAACTGCCCACATTTTCAGAAAACAAAGTTATTGGTTAATTCTCAAAGCAGTAAAATATTTTTTTGAAAATGACCCAATAACTGTGTGTAAATTTGTATCTGTTATGTATATTTATATGTTAAGTTTTAAATACTGATCATTTTTTAAATCTTATTTTTTTTAAATTGATTTCATAAAAATCATTAAGAATAGTTCCTAATGAACTTGCCAAGTTTTATGTTCTTGTGGTGCCAGCATTCTTTTTAATCTAATTTTATTCTTTGCTAATTTTTCTCAAGAATACTAGAGATCATACAGCAGACTAATAAACTGATAAAAAAAAACCCAAAGTAAAATAAAAAAAAACTTGTGGTTAGACTAAATACTACATGGGGCAGACTGAATGCAGATTCCCAAAGATACTAGGAATGTACAGGCTTCACCCATAACAGAATCAAATTCCACAAATCACATCATAGAAAAAGGCTGCATTCCAAGAAAAAATCTCACAATGAGACAAAACTTACTAACAATGTTAAATTCACAAACACAAACTAAATTTGGTAAAACCTGCAAACAAACAGAATGAATATATTGTTCAATTATATATTTAGAGAGTTTTCCTTTTCAGGATGAGCACCATTAATAAAACTTAAACTGGGATACTTAATTTTAAATTATTGCATTTCATCATGCCATTTGAACGAATACATAACTAAATTTTTTTGAATTTTTACACTGAATTTTAGTTTGTACATCTAATGACAGCAAGGTTTACATTACTACATTAAAAGAATTCAATACTAAGCAATGATAACAGCAAAATTAACTGCTTTAATCTTTCACAAAACATCAATTTTCTTTTAAAGAATCATACACATGATACCTAAGAAAAAACTATCAGGTTCATCAGGATATAAGTTCCTCGCAAATCAGAAAAACATTGTTAAAATTGGTTCATTGGTGAACAGACATGATGGGATTTTCACCATTGGGTAAAGAAATAAGTTTGTTAAAAACTGCTGTAAATAAATGTAAAAGATCTCAGACATTTACTAGTCACTAATCTTCCAAATTTCTGAATATTGAGAAAGGTAAAATTTAGCACATTCATTCTTAAATGGGATCTTTAAGAAAAGTAAGCAGTATAGATGCATATTTACCCATGCGAAGAATTGGTTCTTCAACCAGTCATTTAATAGATTAAATGTTGACATTGATTTACTACAAAAAGAAAGAAAACAATTATCTGATGAAATTATCAAGAGTACAAATCTATAAAAACTAGTCCAAGTAAAATTAAGAGTAATATGAAAGATGAATCCTATCTTTGAAGCTGTACATGTAAATCTACTTTTAGTTAAATAATTGAATTGAAATTGTACTCATAGTTTGTTTTCTATATTCTTTTCTTAACTGACTGACACGCAATATTTGCAATAAAAATAGCCAGAAAACTTTCCTGCTGTTAATAAGAAGCATTTTTTTTTTCATTTTTTCATGCAGGTCGACTTAGACCATACAGAAAATGTAATTTAAGATGAAAAAGATTTTACTTTAGAACTAACATGTCCCTCTGTTACGTAAGGAGTTTATGAGCAAGATTTAAAAGGTACAGTTTTCTACTCCTATGGCATTTAGTAAAATGGTTCAAACACAGATCCTGGTATTAATAAATAAAGCAAAGAAGAATTTTAGTAAAGTAACTGGATGTAAATTTTTATTTTAGAACGTAAGCTCAATGAAATTTTAATACAACTGTTTATTTATGCACATAAGACACAGAACTAGCCAAAAATGTATTCAGTTAACACAATTTAAGAAATATTAACCAAGTAATATTATAGTTACCGAGATCCATTGAATATTATATAATAAAACAAATTAAAGCTTTACAAATAAATATATGTTTTGTACATCTTTTAGCGAGAAAAATGTGGAAAACATTTTAACTTTCAAATTATAATTTTACAAGATACTTTGATCTCCAAAAAGTCAACAATGATTACATTCATACAGAGGCCACCAAAAGTTTATGGTGAAAAGTTAAAAATAGATTTATTTATTTCAGCAACTATAGGCTAACCAACCACCTGAAGTTAGCTCAATGGAATTATAAATCTTAAATCTTTAGAAGAGTTCCTCCTCATGCTTGCTGTGGAGTAGTGAACTAATGAAGAATGGAAAATTTAAAATCAAAGAGTGCAATGTATATAAAAAAATAAGGTTTATATAAATTTAAACTTTAAAATGACAAACCAAACCAAATTAGGCTACATAATATTTTTAATAACCTCAAACCATTTGCAACCATCTACAATCATAAACTATTAAAAATGTTTGTAACTATAAAATTTGTTCGTGTAGGTGTTCATACAGGTGATAAGT
This sequence comes from Lycorma delicatula, assembly GCF_047948215.1. Lineage (NCBI taxonomy): Eukaryota > Metazoa > Arthropoda > Insecta > Hemiptera > Fulgoridae > Lycorma > Lycorma delicatula. Next base: position 66,220,186 of record NC_134459.1, on the reverse strand, counting down.
GTTTTGAAGGAGGTTACAAATTTTGACCTTTCAAATCTGGTTTTTCGTTGTTTATCTTTAATTTTCCAGCTGACCATCATGAACAAAAACATAATAAGAGATATGATATCTAGGCATGGTGGATGGCACATGGAATCAGCCTTATTGTTAAAATATGGGGATATATATAAAAATTTTACATTTCTCAATCTTTAATGAATCAAACTACCTCCCTCTGTAATTCACTTGAAAATCTTGAAATTTAAAACTGGATGTAAATTTTTACTTTAGAAAGTAAGCTCAATGAAATTTTAATACAACTGTTTATTAATGCACATAAGCACTATCTGTGATAAGATTCCAGATTTACAATCTCTATTCAAGAACAGTAATGACAAACTAAAATCTGAACACGCTTGAATGATGTCCACTTGTTGATTCGCATATTTACAATGCATATTGTTTTAATGTTAAACTTGTGAAAATTGAATATTATCCATACATCTTTATTATATTAATACCATGGTACTATATCATTTAAATAGTGTAGTGATGTAAATCAAATGTGTATAGATTACACAATTTCCCTAAAATTTGCAGGTGATTGGCAAATTTCAAGTAGCTAGAAAATTTAACACTTTCAAGCAGATTGAAAGTGTTAAATTGACAATAGTCCCAGATTCAAATACATAACAGTATATGTCTGCAATTCTAACATAACAGTTGGTGTGGCTTGTTTCAATCTTTTGAAAAATATTTAAGCAAAATTAAAAAATTGAAAAGCTTTAGCAACAAAGAATTGCAAATTTTAATTATGATAGGTGGTATTACAGTTAGGCCAATCAGTACCATATGACAGTATCTAATAGCAATTCTTATATATTCCCAACAGTTAGTTAAGTTAGTTACCTTGGAAATAATCAAATAGGATTTGGGCTTTTAAATGTTGCTCTCATTGAATGTTTTTTTGTTTGTAGGTAGAAAAAATGTAATGCACAAAGACTGAATGTGCTTATTTTTGAATATACATTTTAAAATAAGAGCTCCTCCAAAAAATTTACTAGAATTCATACCGTTCACACAACTCAAAAACTACTTGTTATATCCCTTTACAGGTTAACAAACCTGCTTAAGAAGCTTCATAAAACATTGCTTCAACTTGTCTTTTACTCGCATCTTAACTTTTTAAATATAAGTAGCTCATGGTGATGAGTATTCTATTTCTCCTTTCACTTCCTTGTGAACCTATTTTATTTTTTAAATCAAATAATATAAACACGGATAATAAATAAATATTAATGTATAAAACAAACAGCTACATTTTTAGCACATTATTTAAAAAAAGGAAAAGTATTAAAAAATTAGGAGGATCGGTACCCGAAAAACAAAGTAACTGGGAGGTAAAGCTTAATAACATTTGACTGGATAAACAAGATTGATGAAATTTGGCACAGACTTATGTACATTGGGCAATTTGTTGGTAAAGTTTTTGGGGTCAATAGCTCCAGGGAGTGGGGTAGGTAATTTCTGTGGAGTCTAAATTTTGCAAACATAACTCCATTTTACATTAAGCTCAGTTACTTGCGCAATGCTTAAACTTACACTTTTAAAAAAATTGCCCCCAAATTCTCGCCTTCCCCAAAAATCAAAAACATTATACTTTTATTTACTGAATATTTTTTAACAATTTTTTTATGTCTTCCTAAGCATGGTAGTTGGGCAAGTGGCCCACAAAATAAAAAAATACTTTGGGGGTGGGACTGGACATGGAGATAAATTTTAATATCAGTTTTTAAAACTTTTTCAATAAAGAAACCAAATTAAAAAATTAGGTATTTTAGGCACTGAAACTGAAATGTTTTTTGATTAATCAAAAAATTTACTATTATTTGGACAAACTATGTCACAAATATTTTTTTATGCCATTGAAATGACAAAATTGTCAGTTTTAGGAACAGAAGATACAATGATTTTCACATTATCCAGGCAAAGAATTTTTCGTAATTGTCACACACAAACATCTAGTGAGAGTAAATTCATCAGCTAACAGTCAAGAGAAATTTGCTATATTTTCATGAAAGGTTTTTAAAAAGCTTTTAAAGCCACAAATAAAATAAACACGATTACATTAAATTAACAATACATATAATATAAATGAAAAACCATTGAGGAGTACAAACTGTAATGACACACAGAATGAATGCATTAATCGGAAGATACACAGAGCACATATTATCATTACAAGTGAATCAACCTTTTTCAAATTATCTCAAAGAAATAAAACATTTAAAGTAAATTCAAAACTTGCACACTGCTTCTAATTTTAAACAAATGAATAAAAAACCTCCAACTTTTTGAAACAAAAAAAACCTCGACTTGACAGAAAGCAGCACATTAAAAAACTATCAAGACTGCTCTATTACTATGAAGTATGTCCTTTACAAGAAGAAATTAGTACAGACAAGAAAACTGAAATGTACCTTCAAAAACCATTTTATAAATGACCTTACATGTTCTTAGAAACTGAATAGTTTTTAAGCTTATTTTGCTATAATGATCGATGAATACATGGTAGATGTTTTGATTAACCTACAATAATACATGGTATAGGTAAAGTTATTACTCACATTTTGTATTCAAGTTTAATAAATTATGGAAGTTTTTATGATAAATAAATCCAAACATAAATACATTTTACTAAAATTGCTTAGTTTGCGTTTTATTAAATACTTAAAAAAAAAACTAAATTCCTTCACTATATTAAGATAGATGTTTGGGACAGTATTATAAAACACTAACATCTTTATACAGATAAATTTATTAAAAGTTTACTTTAAAAAAATATAAAAAAAGTGTAATATAAAGTTATGATACCAAAAAATAGAAAGATTAACAAAAGTAAGAAGATCTTCCAGTGTACCCACTCTACTGTGTTCTGTAGAGGGCATAATTTTTGAGTTTCATCAAAAATGATTATCAATATCACAATTAACTTAAATCAGAATTTTGTTTTATAACCTCTTCTTTTACTTCAAGATGTCAAGATTTAACATCAAGAAGGATTTATATTTTTGCTTTTGTAGGTAGTTGTTTTAATTAGGAGGTTGTGTTTTAAAATATGGCCAGTTTTTAATAAATCAAGAAATCTAAAATAATAGAACAATAAATTTATTTAAGTGGATAAAATTATTATTATTATATCTGCTTGCTATAAAAAAAATGTAGATGAAAAATGTAAAACATTTTAATAAAAATAAATAAAAATGGTGTATACATTCTTGTATACAAGAATAAAGCTGTAAATCTAACTTCAATTTCATTAAACTGTTTTGACAAAGTATATATTAACATCTAACTATATACAGAATAGTTGGAGTAAACAGTAACATAAAAGTTTATTTTGAAATATCAAAGATAAAACCTTTTAAAACAAAAACAAAAAAGTAACTAAATCAGTAAAACAAAAACAAGTTGAATACATAAGTAACCTGACAATCATGAATAAAAAAAAATGAAAATATGGTCTAGAAATATTTTTAGATTAACTATTGAAAATAATATTACTTACCAGAAACTGCAAATTTTATGGAATAATCATAATTGTATCTTTGCTTGTAATTTTTCAACTAATTCAGTTAAAGGGCAAATCAAAACTTGCCTTCCAGATATACACAACAATGCTGCATGTCATCTGAACTAAAAAATAAATTCAAGAAATATTTTAACTAAATAAAAAAAAGTTAAAGAATAGAAACAATTAATTTTTAAAATATTATTTAAAATAAAACTATGTTTTGACTACAAAAAAAGACTTTTTGGATGAAAAAATTGATAATAAATTAAAAAAAAAAAGGTTTAGACCATTAATTTAAAAAATACCATATGATTTTCTCTGCAAATGCAAACTATAGACAAAAATTTTCTTATTATTAACAAAATAACAAATAAACACTGTGAAATAAATAAGAACTTAGAATATTAACTTGAAAATTATAAAAGGGTTTAAATTATTTTACTAAATAAAAAATAACTAATAGCCAACATACTTGTATTTTACTAATTTTTATTTGAGTTTCAGTCATTAATTAGATGCTCTTTCTTCAATATTCACTTACTGTTCAGTAACAGTATAATTACTTCATTCTGTGTCTCCACTTAACAATCTTTGTCTCCCTTTACACATACTTATATTACAAAATTTATAAACATGGATGTCTTAATATATTGCTTACTAATGTTATATGATCTCTTCTATAGCTAATCAAGATTTATTAATGTCTGAAAAGACAAGTACTACTTATGCAAATGATACAGCATTGATTAAGATCCAGTGATAACAAAGTATTTAAGAGATTCATATTGATTTAGGAATGCATGAAAATTAAAGTTTTCATTTAGAATAATTTAGTAATAGATGAAAATAAATCCAATTTTATAATTTTTTAAAGTAAATATAGATTATAAAAATGTAATAATATGTAAAAATATTATACTGAACGAACAATAATTATTTAGCGCATTTTACAGGTTAATAAAAAAATGAACAAAGCAATGGAGTTGATTTGTTTCAAACAATAGTGTAGGTACTACAGTTACTAAAAACCTTGAATGAACACATTGGAATACTTCTCTGCAAAAGTTATCTTCCATGTTTCAAGTCAGTTAACTGTCATAAATGTCAGATTAGGGGTAGTGAAAACCCTCATGTTGTTTAATGAACACAATGTGATAGCCCAAAAATTAACATTTGGTGTGCTTCATCAAATTTAATGATTGAATAATAAACATCTGTGTTGATTATGTTCATCAAATTTATATAACACTATATTTTATTTCACAAAAGACCTCTGCGAATTAAGTTATCTATAAGCAGTTACAAACAAATCAGCCTGTTCACGATTGTATTTTTGGTTTTCTGATTTCCATTATTAGGATTTTTACATTTTGAAAGTGAACAGCAAATTATGATTCTTTTTTTGATTATTTTTGCTTGATGATTTCGCCACACAAGCTTGAAGCTTGTTTGATATAAAAACAGAATTTTGAATCATTTGAAAAATGTCATGCCTGACCAGGATTCAAATCCTGGAGACCACATTTCAAATCATATTGGCTTTTCTTATTAAATTTTTCTCTCATAATTTTCTTATTAATGAGTTTACAATAAAAATGTTAGAATTTTCCCTGTAATAATATAAGGTAACAAACTAAAGTTGTTAAAGAAATACTACTGGTTGTCCCAATTAATGTTAATAAGATAAAAGTATTCATTATTCAAAAAACATTTTATTAACTGGATAAAATAACTTTGAAACTTACAATAATAATTAAAATTGATAATGGCTAGAGCAATTATTCCATCTAGCTTTCTGGGAACAGACCATAAAATTGAATATGCAAATAAAAAATATCATTCTAGTTGTATCTGTGGTGGAGTTCTTAATTGATTTGCTAGAATGAATTTTTCTTGGTAAAGTATGCTAAAAGAACAAACATACTTTCCTCTTTTGGTATAATTATGATGATTGCTGCTGAATATTTCTTCATATTTTTTGATCAAGTTTAAAAATATTTCCTCAGAGCAGATTCATGTTTGTCACACAACACAACTCACATATATTAGCATGTACCCAGTTACACACATACACACTGGTTAAATACTGAAATGGATACAGTTTAATCAAAAAATGGAGAGGGAAAAGTGATAAAGAAAAATATTTTAATCATTAAAAACATTTTATTCATTTTACAATGAATAAAAACAGAAGTCTTGGAAAAAAGTTAAGTAAAACTAAAATTATCAAACATAATAATAAAAATAATAATTATAATGATTATCATTATACAGCATAATTTATTCCTTTTTTTCTTTTATTTGTTTTTTTGTTAAAACCAATTTGTTCATAATCCTTTATATAATTATAATAATAAATATGTCAACAACTAACAATTTTTACAGTAAGTATATAATAACTAAAAACAAACAAACAAGAAAGAAAGAAAAAAAAATTCTATTACAACATCTCTACAACAAATTTTATTTTTTTTTTTTAGCCTTTTTTTAATGTTTTTTATTTTTGTTTGGCCACAATCTACAAGCCAAAAATAATAAATAAAATGATTTGGTAACATATTTAATGTGCAGAACAAATACATATTATAAATATACAGGCTGCACAATTTATAATTAATTATAACACTACAAATAATACAAAAAGAGAAATAAAAAAAAATAATAAATGATTTTAAAAATATTTAATCACTACTTTTCCGTGTTAGGAATTAACATGTTTTGTTGATAAATTTTTATACTCAGGGCTAATAAGGCAGAAATATTTGTTGAATAAACTAAATGAATAGTGTGGCAGTTAAAATCCATTGAGCAGGTTATTTAAATTACATACAAATAATGGATGACTGTTGTTGTTAAAACTGAAAATATAGTTTAAAAATTTGTTTGTAGCTTTTTTAATTTTTATATCAAATCTTAATTTAAAAAATTCAAGCATGCCAGAAAGATTTAAATTAAAAATAAATAGTTAAAATATGTGTATTATTTTTATTCATGAAATGAATGGTTGATTAAAATTATCATACTATACAATTGGAATCAAATATAAAAGAAAAAAAGTAGACTTAAGCAAATAGTAACAGTCAATGTCATTCAAAGGTACGTTTACTACACCAGCCTGAGTTTGCACCACATCTAGTCATACAATAATCCATCTTCTGACTTGAAGGTATTTCTCTTAACAGAAATGAATGATTAATACAAAAATAGATTAACTAAAAAACTGCTCGTATGGGCAGGATTGAAACAGTACAAATTTTTGTAAAGAAAAGATTGCAGTCTATTTATTAGACTAAGAAAAACTCATGACTGCAGATCATACAGGAAAAGTATGCAGCAAAAATACTACCTGATTTATATGAAGATGAGATAGGGAATTATATTTGTAATATTGGAGGCAAAAAAAAAAGTGTTATGAATGATTACAGTGAATAATGCCCCATTTAGATGCAAGCAAAATAATGCTTTTACAGTTGCCAATCACAAGTTGTTGTACATTATCAGCGGTAAACAATTTAAAACTATATCTTTTGATTTCTCACTACCCAATAAATGCATCAAAGCCAAAATAACAGCAACAAAAGTTAAAAAAATTGTAATACTCTTAGGGATACCTTAATATCAATCTGAAAAAATGGTCATGTAAACTGGTGTGTTTTTGGGATCGAAGTGGTACTTTGTATAACAAACAATTTTGGAATTTCTTTCCATTTCATTGACTAATGCAAACAGTTTTACAAATTACTCACATGAAAATCAATCAGTTTAATGAAATCTGGCCAAATAAAAAATTGGGACATGGTGTATCTTGTTATGAAAATGAACTGTAAGTAACATTTCTACTCGACCATAACTATTTTACATTATAGTGCAATTTATTACATTGTTGAAAACAGAAGAACTGATCTGTTTATTTCAAATAGGGTAGTGCTGACCTGTGTAAATATAATTCACAAAATGTTTGAAAATTATATTAATTTGACACATATCTGGCCACTTTACATCCTTGATTTGACTCATATAGTCCTTTTCATAAGGCAATTTAAAATTAGCCCTTGGACATTTAAAAGTGCTGTCACTGTGGATTAAACATAAATCAATGTTATTATACCAATGATGCTATCATGTTTATTCCAGTATCTCATGAAAAGAAAAAATCTCTGTAAAGAAAGGCAAGGCAGATTTAACATTTACCATAAATATTTAATAACAAATTTATGCATTTATCAAAAAAACTTGAGCAAAGGCATAAGCGTAAGTAGCTTTTATTGCAGCAATTTTGCTGCCACTGAATATAAAATCAAATGTAGAGCATGTGACAATGCTCTATGCTTCTTATTCATTCTTTATAAATTTGATTTTTTGCATTAACAAAAAAACATATGAATAACTGTTTTGATTAGCATCCTATACTGACATTACTTTATTTACCTTCCTTTGATGACTCAGTACAGAGTATGAGCAATCACGAGTAATTATAAATCTATAAGTACTAAACTTCAGTTACTGGGGAGGAACAAATTCTCTAAAGTAGTTAAATTTTTTCAGTTATAACAAACATTATTAAGAATTATAACATTAACTCAAAATTAAGACTTTCATATGATGGTTTACATTCAAACAATGTTATTCTATAGAAACTTAGTTCTTCTGGAAACTTATTTCTTCCCTATTTTGTTTTAATAATTATTACTACCATTATTTTTTAATATGTGCCTACTGTTGCTTCATAAATAAATAATAAAAAAATACAACAATAAATTTTTAGATCTTTTAAAGATTTCTTATAGATTTCAAGAAATTTTTCCTTTTCTTTTAAAATTTTCTATTTAGATTATAATTCCTAAGACAATATTAACCCTTTCATTGTCTTAACTAAAGTTGAATAACACACATTTGCCTTGTCTGGTTAATTCAATACTAAATCTGCTTCAGTATTCGTTTTACCAGACCATTCTCACAATTAGAAAATATGTAAATATATCAGTATAGCTAATTCTGTATTTTCTTGAAGAAAACAGAAATTTTATCAACCATGTTCATCTTAGCATCTCAATCGATAAGGTCTGTGTTCATTTACTTGTCAACAACAGTAGTTATGAACATCAAAAATATTAATAACAACATACAGACTCATGTAATGTAATTTTATTACTTTTTTGGATTTATGTATTCATATATTCTATAATTAAACATAACAGTTGATCTAAAGAAAATATTTAAATTATGCTAATGTTAGGAAAATGGTTTTTTTTTTAAATTTAGTTACATATGACATGTATAAATCTAGTATGTAAATAAATAAATATATTGTTTCTAAAATTATTAATAAAAAATACATATTTTAATAGGTACCAGTACAAAAGTAATAAAACAATGAAAAAAAAGAACTTTATATTTACTTTAAAAATGTGTCATTTAAATTCTGTATTTTTAAGATGGCAAAAGAAAAATTAGCATTGAAAAGGTTAAATATTGTAAAAGAGAAACTAACATTTCAGATGTATGTTTTGGGGTTTTTAATTTGTAAAGTTGATATGCCTGTGGGCTTTGTGTTTACAGAAATCTGACTAAACCTTTAGAAAATAAATCTATGCAGTGAAAAAAATTATTATAACAAATATCTTGCACATTGTTACCGTGCACATAATTTAATTATGAGTTTAATCACAACCATACCCTAAATATAATCTGCATGTTATAATAAAGGAAAAATAATCTGCCAGCTTTTCAACTCTTCAGTAATAAAATGTTGAATAAAAAAATGCTTAATCTTCATTAATAATTAAAGCAAAGTAATATGTAAAAAAAAAACCTATAACTTTATTAGCGTGCTGAACATAAGACTTAACTGGAGGCTTTACAATCTGATGGTTCACAAAACAAGGAATATGCAAATAAAAATTCATTAAGTAAAAGTCAAATTTTAATGGGAAAATCTACCTTTTCAGTTCTAGAAACAAAATAGTTATGTACATTACCGATACAAAAAAACATACTAAGTGCATGATGGCATTTATGACCGCACGGGTAATGATAATAATATTCAATATTCTATTAATATAAATAAGTAAATAACTACAAATAAAAACTTTAGCATTCAAATATCTTATCTGTCTCCATTATTTTTGTATATAGTACAAAGGATACAATTATATATATTACTGCAGGTCTTACTACACATACTCATCTAATGTAATAAATATTCAAAACGCAATGTTATACAAACTAATTCCCAAGGTGACGTCATAAAAAATGTGAAATTATGTTTTCATATGCTCAATTAAATAATTAAAACCACTTATAAGGTAGCTTAAATTATCATGTGTCCTGTGCCAGAAAAATGTAATGAGAAAAATTAAGGGGGCAAAATCAATATCTCTTCATAAGATGGAAAATGTAAAAAAATGGGAATAATCAGTGATTTGGCAGTAATAAATTAATTAAAAACCTACAACTTATTATAAAACTTGTAACTGAAAATTGGTCATCGCAACTGTTCTTTAATACCAGGAAACCTAGTAAATGAAATTTTTCTGGTTAATGGCCACATACTAGTAACCTGAGTTTCCACGCAAAAACAACTAAATTGCAATTAGGCCAAGATAGCTCTATGAGGCAATACATTGACCACAAAGCAGCACAATAAAACTACATAACTGAAATAATTCAGTGTTCAACAATTTACAATCCTATCGATGTAAATAAAAATCTTGAAGGAAATCATTGTCAGCGATGAAATAAAATATATTATTACAAGAATGTTGAGAAATATAAGATAAGTACTATCCAGACCAGAATCAATGCATACCTTTAATGTTTAAGTGTACAATAACATAAATCAACATCAATAGTAGGAATGCATCTACCAACCAAATGTAAAGGGCTTTTAAAATAATACTAATTATAATAATAAATTATTGATAATAATAAAACCATTCATATATTTTTCTCAATATAACACTTTAAAATTATTTCAATAAAAACAAATGATAAAATAACATTTAATAAAAATAATATTTAAATAATGAAACTAAAAACATAAAGGCGTTTGATTATTAACAATAATAATTAATTACAGTTAATATGTGCATATATGTACATATATATATATATATTTCAAGAAAACCTCATTCATAATATATTTATACATAATTATTTCTATACAATATTTATATGATATCAATATTATTTATTTATCAACTACTATTTACGTCTGATCAATATTTAATAATATTATGCGCAATATTATCGATGATATTACTTTACCGATTGTATTATATTATAATATCACTTATATGACTTAAATAAACAATAATAATAAATATATTGTTATGTTTGATTCAGACAATGGAATGCATTGAGCAATGGTTTATAATTATATACATTTACACTTATATATTTAAATTCATAATCATTTTGTAAAAATTTATAAACAAAAATATCTGTGATATTTATTTATTACTATTATCATCATCATCATAAATATCATTAAAATAAATGGACTGTCTTTGTTATAAAACATAAAAGTGACCGTACAATATTACTTATAGCTTATTAGTCGAGTTAAAAAATAAATAAATGAAATGCACAGCTAGATGATGCAGCTAAATAAATAGCATTCGATAAAACAATTACAATTTAAAAAAAAAAATTATTCCATTTAATTTATTTCTATTGTATGCCACTGTGTAAATGGCGAACAAACTTTGTCCCGTGCACTGTGGGCTATACAACAGTTCCACTTCCACCGACTGGTATTGCTGTCGTACTGGCAGGACTTGATGCAAGATGTGTTGTAACACCTCCCTGCAACATGCATAAATTATATTTTCTTCTCTTACCATTTTTAAACTTCAAACACACACTACAATTTTCCTATATAGGTAAAAAAAAAAAACAAAACAAAAAAACACTCGTTCAAAGAATAGATATAATTAATAATAATATTTTAATTACTAATCTAACTGACAGGAATGACAAAGTAATTCATAAATCCCATTACTACATCTTTGTAGAATATGGGATCTGAGAAAAATATTTTGTTACAATTCTAGTCAATCACAAACTCTGTTCGGTAAACAGAACCAAGTTCTTAAGCGGTAAACAGTATAGTTCTACTACTTAATGTCAACTTATGTATAATGTGAAGTATAGTAAAATTAAACATTAACTGCTCTTCTTTGAACATCATATTATTTTAGTATGACAACAGAATGTACATAATATTTTTCAATCGATTGGTTCACCTTAATTACCATAAAAAAATTGTACAACAAATAAATTTAATTTTTTACATTAAATGTTTTACTAAATAGACTTTAAAATTTAAAATAATAAACTTAACAAAATATAAGAATTTTTGTAAAAATTTGTATGAATTATTTTAAGTGAAAGAATTTTGTTCGTTACTTTTTTCACCAGACAAAATTGTTTATAAAATACCACGTTTTTGTCTTTCTTCAATTCCTACAACTTCAAAGTAACATGCTAGATTTTTTAATACAACATGTTATATTTGGCGGGATATCCACAATCTTATCTGCTAATTTCTCATCACTGCTTTTTATAGTCTTCATATAGCTGATTTAAAAATTTTAAATAATTTCTTTCATACACAGGTTTTCAGCGATGTTAAAAAGCTGTTTACTCTATGGTGTAACTTGGGTTATGAAGAAGGCATTCACAAATATTGAATAACTTACTATATTTACATCAGAAATCACATTTCCTTTACGAAGTCCTACTTTATGAATACATTTTAATTTTAAATGGCAAGTGTAAAATGTTTTGATTTGTACTGCTTTAATGACATACTTTAAGCCATATACCATTCTCCAACTTCTAAATATAAAGAACAAAGAATGCCTCTGCATAAATAACAACATAAGAAATTTGATTACACTACTGTTTACAAAAAACACTGCAAAAATGAAATATACAAATTATATTTTTATTTATGAACATATATTCCTGGTTATTGATCAGTGTCCAATTAGAAAATATTTAAAATGAAACCTATTTCAAGGACTGGAAATTGTAAAGCTATCAGTTGTTCATTAAGAGAGGAAAGACCAGCATTACTGAAAGCGATACAGATTACAAATCAAGTTTTAATTATTTTTATGTATACCAGTAATGAATATGGGAAAAACATTTAAAATACCTATTACATAATTAATCTTGTTTAAGGTATTAGTTCCAGGAATTTTCCAATAAAAATATTGAAAAAAAAAACAGAAAAATTACTACTATTTTATGAAAGGTTCATTTATGATTCTCAACACTAGTACCAGTGCTGCTTGTATTTTCTGAATATGCCTGGTGGACTTTTCTTTATCACAATGTTCCATATCTATTATGAATATTCAATAAAATCTTTGGAAACATGAAGTCAATTAAATCCAGCAAAAAATTGCAGAAAAATGTGAAGTTGACAAGTGTGTTAATGGAGATCATACAGCAGATACTTATCTAATAGCAAAAAACTTTTCATTGATAAATAAATCATACTACTATTCACAAAAATGTATTTTGTTTGAAGGGATAAGAAGGAATATAATGATGGGAACACAACATAATATACAAGCAATTTTTTTTTTTAATATGAGTTATTTCAAAATATGGAGTCATTATGTTAGGCTCCATAAGGCTGTTGTATCACGGTGAGTCAAGGTCAGTAACATCACCATGATATAATCTACATGTGAGTACTATTATTTCAATAAAGATGTATTGCTCTAAGCTTCAAGTAAGATATTAATTGTGATATCACACCATTTTTGATGTTGATAAAATAGAATCATCAAGAAATATATAATATTATACAATGCTACACCTGGAAATTGGAAAAATTGAGGGTATATAACTTTAGGAGGTTCCAAAACTACAATTTATCAGTTTCATTTTAATATTTATATACAAATTGATCTCTTTCTACACACATGGCAAAATTTTTATGCTAAAAATTTATGTTGTAACATATTAGTATTTGGAAGACACTGTTTCCAAAGAAGGCATATTTTTTCTCACATAATAAAATATTATATTCTAAGAAATTAAAAAATTAATAAAAAAAAAAAAAAAAAAAAAAAAAACAGAAAAGAAGAAACATTAGTAAAATTCTATAATGTAATATTCAAATCTACTTCTCTGTATTTCGTTTTTAATAGGATTAACAACCAGGAAGAAATTTGCTCTAAAGAAATAAGTGCTGCTGGGCAGATGAGACAACCCAAAGATAAGTCAAAAGAAAATAGTAACAGAAAAACACAGTAATAACAGACTATAAGGAGACCTCACATAAAGCAAAAAAGAACAAATTAGTCTGGGTGAGCAAAGAAGTTTCTTATCTAAAATGCCTAGATTTTGATATAAATATAGAATTAAATCAATGACTTCTAAATAAATTTACGTTCACTAAATTGATTAAATATGTAAAAATTTGTTTTAAGTTCTATTAATTCTACTAATGTTAGTATAAAATGTTTTGCTATATCTTAGAAGTATCTTTACTTCTTTAGAAGTATTATTAGTTTTTGTTTAAATTAAAACTTAAATAAAATATTAATAAAAAATGTGTGCATCATTGTTAGTTAAAGTAGTAACAGATTTAAAGAAAACATTAAAATTTAAAAAAATAAACAAATATATATATATTTATTTTAATTTTATTACTGATTAAATTACAATTTAATAAAATGGAAAAAATGTTTTATAAAATTGTGTGTGTGTGTGTGTGTGTGTGTATATATATATATACCAGTTATAAATGTTGAACTCCAGGGTTTCAATTACAAAAATGAATAGTTTTTATTTTTAAGCACTCAATAGTGTTTTATGCAGACTCTTGAAGAGACAATTAAGTTTTAGTTTACACATTTTCTGCTAGGTAGCAGCTGCATTAGACTGCTGCAGAGGCCAAGTTGTTATGAGCTCGAGCTTCAGTACTATGATATCACCACAAGAGGAAGCACAGTATGTGTATTGGTTTGCAGAAACAAAATCCTACAAAGAGATTGTATGAGAGTCTATCTTACAAATTCGCCAAGTGATAAAAGCATACGTAAATGGTGTATGAAAAGTTTTTGGAAAATGGAATGTTTTGAAAGAACACTCATCAGGTAGGCCTGATGGAAATGAAGACAAAATAATGACATCTGAAAATATATAACCAACCCACTATTTCAGGTACATCCTATATATATATATATATATAATGATCCCAATTGCATCAATTACCTTCTGGCTAATACAGTGTAAACATGTTCACTCCACTACCAGTTTGCACCAAGAAGGAACAACAAGCAGTGATCCAATTTCTCTGTTTGAAGGGTGTGAAAGGGGCTGAAATTCATTGTAGACTTTTATCACACTACAGGGACAATGCTTTATCATTTAAAATATTTTGTTGTGGACTAAAGTTTAAAAGTAGCCCGATGAGTGTGATGCACAAAGAGGGAGCAGGATGAGCAACCTGTTCCAGCAAGCTTGAAAGATGGTTCTGGTGAATAACAGAGTTACCATCGATGAGATAGCATCGTCTTTGAACATCAGTCATGATTCTGCCCATCAAATCATCCATGACAAGCTTGGCTTTCATAAGTCTGTGTATGATGGTACCAAGACAGCTTACTCCAGAACACAAGCTCAACCGTGATGAAATCTACCAACACTGAATTTTGAGGTATTGGTACACCATCCCGATAGCTCAGATCTTGCTCCCTCTGACTTTTATCTGTTTGAGCCACTCGAGGATGCTTGAGGTCACTGTTTTTCACAGACTTAGATAGGCAGGAAGCAGTGTAAAAGTGGCTTACAACCAACTGGAAACCTTCTTGGAAGGAATATGGAAGCTTGTGGACAGTTGCACCAAGTTCATTGTCAAGGGAGGTGACTGACTATACAAAAAAATTATGTACATATCAAACCCCTAACTTTGTGTAAATAAATTGTAGAATGAAAAGTGTAGATAATTTTAGACGCCCAATATATACTGGGTGTCTGAAAAAGAGCTCCACAGTTTAAAGTTAAATTTACTTTATTAGATTTACCATTACAAATCTATGTGTTTTATTACATAAAAGTACTAAGTCTTAAGTTTTTTTAACTCAATATCAGCACCATTTACAGCACTGAACACGTCAAATCGATAATCCACTTCAGATGAGCATATCTGCAAGAATCGCTTCCACAGCTGCTATTGTTTTGGAATAGGCAGTCAAATGACTGGATTTTTTCTCTTCTTTTATGTAGTTCCAAAAGAAGAAATCCATCAGTGTCAAATAGGGGCATAGCAGTGTGACCAAGCAGTGGAAGCTTCTCTGCCTGGCCAGTCTTCAGGAAACCAGTCACTGAGCAAAGTCCACACAGCTTCTAAATGATGTGAAGAGATTGTTCCATCTTGTTTGGGAATTAGGCCCTCTCTATTTTCAATCTTCAAAATCACAAAGTTCTCTAATATGTCCAAGTACACTATGCTCTTAATAGTTTGCTCATGAAAAAAAAAGCTTAACATTTGTCCAAATAAAATGTATTATGATAAAATGAAGGATTTCTGAGATACAAAGGATTGAAAAATTGGCATGGTTACTATTTTGAAATCTGTGAATATGTTTACATTATATTTTTTTATTTATTAGATAATGTTGGGATAAATTTGTGTACCAATATTATTGTGATTCCTGTAACTGACCTTGAGATATAAATTTTTCATTAAAAAAACACAAAATAGCAGACAGAAGGAAAACAAAGGGGAAAACCAACATTTCTTGTTCATTTTTATACATAGAATCCGAAAATGTACAGCAAGCTCACCAATTTAGGTATACCTAATATATATATAAATTTTAATTGTTTTTAATCTATTAATTTTTGACAATGAAGCATGCATATTGTCGATAATTTTTTTTTAATGACCATATCTGCTAAGATATCACAAAAAACAAGTTAATGAAGATTTACATCCTAGTATATTCTCTTAAGAAAAGTTCTTTTTCTTCTATTTGATTACTCTGATTTAGAGAGTTTGTTTGTTTTTTTTTCAGGGAAAAGTTGGTAAAATGGGAACATTTATAAAAATTTAAATAGAAGGGTCAATCCATTTGAAGTGACCCTAAGGGTGGTTTTGCTTAATCTATAAAAAAAAATTGAAACTTACCCACTTGTTTCAGGACGTTAAAACTATTTTTTTTATTTTTACCTGTGGCGGTCATTTTTGTTACGGTGCGCATACCTACCTTTGTAAAAAGTAGGAGGTTTCTTTTGACAAGAAACCTCCTTGGAGCACTTATTTAAGTAGGCCAAAATGTTATCCCTTTTAACAGGTTTTTAATGATTTTTGAGAGATTATAACTTTTTTATTAGTAAAATACACAAGAAACTTTTTTACTTGCCATAAACATCTACACAAATACTGCAAGTTGTGCAAATTTGAGATTATTATCACTAGCCCTCATCAAAATTATTTGAAGCCAAAATGTGAATTTTTAATAAAAATTTATTTCAAAAATTCATAAAAATTTAGGGGTAAGTATATAATCATTAATATTTATTTATGGTAAAACTGCTAACATATACCTACATTTAAAAAAATACTTCAAACTGTGTATGCCATCCCTGCCTCTTGAAAAAAATTACCAAAAGTGAAATTTCACTTTTTCATGTTCAAATTTATTGGTAATTTTTTCATAGAAAGAAGAGAGACAGGTAGGTAAATAAACCACTGGACCAATCTTTTACCTTGTGAAAATATGATTAAATTGTTTTGTTTCATCCTTCCAGGATCAATAATTTTTTAGTTACGATTTTTTCTGTAAACCCTTACAATCACAAAAATAGGTGTGCACACCATATCAAAAATGGGCATCACAGGTAGACTGCTTAAATAAAGAATTTAAAAAAAAATAGTTTTAAGGTCCTGAAACATGTAAGAAACAAGTGGGTAAGTTTCAATTTTTTTTGAATTGATCAAGCAACCAGCTTATGTTTTTTAACACCTGATCAATGCAAATCTTTTGCATGTTTTTCACTATATTTTATTTAATATAAATCTGATTTTTTATTATTATAATTGTTGTTAGGTTTGTTTTCATTGATTTTTTTTTTAAATACAGTAATTTGATGTTTTTTCTGTAATTTTAATTGTATTTGTTATAAATTGTAGGTACTGTTTTACCTTTTTTTATAAATTATAAATAAAAAAACTAGATTGTTATAAAATTAATTTATTGTGTTATGTTCTTTTGTTTATAAGCATTATTTAACACCTAAAATTTGGTGTAGATTTTTCTACTATATTTTTATTTTTTTTAAAAATGCCAAAGATTTTATAAGTCGCAATTTACAGAAAAAATATCATGGAAGCAGTTTGATACAAAAAAATAAATAAATACAATCAGGCGCTACAATCTTAATTTATTTATCATAACATTCCATTGCTAGAATGTATGATAATAGAATATTTATTAATATATGTAACATATTGGATAAATACAAATGAAAACTACCAGGAAAATAATATTAAAATTAAATCCTAATAATTATGCCATTCAGACTGAAATTCTGCAAATAATTGATAACAGTGAGTTATCCACTGGTATGAAAACAGAATCAATAAAAGAGTTTATTAATGAAATAAAAGTTAAATTCTTCAATATAATTATAATTTATGAATTTCTATTTATAAATTTAATTTACACGCTATAAGGGAAAGTACTATAAAAGTGGCTCACTGTTAAGAACTGCAAAGACAGCGTTAATGTTCAATTTAAGATTACGTGATGCCTACATGTTTATTTTTTTTTATATATTTCTACTATATTAACATACTAAACACTAATTGTTAAATGCATTTTAATAATTATTCAAAAAATGAACTCATGTTGATGATACAAATTACTCATGTATGAATTATTAGGGTTGTATTATAAAAAGTGTCTAGAAATAATAAATCAGACTGATTTTAATTGTAGTACATTCCAATAATTTTCAATATAAACTAGCAATTCATTATTTTTTTTATTTTTTAACAATATTTGATCATCTACATGCAAATAAGACAATGGTTATATATATATATATTATATATATAACCATTATTTGTAATTATTATTAATTTTTAAAAACTTTGGTTAATTTCTTACACACTGTAAAATAATATAATTTCACAGTATTCACTATTCTGCCAGCAGTGGTACATATATTTAATAAACACTGTATTTCCTTTAATACTGCAATAGGGAGGAAAGTTTAATAATTTTTCATAAGTACAGTAGTGTGTAAATTGATCTGAACACAGGGAAGTTTTTGTTTACTTCTATGATGTGGCTACACTGCTTGACCACACACATTCTTTATGTTATCTGTGTAATGTGAGGTTATCTTCTGTTGTTATTTGGCAATTTTCATGTTATAAATAGTGTTTCGTGAAAGTTTATTTTATTTATTATTACAAAATCATATTTTCGCATTTTTTATTCTATGTGTCTTGAATACATAATAATAGACACTCCAAGAAAGCATTCAAAAGTTGTTTCTCTTTCTGAACATACTAGTATGATATAATGATAAATAGCTTTTGAATGTGGTGTTGGACTACGGACAGTGAATGTTATTTTAAAACAATTTAAAGAAATTGGTTCCTTTTCACCTCAAAGTAAAGGTAAATGTGGCCATAAAAGAAAAACTAATTTAAAATAGGATTGGTTATTAGTGAAAAAACTTCCATCTATATGTGACAACTGTTAGATGCCAACTTCTTGCAGACCAACAATGTGCAAAAAAGGTTCTTGTGGGCCAAAGCAAATGCTAAACTGGACCAAAGACTGGAGAAATGTATATTTTCTGATGATTCATATTTTTATGTTTGGGAGTAAAGAATTCTAAACATTAGAAAAGCATCAGATGAAAATACATCACTAGCTGGATCACATCCAACAATCAGTTAAATATCCCCAGAAAAAGAAAGGGCTGAGACACAACTTCTAAACGAATTCTCAACATGATTTGACACAATGCCATACTGCCAAAAAAATGAAAAATGTTTTCAAAGAACAAAACATTAAATTACTTCCAGACTCAACTTTTTGTTAAGTCACAACTCTCCAGATTTAAACCTAACTGAAAATCATTGGGCAATAATTAAAAAATAACTCTCAAAAATGAATTGTACCATAAAGATTGACTACAATAAAGTAATAATATAAGTATGGTTTTATGATGAAATCAAAATAATTTGTTCTTGTTTCACTGCCAAATTGTACACATGAAATGATTAAGAATAAATGAGGGCAGATTAATTACTAGATGTTAACAAATTGTTCAGGTATGATTTTTTTTTCTAAATAAAGTTACTTTTTATTAAATAATGTCTGTGTTTGAATTAATTTGCACACTACTATAGATAGGATGAACGATAAAGAATTCTGATGAGCCTAAATTGAGCCCCAGTTCTATGCTAAATATTTTATTTATATATATATATCAACAGGCTGACCGGTTAGTGTTGTTGTCTAATGTAATAACGGTATAAAACAGTTTTATTTTGTTTGAGACTCACAGATGATATATTTACAGTGGATTAAGGTTTCCATAAAGTTAATAATTCAGTTAAGATTACAGACTCTTAACCTAAATGAATAAGGAAATTGAAGGTAACAAATTAACAATCTGATTTTAGATTAAATTTTAAGTTCATTAAACCAAGATTTAAAAAATTGTAAATGTGATGCAAATTCCATGTGTGTGTGTATGAAGAATTAAAAGAGGATAGAAACAAAAAAGATTATTCCAGCAAATCAAACACATAAGCTTATAACTCAAATTGTAAAAAATCTCTACAGCTGAAACTGAAACAATTAAAAGTAAAGAAGATATATGTTATGATACAATCCAGTGTCTTAGTGCATTTTCACTAGAAATAGCAACACCCATCTGAATTAGATTGATAAATTTGTCTGGAATTGGTAGTTGACAATCATGGAAAGGCGCTGTATTTATGGAAAGTAAAAGGTAAATTTTACTGTCTCAACATAAGCTCATAAATTTTCTCTGAAAATTTTCACCCAAAACAGTTATACTCATCTCATAGTAATAAGATGGGATATATCTTTTTTATATATATTTACTGCTATGTTCATTAGGAACAACAAGGAATTTTACACCCACATTTAATTTCAGTGAGTAGTTTATTAAACATGGTTTAAGTTTCAAAGTATTGTACAAATACTATAGAAACTGTCATGTGTCTACCTTCTTAAAAGAACCTAATCAATTTTTTACTAGCATCCAGTAATATTTTTTTTCAGTTATCAAAATAAATAATTCATCATTTTTTAAATAGATTAACCTTATGATTTTTAAAAATTGTCTTATTTTGTTATCATGCATATAGATCTAGCATAATGTGTGTGTGTATACATATTTTTTTTTCTACTGTAGCAGTGTCATGATTTTAATTGTCAAATACAGGAAAAAAAGATAGAAGACTAAAATACATTGTGAAATACATGGAATTGTAGAAATACATGGGCTTAAAATCAAAACTATAAAATGAAATATTTAAAATATTTTTATAAACAACCTTCATCAAAAATGTATCAAAACACTTCATGAAACTGTTGTGCACAAATAAGCAGTCTTGACTTCTGCTGAAAATCATATCTGCATTGACAAAATAGATATGTAACAGACAGAATGTTTTAATATAGTATTACTATTTTTGCTAGTAGTATTTCTGGCAATCAGGAAACCATAGCAACTACATGTGTGGAGTTTCTTTAACAGAAATTTGAAAAGTTTTCCTTCATTTTCAAATAGTATAACTAGTACTTGTTGCATAATTTATGAGAGTAAACTGATTAAAATGATCTCACAGACGGAGAGTGAGAGTGAGAATGGATGGTAATGAGAACCCTTTAACTAATCCCTAAACCATTCAAACTAAGACCACCTTTCTTGTTGCGAGGAGTAGGACAGTTGGTATATGCAGTCTGAAGCAAAATTTATCACAGATAATTGCATTACAGTATTACAGATTAATTGCACTACATGTCTTGCTGCTTGAACCATTACTACTAAACTTTACAAGTGACTCACAGCCATAAATAGTTCTCACTTCTATAACCGTAACATTTCAATTAAACAATTCACTAATTTATTTGAGTTTATATTGGTATTTTCTAATTAATATTTAAGTTTTTACTGTAAAGTAATTCGGGATATATTAGGGGTTAGATTAGGATTCTCCTTTAATATATCTTTTGCAATTTGTTACACAATCTAATTTATTTTTAACTAAATCTATCATAAGGCTTACTTATGAATCTGTTTATTTGTAACCTTTAAAAGACACAATTTGAGGGTTTGCACTCTTGCGAATACCAAAATTATGAATAAGAATGTAATAAACAAACAATAAAATATTTTATGTAAAGTGATATATTCAAAAGAGCTTAAAAGAATTTGAAGAAAAGATACAAAGAAAAGGTAAAATTTGAAGTAAATAACAGTAACCAAAAGTGTTCTAATATATTGGTTACAACAATAAACAAAGTATACATACATTTTAGATGTTAACGTAGTAAACTAAGTTTAATTTGCTTAACTGGGAGATTTTACCATTAAGAAAGAAGATGTCTTTCTAAACTTATTAGCAAGAAACTAAATTCAACTGTAATTGGTGAAAACAAATCTTCCTCAAATTTGTGTGATACTCTGAGCACATAATCGTAAGATGAAATCAGACAGGATGACGACCTCAATTCTAAAATATTTAATCTGTTCTTACTAACATGACAATTTTGCACTGGTATGAAAACATGATCATACTTCCAAGGCATAAGTGTGCATATCAGGTAGTACCTTTTGCTATCTGTTTTGCACAAACTATGTGTAGACTATTTGTTTACTAAAATTTGGGTTTTTTACAACTTAGAACAGACTCAACATGAGAGACATCAATTTTCACTTACAATTGAGTAATAACCTAGAAAAATCATATTTATAATATCAAAGTTGGAGAAAGGATCAAAAAAGTTAAAGAATAAAATAATTTTTTTTTATTATAGAAATTAAAATGACTTTGTACATTTTGTATCACTAGTAGTAATGAGGAACTATTTCTAAAAATCTGTAGGACTTATTTTTTTTGTTACTGTAAAAAAAATAAGGTCATACCATTTCCGATCACCTAAAGGTAGTTGTTGATGAAACTTATTTATTTATCAAAATCTTAACATACTTAGAATTGAAAACAAGTTTATTTTATTCTTAGGAATTTCTTTTTTTTTAGTAGCCATTTTGAAAAAAATTGAAAAAATGAACAGTTTTGCACTTTTTGACGTTTGCATAATTTTATAATTTACTTGTTTTTAAAAATATGAAGTTCAAACAAAAACATCAAAATTATTAATCTTCCTTAAAAATACTATATTATATAGTCTTGTCCAGAGCATATGTTGGTCAATATTAAATGAAAAATATCCAAATACTAATTGGAAATCTAAGTTATAAAAAAAAAATAATCTCAACTTTTGTCTTGTCTTTTATTCTAATAGTAGATATAAGAATGTAAGATAGTGACTTATGGATTTGTCCAGCGGAAACTTCGAATTTCATTTAAGACCACAAATGAGAAATTTTCAGAAAAGTTACCCAATATACCTTTTGTTTAAACTTTCTGAATTAATCTTCTTTCAGGTATTCTGGGTGAGTCTTTGAGATTAAATGATGTTTTTCAGCCAAATGCTGAAAAAATTCATCACTTGACAAGACCTCCATAATTAGCTGAACTCTGGTGTGAGAACTGATGTACTAACCTATTGTTTGAAAGTTACTTCTTTGTCACGCCATTGTGCAAAATTTCAAGAAGAAACTTTTTTCCTGGACAGGGCTGACTGTCATCAAATACACATTTATTATTTTCAGTTAGAAACAAGTAAATTCAGTGTTTTTATAACAGCATTATAGTTTCACATTCTGTTAATGTTTTTATACATAACACAGTACTATGTGTTATAAATGCACCAAGAAGTACAAATGACTTAGACTATAAAGAAAAAAAAAACATTCACCAATTTTTTTGATCAGGATGATAATTCAGTTTAAGAACAAACAGTTCACTAAAATGAACATAATCAGCGACTCTTGCTTACATACCCATTGAAAAACATTCTTTTTTACTGGGGCATATCTATTGTTATCGTAATCCTGACAGAATTCAATAACCTTTACAACTGTTTCACCTGGCTTTAATTTACTACCTCTCCCTTTTGCTAGGACATTAAGTATACCTTGTGTTTTCCTTAAGCAACTAATTACAATTTATTAAGTACACTGCTAACATTTTAGACCAAAAGCTATGTAAATAACTAATACTTTGGAATTTTCTTTTTTGCTATTTATCACATATCTTCCTTTTAATTTTCAATTAGAATTTTATATTCAATTGATAATGTTTTAGAATTGGTTTCAGTTTTATCTAAGTCTAGATTTTCATTAAAGTTTAATTCTAATTTTCTTTTCATTGCAGGACCAATTTTTTCTGTTTTCTTTTTTAAGGCTGACTGATACAATGTCTTATTAATTTTACTATTTTAGAAGCTAGAGATAAACGCAAACATTCACAGACAATATCTGCAGCTAATCAATTTCTTCATGAACGACTTCTTTAGTTCCTATTAAGAAATCTACATTAATTTCTACATTAATTACTTTAAGGTTCATTTATATGACCAAACAAATTTCTCTTAAACCATTTCTAATAATGTTTTTTTTAAAACCTGTAATAGATAATTACAGTTCCATTCCAAAAATATGATTGTATTTAGGGAGATTTTTACCCTTATGAGATTGACAAATAGTTTCAGTCTTTTTTTTTTATATCCTGAGTTTTAACACTAATTTTTCACATTAATTTAAATATCACTTACTTGTAACAATTCCTTGGAAAAAGGCTGAAAGTTGGTTATGACAAAATTCACATATGAATAACCCCATTTTGAAGAAAACTACACTACTGTACAACAGCTCTGAGTGAATAACTTATTCACTCAGAGAATATATCAAGGGGAAAATATCAAGATAGGAAGTTAATGTTCAGATGTAAGCTTTGGGTGACATGATTCTGTTTGAACCTCTGAATGCTTAAACATGAAAGTAAAGTTTCATAAAAACTTTTTTTTACAATGGATTGTTTATATATAAACTAAATATTTAGTTTATTTAATGTTTTAATTTATGCCTATTACCACAATTATTATTTTAACCCTTACAACTCTTTTGTCAGCTCAGCCAACACAGCCAATGACTCATTCCTATAGTATGTTGGCTGGCAGCCAACATTGAACTTAGGTTCAGATAAAATGCATTTTCGACATATTTACAATCGACATCGTAAAATTTCAATAGTGGGCTCTTCTAAACATGTATCATAAAATACAGAATCGGTCTCAATAAACTCTAAATGATTTTATACTGACTATTTGAGTGTTGTAACTCAGCCAGATTTTAGTAAGGTTATTGTGTTCAATGTTTACTTCACATTTGAGTATCAACATTCTGTCATGCTTTATTTAAAGTTATTGTTAAAATCTGTTACATCATGTCAGGTTAAAATAACTTGGAAGATGATGAAATAGATTTTATTTAAGTGATATTTCAGATATTGAATCTATATTTGGCATAGCGTTACTGGTAATGTCAGTAATAACCCCATTTAAAATAACTGGATTACTGTAAACATGATGGAAGAGGTTCCAGATTATAAACCTTTTATGTTTAATAAACAATCAGGTTTTATTGCTCCTACTGTAGACCCTAAACCTGTTAGTGAACTAGATTTTTTTCAGTTGTTCATGTCTGATGAATTATTATTTGAAATCACCAATGAGACTAATAGATGTGCAGCTGAAAAAATACAAAAGTGTACACCACTTCAACAGTGATCAGTCTGGCATAACTGGTCTCCTGCAACATTAAGTGAAATAAAAGCATTTTTAGAAGTACTACTAAATATGAGTTTACATGAAAAAAGTTCACTTCAAGACTACTTTTCTGAAGAGTGGACTGAGAAACAGCCATTTTTTAAGGATGTGTTTTCTAGAAATAGATTTAACCCGATTTTCTGGTCTTTCTACTTATGTCCTCCGAATCCTAACTAATGTAACTGTTCAAGGGGAGATAAATTGAAAAAATGATGTGAAATACTTAAGACTGTATGGATAATATTTATAATAAGTATACTTATATAATATTTTAAGTATAAGTACAAGTTATTATAAGTATACTTATAATAAGGATAAACTGACAAAATGGGGACTAAAAGTTTATGTTCTTGCTGATTCAAAAAGTGGATATATATGGAGTTTTGAGCCACACTATGGCAAGGCCACTACAGATAGTTTATTAAGGCCTGATTTGCTTGCCACATCAACAATTGTGATGCACTTAGCACATAAGCTGGTGGAAGAAGTTCCAGATTGTGGGTTTTCCTTGTATACTGTTCGATTCTATACTAGCCTGGAGCTAACACTTGAATTAAAAAAAATAAAAAATTCATTTGACTGGAACCACAATGAGAAACAGGAGTGGCTTACCTGAAGAAGTTAAGAGCAAAACTGTACTAAAACAGCTGAAACTGAAAAAACCAGGAATTTGTTTCTTTTTGTTATATAAATGACGTTCATTGTTTAGTGTAGCGTGATAAACTGTACATAGTTATGCTCAGTACTTGTGGTAAAAGCAGAGAACTAATTGAAAGGAGAGCTAAAGGTGTTATTTATGAAACTGTTGTAAAACCAACTGTTATCTGCCAGTATAATAAGAATATGGGGGTAGGATTGTGCTGATCAATACATATCAAGCTGTAACTTTGGATGCAAGTATATAAAATGGTGACGAAAATTATTCTTCTGGCTTCTGGAAGTTTCAGTTGTTAATTCATATTTGCTGTTCTCTAATTCAAATTCATATTGACCACAAGAAATACAGAAAAACCTCATTAACCAACTTGTTGGCACTGTAAGAAATCCATACCAAAATAAGAAACCAGTTAAAATATAGTGGTTTAATGAATATTTATATTAATAAGGTTTTCATTTGAACTGTATTTTTAAAATAAGGACTTATTAAAGTTTCTAAAAAAAAATTAATAAAAATTGCAAAACTGGCTAATGTGCCTATACAAAATGGCTACACTGAAAAAAACTCCTCTACTAAATTTGGTTAATAATAACTAACAATAAAATGCAAAATTAGATAAGAAAATTAGATTGCATTAACAAATTAATGCAAAAGTTAAATTTTGAAAATTTAAATTAAAATGTTAAATTATGATGATTTATAAACCTACAAAACTTCTATAAAGTTCTCATTCCTCATTGCAAGACTTTCTGACATTTATATGATTCTTAGAATCTAATATTTTTGCTGGTATTTACACAAAACTTTAAAAGGACTAGACATCTGATTTAATTAAGTAGTAGATAATATTACACATAACCAAAATCAATTACTTACCGGTTTACCAGGCCTTGCCCAAGTGTATACATAACCATCTTGACATGCAGTTACGAAGCAGTCTTCACGAAACACAAGTGCAGTCAATCTTTCCTGTGCAATTTTCTTACAGACTAGAGGTTCCAATAAAGGACATTCATCAAAACGAGGACAGGCACTGGTTCCAATCAACCTCATCGGATCATCAGCTGATGTATGGGTTATTGAAGAAGGTGTAATACCTGCACTTCTGGACAGATTACGCTTATGATTAGTGCTACTTTCCTTACGATCACCAAATCCACCTAAACCGGCAAGTCTTTGAGTAAATGAAGGTGGTGAACTATGGGAATTAACGGCATTACTTTCAGTAAGATTTTCTTTATCTTTATTATGAATAGAATTTGTCAGTGTACTATTACATTTTACAGTCATATTTGAATTTAAAACACAACCACTCCCGCTTGCTGAACCATTACCACTACAAACATTACCACTAGAACTGATCGAGTTATAAGCACTAGTTCGTGTCCTACTACACATTGGTTGCCGTAATAAGTCCTCTGTAATGTCCCACAAACAGAGCTGGGTATCCTGACCGACAGATCCTAATCTATAACAAGTTGTATCCATTCTATTACATTCATTATTATCACTATTCGTCCTTTCTTCATCGCACGTATCACTGTTATTTTTATTGTTTGATGTTGAAGAAGATAAAGTAGTTGTATATGGATCAAATGCAACAACACTGACCCAACTATGATGACCTTGCCCTCTTGCAACCACTCTACGTTCATGAAAACTCCAAACAGTAACTAAATCATCCTCACCACCGACAACAACATACCTTCCATCAGGAGACCAACATACACACAAGAAACCACCAAAGTAACTTCTAGCACAGCCTTCAGGCTCCATAGTACTATAATGAAACACTCTAAGGAAACCATCTTGTGAAACAACAGCCAAATGTAAACCGCAAGGTGAAAATGCAAATTCGTTAATGCTACTACCTTCAGTGCCGATCACCCATCTATACAATGGATTACGAGTACTTTTTGTTTTACATGTATGAATAGCAAAGCCATCTCCTTGTTTAAATGGCTGATAATGAGGTGGTGATGTACCACACGGTAGATCTTCATTATACACATACAACTGACCACTGCTATGTGATACTAGGAATGAATTAGGCGAGCCAGGAACCCATCTTATACAAGTTACTTTAGTTTTATCTATTAACCTCTGAAACAAAAAATCAATAAATAAATATATTTAAGATTTAAAAATCTTAAAACCAAATGCTACTTAATTATTATTTATGAAAATAAAATGTTAATGAACTACACAAAGAGCATAGCTATTATGTAAATCAATTGTTAACATAAAAAAATTTTCAACAATAATTATATATAAGGTAATGTGGAAAACAACAAATCCCAGCACATAAATCAAAAGTATGGAACTTATATTATAATTTAAAAAATTGGAGGTAGTAAGTATTTTATATATATATATTTTTTTTTTTTATTGTTATAAAATGAAAAACTAAGGTCATTAGTACAGGTACTATATTAAAATAAAATATATAAATATTAATTGTATTTAAATATAATTAAATAACCTGAAATTAATATTTTAGGTTTCAATCTAATGATTGGTAGGCATTTTAGATTAAAAATCACAGGATTTAAATGGCAGAGTTCAATTTTTTCTAAGTTATGCTAATTATGATATAAATATTATATCTTTGTCAGCTAGGAAATCGAGGTAGTTAAGCAAACAAGTGCCCTAAAGTTAGAAACTTTAAAACAAACTGCAACCAACTCATATTATGCATTTTTCATTTCACTCTGTCGCAAGACCTTTATTGACCAAATTTTAAAAAATTGATGAATTTAAAAATTATATATTATTATATGCACAAAAAAGTTCTTGCCAATTTTTGTTAGTCACAATGTAGGAATTTTCCAAACTGAACTCTAGCTTGTAAATGCATAACTAAAATTATAAGATATGTTTTAGTCACTCATTTATCACATTTCAGTAAAAAAAACATTAAGCTGTGAATTTTCTTATATCTTCAATATGGTCAGCTAAAATTAATTATTTATGCACTTGGTTATTGCATTATTTTAGGTTCTAATATATCATAGGTCAAGTTGAATGGCATTTGGGGAAAATACAGTATAGGAATGAATTGCACAAAATCATTTCCAAAAGTTTGCTTCAGAGAGTGAGAGCCTTGAGAATGTGTCCCAGTCTGGAATACCATTTTCCTTAAATTATGAGGATTTGAGAATTAAAACTGAGGCAACTTTAAAACTGTCCTGCAAACAACTTGCTGGTACGTTAATGTTAGAACTTTAAGATCACGTCTTTGTCAGCTAGGAAAGAGATGGAAGTTAAGTAAACATTTGTTCCAAAGTTAGAAACTTTAGAACAAATGGCAACCATTCACAATATGCAATTCTCATTTCACTTTGTCAAAAACAAAAGCTTTATTGACCGAATTTTAATATGGATCATATAATTGAATAACATGAGGTCTCAATATTGGTTATCTCCGAATGACTTTGCCACAAACACCAAAGATGCAACTGACCCTTAAAAAAATTCTGCAATATGTTTTGGTGGACTTCTACAGGAATCATTTATCATAAGTTTTCAGTAGTAGAAAAAACTATGACTGCTAATATCTACTGTGAACATATGAAAAGAGTTCAGGGAGAATTACAAAAAAAAGAAAACCCAACCACCACCAGTAAAAGAAAGAAAGTTTTGTTTCTTCAGGATAATGCCTAACCTCATGTGGCAAAGAAGACTCATGAAAAGATAATGGAACTTGAATGGGAGATTATCTCATTCACCAAACTTCTCATGCAGATTTTCATTTGTTCCTAAGCTTAGATAATGAAATGAGGAATAAGCGTTCAACAATTAAAGTGAACTGAAAGAAACTGTCAAGATTTTTATAAAAACAATATTTATTAAATATTAAACCATTGACATAAAGTTATAGAATGTGAAGGTTCATATTTTTATAAATAATTTAATTTTAAATAAAAATAACAAATAATTTGGCAGCATATTTTCATATGAATGAAAAGTATTACAACTAAAAATAATATGTTCAATAATGTCTTGGTTGTAAATTTACTAAGTGTTGATAATTATCTCTTGCCCATTTCAGAGATTCAGCAAAACTGGAGGGTTCCATAACATTAATGAATATTTTGATTCTTTCAGATGTAAAGAACTCAGTCTCTCAGACTGCAAGAGTATATAACTATATTATTCATTTTTGGCATTTGAAAAATTGAGAGAGAACAGTTTTTATTCCGTTTTAATAGTAACTAATCAGCATTCATGTGAAATATGTAGATACCAATAAAAGCTCTGTAAAACATAATAAAATAGTAGCCTCACATTTAGACTAACAAAATGACAAGAATAATTATTGTTATAATAAATTATTACTCAATTGTATTTTTTGTGTCTGCATGGTTCTCTGATTCAGGTCAACTTTAAGCTTATCTTGTTTAGTTTGGCCAAACAGTGTTAACTTGATCAACGTATTTTATATCATATATAAAATTCTTCCACCAATGTGAAAACATGTTTTTCTCAAAATATTCTAATCTGCTCCAAATTCACTATTATTTATATTTTTCAAAATAAATAACTTTTAACTTAAATAAAGAATGAACTTTCATTTAGAATCATAATTAACAATATTACACACACAACAAAAACATTTTTTTTTTAAAGAAAATTATATTAACATTTAAGAACTGTTAAGGAGACAGACAGTAACTCTTGCACATGCGAGCTTGAAGTGGTGGTACAATCTTGCTACTGTGCTGTTACTGCAACACCTTTCAAGAAACTGACTATTAAATAAAACTACAAAAATAATTTAAAACAGTTTATGCACTGAATCTCTTTTTAATCATTTAAAAATCCCATATGACTGGTCAACTTATGTGCCAGGACTTATCATTTCATTATCATAGTTTTAAAATTAAAAATTTATAACAACTATTAAAAATACATAAACGTTTTCTTACATGAATAAACTCACATTACATAGGATGAGAATTAGTTTTTATAATATTTTAATTAATTTAACTGACCTCTGCATCTCACTTGATAGAGACATGCATGATAAGACAACAGGAATTTCAGTATCCCAGAAGTTCAATGTCTCATATGAAGTTAGCGTATTTTTAAAAGTATAATTTCATTCATTTCCAATTTAAAATGTCATAATACTGTTCTTTAAAAATGTTCTTTTCCCAAAGAAATAGCAAATAAAAAGAAGGCATTGTCAAAAAAAAAAACTGTAGTGAAGTGTGATAAATAAAATCAATGAATCAATTTGTAAGATAAATAGCTAACAGTGTGGAGAAAGATACCAACTAAAAACAAGTGGAAAACTTAGGAAATCTCACCAGAAAAACTGAAGAGTTTGTCTCGTAACTTAAGGAATTTGGTTAACTATATGGGGGAAGGGAAAACTAGGAACAATAAAAAAAAACCTCACCCATCTTCTCTCAAAATTTCTTATTCTTAACTAGAACTTTTTCATTTATTAAATTTGG
Organism: Lycorma delicatula; assembly: GCF_047948215.1. Classification (NCBI taxonomy): domain Eukaryota; kingdom Metazoa; phylum Arthropoda; class Insecta; order Hemiptera; family Fulgoridae; genus Lycorma; species Lycorma delicatula. The sequence goes on along the minus strand of NC_134459.1, from coordinate 66,188,533 downwards.
CTTTCATATAATCTGCAAAAGTTGAGCTTACATTTAGAATATTTCTGAAGAAATTACAGCAGCTATTTATTAGAAATCCAATCTATACCAGGATCAAGTATACATACTCAAGAACGAGCTCTTTCCTAAGAACAAATGTATTAAATTTGAATTCCATTTTTCAGTAATTTCAAAGGTCTATTTTTTATCCATTTTACCATCTATTTTTTGATCAGAAGCATAGTGATATTTAAAATTCTTAAACATACAACTCACAGTGAAAAACCATTCACCACGTATGTGCAATTTTGTTTGACAGAAATAAAACACTTAATACCCAGAACACAAAATAAAATAAATTATATGTAATGATATAATTATTTATATGTGCAATATTTTACATGCAATAATATGAAATTATAAATTAGGCGAGTGAGAAGTGTAGTAAATGACTCTGATCTATGAATATTCTAATGAATGACGAATTTGTTGAGCCAACAAAAATATATGAAATTCAAATTACTTAATTTTATTGACAAAATTTATTCATGTGTAAGTTTTTTACGTTTTTTCTTATCTATTCTACGGTTTTTAAAAGTTTATTAACCCTGACAAATGAATAAGTTATTCTGTAACTAAGTATTTCTGAAACTGTAAATTTTTAACTGAATTTTATTAATATGTATATTATCTAACACAAATAAAAATAGGAAAACAAAAAGTACACCATAATTAAAATTAACCATGTTAATAATGCTTAAATATAAATTTCAAATCAATCTTAGCAAGTTAAATCATTCAATTCTGTAAGTTTTGAATAATAAATTAATAGTTCGCAGAAAGTTAAATTGGTAAAGTTGGATATTACAACAACTATAATATATAGTTGGGACTATAATGTACGTGTGTTTGTGCAATTTTTAAGTGTGTTTAAGTTCTGGATTCATACAATCCAATAAACTGCATATACAAAAATTGCTTGAACCATGTTTTTCTTCAAGATTAACATATTTAAAAAACTATCAAAAATACAACACTTAATAAAACATGTAAAGTGCACAGCCTTTAAGATATCTTCTTTCATTAAAAAAATTATAGCAAATTTTCCAATATTAAATTTGATAATCCTCTGTCAAAGAGCACTCTTACACAATTCAATATTGGATTGCTCATCACATACAGATAAACATAAAATGGTTATTAAAAAACAAATGTACACAATGGTACTGGAATATTTGAATCACTTTCCTTACTTAGGTCATGTTCTTGAGTATCAATGAATATTTAATGGTAACAAATATTTGGATAACTACAGATGTATTATGAAAATAAATATTTCTGGTCAATATTTAAAAAAAATATTTCTGGTCAATCGTCAACCAATAGCTCATCTCCTATACATATTTTGATTTTCATGCTTTAGCTGTTAGTAACACTCACACACTGCTTCATTTCCTGTACTTCTCAATAATGTCAAAGAATTTAATTTATTTCAAAGCAAGTAGATGTAACAGATCCAAGTTTGAAAAATAATTTAAACAACTCTTCAATCAAACATTTGGGTATTTACATATAATAGAATTTGGTCAAATGTTCATTTTAATATTCAGGAAAAACATTCATTTATATTTGTATTATGTGAGCATAATACTAAGCTATGAACTCTGAAACCATAAAAGCTACATACTTGTCGCGTCTTTTAAAATACTAAGGTGTCACTATTAAAACAAATATGAAAAAATTTCTTACACATATATAATAAATAAGAAATACCAGTAATCCTTACCTCTTCATTATATAATTTACTAAGTTCTTTTTTTATCGGATCAATAAGCTGAACCTGTCCAGTTGAAAATCCTACTAATAATGACACTGTTTCTGCAGTCATTGTAACAGTATTAAAATCATGACAAGTTGGATATGTGCCTTTATACATTTTTTTATCTACAGGTTTATTTAAATCAGCAGCCTGGAAACAATGAAAAAAGAAATTAGAAATAGAAAGTTGCACACTGTTGCATGCTATTGCTATAAAACTTTTAACATGCTCATAAATATTCATAAAACAAAAAGTAACGTAAAGAAACACAATGATAATAAATTAAATGATGTATTAATTACAAAGTATATGATAACTATGTAAATTATTCACTATATGCACTTAACTGTATTATAATCCATCCAACTGAATCATGTCTCCAAAAAAAAGTAAATTTTTCAAGGAAAATGTTCTAAAATATTGGTAAAATTATAAAAGAAATTAATTAAATATTATTTATTTTAATTAAATTATAACTTCTAAAATTTTAAACACCAAATTAAAAACAAATTAAACTTCACAAGCTAGGGCAATAAAAAAGAACGCAATATGTTATATATTATTTCTAGATTTAAAAAAATAAGCTGATCCTGGGTAAACTTGTGAAAATGAAATGACGAGACAAATTAGCTGAACTCAGTTCTTATTATCTGACAAATTATGAATAGAATAAACAATAGAATTGTTGAAGTCATTGATCAAAGTATAGTAAAGCAAATATAAGAAATTAGTCTCAGAGGATTAAGTAAAGGTTACATGGTACAAGGATGGCTTTTCTTAAGACAGAACAGTAGGGTTTCAAGTAATACGAGGGCTGTCCAGAAAGTAACTTACGTTTTGAAATAAAAAACCAACCAAATAAAAAAGAGTAATTTTATTATATACATATGAAAGGGACAATCAAACTATTTTTCTATATAGTCGCCACTTAAATTGGGACACTATAATTATAATGATCCAGAAGCTTTTCAATTCCTTCTCTGTAGAAATCTGCCGCCTTAGATTTTTGGCACCCATTTTGCACAAAACTTGTGATAACCAAGTTTCCCTAATACAATTTCATGCAGTAAAATTTGTGAAATTTGGGGGAAATGAAGCGACAGTTCCGTAATCATAATGCAGTGATTTTCATGAATTTTATCATTGATTTTCATCATCAGTTTATCAGTCACAAGGCTAGGCCGACCACTGTATTCCCCTTCATGAACATTGGTGCAGCCATTTTTAAATTGAATGTATTACTGCCTCAATCCACCTTCAATCATTATTCCATCTCCGAACACCTCAAAATATTGCCGATGAATTTCAATTGGTTTGGGGTTTTTTGTTAGTAAAAACCTAATCAGTGAACGCATCTCACAACTCATGGGATTTTCTATTGAAGTGCACATTTCAATAATTCACAATGAACAAAGTAGAAAAATCACAGTCTATATGCTATGACAGCTTGATGCAGACTGAGTGTAAAAACATTTTGACACCAATATGGCGGTTCTATCCCCACCCGTCTCCACACTAGGCACAAACATAAGTTACTTTCTGGATCGCCCTCTATAATTTATATTTTTATCACAAATAGGCACCTATAAATATGAAAAAAGTAAACAATTATTTCATTATATAAATCCATATTTTCATTACGTTCTTTCAGTGAATTATAGAGAGGTGAAAATTGCATTAATACAACTGGAACTCAGTATCTATAATTATGAGATTCAATAGTGAGGAAAGTAATAAGCAATAAGAAAAGTAATAAGAACAGTGTGTATTAGCTAAAAACCTGGATCTTATAATTAAGTATAACAAAATATGTATTTATAAAAGAATTTTCCAACCAATATTTATAAATATTCAACCAGTGTTACATATATATATATATATATATATACCAATAAACCAGTATTTAAAAGAATTGTGATTGCACATTATATACTTAAATTGTTAAAGAAATATTTTCACCTACAGCTGCAAGTTCTTCAAACCATTTATGCTTCATTCAGGACTATAAATAAAAAAATAGAGCATACACAATTGATGCATCCATATTAATATCATTATTATTTAATGCAAAATGTTTTGACAACTGGCCCATTCAAATTATAATGTTAATTTAACAGACAAAGTTACAAGATTGTAAACAATATTTATATTTTACAAACATGAATTCCAAAAAATGGTTAATAACTTTACTAATATTTAAATGCTTATTATTAAGCAAAGTACTTAATGTTTGAAAAAAAAACATAAATATATAAATTTATAAAATATGCCTAACAGACAATATATGTGCGACAGATTGTATGCATATGAGTTTATACTCACGTTCATATATACCCATGGATACCAATGCACATATCCATGGGTAGCCAAGGGAGATTTAAAATCTACAATTATTTTTTCTTTTACCACTTTCAATTTGTGATCCAAGATTTACATCTTACCTAGAACTAATGTCTAGAAGGCTGGCTCTCTTAGGTAAAGACTATATGCCTAGTAACCATTAGATTAAATGATCTACTCAATATTTCAAATCAATTCACAATTAGAAATTATTATAGTAAGTGAATTCCAAAATATAAATGCCATGGCATTATAGTTAAGACATATATAATATTAACAAAAGCAAAATGAAAAACTAATCATTTAAATGAACTGAAACTTAATAAAAATAAGCAACTTAATTTGCACAAAATATTTGGTTTATTATGATACAAAGGACTTCACTGCTTCTTCAAGATTCTAACAATGATAAAACTCACTTTTTATGAAAATGAATTTATTTATCTGTATCAAGAATCTTTGGCTACTTCTTTTAATTTCTTAACTAAATTACTTACTGGGTCTGTAATCATTTCAATAGAAATGTCTTTTGGTATTTACTTCCTTAAAAAAAAAAGAAGGCTGCATGCAACAAATTATGGAATTTTGATAATGGGCTCCACCTCTATTTAAAAAATGTTGCTTCATATAAGTACCAAAAATGTTCTACAAAAAGGCAGGAAGTACTTCCATCTAGAATCTCACATTCTAGGTTAATGTATTTATTTGGCAGCCTAGAGAAATTGATGACGAACTTACAGATTATATCAGTGCTGAGGAGTAAGATTACTTTTAGTGGTCAATAAAAAATTTAATTTATTAATAATAATTATTTATAAATCCAATTTTTATAGGCTTTAGCCAATTATACAAGATTATAATTTTTTCAAGATTTACTACGAATTTATATAAAACATTTTATTAAACATCAGTTCAAAGTAATTATGGTCATACAGGCTATACATGTACATGAAATTCTGTACATGTACATAAAATGAAAATTATCTGTATCTACCAAATGAATTCTTTAATGAAATGTGTACAACTTTTTTCACGAAAACCCATTCCTATGAGAGATGTTGATAAATAAAAGTATATTTTTATTAATTAAAAAAAAAGGAAGAAAAAATTGGTTACACAAAAGATTTATCATGTTCAGATGTGATAATTTAATGTTACAAATTAAATTTACATAATAAGTACCATTTATCAAACAGTAACAGAAGTCAGTCATAAAACTATGTGAGCAGGGATAACATGGCATTTAATAGAAAAAAGGGAAGAATTACATTTGTGTTACCATGTACATTAATAGTGGCTGATAATTGTAATTAATAACAATGAGATCTAGTTTTTGTTATATTTATAGATTTAATTATCAAGGAAGGACCTATTTATCTATTTCTCTCCCTCCCCCATGCAATTTTCTCTCCATCAGTCAGGCCCTTATGTGAATGTTTAGCGGAAGTTTAACAGCCTACAGTAGGTCACATCCTAATTTTAAGTACAGTATTCAGCTAGTCAAACATTACTATTAGTTTTTTATAGCAATCTTTTAGTTTATAAAAAACATTGTACCAACAATTTTTTTTAAATTCAAAACTTTATACAATACTGTAGCTGTAATCAAAGTTTTTTAATATCATATAAAATATACAGAGGACAGTAAAAATTATTATAATACACTATACAAAGATTGGTATTAATGAAACAGTACTTCACTAAACTTCTTCCTGTTATATAATTAATAATGTTTCAACAAAAATTAATATGACTGAACTCAAAACTCGCTCTCAATACAATATGATTCTGATTCAAATTTAGTGGTTGCAGTGCAAGATTTGTTTTGCCATAAGTACCCAGATAAACCAGCTCCTAACAAAACATCAGTATTTGCAAAATACTGCAATAATATAATTATGCAAAATTTAGGGAGACTGGTTCTGTTAATAACAAGGAACACAAAAGATCTGCGTCGGTGTTGAATACAGATAAGTCACTGAAATCAAAGACCGATTACTCGCCTCACCAAATAAATCGATCAGATGTTTGTCTGCTAAACTTAATTTGTCTAAATCAACTGTTCATCGGGCGACCAAACAATTACAATTACGACCTTATCGCATTCAAACGGTTCATCAACTTCTTGAGCCCGACAAAGAAAAACAGCTACAATATTGTCAATGGTTCCGTCGATTTCTGCGTGAGGGAATTAATGTTATGGATTCGTTATTTTTCACAGATGAAGCACGGTTTCATTTGGATGGACGTAAACAGCCAAAACAGTAGAATTTGGAGCGCTGAAAATCCCCATGTTTATCACGAAAAACAATTACACCCGCAGTGTGGTGCGCGATATCGCGGAAGAAAATAATCGGTCCTATTTTTTTCAAGTACACCATTAATGTAGAAATATCAGGATATTTTATTTCAGTTCATTGCACTCTTGGAAGAGGAAGACAGACACTGCTACAACATGACGGTGCGACATCGCACTACGCAGGTTCAACTTCTGATTTCGTTGAGGAATTCTTTGGTAATCGTGTTATCGGTCGAGGCTTATGGCCACCAAGATCTCCAGATTTGACTGCGGCGGATTTTTTTCTATGGGGTTACCTCAAAGAAAAAGCCTACAGCAACAAACCACGAACACTTGAAAGTCAGTATTGAACAAGCTGTATTAAATATCCAGCCACAAACTTTGAAAAAAGTTGCAAGAAACGCTGTAAAAAGAATTGAAGCTTTTATTCAAGAAGATGGCGGCCACTTCCAACATTTACTGTAAATGTAAGGTAATGGATGGTAATAATAAAAATTACATTTACATATGCCTTTTTATTATTTCAATACCTACCAATATAAGGTTGGGTTGCGTTTTATATGGGTTATATGGGACACTGTGTATGTATATATATACAGAATGTCTTACGAAGAAAGACAGAAACATTCAGGACATGTTCTACTGGTAAAAATAATGAAAAAAGTTCATATAAACATAGGTCTGGAAACGCATTATTTTCGAGTTACGGCTAGCAAAAGATTTCACCCGGATTTCAGCTCTTCTAATAAAAAGATGCCCTATTGTAATTTTTGGGACCCAAATTAAGGAGTAAAGTTGGTGGTTTATTATGCAATTTGGGCTGGGAAATAGGATAAAACAAATCCTAGAACTGTAACTCCAGAAGTTTTTAAAATATCCTACGTAAAACACAAAATTCAGTGTCAAAACGCAAGTTTTTTTTAGGTTTATAGTATAATAGCTTTGTCAAATGACTAATAAATGCGTAGATTTAGTAACAAAACTCGTAGGGAATTTAATTCTGAGAAAATTAATGTAAATACAACCAATAAAAAGTAAATAAAAACTTCTAAAAATCTTCTTGAGTGTTTAAAATTTCTTTTAAAATTTGTCATAATCGATTATAGTTTTATAAAAATATAAATAATGAAGGGTATTTCATTAATTAGCTCTTTCAAAAATTTTAATCTTAATCTCAACATAATTACAGCAGTCAACATTTTAAGATATCTACTTTCTTCCATAATCAATTATAACCATATTAGTCTCCTATTACTTTTATATAAATGTTATTTCTCCATCTATTATACCATTGATATTACAGAAATCTCAGGATATCTAATTAGCTTTGTTGATTTGAGACCCATAGTAACTGTGTCCAGCTAAAGTATACATGCAGCTTGTAGCTTGTAACAGCCCTAGATTGCCATCCCAAGATGTGATGTAATTAGAACCCAACAACAAAATGATTTCACTTCAAAATGGTTCAAATTTTGAGTACAATTTTTTTCTCAAAAAAAAAAAACTGTACTATGCTATTACTAAATTTCACTTTTCTTACTGAAAAAAGGAATGCATTATTAAAAATTTAGGAGAAAATATTTGAAAATGGGGAATGCACAATAAAATGGAGAAACTGGTAGGAATTTTTTTCTAGCTAACTTCTTAAATTTATAGATCATCAAAAAATTGAGTTCTACCTGCTGCAAGTGTTAAATGTATAATTAAAAAATGTTTCTAAAATGTTTTATGGTGAAGACCTCCAGCGAGTAAAATTCATACACACATATAAATTATAACAACAAACATAAACTAAATAACCTTGATTTAAATTAAAATAATTATCTCTGTTAAAACAAACTTTCAATTAAATAATAATGACGTTCACAACATGCAAACAATACAAAAATATTAATTCACATTTATTAAATGTGACTTAAAAAAAAATGATACAGCTATTAAATTATTTATTTAATTTGAACTAAAATAACCTGAACAAACTTGATAATTATATTTTTTATAACTAATCTTAAATTTACTAATAAGATTTTAATAAATTTTTTTTGTAAGCACTATCAATGGAGTTGATTTACAATTTCAGTAAATGAGGGATAACAGTGAAAAATAACAGAGTATTGATAGGATTCAAACCTATATGTTTAGGGACGCAGTGAAAGTTTGTGCAAGTTTCATTACACAGAGGATAATAGAAGCTGAATAGTAACATCAATCACATTGTATTATAATATACTCCCATGCAGTGGAGGCTCATAAGCCAAGAGTACAATAAATACTTCCAGGCAACTTATAAACTCATTTAGAAATTGTGTAAAGACGCCATTTGGAATTTTACTGGGGACTTACTTGTTTGCAACATTATTAATATAAAACCCAAAAATAAATGTACAAGTATTGGGTGCATCCTACAAAGTAAACTAAAGTTTAATTACATTTTGGGAATTTTGAATTCTATTTTTTATTCCATAGTTTTTTTAAATTCTTCTCTATTAGAGTGCTGAAATTATTTGGTGCAATTTTAAGAATGGCTACTTCCACACCTGGGAAAAAACGAAAAGGTAATTTTTCATCCTCATTGTCCCTCAAGACAATAAATTTAATCATCTGCTTTGTGTAGAAGATGCAGCATTCAAATTTTATACGCTAAGCTTTTTCAAGAAAAAAAATTACGAGGTGAAGTTTTTAAAATTTTACTTCCTACATTACTGTGAGATAAAAATTGATTGCTCATCGAAGTTTAGAAAGCTCAGTTTATGTGTAGAGTAGGGATGGATTGGTAGAACAGTGGAGAGATGTGAGGAATACAACACAAGCAAATACTACAAGCGAAAGTAAGCATAATATACAGTAAATGTGTCTGTTTCCCTTTATTATCCACCTTAATGATATTAACAGATTGCAACAAAGTGATTGGTTTCTTGCAACCTACAATATTCTGTCACAGTAGACTATCCCCTCTACTGTACTATTAATAGTGCAAACACTACTTCAAACATCCAAGTAGAACTAATACATATCTATAATTTTATGTTTTCTAAACTTTGATGATTAATACTCTTATATCCTCTAAGAGGATTAATAATAAAAATATTATAAAAATAAAATTGACTGTCTCCTTTCATGGGCTTTTTAAAATTATTAAATAAACTATTATCAATCATGTAACTATCAAAAACGTTTTTAGTAGATTTTAATAATATTTTTAAAAAATCTGATGTGGACACATCACATGACTTCCTTGTATGCCAATTAAATTACATACACATCTTACTGTACTTCATTTAAACTTATTTCATTTGAAAGCGAGATACAATGCTCCAATTCTGTAATAAAAGTGGACAGTAACACAACTGCTAAAATATTAGTTTTTATTAACATAAAATATTTATACAATTATTAGTTCAACAATCTTACCTGAAATATTAGGTTAGAGTAAAAATCCCTTTATTACTGTAATAAATAAATGTAAGTCTTATATGTATCTAATATTGTTTTTTAAATTATTAATGATGTAACCACCAATAAAATGAAAACAAAAACAAAACAGGTTACTAAATTTTGTAGTTATATTTATTATTAAGTAGATCGAAACAAATGCGTAAATAAAAATAATCAATGTTTCACCAGATGATGCGGACACCATATGACTTTCTTGTACACCTATTAAATTATAGATACACATTTTTAAAGTACATAAAATTTTATTTCACTAACAACTTCTGATTTTTTCATTTTTTTTATTGTTATTGAATTATTATTATTTATTGTACATATTTTTTACACTCAGAAATTAATAATTATTAACAAATTAATATACTTGAAGTGAAAAAAAAAAGAAAAAGAAAAAGGAAATGAAGTCCCATTTGAACCGATGTGCCTTCTCCTTGTAAGATCCAAATATTTCATTAATTAAAATTTTATTTGGCTATAATCTGGAACCAATAAAAATAAATACTACTTATGATGTATCGTTGAAAAGCTCTCAATGAGAGCTGTTTACTGCAGTTAAGAACAAGTCCAAAATCCAAATTTTTTTGGACACTTTTGATCCAGTCAATTGCAATCAACTAGGTGCACAACTAGATGTTACAAGAGTCCTAAATCCAAAATTTCAACATTCTATGGCTAATCGTTTTTGAGTTATGCAAGATACATACCCTACATACAGACGTCACGCCGAAATTAGTCAAAATGGATTCAGGGATGGTCAAAATAAATATTTCTGTTGAAATCTGAAAACTGACATTTTTCGCGATCATAATACTTCCTTTACTTTGTACAAGAAAGTAAAAAGTCGCAAAACTTGTATAATTTTCTCAGCTTCATCAGCAAGTTATGATCAGACTATTGAGGACTTTACCTCTGATAAATTAATACTTAGAGAGAACAAAGTATGTAAGAATGCAAGTACAGAATAATGTTAAAATAACTACTCTACTCTTAGAGTAACATTTTTAGAATATGGGACCTATCTCCTCACTCCCTTGACTAATTGTAACAAAGATTAGATTTCTTCAATGACTATATTCAATACTCGATCATATAAATTTCCATAAAAATTGGTTAATTCAGTCTGAAGATTCAACCAAAACCATAACTAAAAAAAAATAGGCTTCTTATCTTCCACCCCTGAATGAAATTGCCCACACATATAACCAAAGTGATATAATAATGTAATGAATTCATCTAATTGGTATAAAAAAATGTGAATGAGTTGAGAAATTGTTTTATTTTTCTATAAAACAGGGCGGGCTAGAATAAGACTAAAACATTATCTGAGTTTACCATGGGACATTAAACTATGAGAACAATTTATCTTTGGGCAAAATTTTGAGAAAAATGGGAACCTTAAGGTCCAGTCCATACCTTCTTGCCCCCTTGATCAATTGTGACCAAAATTAAATGGCTTAATGCCCCATGTACAGAAATCATTGTGCAAAATCTCATCCAAATCGGTCTATTCAGTCTGGAGATATCAAACAAAAATCACACCAACATACATACATATATAAACAATCCTTCCACAATTATTTAATACTAACATTCTTTTTTGTTGGGATGGATGTCATGAAATCTGTGAAAACCCTGACACACAAAATTTGATCATATTTTCCTTTATATCATACAATGTACAGCTATCAAACCAAGAAAATAAATACTTCTTTAATGAACATTTATCATTATTTTAAATAAAATATAACACACACTAAAACACACACACAAAATTGTAAAATTAATTTTCCTACATCTAAAAAAAAACAGAATTATTTACAAAGCACTTTATATCAATTATAAATAGAGAGAATAGATTTTAGAAAAATTTTCTATACTTTAGATAACATTGTTTTTTTTTTCTGTTAACACAGATACATAACAGTACTTTTTTACATTTCCTTACACTATATACATGGATTTAAGTGTAAATGAAATATGATAGACCGTCTATGGATTACAACATACAGTTATGAAAATATAACAAATTAAAAAAAAACTAAAAGAATAAGTGATAAAATTTTATAACATTTTAATTTATATTATTAAGATTAAAGTGTAATAAAGATGTTTTTATATTAATAATTAAACATACTTCAACAGTAAATTATGTGTACCACAGATTGATCTATAATTTATATAATACAAAATAAACAATTAAAAATTAAAATAACATCACTTAAAAAACATTACAATTAATAACATTACATTAATTAACTATTATTTTTTTCTTTTGAATATTCTTAAAAAAAATTTCTTGCATCAGAGTACAAAAAATAAAATTTTGTTAAAGATATTTACCAATTATAAATACTTATTACAGTAAAATTATTTTCAATGTTTTCTCAGAACTGCTTATTTTGAATAACCATCAGATCTGATAACTATCCAAAACACTGAGTAGTTATTTAAAAATATCTGCACACTGCAAGCACATGAAATTTATATATTCATCAGTTGATGTTTACTTTCAAAACTTGTAAAATTGGAATCTTAATATTTAATTTCCTTGATGTAATCGTTTGAGGGAGAAATAAATTAATCAAATTTCCTAGTACACCTACATTACATGATAATTTGTTATTTCAGAAAAAAAAGTAAAATAATGATTATAACTGAATATTTTTCTTTGTTTCTTTAACTTTCTCAGTATTCAGGCTACGTATTACTAAATAACAGCCACAGGAATTAAGTTTTTTTTCACTGGTAATTGTTAATTGTTTCTGGTGTTAAAACACATAATTATGGATGAAATACTTTTAATGTAGATGCAGATCAGTAAGATTAACTAATCTCATAATAGAATACTTTATAGGTAGTAAATAAATAGTAATAAAATTATTAAAAATTATAAATGACTTTCTTTTAAATTACATGGAATTTTTCTAACAAATAACCTTTTGGAGTTAACTGCCAGCGAACAACACCTCAATGAGTTACGGTAGTATTATTATTATTAACGGCTGTCTTCAAAAGTTATTTAAACCCTCATTTAATTAAATATGTTCAATCCAAATTTTTTTGTTCATTTAATATTTGGTATAAATTATAGTAAACCACACTTAAAAAGAATAATTAAAAAAATTACATCAAATATACTAAAGGGTTTCTAATCCTTTTAAAATCGACCACTAATTCCACTTAAGAAGGTACTGCTAACTGGTTTCAAAATTACTCAGGAAGAACAAATAGACTAAAAAAACAATCAAGTCCCTGAAATTTTAAAAGCGGCTTTCTTTTTAATAATTTTCAAGTGTTATCATTTTCATTATGTTGTTCAACAATAAATATACATTTTTACAATCACAGAGATCATGTACAACATAATTAAACAAAACTTACAAGAAATTAGCAAAGAATTTTCAGAGAATCAGAGAACATTTATCAATAAACATTAATCAATATAACATTAATCAATAAATACAACTATCTAAAAATGAGTTGCTCATCAGTAAACGGCCTACCAAATCTATAGTACAACTAATAATTGAATAATTTATTGTTCTATCATATTAAAATATATAAAATACAACATATACAATTAAAAAAAACTGAAAACAATTCCAAAACACAACTAAAATGAGATGGAAACCACTGTATTACCGATTCAAAAACTAGTAAATTAGTTCTATATAGTGGCAAGGAACTTAATTATTGTCACTGTGTGAATCAAGTTTTATTGCATCCATAGAAATCACTAATACATTTTTATTTCACCATCAGAAAAAACTTGACTTGCACCTTTCTAGGCACCACAATCTGAAATATATGATTTCTACCCTCAATAATCAACTCGGTTGTTACATTAAGCTACCTAATTTAGCTAACCAAATATGTAACACACTGCATTAATCTGAATTATAAAACTATTTCTTCATAATTTTATTTCTGTTTTAGTTAAATTACATAAACTATAAAAAATTATTAACTTACTAGGAGGTCACAGATTGTAATCATTGCTCATCATTTGTTAACATAATAATTATCACATTATAATTACATTATCATAATGTGATTCTGTATGAATATGAATTCATATTTAAATGAATATGAATTTGAATTGTATATTTCAATGCGAAATATACAATTCACAAAAACAAAATTTTATAAGATAAAAAGAAAATAATCATAAAACTAAGATACTTTTGCATTTTTAAAGCAAAAAAGTACAATAAAATTGACACACTGACAATGAGTTAAACAAGTATAACCAAATTTAAAAAAAGTATGAGTTTTATTTTTAACCAACAAGATGTTTTATAGTTTAAAATATCCTATAAGACATTTGAAAAATGAGAAAATTGATAATTTTATTGTCTAATTCATTACACACTATGATATATCTACATACAATTTAATATTCATTCACAGAAACATTCTACTCCTTATCATCAGTCATATTACCACTATTAGAGCAGAAAAGAGGCCTATTCTATGCACTTTTCTCCATGTCTTTGATGCTACGGGATGGTTGATTGTTGAACACATACTGGATTTGTCACATTTATTTTATTTTTACTGTTACGATATTACACAACATACTTCACAAGGAAGATGAAATGTTTGAATGATAGAGGTAGAAAATTTTGAGCTACTGTCAGGAATTGAATTCAAAAGAAACTGATTTTGAAGCCAACAACCTAAAACTAAATCAACTGATTGGCCTACTTTTATCACCATTGGATTCTTTATACTCTTACCTAGTCACTTTTCTATTGAATCTAATTACAAAAATCATAGCTACACGACACAGAGATTACAAACACTACAATTTTACTCCTAAACAAGAGGTGATTCAGTCAACAGACCCCCCAAATAAACATGTTGCACAAGATTTGAAAAATTAAATCATATTATACAGATTACTAAATTATCACATTTGATGTGCATCAAACCAGCTGCATTTAAGGTTACCAACATCCATCCATCCTGACTCCGTATGGAAAGACATCTGCCTTGTGACGATCCCAGTCACCACAATCCCCCCCCCCCTTCTGTTCCTTGCCTTGATGGGATTTATCAGAGGTCATATTCTTGACTCTCAATACCTGATTACATATTTCAGTCATCAGTATGTGGCCTCTTCTATTAGGATGGCACTAATGCAAATGCCTCGAAAAGACATTTTAACAAAACCCATCAACTAACAAAAGATATTATTCAAACTCACCTAACCCAAATAAAAAAAGAAAACTAATCTCATACCCTGAAAAATTGTAAATCATCACAATTTTGACCTTCCATACTAGAGCAACCAAAATTATCAATTAACACAAATATAACAAACAACCGAGTACAACAGCTGAATGCACCTACCCTGGCAGAAATGGGTTCCTAGCCAGCCACCCATGCTACTATTCTATACTAAACATACTCTACAATCCTTTTGAATGCCAAAAACCTTAAAAATATTTCAACAATGTGCCATTCATCTCTAACTTTCCAGTTAGCCTGCAGATCCAGATTCAAACCAATACTCTCAAGCTACCTGACCACCTCTGCATGCCTAAACTCATATTTTGAACAGATTTACAACACATGATATGCATCATATGATATTAAGCATTTAGGAAACTGATCCGAGTCGGTCAAGGCAAATTGCCTGTCCCAAAACGCGCCAATGCCCTGAAAGTACTGAGTCACATGCCAGTTTGGGAAGATCCATGAGGCAACTCTCAACACCCTCATATCTGGAAGGAGACGATGTGTATACCGCCCATCTGCCATCTCATCCCACCTGTCCTGCCAAATACAAAAACCTTCCTTCTCCACTTCCCTAATATGCTGAGCAGTCAGTTTACTTTTTCACAGCGTAATGTAACTGACGTTCAGACGCAAGGGCATCAATTGCTTTAACATCCATGATAACTAGAACTGCCTCACATGAAATAGTCCTATAGCCCCCCCATCACAGTAACAGGAGATGCTGAGTCAACAGAATATCGTGGTAGCCTTTATACTTCATTCTGTTTGGGCAAACAGGTGCTGCATAACACATAATCGCCTCGCATACACCTTTATATAAAATTTTCATTGTTTTAAAATTTAGACCCCAATTAGGATGCCTTATAAATACTGAAGAATTCTTCACAGACTTCTTAGCGACACTTTGAAAGTGCTCCTTGAATCTGAAATTTTCATCAAGGAGTACTACCAATACCGTTGCAACGAGACATAACAAATAGGATGGTCGGTCATTGAAACACGGGCTCGCCATGAAGTGGCCCTTCAGCACCATTATGGTCTTCTCAGGGTTAGATACCATTTTGTGTTGATTACTCTACACTTCCAGTACTCTACAAGCATCAGCTGCCCGGAATTCGATCTCTTCCACCAGTCTCCTTTGACCAGCAGAAGCCCATTATCGACATAAGCAATGACATGACATTCACTGGGCAACCTCAACCACATGAGAGTTTAACTCCTCAAACCAAAGCAGAGGGCCCAGCACACTACCTTGGGGAATACCACCCTTGCACAGCATCTTATTACTCACCTCAATGCCATCATCATGAAGCACTACATATTGGTTACAAAAGTAACTTTGTAGCACCCTGGTCTCATAACACGTACATGCTCACCGTCGTTAACTGACACAAGGCAGAAGGCACCATAAGTTGTTAAATGCCCTGGATATATCCAAAAATATAGTCAGGGCACACACAGAATAGGAGTTAATAACGATGTCAATCACTTTTAAAATTGCATCCTCTGTATCTTTCCACTTACTTTGATTCTTCTGAAGCATCCAAAGTTGCTGTTCCATTGAGCTTGTTTCTGGCTATAACTTGAGCTAGTGATAGAGTGGGTATCCCACTAGTGTTGGATTATTTGTCAACTCAAGTTTTTGCAACAACTGTGTCTTAATAGAACATACAAATTATTATTTGCTTTTCTTTGCAGAGTTTGGTACTAAGGTTAGATCTGATGCACACCCACCTCATTCAGGACCCTTCAAAACTTATTTGTTCTGGTTCTGAAGGGTACATGGCAAAAGTGTGACTGCTGCTTGTTAGTACCTAGTTATAAGCAAGGATTTGGCCTAGTTAAATCTAGTCGAAACCCTAATCCTGCCTACACCCTTTGGGTACAGGCCGTAATCCTAGGTTTTGTAATTGCTTCCTGGAACAGGTATTTTCGAGATTGATCCAGTAGTGGCTAAGAAGAGCTGAGCGATAGGGGGATTGATTTATAGGCCTCCAGCTGACTGTAGCTCGCTGCGGGCAGTTGTCATGTTTTTGGGCTTACCCATATTTAGTAGTAATAGTAGACACAGTGAGATTTAGGTAGTTTCACTTTGTAGGGTATTCCAGAGGAAATGTCAGAAGCCAGTGATTCGAAGAAACAGGCCCTGCTGCACAATAATGCACGTCCACATGTTGCGAGTCTGACACGTGATTTACTTAGAACATTTAGATGGGAAATTTACGATCATCCACCTTATAGTCCGGACTTCGCTCCTTCTGATTACCATTTGTTTGAGAAATTGAAAGAATTTTTTAAAGGTAAGTAATTCGCGGGTGACGATGAACTTAAAAATGCTGTTAATCAGTGGCTAAATGGACTGGCTGCAGAAGAATACGACGAGGGTATATTGAAGCTGGTGTATAACTACGATAAATGTCTTAATTCATGTAGCGATTATATAGAGAAGTAGTATAAGGTGTTTAGTTTAAGAAATATAAAAAATGTTTTCAGAAAAAATTTTATTTACAATGAAACGGTCTTTATTTTAGAGATAACCTCTCGTAGATGTGATACCTCTTTAAGTGTAATAGAACCATTTTTTCAAGAGAAAAACCTTTTAAAACATTTCTTTCTTTCTTTCAATTAATCTGCAAACAGACTTCCTGCTTGGAAAATATTTTTACAAATACACAAAATATCAAAGTTGTAGAGCTAACTAAGAAAATCTGAGTGCATATCACTTTTATGATAAAATACGTTATAGCATCTACACCACCGATATATTATTACACCTTTGTCCATGGTCCCAATTCTTACAAAATTTTGACCTTTTCCTGATACACAAATGTATTGTTGTCTAAGATATATTAATTGTTTTAAGTATAACAAATATTTTTTAATAAAGAAAAGTAAGCAGGCACATTATCAGTAAATTTCTGAACAGGTACTTTTTTTCGGGAAGTTTGGGAATTATATTAATTAATTTTTATAACTGGAATAGAAATTTCAAATTTCCCTCAAGGTTAAACTTTTCTTTTTAAGACTAATGAAATAAAAAAAAATATTCTTTTATAAACACTTCTTAATTTTCCAAGAATGATTTAAAATGATATCTAACATATACAAAACTTTTAAGGTATTAATGAGAAACTTATCAACAGTGCAGTAATACACGATTAAATATTCCATGATACTGACATAACCTATAACATAATGCGTGAAGCAAATAAGAGACACGAAAAAATCATATTTGGGGAGCGATTGTTCTGTTATACCTTTCTTATCATATCTCTACGAAGCCGATCTCGGCAACTGTTACAGGATGTCGGCCAGAATAAAACTGAACAAGTAAATCTCCCACCTACAAGTAAATTGTAGACATTTAACAAAACAAAATTTCTATAGAATTCCTTTTAAAAAAATATATTACTAGTTGTTAGGTTATTCGTATTAGTAATAGGGTAGTAAAAAATCTCACTATTGTACAGTATTTTCTTGTTATGGCTAATAACGAAGTGTAAAATAAAAAAAAATTAGATATTAATTTCTACAAGTTACAATTATTTTTTTAACTTTACTGTTTTTTTTTAAGTTTTATTCATTAAACAGAGTTAAACCTGATATATTTAAAAAGGTATTTTGCATGCATTGAAATGAAAAAGTTGTTTTAATTTTTTTGTAAAGGATTCTCGAAAATAAATTATCACGATATTTCGCACAATACAAAATACGGCCTAATACAACAAAATTCTTAGAATATAGAAAACATTATGAGACACGTTTTAGTGAATTAACAGAACAGTTATTGTAAAAGAAAAAAAAACAAATTGTTCACAAGATTCCAAAAATGTACAACGGGTAAGATTAAATAATGAACAAAGTAGATAATGCAAAACTAAATGAATTAATTTATCGAAGAATTAATTAAAGTATTCTTCAATAATAAGCATATAGATAGGATTTATTATCTATATGCATACATAAATTATGACACGCCACGTATCATATACACGTATATGTAAAAAGAAATATACGCAAGCAACACTTAGGATGTAAAAACCGATTATTACTTTTAAATAGATTAAGATTATTTTAAACATAATTTTAGAAATTATAATTAATAATTATAAAATCGCAATATTTTTTAAGCCTACGACCATAAAATTAAACCAATTTACATCCTTCCTTTTGCAAATTACAACATAAAACAGTCTATTAACGTAACCTGTTGTTTTATTAAAACGAATTTAGAAATAAGTATCTTTAAAAAGAAGAAGCTTTTATAACTAATATTCGTTTTCTCAAGTTAAAATAATCATAAAGGTCAAACTACATATTTTTAATTTTTTTAAATTTCTCCTCCTGCTCGAAAAGATAAGAATGAAAAACAAAATAAAAACAAGGAGAACGCTCAGTAAATAACAGGTGATTATTTTAACTTTAAAATTTTTATTTCAATTTCAATTTGATCGTTCATTCAGATCAGAACAAAAATCGTAGTCATTTGGTTTATCTGAAAGAAAAAATATTAAACCAAAAATTAGATGTTTTTTTTTTAAATATAATTTTATAAAACAATAGTGAAGGGATAAACGTTTTGTAATCATGAAACGGAAATTTTTTCTTTGCCTATTTCAAGAAAAGGAAATTGACCTAATTTCTCTCTCCTTTTGACGGTAACGTTATACTTATACATTTCTTCCACATTAACAAGATTTTTTAAACAAAATATTAGTGTCTTCATAAACAACCTGAGTACATTTTTCTTTCGTCGTTATTACTGATTAATATTGGGTTGTCATAGGATAATAACATTAGAACTAACGTCATCCTGAAATGTTTTCACACCAAACTACCAGAAAATTAATCGGAATGCATTAATTGGTAATAAAAAATTCTCGCATTCCAGACAAGTCTTAAGCTACTCTTGGTGGCAGTATATTTAGTAATTCCTCTGGATTTCTTTTCTTATTTTTATCAAAAGGCAAGTCCACACATCTGCGTTCCTTTCGAACGATTCTTTTTTATAAACAGGCTACGTTTTTTTGTAGATATTTCCAAATTTTAAATAAAAAAAAATAATTTTTAAATGTTAAAAAAACGAAACAAGCCTTAAAAACCCTACTAAGAGCAAAAGAAATAAAAATAATGCTTCTCAAATTCTGAGTGGGCACCAAGTTACGAGTAAGTATTTGTAATTTTATTTTTAATTTAGAATCGACTTAAGTTGAAATTTACAGAATTGTACATTTACTATTTCTTATAGTAACTGCTTTTCAAGTTATATTCTGTTTATAACAAAATTCTGGATGGATAAGACTAGAGGCAATAAAATTTGAAAACTTTCTTAAGAATATTTTGTGGAAAATTTATAGTCTTTATTTCTCTCAGGTAGAAATACTTTTGCGATTTACTTGCTTGGCGGATAAATATAAGAATTTTATTATAAAATATATAATAATTCTATAACTAAAGGAGTAGCGGGTAATTTAAATAAGAAAAACCTAATTGACACTTCAACGTACATCTTACTCCGGGAAAGAGCATTCAAGAGGTGTGTTAGTGATCAATGAGAATGCATACAGTGGGAGAGAAACGCGTCTACCAAAAACAATTATTTAAAAAAGTTTATTTATTAGTTCATATTTTTTTAAGCAATCTTTAAGTTTCTAGCACTTTATGTCAAACGGTTTGTTTTTCTTTTTAGAACTCAAGATGTGTGTGATATGCGAAATGAAAGTTTTTTTTAAGAACAAACATTACTAAGAATTTCAATCTTCATATTTATATATTTAAAAATTATATCAAGTAGGTATCAAAATAAAAGAAAAATTTCGTTTCCTCTATGCCTATATTTTAGAGATAGGTCAAATTCGAAAATATTCAATTATACAATACGATATTTATTTAGTAATAAATCTTAAAGAAGAAAATAAATATGACTAAATTCTGCTTATTACTTAATTTTATGAATTTTTATATGTAATTACTTCAACGTACACAGTAAATTGTTTAAATAAATACTAAATATAAAATAATTTGCGAAGCTAATAGGTTTTATAGCGTCGAGTTACAGTTTTTCTCAAAGGTTCTAATACCAAGCAACCACCACACTTTTTTCAGTACATGTATTTTATTACGTTGGTAGGTGCATTTAATTTTGTAATGGCTTTGATTATATAAATACACGAAATATAGAGGCAGTGTTTTCTATATTAAAGCAAATATTTAAACATTTTAAATATATACAATGGGGGTAATATTCATAAGAAAATATGTAATTCACAAGTGTAGTCGATCGATAAACAAAAGAAACAGTTTTATTTTTTACGGAACTACACTAATTGATTCTAAAAGTAATGACTTGATATACATATTACTATTATTATTGTTTAAAATCCAAATAAATTATTGTTAATTTAAGCTCAAGTATTTTAATTACAAGACTTTAATTCTACTATTGAAAACTAAACTCAAACTCCTAAAACGGTACATCATATTTGTCCTATTGGTAAAAGTTTTCGACTGACAAATAAAAGCAGACAAAACAATTATAAAATCCTGGGTTACACAAACCTTTTCAAACAAAATGTTTAAAATCAATCATTATTTCCCTCACGGTGATTGTATATACCAATGTTAAAAACAAACAAAAATTGGAAAAATATAAAATTTTATTATGTAGATTTCGTTGGAAATTATGCCTAAATGTTTTAAACTAAAAATTTCTTAGACAACTCTAAAAATTAGGAACAGATTTTCCTTTATAACCATACGCAACCTGTAAATTGTAATTAGAGATACGGTAAGATAAAAAAAAACAATTTTTGATTTTGCGAATTAGGTCGCTATGGCTACTATAATTGAACAATTAGAATTATTTTGTTTTCAAGAAGAATAATCCACAAATGAGTAATTAATATACAAGAAGCTGTATACATGAATAACTTAATCTGAATGCACAAGCCACTAATTTAAAATGATAAGATACCACAAATCACAACCACTTTTCAAAATCTCAAAGCCACATTTCAAAAAAAAAAGAGATTCCTAAGATTTTACACATTTAACGCTAAACATCATATTACATGTGTAAATTTTTATATTAATAGGTTTTTTTACAAATGTAAGGAGAAACAAATGAGAATATCAAAGATAACATTCTGGATCACCAATTATGTATTAGTCGTCAAAGTTTAGAAACCGTAAATACAAATGCTCAGTAATTCATTCTTCTTGGGGTGTCAGAAGTAGGGTAGAGAGTAATAATAATATAGCAGAGGGGATAGTATACCCCGTCGACATAGCATGTAGCAAGATGCTTGCCTGCCTGTAGTCGATCCACCAACCCGTTCTCACCCTCGCGTCAACTAACAAAAGCCAATCACTTTTGAAAACGCTTGTCATCTTAGAGAACAAGAACCATATGGCGAACCTAACAACAGTGTGAGGAATGAAGCAGTTTCTACTGCTTTCTTCACCGAGCTGAATATAATGTATATCAAAGCAAAGTCCACTGAAATGCTATATCAACCCTATAAGTATCACCTCATCTCTGTTTACCACAGGGATCAGCTCTATTATGAACATCATTACTTTCAGTGAAAGTAATTTTGGTTAGTGCTTATTGTACTTCAGACATATTACATTTATCATAGACAAATGGTACTTGCAAGAAATTATTTTTAAGATGTATTTGCCCATACTTGATCTTAAAAATTACAAAATTTAATTTATCAGATGACAGGTCATGTGACTTTCATATAAGTTTCGTATAAGTCATATTTTTCAGTTTCATAAACTTTATATTATCGGTTGATATTTTAAAAATATTGATCTGAAGACTTTTTATATTTATGTAATTTCAGGGTTAATCCATAAAAAAAAAACTAGGTGAAAAATAAATAAAGTAACTACATGTTAAAAACTAAAAACAGTGTTTGTTTATTACTGGCAAGATGTTTCCATACAGAACCAAAGCGAGGAGTGGCTGGATCAACTGAAACATTTTGATTGCCTATTACAAAGATTGACTACAATCATGAACACCTTCCTGAAAGTTACATTTATTATGATCCCAAAATTTGAACTTCTCTTACCTTTAGATAATATCTAAAAATTAAATAGAGTTTTTTGCACCCTCTTAAAATAAGAATGAAGGGCTTTAAAAAAAAAATCATAATGAATGCAACAAACTAAAATATAATCACTGAATAAAATTTCAAAAACCTACTTAATCTAATTTACTACCCATCACAGAACTAAGTATAATGTAATAAAACAATCTGCATCAAAAGTCACACGAGTTGGTATCATTTGTAATAAAAATATAAATGTAAACACTAAAGACTGTAGCAGACAAGAATCTAACATCGATTTAAAAAAAAAAGAAAAAAGATAAGGTAAGCTACACAACACAAGGGATTGTTTATAAAGTTACTGATGTAATCAGGAAAAGGTTACAAGTATAGAAGAGAGTAATATGTTTTCAAACACAGCCTATTATAATGTCTATCTCATCAGTCTGAACTCTCTTTGTAATTCATGAGTATTCTCACAGTATTCATCTGTATGCTGTTCAATGAATCAAGCTTTAATTTTCTATATTTTTCTCAAGACAAGAACGGTTACTAGATAGTAATTAAATAATCGATGAATGAAGCCTTTACTTGATGAAAATCATCATAAAAAGAAAATGAAAAATGTTTGTGTAAGGGTAAAGTACCCGTAAATATAAGTCAGAAATGTGAGAAAAATACTAACAATTATGAGCTCGTATCAAAAAATTCATATAAATTTAATACAGTCAGTATTTGTTAAAAAGGAAGTCATAAACTGACAAGAGTTATATTTTTTAGAAGCTATTTGAAATTGGTAGAAATGATAAACACAAATAAGTCACTTTATTAATGAATAATTTATTCATTTATTTAATGAAAGGGTTTAATTAATGAAAATTTTAATTATATCGTACTGTACTTTCTGTATACGCAACAAGGAACTAGAAATAATGTTTACAATTTAGAGAAATCAGTAACAATCGCCTACACCATTTATTAGATAAACAATCAGCATTATCACCAGTATTGTTCAGAGGTGATACCTAATTAAAGTCCACTTACGTAAAAACGTTTTAACTTTCCATTGCACTGTATTACCTCCAATACATATTTAGTCACTGGGGTCTGATTATCACTATCTTGGTAATTTTATGGATAACAGACAAGAGCAACAACTGAAGTGAAATTAGATCTATAGAAGGGAGTATTACTTTTTAAATAAAATGAAAATGGGACTTCTCTTTTAATATTTAAAACTTAACGTCAGTAAATAAAATACATAAATATAGAATTAAAATAACTTCAGAAATCTAACATTTGGTCGATGGAGAATCAATAGGATCCCAGATAACTTGTTATTTTCATGAACTGATGCTACAATTAGAACTAGTGTTTTCAAAAAAATAAATGTTGCACAGTAATGATTAATTCAAACGTAGAAAAACAGTTTCACTTGAATTACTGAACTCTGGAGTTACAATTTTCTTTTAACTGTGATTATGAAATCAGTGACTTAGGACGTTAACATTATCTAATTCCAATAAAAAAAGTAAAACTTACCATCAGTAAGGAGGAAACGTCAAGATAAATAAATAAATAATAAAAATTGGTACATATATATATATATATATATAGACTCTAGCATCTCCAGCACGGCTTTGTCCATGTTGTATGGTTACTTGCAATTCCCATCTCTTATTTAGTGCCTGACTAAATATCAGGGGATATTTAGTCAGGCACAGTTCAATTCGCTTGCCCTTCCCATCTAGTCAAAGGGCTCTGCCCCTTAGACCTAGACCCTGCTGTCCAAAACTCATACTTATGAGAATAATAATGATAAATAAAAATTAAAACCTGTTCAATTTATAAAAAATATCAGAATCGTAATTTTTTCACAGCAACAGCTTGGTCAATACAGGATACCACAAAACACTGAGTGATCTAAGAATATGCATTTTAAAACAGTCGGCTACCATCTTAAAAATATTTGTAAAACTAGTTAACTGTACTTTGTTATATAAAAATGTATTTTATCTGGGTTAACTGGATAAAATACAAAATGTTTGTTCTTAACATTAGCTGACAAACACCACGATCTGTGACCACACTTCATTTCTTTTTTTTTTTTAATTTTTTAACTATTTTTATCTTATGTTTTTTAGACAAGTAACCAGAGGCAGGTGCAGCAATTTGTGGTGCACATACAGTAACAATAACTGTGTTGGTTGAGCCACCATGCTGTACACAATCGCACCCCTTAAAAAATCAAAATTCAAAAAACTTGAAAATGGTCTTTATATTTATCTGAAGAATATTTGCAAGCCACAATTTAGAGAACATCTTGTTTAGTACAGTCAGAAATGGGGAAAATTTGCATCATAATTCCAAATTTTTTTACCTTTCTTCACCCTTTTCAAGGTAGAATTTTAAAAAATGTAGAAATTTGTTTTTAGATATTTACATGAAAATTACACACACCAAAAATAAAGTTGATATCTATATTTGTTCCAAAAAATAAAAATGGTCGGGTTTCAAGAAGAATTTAAAATCCATTT
This sequence comes from Lycorma delicatula, assembly GCF_047948215.1. Classification (NCBI taxonomy): domain Eukaryota; kingdom Metazoa; phylum Arthropoda; class Insecta; order Hemiptera; family Fulgoridae; genus Lycorma; species Lycorma delicatula. The sequence continues at coordinate 66,162,805 of NC_134459.1, read as the reverse complement.
TAACTTTTTAAAAATTGGAATTTCAAAAAATCTTGAATTAGATGTTAGATATTCATATAAAGAATACACACATTAAAAATCAAGTTGATATCTTCAGTTGTTATCAAGAAATTAAAAAAATTGTAAATTTTATTGTTACTCCATTTTAACCATCTAAACTTAGAATTTCAAAAAATCCTTTCTTAATGTACTATTACACCGTAGGAAGAACATGTTACAAATTTTCTTCAATTTATCTTTAGTAGTTTTTAATGGGCATTGATGAATCAGTCAGTCAGGACAAGTTACTTTATAGGTGCTATATATATATAGTATAGTTAGTTTATAAATAAATATACATGTGTAAAACAAAAAAATCATTGTCAATACACCAAAAAAGAAAGTTTAATACAAACAATTTACAAAAAAAAATGTTTTTCAATGGATTCACAAACAGTAATATATACCTGGTAATGAATTACCATCATTGCGCAAAGAAACTACTTGTCATGATCAACTAAATTGAATATTGATCAGTTACTATTAAAATGTTATGTCAGTTTAAATTGATCATAATAAAAATTTACCTGTTTACTTGTGTGTTAATATTTGTACTACTAAATTAAATATTTTTTTTTTACACATCAAGTTTATATTACTATTTTTTCTGTTTCTAAATTATTTTTTACTCTTGTTATTGTATGAGATACCGACATTTGAAAAATGTTTTATTTTTGTAAACTCTAAAAATCTTGGTTACTTTTACCAATATTATTAATTATATTTGTTTATAATCAGTACAATTAATTTTAAAAATGTCACAGGTAGTGATATATTTTTATTATGATCTTTAATTTTTTGTTGAATAATTTATTATAATAAAAAGAAATAGCATTTTGGTGTGTTTGTAAGAGATTTTTTAAATTAAACTACATTCTAGACTTGTTTAATAATAAAACATTCATACAGGGTGTCCAGGCTAAAGGTATCCAAAAATAACTACTTGTATTAAAAGGACAAGTTAATAAAATTCAATAATTTTTTGTTTAATAAACACAGCAACTCACAAAGTTTTAATGTAGATAAGTCAGTTAAATGTGTGCACCTTTGGTAGCTTGGCAGACATCTAGACAATTATCTTGCCAGGTGTTAAGGAGCACCTGTGGCATTATTAGACTAACAAGCTTTAACAATTCTCAATTTTAAATAGTCCCAAGTTTCCAAATCTTGAACTTTTCTTTGCTGCACACAAATTTTAATAAATCCCCAAGAAAAAAGCCCAAAGGTGTGTCTAGATCTAGGTGGCCATGTGGTTGGACCTCCGAGTCCGATCCAACATCAGGGGAAAGTGTGATGGAGTAACATATTGTTGGAAACTGAATCCTGCAGGTATCTGAGGAAAACCAAAGTTCTCAAGTATACAAAAGTATGTTTGTCCTCTTACAGTGGGCTTCATGAAAAAAAAAACAGAACAATGATGCCATTTTTATGTAGTTCTAACCAAACAATGACTTTCAGTGTGTTCCTTTCTTTTTTATTACTGTATACAGGTTTTCAGTACCTCAAATTCAACAACTGTATCTGTTAATTCTCCCCCACACATCAGAAACTGCTTCACCATAAAATAGCAATGTATCAAGATAATAATGATTGTTTTTGACACGGTGCATCACCTCTGCAGAAAATGATATCATGGTGGCAATCATCTGGTTTAATGTGATGAAGTTGTAAATTGAACTTTCGCAAACAGAACCACTTATGAACAATGTCATGAACAGTGGAACAAGGGATTTGCAGTTTGTAATTAACCAAACTAATTGACTTTCAGGAATGGCAATGAATGCATCATGTACATGATCCAGTCTCGTCGCTAACTACAATTTTTGAAGGATTTCCAGTGTGTGAAATCAGCTCCCAGTTTCTCTTAAAGTTTGGATATAGAAAGATCGATATTCCATTCAGTTCATATAAATCACTGAACACATCTATATTGATTGAAAGTCCGCTAACTAAAGCATGCACTGAAACTTCTGTTGTGGGGTCCACATCTCAACTAACTACTTCTTACTAAAATTGCATTGAGTCGGCTTGCCGGGACATGTGTATTCCAGTGACCTTGAGAGTATAAAGAACAAATGTTAGGAGACATTTCCTGTTGATGGAGGCTACGTTTATGAGATGACTGGTTTTCTAAATATATGTCATTATTTTAGGATACCTTTAGCCCGGACACCCTACACACTTTATTCCTCTCCAATAACTACAAAAAAAAGAGGAAATTTATACTAGGAAACCTAATGTCTGTAATGCAAAATCTCTGGTCCTCAGAAGAAATAAGGCAATAAATTATACAATAACACCTGGATATAGCCTAATCACAAATAGCAAAAAATAACTTCAGTAATTATTTTGCACAAACAATTCTCAAAAAAATGTTAGCAAAAAATGAGATGTAAATAAATAAAGCTTTTATTCTAATACGCACATAATAATATATTTTATATATCTCATCAAATGTATAAGGAATCACAATCACTGGAATGCCATTGTATGAGAGAAACAAAAAGGAAAAACTCCCCAAGTAACAAAGGTTGTCTGAACAACTCTCCAAGGTCAGTGAAGTAGTCAAAGAAATAAATCATTTCAAAACTAGACTTTGCAAATTTAAAAAAAAATCCTTTAAAAAATCATAAAAAAGGTGAATATGGATAAGACCAGAAGATATAGAGATAGATTATGCGATAATTAGGAAAATTTCAAAAGTAAATAAAAATCTGAGTAATATACTGAAAAACTGAACACTGATTCTGACTACAATCTTGCTGTTATAAAATGCAAGATGAAGATGAAGAAAATTAAGAAAAAAATTAAAAACAAAGAATTGGGACACAGATGAAACTAATAGAGAATAATGAGGTGACAGTACCTGAACAAATCACGGGCACAGCAATATAAATTATTGCTAAAGAAGATTCAGTTAAAAATAAATGGATAGATTAAAAAAAAAAGGAATGATTAAAATAAGAATGGGAATTTTAGGAGAAAATAATGAATAACAAAAGATTTATTGATAGAGGGTCAACAAATTCTAAAGATGATAAAACCAATAAACTGTATATATAATTTAAAAACAATATAAGTGTAAAAAAATGATGTATTACAATTATTTTTTTTTTTAGAAACAGAACAGAATATACACTACAGATTGGTATGTACAATTTATGAAACTGAAAGAGTAACCCCAGATCTTAGAAAAATAATTGTTGCCAAACCAAAGAAAACAGTAACAGACAGGTGAGAATCACTATGCAATAAGTTTTAATACATCATGCATAAAAAATGCTCACTAGGATAGTTTAAAGATGAATAGAACGTGTGGCAGAAGGTAGACTGGATGATGATGAATATGTCACTTCAGAAAGAATATGGATAGGAATCAATTCTGCAACATAAGACTAATCTTAGAAAGTAAGCTTCAAAATAACAGTCATTTACATGGCATTGGTAAATATTGAGAAGGAATTTACAATGCAGAAAAGAATAAAATGATTTTAAAATAGAATTACAATGAAATAAGGAAAGAAGATAAATACATGATCAGCACAAAGATCAAGCAGCCTTGCTAAGTGTTGGTGAAGGCTAACTCTGATTCAAAAATAGGTCTGTCCGTATTACTTTAAACATATATTTAAAAGCAATACAGGGATAGAAAATCTAATTTAAAAATGGAGTAATTGCTCAAGGAAACTGACAAAAATATTTAATTTTTTTTTTGAAGAAACTATGAGTTACAAAAACCTCTAATGGTATGATATTACGAGGAAAGAAGTTTGATAACAAAAATAAGGGAGAGAAATTTGAAAATAAGTAATGACAAGAGAAGATTATGAAATGTGATGGAAAGATGAAATGAAATCTATTTAAGCCAGAATCTTGTTAATCAAGTCTAGTAAAAGTTTTAGAAGAGATGTAAAAAATATGACCATCTAAAGAGAAAGAGAAAGACTGAAATATGGAACTCACAGAATAGATTATTGAGAATGTAGAAAGAATTAATATGCTGAAATTAACCAATTAGCACAAAATCAAATAGAATGAATAGCATTAAATTCAAACAACAGATGAATAAAAAAATAAATTCCTCAATAATCTAGTTCATTACAGTAGCCAATAGCAATATATAATTTCATTACTGCCAACAAATCTAAATTTGTTCAGTATGCAGCAAAGAAAAGGTAATATAATACTGAACCTGCCATTTTCACTTCCACCTATCATGAAGAATGTAACATGAACATTGCAAACAATCATACTGCTCCTGAGATCCATTTATGATTATGCTGTGATAACAGTAATACTGTTATGGCTGATAACATTGAGAAATCACTTCCAGAAATTTAGAGAGGAATGTCTGCACATAAAATGAGTATGAGGTAAATTAAAAATAAACAAATGAAGGAGTAAATTGAAGTAAACACCATTGAATCATTAAATTATAACTACTAGATTGGTAAGGTAATATTTCTGACAGAATTCAAGGAACCTAAAATCAATATAACACTGACAGTTTATGTTGACATGCAGAGGCAAAGGATGCAATGTCTGTTTTGATGAACTTCTTTGCTCACAGAGCATTGTTCTTCTGCACGACAATGAATGGCCCCACTGCGCAGATTAAACAATTGAGCAATTCAAATGGAAGATGTTTTTTCATCAGTTTGGAGTTAGTAGTAAGCAAATCCCATTATTTCAGTGAAGTGGAACCCAATGCTTTGAACCCAAAGCCCTTTTCTATTAAAGTGCAAAAAAAGTGACATTAGTCATAACACACTTAAAGTGACAAAATTAAGAAACAATGGGTTCAACAAATAAAGGAATAAAAAGTGAGCTGTTCATTTATGCCATATGTCATTGGCATGTACCAGTTATTTTATAACAAAAAAGGTTCTGTTGTAAACCAGGAAAATCCATAGAATACTATTTTATAATCAAGCCACTTTATTTTATTAGTAAGTAATCACACTGGTTCAATTTAGCTGTCCGAGTTTCTCAGCATGATAAGACCAGCCACAAGTAAAATAATAATCTGATATGATATTTGCAAAACCCTATACAATACAATCATTTGTAAATATTTTCTGTGCATTCAGCAATTTTCATTTCAACCTTGAAATAATTAAATAGAAATTGCATTTATACAATGATTAAGACAATGGAATTGCTTTAATATGCTGATAAGTACAAAATTACAAAAACAATAAAACACTAAAGTATGTCTTAATTAAAAATTATTACATGCTACCTCAAGCCAATAATTAGAATTTGTCATAAAGTTATTGTATTACAGAATACAAAGTATATCAAAAGTTTCACAGCTGGCTTTTAATTAAAAATTAACCTCGCAAAAATTTCAAACGTAACATAAAATATATAATTAAAATTTTTTACTTATAAAAACTGAACAAATCAAGTAAATTGAGGCAAATCCTCAGTTATAGAATGCCAAAAAACTCAGCAAACAACAAATTTATTTTTTACTGTAAATAAACAGATTATTTCTGATATTATAAAATAAAATGTTCCTTTATTTGTGCACTTCACTGGAAATCATGGGAAATGTAATAACAACAGGAAAAGTCTAATACAAAAATAATTTTTACAATCTATGATACATAAAATAAAAAACTAAATATTTAAGCATTTAAAATAAAAAAACTAAATATTTAAGCATTTATCATATTTCAAAGTTGTATATATTTTTACAGGTGCACAGATTTTCAAATGCAATTTCTTTGAAATAGATCATTAATTATGACTTTTTTCATGCTTGATGAGAGCTAACCTTATTAGGTCTTTAGATATGGACAAAAATTTTTCATTCATTAAATTATCTACCCAATAGCAACAGATTCAATTCAATTCTTTAAAATAATATTAAAAGAAAAATTTATAATATATATATATATATATATATATATATATAATATATATTATAAATTTATTTAGGTTACACTTTTCATAGTCCATTTTTCCACTGTTTATAAATATCTATATACAATATAATATTCTTTCAGCCTCCGCAAAGCACAGAATTAGAGAAACACTATTACCTTTAATTTTTTTACTTCATCAAACACTTTCAAGTCTAAGCCCATCCTCATTGATATTTTTTGTAAATTCTTTTATTCTTTTTTCTGAATACTTTTTCATTCCTGACTGAAAAAAATTTGTTCTAAATTTACTTTAAATGTTTTAAAAAAATTTTTTTAATTTTTTACTTTATTTTATTTTAAACTAACAATTTTTACAAAATGTAAAAAGTTAATAGTTATTGTGTAAATTGTAAAAAGTTTAAGAATTTATAAAAAAAAAATCACTGTGGATGGGCTTAGGCCCGAAAGCATTTAATGAAGTAAAAAAATTAAAGGTAAAAGGAGTTTCTTTAATTCTGTGCTTTGCGAAGGTTAAAAGAATATTATATTGCATATATAAATTATTATTATTATTATACTGTGTGTGTGTGTATATGTATTAATTAATCTTAATATATATAGTAATTAATTAATCTTTGACTAAATTAAGATAGGGTTCTAAGGTACTTTATGAAAAGTAAATTGTGTATATATAAATATATGATTATCTTAAATTATTTTTTGGCAGGAGTAGTCCAAAAAATATGTTTGATAATGTCTATTTTATTAGCAAAGAAGAAAGATTTTTCTAAAACAATTTGTCTATGAATACCATTGAAGCAAAGTATGTACTATTTTTAATAATAATCCACATGAAATTAACGCTTAGTTCATTTCCAGTTACTATTAATAATCTAATTAGGAAGTAGTGCCAACATTCTATCGTAAATGTTATAATCGAAACATACAAAAAATGTAATAATTTTTGTTTGGGCTAATAAGATGTTTAGAAAGAAAGTATTCAGATTTCACAACTGATGTTTACAGTTTTTCAGTTTCAAAATATAAAATTAACATATAATTCAAACTAAAGAAAAAAAAATCTGATATGGACACCACATGACTTCCTTGTACACCTATTAAATTACATATACACATTTAAAAAAAATGAAAAGTACATAAAATTTTATTTCATTAATACTTTCTGTATTTTTTCATATCATTGTTATTGAATTATTATTCATCGTAAATTTTTTTTTATTAATAAATCAATATATTTAAATTTAAAAAAAAAGTTAAAAAAAAAAAAAGACAATGTCTGATTTGAACTGATGTTCCTTCCCCTTGTATGATCCAAATATTTCATTAATTAAAATTTCATTTGGCTACAACTCTGGAACCAATGAAAATAAGTACCATTTATATCGTTGAAAAGCTCTCAATGAGGGCTTACTACTGCAGTTAAGAAAAAGTCCAAACTCCAAATTTTTTAGATTTTGGACTTTTCTGACACTTTTGGTTCAGTTGATTGCAATCAAAAGGGGAAGTGCATAACTAGATGTTATAGCAATCCTAAATCCAAAATTTCAACATCCTATGGCTAATCGTTTTTGAGTTATGCGAGGTACATACGTATAGACGTCATGCCAAAAATAGTCAAAATGGATACTTCTGTTGAAATCTGAAAACCGAAATTTTTCACGATTACTTCCTTTATTTCATCCAAGGAAGTAATAACATTTTTCTCTTTGCATTTAAACTAATGTAATTACTAATTAAATTTAGCATTTAATTTTTTCAATTAAATACCATAAATAAATAAAAAAACATGAGTTAAAATTCCGTGTGTAAAGGTGTGATGAAAAAAAGGTGTTACTGTATATGAAAGCTCTATAAACAAACATCAAACTTAAGTTATGTACACAAACTGTAGCTTTCGTTTACGTAGTTGAACATAATTACTGCAACTGTGATTATTAACATACAAATATATAGAACTACTTTGTGTTACCTTAACATTATATTAAATAACAATTAATTCTTATTAAAATTTAAAATGTGCAATAATTACATTTAAACACTCCATTATAATGTATTTATTTACACTACACATAGTTAATTATATAAAATATTCCAACTTTTTACTTATTTCATTCAATAAATATATAGATAATCTCAATTTCACTATCATTCAATACTGTCCACAGTTCAGCAATGGAAAAAATTACTTGATCAGCACAACTGAAAGAAGTTAAGTACATTACTAAACAAAAAACTCACTTTAAAATAGTAAATGATAATGCACTTCTCAAAAATAACGCTGATCAATGAATTTAAGATGGAAAGAAGACCAATAGAAATAAGTATGCGACTAGGTTAGAGTAGACAAAATTATAATTACTGTCCTTTAATGATCATTCTATCTATTCTGCTTCACTTTTTTTTTTTTCTAAATTTAAGTACTAACTCAAAACTGGTTTTTAAATAAAATAATTACACTTATAAATTAAACAGCTACTTTCTTGTAAACTGGTCATTAGCATGTAAGTTTCTATGAAGTACATTTTATTGGTAACAATAGGCTTAAAGACCACTTATAGTTTGGTTAACATGGTCTAAACATTATAGAATTATATAATTATAATATATTATATTACAACTGTATTAATTAGTTAAAAAAACAAAATTACAGTTATATTTAAGTATGAAATTTGTTTTACAAACTGCAGAATAGATCTATAGACCACACAAACATACCTACTACCTACGCAATCAACAGCCTTCTTCAGTCAAAAGTATCATTGTTTCTACGTGAAATCTGTAAGTTGGAATTGCTAGCCTTTATTTTTAACCGGAAGTAAATATTATGTCAATTCACTAAAATAAGGTTTCTTGATAATCAATTTTAAAATATCAAAATTTTACTACACGCCCAATATTCAGTTATTTTAAAAACATAGAATGCTTTTTACTGAACTGAGCCTTTCTTTTAAAATAAAACAGACATACAAATATGAGTATAAGATCACTTAAAAAAATAACCAACATTAGTTTCAATTTAAAATAAACAGATAATATTAATTCATGTTTTTCAGCAAAGAAAAGGTTCTCGATTCATATGAGAATCATTGCAATATGCTAATGAATTCTGGGTACAGCTAATAACCTAATAAAAATCAAATTTTTGTTGTGTTAAAGAACACAATTTGTCACTTTGAATTAATGGTTACCTAAAAACACCTGGTTGTCATTAATGGTGTCATTAATATGTCCATCTGACAGATAGCTTATTTGATCTCTCTATCAAAAAGATCTCCTAACTCTAGATGTGGGGTATTGCATGACTTTAAAATAAGCACACTGTTTTAATATGAAAATTAATATTGTCATTTTTCTATGTCATTTTTTATTAACAAAAAACCATTAAGAATGATTATCATAAAATTCAGGTATTGTTAAAGAGAAAATGTTAGAACTTAACTGAAAGAAAACTTAATATTAAACTGAAATAAACTTTAATCAAAATGTGACTGGGAAGGTTTTTTTAAAGTTTGTTTTAACTATTAAAGCTTAGCAGTACTATGGCCATCATTATTTGATCATGGATTCTATTACAAATGCAAACAGAAAATTTATATCAGAAATTATAACAGAAAAACAAATTATTATCCTCAAACAGGAAACAGAATCTATGCACATAGAAGAAAAGCTCCATAAAAAATATTGAAAAATCGTATTGATTAACGGAGCTCTGAATGATAAATAAATATAAAAATTCATTGCACAAACTTAACTGTTTAATTAACATAATCTGGAATATTTACAATGAAAACTTAACAACCTCATTTAATAACAAATTCTGATATTTATAATAAAATACCAATTCTGATCAGCCAATAATTCTGTACCACAACCTAAAATAAAAAATCATCAAATTTAGAATTCAATTATGACAGAAAAAGCTAGTTAGTCTACTATCACAAAATTAGTTAATCTCAATGAATTTATTTGGAAGCATCATATTTAGAATTAAAATATAAATTACATCTTTTAGACAAAAGATTTTCCCAGCAGAAGTTAATAAATAATAAACTAATACAATGTTTTGCTCAGTTAAATCACAAACATGAAACTTGTTGGGAGAAATGGCAAAATGGAGAAAGATAAAATAAATATAATGACAAAGGACCACAAATATAAACAATTAATTATAGAAATGAGAATATTTTAATGTTCCTCCTTTTATTGTAAAGCATAACCAAACTATCAAATTTACTACATTTCGAGATCTTACATTACTCATATCCAACCGGTAACTACTGTGGTATTCAGTCATCTTTTTTAAATGAAATTATTACTTTACTGTAATTCAGCCATAAACAAACAAACGTGATTTATTTAAAATATTAAAAAAAATTAAAGCATTTAACATATTTCAAAGTTAACTTGACAAGCAGTGGTGTAAAACACAACATACTATTCACAACTCGTTTTCAAAATTTACTTCATTACTTAAATATCTCAATCTAAAGTATCACAATTAGAAGAGTAAAAATAACCAACAAATAATGAATTATAAGCCTATATAACAGTTTAATAATTAAAAAAAATTGAAATAAAAGTATATGTTTAAATCAAGATTGTTTTAGATGTGTAATAAAGAGGTAATAAATTTATTAGGTTTTTATAATAATTCTCTTTTACTGTTTTATGTATCATTTAAAAAACATAAGCAAGTTAACGCAAGTAAGATTCTTATTAATCAGTCTTCATTACCAATATTCCATTCTTAAATTTATATGGTACACAATATTCCACATACTCAAACTAAAACTTATTAAGGGCACTTTTTAATTACCAACTGAGGTCTGAATGCAATAAAACAAACAAAATAAATTAATTCATATATCGGCAAGTTACTCATATTATAAACACACTAATGAATTAGCTCTTATGGATTTACTACAGATTCTGACACTCAGAATGAGAACATATGAAATATAATCAAATTTTTAGAACTAAAGTACGGTTATGTTTCTCCTTTAAAACAAAAGTAATTAAAATATTATCGTTTAATATTAGTGTAAATAAACAACTAGCCTCTATATAAAATATTATAATACATACATAACCTAGGCCTAAGAAAAATGATATTACTTCTATTAAAATTTTACGTTGAGAAACTCACAGATGACTGTTGATAATTAAAATATGGATAATTTCAGTAACAAAAGTTAATTAAAAACTTTAAGATATGTACCTTTTTAACTCCTTTATAAATGAAGACATATAATTCTCTCCCGACGTTAAAACATATCCTATCACCATTCCCACTGGAATCTGGTAACGTTACAAAAGACACCCGCACCGAAGTATTTGCTTGCATATTACTATATCCCACCCTATTTGGTCTTGAATATTCTGATAAAGTCATTAATTTGTAAATTCCTTCTCTAGTAATAAACTGTGTTTTCAAGTCATCTTTACCTCCACCATCTACACTCACCGCCATTTTAAACTGACTGGAGACGAATAGAAGTGGGTGGGTTGATTGCTACTTTATTTCCACAGGTAGCTATAAACAAAAATTTCTTATTTAGTGTTTATTTATATGACAAGAATTAATATTAAATCACCGTTTCAATATCATCTTCTTTAATACAGCGGCATAAACGCAAAATTGAATGCGTTTCGTAAAATTAGTCACCCGACTCACAATGGATAATCTCGAATTCCATGTTACGTGTTCAAAACTAATTCATTTAAAACACGCTATAAAATCCTTATCTCTTGGAATTCTAGAAGATACATATATCTACATACTTCACTTACACGATTCCAGAGCATGATTATAACTAACATGCTCGATTTATGTTAAAGATTCGTATCATGCCGTAGTATTGAAGTAAAACCATTTACAGGTAAAATATAAAATATTAGATAGTTGCTCATATCATCAATCTCTCATAAAGATGTGACTCTTGAAGATGAAATGTTATTACTCGACTTAGTGTTTAGATGAACTATAGGTACAGTTTTTACGCTACCACGGTCAAACGATTCGTTCATTCACAGATTAAAATACTGCTGACGTCAATTACATTCCCACATAAATAACAGTTTGAAATACTTTGTTTACTAGGTAACAATACATTAAGAAAATTATGAGAGTCAGTAACCATTAATGTTGTAATTTTATTAAGAAACTAAAACTCAATTGGCACTTTATCTGTATATAGTTAAAAATTAATATAAAATTCACAAGAAATCTTCATTCTGTGTTAACAGTGAACTAGATCTACTCATCCTATGAAGCAATACCTAACGGTGGTCACAGAAGTTAAAAAACAATCTATATTAACAAATTATTAAGATTCAGAATTAGCATTTATTAACCATGCAGGATAATTTTTCTTGTAAGAAAACTACTAAAATTCTATAGACATGATTCGAATGAACCAATCAAGACTAAATAAATTAATTTTCAATAAACTCTGGAACTAGAAAGTTCAAGGTGACTATGTTAAACAGATGGAGGAAGAGGTCAAATAGTTCAAAATTACAGAGAACATTGTCTAGGTCAAAAAGAATATAGAATGAAAATATTTTATTAAAGGTTCCAGTTGAAAAAAAATCTCAACAGAGGAGAATGTATGGAAGAATGAAGGGGTAAACAGTTGGAAAGAACGAAGAACTTTTGGAAATTATATTTGAGTGGTACCTGAAGGCCTATCCACAGATAAAAAGAATCCACTATATGTTTATAAATGCTTGTAATCAATCAATTTATTGGACAACTTTAGTTCTGGAAAATACTAATTAATAGTTTTCTCTTAATGCCTTTTTAGGGTTTATATAACATAAAACATGTTTTTGTATTTGGTTAAATATAAAATGTTTTACCTCACTAATCTTTCACTGTGTGAATAACACCAAACAACTGGTATATCTCTAATTGGATTCAATGTTCTTTAATCTCATGTATGGTGCTGAAAAGAGCTCACAAATATGACCCAGAGGAAGAAATATAAGCTGAAAAGTCAGCGATTTGGCTAACCACCATCCCATGGAGTAATCTCCATGCTAGAAAAAAAAAAACAGTAAAAAAAAATTCTGCAAAACTGCCTCAAAAACTAATTTGAAGTATCTCACAAAACTCCTATAATTGAAATTTTTTTTCTTTTTGTTGGATGTTGTGAGAAAAATACAAAAAAACTAAGAGAAATCTAAGTCTTCTAGTAATAGAACAACCCTTTTTCTATAACTTCATAAACATAAGATCCAAAGGAAAAAATTATATACTACACAGTAATTATTAAACTATGAATTTCTGTTGTTTTTTAGACCATCAACAGAAATTTTGTTAATTAAAAAATTCACTAAATGAAAATTAGCTTCAATCATTCATCACAATTTAACAATTCTTTATTTTTATTAAAATGAAAGTAGAAGATGTAACAAATCAGAGATATTAGCTCAGGTTCATAGTTTTACCCATGTATGGAGTTAGTAATTTGGGAAATGTCAGGGTTGAAAAAAATCTGCCGAACACTTCAGACACCCTAAATGAGACAAAAGTGGCATGGATGCTGTTCAATGGCCTCTCTTACTGCCTCATTTTCAGCTGTATGTACGATTAATACACTGTCATGTTTTTTAAAGTACAGCCTGTAGTTTCAAAAGTTTGAATCCAAATGTGACAGACCAGACTAATGGAACAGTGATATATTCAAAATTCATGCTGCACAAAACTCGCATCTCTGTAAAAGAATTAAAGAGCAAAAGCATAGTGAACAGTAATCAAAGACTAATTTGCAGTTACAATATATCTATCACAAAGCATAATAATAATATTCAATAAACTGAAATACAGTAGAGCGAGTTACTTAATTAAATACTGCACAACAGATTCATTGTTTGTTTATTTAAGACTATAATTACACTGAATGCATTTTCTTATTACTTCATGTAAAATATGGGCATTTTTTTTTAATGCTTTTCAGAATTGTTCTTAATGCATGTGTGTAATTTTTTTTATATTTGAAATTGCTTTGCATTTAAATCAGTTATTGTTATGATGCAATACCAAATATTGAAATGGGAGCAGAAACTAACTATATTTCTAATCTTTACATCTCAACAATAATCTAAAACTAATTTCAATTATATGATCTGTAAGTAAAGTAATGAGACTGGTTCAGAAAAACTTTTTATTTACAATCCAGTTCGTTATACACAGACTCCTTGGATATAGTCTCATCGACTCCTATCACCTTCAAAATAGTTCACTTGGGAAGCCATGCAACGCTTTCAACAGTTTTCCCACTCTTCATAGCAGTGTTGGAACTCAGAAACCGGAATATTCTTAAGAAAGTTGATTAAATTTTTTTTAATGTTTTCTACTGTTCCAAATAGTGTCGTTTGAGGTGTTTTTTTAAAGTTGGGAACAGGAAAAAGTCGCAGGGACTCAAGTCAGGTGAATAAGGTGGTTGAGAAACTACAGGAATGTCTTTCTTTGCCAAAAACTCATTAATTGAGAGTGCAGTGTGACAAGGTGCATTGTCATGATGTACCATGCAGTTGTCTTTGATGGCTGGTCTAACGTGGGCAACTCTTTTCCACAGCCTTTCAAGAATTTCTCAGTAAACATATTGATTTGCAGTCTGTCCTGCAGACAAAAACTCCGAAAGTCTCTGATTCGCTCAACATTGTTGTCACTTTTTGATGTTAATGGTCTTCCGGAGCATGGATCGTCTGCAACTGATTTCTGGCCACCTGAAAATGTTTTTAACAACCTAAAAACTTGGACTTGTGACAGACATCATCTCCATATGCCCTTTTCAATTTTGAAAAAGTTTCAGTAGCACTCTCGCCAAGTTTATCACAAAACTTGATTGCACAACATTGCTCATAATTGTATCGCTCATTTTTGTAACGCACAACAAAAAATCATTTCACAAAAAATTTGTTTACGTCTCACATGGTAACAATAGACTAAAAATATTAATACATAATATAAATCAGCTGTTCACATAATCATATCTTTACTAGTAACTTTACAGTGTTGCAACTTTGGCTGCCAAAAGAAATTAGTCTCATTACTTTATTTATAGACCTCTTGTATTTATTAAGTCCCGTATACAATTTCATAATTTAGACGTCCACAGTTCTATAATAAACAAAACGTTCCACGATGGATCCAACACTACTGAAATAAATAACAGAAATTAAATGAAAAAAATCATGCATTCTGTAAAGACAGAAAAGTAATGGGTAAAACCATGAATTTTCAAACAGAACCTTTTCAATTATAAATAGATTTGGTTGAGAAAAAAGTACCAACATATGATTCAATGCCATTGTACACAGTAGCAAGTGCTGAACACTTACATGGCATTTTCAAATTGCCATCCTACAAGCAATTCATTTAATTAAAAAAAGCATGTGCTATATAATCTTTAATCCACTAAGATGGTCTAACTTCTACTTCTCATTGCAAATCATTGTTCAACAGCTGATTTTCGAAGTTGAAGGTTCAAAATCCTAGTAAAGGTGTTACTTTAAAAAATATTTGAATATTAGTGGATATTGACATACTTTGCTGGTTGGGTTTCATTTAACGACATGTCTCAGGAATGGCAAGCCTGAGTCCGTACAAGAGTATACCTCATTTAGATGTCATACCACATCATCCTCATTTCATTGGCTCATGGAGGATTGCTTGTTCACTAATTGATTAGACGGCACTGTTAGGAATAATATTATCTTTCACTTTTTTCAGAAATAATTTATAGAAAGTACTTTTTTATTTTGTTTAACCTCTGGGACCACTGTTAGTTATTGCTTCAGAGGATGAGATGAACGATTTGTAGCATATGTGAAAATGACATGCCCGACCAGGATTTGAACCTGAGACCTCTGGATGAAAGGCCGAGATGCTACCACTTGCACCACTGAGGCCAGCTGTAGAAGTATTTGCAGTGATTAAAGTACACTCTAAATTATCTACTATATAAATCCTTATTTCGTTTTATAATCTTTAAATTTATTTTTATTACTTTCTTAATATTTTTCCAAATTCTAATAATTTTTGAATTACTTTTAATTTAATATATTTTACTATAGTTCATTTATAATACTGTTATAAAACTCTGCAACTATGCAATTTAAA